>NC_086316.1:16244425-16845907 GCF_963924245.1 Chroicocephalus ridibundus
GATCCCGGGCACAGACTCTCCCAGCTTGCACTCTGATAAGAAGAATATTATTACTCTACTATTGGCCTGGCCAGATAAGATGTTTTGGGCGGGCAGCTTGCACTTTTTAAAAGTTCCCATTATGCTGCACCAGTATCTCCAGATCCCATTCCCAGGATACTAAGCTGCTTTCTCCTTAAAACTGCAAAGAGCAATGGAGAATTTAGGCAAAGACTGCGCTTACTCGGACTCTTCCCCACAGTCATCTGCAGCCCATGAGGAGTACGCTGTACCAGGTAATCACAAGACCACTCCTAACTTGATTTTTCAGAGAGAGAAGAGAGTATTTTTGTCATCAGTGGTTTCTGAAAAAGTGGTTAATAATTACCAGTTTATGCTTGGGGGATGGAGGATGTACATTTAACTGCAAATATATGTGGCTTTTTTCATGTTGTGTTTCAGATCACAAAGGCAGAAGCACCTATAAGGACTTTTCAACTCAGACAAAGTCCCTCAGGCAGCATCAATGTACTGCCTGTTTGTAGACTGGCAATACTGTCTCATTGTTCTCTTAGCTTTATGGCTTTTTTTTTTGGCTTCTTTTTTTCTTTCTCTCTTCATTTCACCTCTGTACCTTTTGTGTCCTCTGCTAAATAATTTTTCGTCAGGATGCAGGTGTTTATGTGTGTGATCTTTCCTGCCTATGGCTACCAGGCAGCTTTGGAGCAGCAGTGCGAGTGCTCCCTTGGACCAGATAAGTGTGAGTGAGGGGTGTTTGCTACCTGTGCAAAGCAATTTGCTTAGGGTGAGTTGGGAAGGAGACTGATTGCAAGCAGCTAAAAATGCTTTTATGTCTCACAATACACTTTGAAAGGGAAAGGAAGTTACCTTGGCTGCAAAGGGGTGTGCAAGGGATTATGTACTTCAGTAGTTAAGCTGATGCCCTGTGCAGATCCTGCTACTGCAACTTGTAACCTCATCTTCCCAGGCAGCTTCCTGCCTTTTGCTGCATGGATGGCACAGTCCTCCCCTGCTGGCTGTGCCCTGCTGCCTCTGATATACTGCTTCATGTCAGGGGACAGCCCCCCATTTGAGGAGCGTCTGCTCAGCTGTACACCATGCAGTCCAAGGGCAGCGTTTTCCACCTCAGAGGCTGACACCTGCTTCTGGTCATGCTGAGATGCCCCTGCCGTGACTGAGAAACTCTGTCACTGTCGTTGCATGCAGCTTTCACATCTGTATGACATCCTGCTGTGCCCCTTCTCTTTGGTCTGCTTAGGCTGGAATTTTTTTTCAGACAGGGTCCGTCTTCTGCATGTCTCTACTGTGCTCAGAGCAAAGGGGACTCCTGGAACTAGCATACAAGAACCGGCAATAAAAGAACAAGAAAACTTACAGGCAACAACAGAAAGTAGGATTATTTTGTATTTTGTGATTGCGATGGTGGCTGTTGTTATTATTAGGCAGCACTTGGAATACCATGCCCAGATTTGGGCAACTCAGCACAGGAAAGACAAAGGCATACTGGGATTAATCCGGTGCAGGGACACCAAGACTGCTAAGGGCTGGAGTGGATCATGTACAAGGACAGGCAGAGGAAACCAGGCTTGTTCAGCCAGGAGAGGAGAAGGCTGAGAAGGACATCACATTGCTGTCATCCTCATTGCAGTCATCCTCTGCCTAACAGGGGTTACAGAGAAGGGAGAGACAGACTCTTTTTAGGGGTGCACAGGGAAAGGACAGGAGGCACCAGGTCCACATTTCAAACGTGACTGGATAGAAAGGAAAAAAAATTAACAGTGAGTATGGTGTGCAGAGAGGCAGGCTTTGCCGTATTCCCAGCTTCTCTGGACAAGGTCCTGGACAGCCGGAACTAATCTTAAAGTTGGCCCTGCTGTGATAAGGACATTGGAACAGAGACCA
This sequence comes from Chroicocephalus ridibundus, assembly GCF_963924245.1. Taxonomy (NCBI): domain Eukaryota; kingdom Metazoa; phylum Chordata; class Aves; order Charadriiformes; family Laridae; genus Chroicocephalus; species Chroicocephalus ridibundus. Next base: position 16,246,328 of record NC_086316.1, read on the forward strand.
AAAGAGATCCTTTCCACGCTATGTTTCTGGAGTATTATTATTAATTATCAGAAGCATCTGTGTAAAATCTACTTTGTATGGAGGTTGTCTCCTGCTGTCAGTTTTGCCTTTTTCTGTCCTAGACTATGTTATTTCTTGTGTTTAACAGACATCTGGGAGACAAGAGCTGTAGCCCCAGCTCAGCCTCAGAAGTCCTTCTCACCTTGCCAGTTCTCCCAGCTGGAGAAAGGAATGACAAAATGACTGTTCTTCACTGATTTGACCTTACACTTTAGTGAGAGCTGAGGCTGTTGGAGGAGAAGCCACTGCCCGAGCATTCACACCCTATTCTAGGAGTCACACGCACACCATCCGAGCCTTTAACTGCTCAAACCAGGGTCCCTTCACAGCAGTTGTGGCCAGTGGGCCAACGGGTGCCCCTTCCCACTCCTCACACACACACACTCTTGGGTGCACTCCCTCCTTCTTCAGGCTCGACCGTAGCTTTCCCACATCAGAATCTCAGGTGTCGGATTATATATATAAAAAAATAATTTAATTGAAAGGTACAGCAGCAAGGTCAGCTAGCTGGGTGCCTCCAGAGAGGGACATCAGACAGAAACCCCTGGGTATTTATACCCTTGCAGTTGATACATCCATCCCTCCCGTGTTGTTCACGCATCTTTCAGTCCAGTGGTGTTTTCTGGTCTGGGATCTCCTCATTCCTTATTGGATTCTTTGCCTGGGTCCAGGCAGGCCATTAACTCTTCTTATCTTGGCAAGCTGCCCCTTCTGCTGATGGCAGTAGCCTCCTTGTCTCCTGGTTTGTACCAATCTCAGGGCATTCTTTTAGGTAACTAAGTAGAAGTTGAAAACAAGTTCAACTTATCTAGGTGCAAGTTCACGGCTTGCAGCCTAAGGCTCCAGCAACTTTAGCTACTTATGCTAAGTCAGCTCTACATAAGTAGTGTGTCAATGCGGCCTAGCACTAAACGATTAAGTGATTAATTTTATTTAAACTGAACCACTAATATTCTCTATTCCTTTACATGGCTCTTTGTGGAAGGAGATGGATATGACTACATCTGGAAGATGTGCATTGTGGTTTTGCTTTTTCGTTGAAACTATGAATATCAGCGCTCTTGTGACCTCTTCAGTATATTCACGGGAAGAGTTCTCTCCCCCCCTAGGCCCCGGGGAAGTCGTATTGCTCCTGAACAATGCCCTTTGTCTCAAGGGAGCAGTCTCATGCTACTTGGTCTAAGCCAGGTCTTTATTATCACAGGCAGGAGTCCAAGCTAGAAAATTCAGTGCTGACCAAATCAGAAACCAGAAGATATACTTCCACATCATCAAGGATGTTGTCTGTTAGAACAAAGGCATGAGGGAGGAAGTTCAGTGCTGGCTTCAGTGCAGTTCAGGAATTTATTCACCAAGGTGTAGGTGGCTGAGATGTCTCTGCCTCAGGAAGACACTTGGAGCCCTTTGCAGCCAGTGAAATGGGCACAACTTACCTTGGCCTAAGAAGGCATTGCACAGGGTGACTGGGACTCTGGGGGTGCCCCTTTCTCCTCATGGCTGTAGGCAACCTGCACATCTTGCCTAAATGGTTAAGTTGGCATTGGAATCTTCTCACACGAGTCAGCCTGTCTTCAGCCCTGACATGGCCTTCTTCATAGCTGCAGACCAGCCTAGGGCTGCTTGTGCAGTCTTTGGGACCAGTCTTCTCACCCCCCGCAGTGCATACTAGCCCTGTTCCTGTCTCTGGTTGGGTCACCATCCCGTACAAGGTCCCAGCCTAATACACATGAGCATCTGTGTATGCCCTCTGGCTCAGCCCCTCGCCACCACAGATGTGTTCCTGTGCTGTAGAGCTGCGTGTTCTGCAGGGCAAGGCTTTCTCCGTAGTTAGTTAGACAAGCATCTTAATTGCAGTGGTGACCAGTTGCAGCTATCTTGGGAAAAGGGTAACAATGGAGCAAACAAGAAGAATTATCTTGCAGCCTGTAGTGACAACCGGCCAAGGGATTTCACGGTGTCCTCATGGCATGGGAAGCCTGTCTCATGCTTCCATCAGGCCCCAGGTCCCTACAGTGGTGAGTAGGTTGGACAGGAGCAGGAACAGAAAGAAAACTGCAGCTAGCAGTTTAGAGCAACTTTCAATGCAGGAGCCTGGAGCTTTGGGTGGTGTGTCATCAGATCCTAGCCACTGAGGCTGAGCTGGAAGTACAGTGCCCAAGCAGTTTCATACTGAGACCTGCTTCATGACAAAAAGAGCATGGCCACTCTTGCATCAATGCTTTGTCACCAGGCAGGGGGGATCAGATTGTCCCTTGGCTGGGATGTCATGTTAATACTCAACTTGTCCTTGTAGATGTCATCATCACCCGCCGCTTGAGGGACCGCGAGCAGCTCCGTAAAAGAAAAATGGAAGCCCAGGAGAAAGACTTCATTCAATGGGTTCTGAGGTAAACCTTGCTTATGCTGTGCAGTCATTTTCTTGGTGCAGGTAAGCTGAGCCCAGGCATAGCAGCCCAGCCCCTCTGTCTTTGCACAAGGACAGAGCTGAGCTGGGCCCCATCAGTCTTCATTGGGGAAAGGTGACCTGCAGCCAGCAGGTCTAGGCAGGCATTGGGGGGCAGACATGGATGTGGGGGTGGGTTATGTAGGTGGTGGGTTGGGTGGCAAGCAATCCTCAACCACAACGTGGGGACAGGGAAAAAGTTTGTGCCCAAGTTCCCACTGCCCTGGTGCGGCCACAGGAGGCTGCCATGCTGGGCTAGGGAGGAGGGCTGCAGAAGTGCAGCTTCTGCGGGGACGGGCTGGGTCACAATCACAGCCGGGGGGGCCAGCAAAGTGGCCTTGGGGCGGGAGGGAAAATCCTCCACCCTGCAGCCAGCTTTTCACCCCTATGAAATCCCCTGGCAGCGATCAGAAAAAACGGCAAAGGAGACGCAGAGGAGCCAGGAGAGGAAGGCGCCGCCAGGCAGTGGTGGAGATCAACCCAGAGCTAGAACAAGAGCTGGACCCTGAGGCCAGCTCCCAGGAGGAGGCTGAGCCAGAGCATCCTGAGTCGGCGCCACCTGAGCCAGTGCATCAAGAGCAGTCACCCTTGCTGACCACCCAGGACATGGTCGGTGGAATGCAACTAGGAGTGGTGGAGAGGGAGCTGGCAGACAGGAGCCAGGATTCTGCAGGTGAGGTACCGCAGAGCTGATGGCTCTGTGGGGGCTCGGGGGCCAGTGCAGTGCTGCCTCGTGAGGACCATCAGACAAGGTGGCCCACCTTAGCAATAACTGGCCTGTGGCACCACTAGAGCATGGGTCCCTACCCCACCAAACCTGACTTGGGTAGCCGTGAAAGTGGTGGTGGGATGTTGGGGCCGTGGGGACACATACTGCTCTTCAAGCCATGGGAATTGATAAAAAGCCCGCTACTGTCAGTAGAGTCACTGGCAGAGGGTCTGGGGTCCGTGGTCCTAAATAGTTCCTTGTCCTAAGGACACCTCTGTGGCTCTACCAAGAGCCAGGTTAGGGAAGAGATGCTGTGGGGAGAAGATGCAGTGTCTTGAGGCCAGAGCTGGTCAGGGAGAGACAAAGTCCGGACATGCTCTGTCCGCAGTCCAGCCGCAGACAGACAGTCGGGTGCGGGGGGAGGGAAAAGTGGACACTAGGGCAAGGGGTGGGTGTCTGCAGGGGTGTCTACTGCTTTGAAACCTTTGCCAGGGTTTCATGGATTTTTTTGTGGCTCTGGAGATGTTCGCTGCCACTGTCCTCCTTGCCAGGACTGAGGCAGGGATGGCACTAAGCTGGTCTGAGTGGCAGATTGCCACCTGCGCTCAGGAAATCCATTTGCAGCTAACAGAGCTTGGGCCAGCAGGAGTTGCTCCCAGATCTGGCTTGGGAAGAGGAGAGCACGTTTACTTTAGGGGTCAGTGGGTGCAGCATGCAGGTTGTTTCAAAACCAGGAAAACTCAGGATTTGCTTCAGAGGTGAGCATCCTCTGACCCCCCCCATTACTGCATTTCCAGCAATGTCTGTGCCAGGGGAGAAGAAGAGGCCGCTCACTGCAAGGCATGCAACGCTCTCGTGCCATGGAAAACAACCATTCTGCATCCCCAGGACTGGGGCACTCCACACCAGCCCAGGTCCCAGCCCTGAGATCTTGAAGCGGGCAAGCATCAGGGCTGCATTTATTTTCCTCCTGCCTTTAAACCCAGCTGGGATTTACCCTCTCTAACTCTCCTCTGCAACCCCTGGGACTGCCGTGTCCTTTGAAAAGTAGGCAGGCCACCAGGAGCTACCTAATATCATGGGCAATCACGGGAGCCTGGCCATGGGGGCTTTAGCACAGCATGGAGGGATAACGCACAGGAGCCCCCCAATATTAAATGATCTGTCTCTTACATGACTTGCAGGTGAAGAGGAGGCGCTGAAACCAGCAGAAGCAGAAACACCAGAAGCCTAGAATACTCCTCTGGAAAATGAGTGCCAGGATAACTAATGCAGCACACGCCTTCTATTTTAATCTTTTGGTTTTTTTCTCTAAATGTCGCATCTCCTGCCTGACAAACTCCAACAAGTATTGCAGGGTGATTTTGACCAGCTCCTTCCATGTAAGTAATAAAGCCCAAACTCTCACGACTGCTCTGCTTTCTGTGCTTCTTTCGGGTTACGATGCGGGCGAGTGCGGCCACCTGTGCCAAGGAGCTGCCTGCTGCCCTGCTGGTGGTCCTGCAGCAGGCTGCTTGGTGCCCCACCGCGCTGCAGGTTCAGCGTACAGACCAGTGCCCATCCGCCTTTCTGAAAGGCATTTCTAATTTGCAGAAACGCCAGTGGCATTGCAAAGCTGAAGCCCACCGTGATTTTTAGCTCGCTGGAGCTGCCCGGGTTGGGTTTTTTCCTACACCTGATAAACGCTACGGCCCCTTGTGTTATTATCTTCAGTCTGAAGGTCTTTCACATGGTCTGTTTTCCTCCCTGGTGAACAGCTTGCTTTCCTAAAGCCTGGAAGGCGTTTTGTTTTCAATTTCTGGGCAATCTCACTCTGACCTTGCTGAGCCGCTGCATTAGGCAAACAAAAGATCGTTGAAAACAGCTGAGTGTGACAGGCTGAAACTTGGCTGAACCATACACTTTTGTAGGGAAATGTCGTTTGGAGCAAAGACAGGAGCCACTCTGCACAGCTGCCGTGTCCCTGGCTCCCCAGCCGTGTGCCCAGGATTTCTCCTGAAGCCAGGAAGGAATAGGGTGCGCTCTCTGCTTCCCACATTTCAGGGGAGTCATGGTCTCCTCTCCCACACGTGGCAGGGCCACTGGCTCTCTTATGTTCCTGTGATATCCTGACACAGAGGGTCTTTCTCCTCTTCGGGTTGGTGGAGGTCTCTATTGCTGATCCTGACTTACCAACAGCCCAGAGCATAGTGTTGACCAGGCCCTGAGGTCACCCTTGATTTGTGGGTTTTATGGATTTTTTTGTGGCTCTGGAGATGTTTGCTGCGACTGTCCTAGAGCCCTGCAAGCTCTGCGTCTCAGCCGATGTGACATCGCGTCTCAGTGACATGATGATCACCACTGACACCCAGCCCTGCTTTGGTCCCAGGGACATCACATGTGCACAGGCAAGTGCTCACAAGTGCTTAACACAGCCTTCCCACCCCAAAATCCTGGGATGACCTCTGCAGTTACACCACCAGAAGCTGTAAAGCATCTGGTGGGTGTCAACACAGAAAGCAGCCCCATAACCATGTAAATGCAGCCCACTCTCCAAGGGCAGCTCCTGGAGGGATGTGTCTCCCTATGCAGGTGTCATGACACTGTTTTGATGTCCACAGACATCTCAGCTAATGCAAGGTTGCGCTCTCCCCTTGAGTGACTGATACTGGTGGGAGCAGAGCAAGACCTCTTACCTTCTCCCATGAACTACCCAAACCTTGTTCATAACCCCAAATACTTAGGGCATAACCTTGCAGAAGCCTTGCAGCATGGAGGGAGCTGTAGCCCGGGAGGATGCTGACCCCAGACCTTCACTGGGTGAAGGCAGCTGAGGCTCCACTGGCCTGAAGGGGAACTAGAGGCAGAAGGCCATATTATGGTTGAGCACCATCACAAGAGCTGTGCTGGGGTCCTCCTGCAAGTGTGGTGTCCACACCATGTTGCAAGGAGGCTGGGCTGTAGGGTCTGCAGCTGCCAGGCAGGCCAGGAGACTCTTCTGCCTGGCGGAGCCCCACACAAGATATGGTGGAGGCCAACAAGAGCTTGTGGCTCTTTACAACTCTCCAACTCTCCGCAACATTCACAGGAAGGGGGAATCAGCCATTCTGCCAATCTCCATGTCTGCAGACATTTCGGCTTGCCTGGTTCCCAGAGCTCTTTACATTTTGGGGAGACGCAACTTCTGGGAGGTTTTAGACTCTTCTCACGGCCCCTGTCAGTCAAGGAGGGCAGAAAACCACCACATCCCCCCTTCAAGTGGAGCTGTAGGAGGGGAAGGAGGCCTGGCAGGGTGAGATCTCCATGAACCTACACAATGCTTGTTGCTGAAACATGCACGGGCAGTGGTGGTGATCCTGCGCTGCGAGGGCTGGGGAGCTCCATGAGCCTCTTCCCACAGGAACCAGCGAAAGCACCTCTGTCCATCTCTGCGGAGATGCCTTTGGTGGCCACAAGGTCCTAGAGTCACCCTGGGCACCACACGCTCTGTCTTAGGGCTGCTCTCACTCTAACTGGCTTCTTTGGCAGCCGGAAAGAAAAGTGTGCCTGCAAGCAACAAATCTTATCGCAAAATAACCGAAAGATAAAGCCTTCCTTATCAGCACTTTTCCTTGAAACCCACTGTTTTTTTCTCTGATGAGAAGAGAGATAACAGAGCTCTTGCTCATAGAGATGGGGGTAAAGGTGGACACGTGGGTGTCCATGTGCATCCTGAGGTAGGTCCTGCTGTCTGAATGGAGATGGGGATGGGGCTGGCAAGAGCGGCTGTATCTAGGGGAGGGAGGCTGCTGTTTTGCAAATGCAATGCATCACCTTCTCCCTCCCATCCCTTCTTCCTGAGCCCCACACGGATATCTTTACCCAGGGACACTAACAGAAAGTCCAACAAAGGACATTTTCACCCTCTGGGATGACAAGTAGGGTCTGGGTCTAACATGAAGGGGAAGGCTGGGAGAGATCAGAGACCTTTAACTGACTGTAGCCCTCTTGGTGATGAAGAGCAGGTGATGGACCCAGGGAGATGGCTTCTGAGCTATGGGGCCAGCACAGGGAGCTGGGCCAGCGCCTGGCACAATGCTCTGCTCCTTGCTGTGCTGTACCACTGAGAGGGATTCGTGGGGCTCTTCCAGGACACTCTGACCTGCTACCTGAACCACGCAGACCAAGGCAAGCATGTTGTGATATGCAGTGGGTACAACCACTATGATTGTCTCCTCACTCGTGAGATTCAGCTTAGGGCTTTTTGCAACCAAGTGTTGACCGCCTCCGAGAATGGAGATCCCACCTACCTGATCCCCATCCCAGGGCTGCCCCACTTGCACAGGAAGAATGTTTTTCCTTATGTCCAACCAGACGTCATCCCATCACAGCTTTTTCTCCTTGCCTCTTGCCCCATCATGGTGCACTTCGGAGAAGACCCCAGCTCCGTCTTCTCTGTAACCCTCTTTAGGACTGCAAGTTAGACTCCACGCTCACCTTCTCTTCTCCAGGTGAACAAGCCCAATTCTATCAGCTTGCTCTCTGCTCCAGTTCCCTATCTCAAGGCCTCAGCTGGGCTCCAGTATAACGATGTCTTTCTTGTACTGGGTTGTCCTAACTGGATCCAGTATTCCAAGTGCGGGCTCATCCCCATCAAGCAGGAGGAATGGCCACTTGCCTCAGCCCACTGGCTGAAACTCAGTCCACCTGGATGGACTTGGGGCTTTGAGCATGACTGTTCCTCTGTCTCCCTCAGACAGCCCGAGCTTTTCACTGACAAAACACAGAAAAGACAGAGCAAAGAAATCGAGGGATGGCTGGTACGGTAAACAGTGTGATCTGAGCTTTGTAGCCTTCATGATTCTTTTTTCAGCCCTCTTCTGTACACACCATCTTCCAACTAATCTGCAAAAGCACTGAATGTGGTTTAAGCGCAGAATTACAAGCCCCTGGAAAGTACTGCTTGTGTGGAGAAATGTTTAATTGCAGACTGTGGATGCAGCTCTAGCGCCACGCTTTCATAGCTAAGCGCTGCATTCTGTGCGAGAATGAGCCACCAATTACCCGGTACCCAAACCAGTAGCTTTGCACCTCCAGTGAGAAGGGACCCCAGCAACGAACTGGGGACCGGCCGTCCGACCCCAGCGGGCAGCCCCGCGGCCTGTGCAGGCAGCCGAGGCCGGGTGAACCCACGGGAAAAAAAAAACAGCCCCGCAGGAAAAACAGCCGCTGGGGGCTCCTGCAGGCCGGCAAAGCGCTGCAAGGCGCGGCGGCCGCCCCCCCGCCATCCCTCCCGGCGGCCGCCCCCCCGCCATCCCTCCCGGCGGCGTGGCGGTCCGGCAGCGCTCTCTAGCGGCAGCACCGGCCCCGTGTCCCCCGGGAGACTGCGGGGAGGCGGGGGGACGCTGCACCGGAGCAGGGTGTGTGGGGGCCGCGCCGGCACGCAGGGAGCGGCCCCGTCCCCGGGGGGATGGTGCTGCGTGCGGGGAGAGGGGAGGCGTGGGGTGTCTCCCCATCCCCGGGGGGCTCGGAGGGTGGTGGCGAGGCTCTGTCCTTGTCCTCCCGGGCACTGTGGGACCCGCCAGAGCCTGGCTGCAGGAGCTGCGGTGCCTTTTGCAGAAACGGGAAGGGTGAAGTGACATCCCGGGCCCGTGGAAACGGCCGCAGCGCGGCGAACGTTTGCCCCCGTGGCTGTTAAGAGAGTCCGGTGTGTGGCTTAGGTCGCCGTGTCTCGCTCAGTTTGTCAACAGCAGGGACGTAGTGGCTGTTAAAGATGAGGAAGGCACCTCTTTTTCATGAAGATTTTTGGTCTGTTGGAGATGCAAAGATGATGATTTTGTTCATAACAGCGTTAATCGTTGCACTGCTGGCAGTCTTGATATATTGAAGTCTAGCTCCTCCTGTGGCAGAGAGGTAGTATATCCTATATCCATTTCCATGTGGGAAGGCTTAAAACTATTTGCTCTGGTTGCTTCAAGTGGGGCTTTCTTTTGCCTTTTCTCTAGGAGGGGAGGAGGAATCCTCCATGAAGACGAAATACGAAAGAGGTGACCCAAGATGGAAACCTGTTCTTTGCAATATGATTTAAAAAAAAAAATAAATTAATTTTCCATGCATAAAGGTCCAAGACCTGAATCATCCTCTGCTTCCTCCATGAATAAAGCCACCAATATTAACAATAATACTCCAGGCACGGCCTCTCACACCATGGTAGAGTGGGACCACTCACTAAGCATCTGTGGCCAACTCCGTCATTTCTGCTCTTGTCTGGAGAATGAAGCCACGGTGTGAGGTCAGCCTTCCTAAAAAGCCATGTGAGGACATCTGGACAATATGGGTTTTTCATGTGACCACCTAGTCCACTTTCCTTTCTGCCCAGCCAAACTCCAACCCCAAAACTAGAGCCCCCAGAGCTCCTTGAGGTACATGGCAAAGGGACAGGGCTTGGAGCGCTTGCTGTTGCATTTTTCTTGGGTTTGGGATAGTTATCACAATCAACCTGAAGTGCATTTGCTAAAAAGTATTTTTGCTCACATGCACAACTCACCCTCCTGCGCTGTTATCTGAGCTCAAGGAAATAATTTACATTAGCTATAGTTCACTTAAGGAAAGAAGGGGTCAGTCCCCCCATTCTGTGATTAGACCTCAGCAACCACTAGCTCAGGTAGGTCTTTCAGTGAACTATTCTATCTCCCCTCTGCTTCTCCTTCCCACAGGGTGGGCGTTTAGGACTGTCAGGATCACACACTGGTGGGAGCTCTCACGTTAAGTGGCTGCATTCAGATTACTCCCATCCATGTTTCCTTTTGTTTGCTAAAGTCACACATAGCTGATTGCTGATCAGCAGAAAATCCACAGTGACAGCTGAGGTGCTGAGATTTCCACTGCCTCTCCATGTTTCCCCAGCCTCCAGCCCTGCTCCATCCTGATGGTGCCAGCAGACACAACCCCAGCAGAGGAACTCCCTCCCCGGGCTGCATCTGTCTCTCTTACACCCCCAAAACCCACCCACTGGCAGCACAGGAGACTGGGCCACAAGAGATGCAGACCCCCGAGATGCAACAGAAAGATCAAACTTTTCACATCTCAAGAGACAGTCCTCTCCCAGGCCATGGGTGTGGGGTCTCTCAGTTGTGACGGTAGGTAGGACTTGGCCTTAAATGCATCTTGTAAATCTGTTCTTATTCAGGGGCTGTGGCTTTATGTTGACCTCACAGTGCAGAGTATTGGGACTTGGCTGGTTTTGCCTTGGCCTGAGCCGATTTTAACTGCTTGGCTGTGACAGCAATCAGTGGTCAGGTAACTAGCACCTACGTTTGTTTTCATTTATACTGATAATGATTATTTATTCCGTGTGGTTTGAACTGCCTGTGACTCCACGGCAACGCCTATTGCAGTGGTCAGTCAGTCATTGCTGCAGGAGTGCAAACCTGTGTTGTTCAAGTAAAGGCAATTTTAAAGAAAACAAGAAGAACAGAAGAAAAAAAAAAAGCTGGGAAGCACTGAAAAACAACATACATACAGAAATAATCTCAAGTGAACCCCAAGACTGAGAAGGAAGAAATCATCACCATCTACATCATTTGCCTCCTAATAAAGAGAAGGAAATCTTCAGCGGGAACATCATGACCTGCCTATTGAAGACATCAGTATGCTGGTAACCTCTTGTGAGCCCGCCTCCACAGCACCCCTGCAGCCGTCAACCTCAGGACACAGGAAGGGTGAACATAACACCAAGAAGCAGGGGTAGATACTAAGAATTTTTGTGTGTGTGTATAGCACTCTCAGCTGCATTACTGATGTTTTTCTGTATTAATTTGGACTATGAAATTAATAATTGAAAATATTATATTGTTAAAACTTTTGCATGTAGCAACGGTAAACCCTTGGCTTCACTTACAGCGTTACCTTTTCTGTCGATGACAAGATTTTAAGTGTTACAACAGAAGGGACAGAGACAGGAGTTAGGAAGAGGACAAATTCACACTGGCACACCTATACTTACATCCAACTGGCTGCTGCTTAAAAAGCTGAACCATGATCCATCCCACTACAGCATTCAAGCAAGGGGAATATTTATGAACTGAAATGTTCCTTTCCAGAGCCCAGCATTGGGCTGTCACTTACTTACACAGCCCAGTTTTTGAATGCTCATTGCTAAATAATGCGCCATTTTGCCGTGGCTCTGGGGACCCCCCACATTCTCAGATGAGATGGCCAAATCTTGATCTGTACAGCAAGATGTCCCAGTAGGCTCACCATCTCCTCCTGCTGCTCCCATCACAGCAGACGTCTCTGTGGTTGCTACTTTTGGACTAGCCTATCCCAGACTCAGTATCATCGTTTGGGATGGGGTGGCCAGGGAGCCACTCTTTAATTGGCCAAGTCTAGGGTCAGTGCTCCAGTGAGCACTAAGCTGATGACAGACTACGTATGTGCTAAAACATACAGCTACAGAAGTGGCATGAAGCTTAGGACACAGTTTGTTGACCTCAGAAGGTGACAGCCTGGACTCGTGAGCACCTTTTCCAAGTGGAAGAGATCAACATGAGGTGCAGTCTCCTTGCAAGAGCCAGCCACGGGTATGATAGACTCAGAGGGCTTCAGGCATCTCTGCCATCAGACCAAGAGCTCTGTTGCTGGCTCAGGACTGCCTCTGAGCAGAAAGGTCAGAAGCTGCTTTGTCAATTAAGATCTCTTTGGGTATTTTACATCCAGACAACAGGTTTGCAAGTTCCTAATCGGATAGCAAATCTGAGCTTCCTGGCATGGGAGAAAGAAGGGATAGCAGCAGACTCAATGAGGTCTTCTTGAGCCAGCCCACAGCTACCATTCTGGCTTACTCCATGGCCGCTTTCAGCCAGACATACAACGATCCTATGGACTTCCAATCAGCAGAAGAGGCTAGGACACAGTCTCCTTTCCCTCTTGGCCCAAGCAGCGTGGAGAAGGTACTTCATGCTCACTGCATTATTGGTCCCTATACGCCCTAGGGACCACAGCTGCACCCTGAGTTCGAACACTGACAGAGGTGGTGAGAGGTCAGAGTCTGGCAGCCCTGAGCTGGGGCTCCCCGCCAAGACCCCTGTTCCCTCCCTCTCAGTCTGCCTGCACAAGGAGGGGCTGCGGTGACTGCTCCAGATCCAAAAGTAGCTCCCAGAAATAACCCTAGCTTCCAGATGTAGCTGATGCCACCATCTCCCACCTTGACTTCTTGGCCTCAGACAGGGAGAGACGTAAATTTGATGTGGAGGAGTGAGTGGAGAAATCAGGTCTGCCATATAGATGGTGCCTCCTATGAATCAGAGCTCCAGGACTACACCAGGACAAGTATGTGAAGCTATTCCTTGTGCCGACACGGGCCACTGTATCCCCGTACAGCAGACTCTGTACAGTCAGCCCCCTAAAGGGCATCAGCCTTCCTGTGCTCACATTAGCTGACACCCAGGTGCTGCGTGAATGGGACATCCTCTCTGATCACTAATGTTGGCATCACAGCTCCAGGTAATGGATGAGCTAAAGCCCACCTCCAGCTGCGCAGACTGACCTCTAACTACAACGCACAAAGCTTTGGACTCCCTCCAAGGTACTCCCTTCCTGGCCAAACAGCAGCTGCCTCCCCTGCCTACTCTTTCTCATAAATTTGATGCATTTCTTGGCGTCTTCCAAAGGCAGATAAATCATACCTGGGAGTCCCAGAGCTATTGAAGAAGACCTTCCTATCTTCTCTTTGATAACTTAGCAGATTAAACTACCTGTCCCCATCTCATTCACAGCCCTCCAGGCAGCTTGGGCTGTTGACAGGGCACCAGCTGCAGAGCTCGCTTTCCCTCAAAACCCCTCAGGAAGGCAGCCACCACCCTCTTAGCAGGAGAAGGGGAAACATCTGCCATTGTCTTTGCCATGTGCAAGCCAGATCATCGCCCCGAGGTGTGGAGTTGCCCCTGGAGGCCTCTTAGCTACGCTGGTTGCCCGATGAATTGTTCCCACAGATGTTGCTGTTGCACAAAGTGTCGGCCCGCAGAACTCCATCCCTGCAGCCATAAAAAACTCACTGGCCCGGGGTGCAGGAGGTAAGACCAAGCATTTCTGGTGCTGCTGTCACAAGATGGGCAACATAACGTTTTCTCCAGAAGTAAAACCTTCTCCAGCTGGCCCAGCTGCACGCTGGAGCAATCAGACAGCAAAATTTCCTTGCCCATCTCTCAGCCTGTGTTCCTATCACAGGTGGTAGCCTTGGCTTTCCTACCTCCCCCTTTTTAGCAGAGGCACCTGGAGAGGGCTGGAGCTTCGTGCATGGACGTCTGGGCCACACTTATGGCCTGACAGAGTGGGGGTTGCAGAAGTTTGGTAAACCACCTCTGGCCTCGCTTTGCCTCCCCCTCCCTCCCTCCAACGACTTTAGGAATCCTGGCAGACAAAAAAAACCCGAGGTAAAACAGACACTGCAAAATGCAAGGAGCACACACGTGGCATGCACCTTGTTCTGTATCATCACTCTCCTGGTCTCAGGAGTGCTAGGAAGGCTTGAAAAAACTCAGAGAGACACTTCATTACAAACAACAGGACAAACATTTATTTCCATTACAAATGAAGTAGAAGAGTAAATACAAAAAAATCTCCACTACATTATAAAATGTTCTCCTAGGATGTAATAATGCACCTCTTTCTCAAAGTCAGCGTAGGGCCTGACCATACCAGAACTTGGGCAGAACAGGAACCGAGAGGCTCCATCCTTTGAGGAACAAGCACTTTCAAGGCCCTTCTCTCTTCTCACCAGTGCTTACACTTAAGTGTTTCCTGCAGGGTTTTAACCCAAACCTATTGGACTCATCTCCCAGAAATCAAAAGACTAGTTTGAAACTTAGACTAACTTTGCTAAAAGGAAGGCCCTCAGATATTTACAATAAAGCTTCCAGAAATCAAAATTTTCCTTATTCTGGATGGTGCCTGAGAATTACAAGCAAAGTGCCAGCCAAAAATACATTTGAGATCCAAATCTTTAACATATCCCCATGGCACAAGCATACATTGAGATCCAATTGTATCCCCATGGCATATCCCCATATCCTCACAGACAGACCCAACCCCACAGCTCCCCAAGGATCCAACAACTGAATCGTCCACCGATAGTGGCCACGCAGTTGCATGAGACAGATGGCCACATGCACAAGCACAGGGACAGCACATCCTGCTGCCACAAGGTAGAGCCTGGACAGACCTCTAATGTTCAGCACACTCTGCTGTGTCTGAGCCTACACAACAGCTTGGAGAGGCTGCAATAGCCACAAAGCCATGGCAGTGCTGGTGGGAAGGGATCTCTGGAGTCTCCAGGCCTGCTGCAAGACAAAGGTTGCTGTATTGCCAGCACTAGCACTGGGCAGGTATAGCTTTGTCTATCTTTGTCTCAAAAGCCCCAAAGGACAGAGACCCCACATAGATGTAGAATCCCTTGGAGGGTCTGTGTACCTCTTCACTGAGCGCAAGGCTCAGGCACAGGGTCTCCAGCTGCTTGTGGCTGAGGCTTAAGCAAGTTGCAGCCATGTGTGTCAGGTCCTTGACACAATAGGCTCATCACTGCACCTGCTGCACAAAGTATACCATCTAGGTATGTGTGGTTTCCCTAGCTTGTAGGTATAAAAGATCTGGAGAGAAATAAGAACAAGCATCTAGACCTTATCTGCAAACAATACAAAAACTGAACCTCCACAATTTGTGCCTTCTGAGTCATCAAGATCTATCATGCATGTCCTCCAGACATTGAATTTTGCTCCCTGAACTTGCTACGGATGCTATCTGAGGTCAGGACCAGCTTACACAAGACCTGTATCATCACTGGTGACCTATTTTTTTAGATTGAACCTTAGACTAGCAGCAGGGCTGGAGCAGAGAATAAAACCAATTTGAAATAATGATGAACAAGGGCCAAAAGGCCTCTAGGTACAGGAAAATGATCCAGTCCACATTCATAACTGCTCCTACAGGAAGGAAGGAAGGAAGGAAGGAAGGAAGGAAGGAAGGAAGGAAGGAAGGAAGGAAGGAAGGAAGGAAGGAAGGAAGGAAGGAAGGAAGGAAGGAAGGAAGGAAGGAAGGAAGAAGTAGGCATTAAGAGGACAATTACTCCCCAGGGTATCCACAAACCAGAAAGAGGTCAGCTCGACTTGCTAGCAAAGGGACAACAGGACACAGTCTGGTCCTTTGCAAGCGCAAAGCAGAGAGCCAGCAGGCACCTCTCAAAAAACTGAGCTGGCACAGCCCAGTCTGCTGGCTTCTCTTCCAGCTGGTGAAGGGTGAAGTTGGGAGAGGAGCTAGTACAGCTGCCAAGGAGACCTGCCCGGGGCTGAGGCAGCCAAGTTGCAGAGGCAGGACTCTGCTCTCTCCAGGACGGAAGCAGCTTCTGGACATGCCAGGACCAGGGAGGACATTGAAAGAGACAATGCAGCTCTTCATAAGGCAAAGTAAGGAAGGGAAAAATCTGACTCACCTCATCACCCTAAAGATTTGAATAAGGTCTACTCTTGCCGCCTGTGCTCCCCACTGATGGCAACGCAACCTCCCCAGCTATGCGTACAGGTAGCAGTTTCCTGAAGTACCACAAAAAGGTCCAGATAGACACAGCAGTACCAGGCCAGCCCCAGCCTGACCGCTCTGAGAGAGGGATGGGTGCCTTGAAACCAACACTCATCTCCCACCTCAGAGCCCCACGGTAGGCACATATACAACTTCTCCTATCAACCTATTGCAGAGAGCTTGAGCCTCCTCCACCACAAACTGTGCCGTGGGGACACCTAACCACCTTCCTGCTCTACTCCATTTTCTCCCTCTAACGTCCCACTTGGATACCTGGACCTTAGCACCCAGAGGAGGCAAGGAACCTGCCCCTATACAAATTTCATCCTGCTGAGGACCTCATCTGAAAAATCCTCCATGGAGCAGAAAGTACAGGTGTCTTCATGGGATCAGAGCTCTTTGCAGCAGTGCACAGCAGCAGGGCAAGGGACAGTAGACATGAAATGAGACTAGAGAGGTGCTGAATGTATACAAGGAGAAACTTCTCCCCCATTATGACAGTCAAGTTGCCCAAAGTGACTGTGCCATCTCCATCCTTGGAGAGCGTCAAGACTCAACTAGATAGCCCTGAGCAACCTGGACTGACTCATAGCTGACCCCGCTTTGAGCACAAGGTCGTAAGTGAAACTTCCCAAGGTCTCTTCCAACACGAGTTATACCATGATCTGTATACCCTTTTTGTGGTGAGAGGCCCTGCTGTATGTGCACCCTCTCTACTCTTTCAAAGCTTCTGCTGAGGCGCTGGCTGCACCTTCCACCTTCCTCTCCCCAGTCAAGGCCCCACCACGCTGCACTACCCCTCACCAACCTCCTCCTGGCCCTGGTCACACAAGCTCCCAGGAAAACAGAGGTGAATAAGGAGATCTGGCAGGGCTACATCTGCTTCCTCTCTGCTCACAGCTGCAGGCAGAGCCCTGGGCATCCACCACCTCTCCAGGCCCCTTTCAGGGGTGGTGGGATCTGGTGGGAGGGATTTGCTTGAGTTTCCCCATGGATCCATTTTCAAGCCTTTGCCTCTCACAGCCCTCTCTGTGTTTTCCTCTAGCCATTTTTCCATCCTAGAAAAGCTTGAAAGCAGAGCAATTGAAGATGAAAAGGCACCATGTCCTGCCACTCTCAACTGTTTGAGGAAGGAAAGCTTTTCCCCATAGATACCAATTTCTCTAGGCTACAGACAGAGCTGGGCTGACCTTAGGATCAAAGTAATTTAGGATGTAAGGACCTCCATAGACTTCTGGACCGGGTCTCCATTCAAAGCAGGTCAAAATTCAGTGTTGGATCCAATGCCAAAGCCATATCAGGTCACTCAGGTTCTGTTCAATCAAGACGGGAAGATCTTCAAGGGCAGAGATACCACAGTGTCGCTGGGTCCCTCTGCCAGGGGCTGAGCATGCTCATGATAAAAATTTTATACTTCAAATCCCACCATTCTCCCACCCCCGCAGCACACAGCACAACCCCTGAAAGGGATCTGACTTGCCATGGCTGGCTGCAACCCCAGTATCCAGACCTTCCCTGTCCCTGACCATGTTTTTGGTGCAGAGCCTGGCACTAACACGATAGCCCTGCGCAACATCAGGCACACGCCACCACTTTAGTGCCACGCATCCCACTTTTACGGCTTTGGCTGCATGAAGCTGGGGAATGCTTCCTCCTGTCTCCCTCCTCCCTCGCCCTAGCAGACGTTTTGTTCTGTAAATAAAATCATCGACAGCGGAGAGATTTTTAAAATTGAGATCTTCCCGGACAGACCGGGGGGCCCAGTTGGGTTCGCTGGAATGAGGGGAGCCTGTCAGGAAGCTTTGAGCACCTGTCCCAGGAAAGGAAGTGGAAGAGGAAAGGGCTTTTTGCCCCATCCAGGCACTTGGGAGCCCCTAGGGCTTCTCTGGCGAGAGCGGACGGGGCTCAGCAGGGTCCCCCCGGCTGGCGGTGTTGGTCCTCGCCGGAAGACCCGGGCAGGCGGCGGGACGCGGAGGCGCAGCCCAAGGTCCTGCAGCTTCTTCCTGAGCGGCCCCGTGTCCAGCGGCGCCGGGGAAGCCCCGCAGCCCGCCCCTCTCCCGGGCTCCGGTCCGCGCTGTCGGGCTGGGTCAGAGCGCCGGGACGAACCTGTCGTGGACGCCGGGGTAAGCGCCGTGCCGCGGACCGGGCTCGCCCGGCCCCAGCTGCCCTCCGCCGCCGTAGGCGTGGGGCAGCGGCGGGTAAGGCGCGGGGGAGCGGCGGCCGTAGAGCCCGGCGGGGGCGGGCGGCGAGGCGGGCAGTACGATGCGCCCCGACGGCGCGTACAGCTGCCCGGGGCCGGCCGGCGGGTAGGGGCCGGGGGCGGTGGGCAGCGGAGGGTAGGCGTGGGGCAGGGCGGCGGCGGGACAGCCCTGCCCGGGGTAAGCGGCGGCGGCGGCGAAGGCGCAGGAGGCGGCGGCGGGGGCCGGGGACAGGTCGGCGGCCGGCGGCGGGGCGGGCAGCGGGAAGAGGCGGCAGGGCGCGGCGGGGCGCTCGGCGAGGAAAGCCGGGTAGGTGGAGAGGTCGCTTCGCTTGAAGCGCTTCCTGCGGCGGAGAAAGGAGCCGCTCTCGAACATGTCGCGGGCGTGGGGGTCCAGCGTCCAGTAATTGCCCTTGCCGGGGCGGCCGGGCTCCCGCGGCACCTTGACGAAGCAGTCGTTGAGGGTGAGGTTGTGGCGGATGCTGTTCTGCCACTTGCGGGGGCTGTCGCGGTAGAAGGGGAAGCGCTCGGTGATGAAGCGGTAGATGCCGCCCAGCGTCAGCCGCCGCTCGGGCGCCTGCCCGATGGCCATGGCGATGAGGGCGATGTAGCTGTAAGGCGGCTTGCCCCGCTCCGCCGGACGCTTGCGCCGCCGCCGCCCGCCCCGAGCCCCCGCCGCCGCCGCCACCGCCGCCTCCTCCCCCGGCGGCGCCGCGTCCGCCTTCAGCGGCGGGGGCGGCGGCGGGGGTCCCGGCGGCAGCCGGCTTTCGGCGGTCATGCGGCCGTCGGGGCGGCCCCCCCCGAGCCGGGACGAGCCGAGGAGGCGGCAGCGCCGAGACGCCCCGGCTTTTATGCGGCGGTGACCGGCGGCTCCGCGCCCGGGCGGCCGGCACTCCCCTTGCAACGCCCCGCAGCCCGGGAGGCGCGGGCAGGGCCGGGCGTGCCGCCGCCGCCGCGGGCAGGGGCAGCGCCCTGCCCCGGCACCCCACCTCCTCCTGCCGTGGTCCCCATACACAGCGTCCTGCCCTGGGACCCCCCCCTCCGCCCGCCCGCCCCCCGCCCGTGGTCCCCGTCCCCAGCGCCGTCGGGGCGCCGGCATCCCACAACAGCTCCAGGGGACCGGCGGTCCCAATGCGAGTGTCTGCACTGTCGCAGGGGATGCTGCCGGTCCGCCCCACAGGGCATCCGGCTCTGGGCAGTGTCGCCTGTGGAGCCCCAACGCTCCTTCGTGGTGGTGAAGGGGCAGAAACGAATTAAACCTGCAGAAAACCCGGTGACAGATCTACGTGGGGAGAAATAGTAAGCGTCGGCTTAGGCAGCACAATTTCTGTGCAGAGCTGTCACTTAAAATTTAGTCAGACTGGGGCCCTTGCCTCTGGTCCCCAACAGCGATTCAGCACAGAGCTCCTGTGTCCCTGCTTTACCCTGATCTGACCTGCTTTTCCCTGATGTTTGTGTCACAGGACCCCAGGTACATGATCCTCGCAACCAGAAAGGACACCAGGCTCTCCATGGGCTGCTGCTGGGACATACTTACCTGCCAACTCCCTTCTGCTTGCTCAGGACTCGTACCCCTGTGGCACCCAACCCCAGGGGTAGGGGCAGCACAGCCTCCTTGCCTGCTGGCATGGTGATCCTCCGGAGCCAAAGGATAAAAGGGAATTGCAGGAGTTGTAGAGGTGGGATGGAAAGGGTGAGCGTGTGCAGGTGCGCACAGGGATGTGTGTGCTTGGAGGGTGAGCGCACACAGGTACATGGGTGTCCAAGGGCACTGGTGTGGGGTTGAGAATGTGTGCAAGAGTTCTTGGGTGTGCATTGACATGCGAGTGTGCGTACAAACATGTGCCAGTGTGCACAGGTGTGCAGCTGGAACCAAGGCATGAGCGTCCGCAGGTATGCGGGAATGGATGTGGGCAGATGTGCCTGCAGGGGAATGGGTTTGCAGAGAGGTGTATGTCCATAGGTGTGCAGGTGCTATGCGTGGCTGTAGAGCTTATTCTACCCATGTGTTGGTGCGTCCTGGAAGTTCTTCCAAAAGTCATGTCGCCAGTGTGCTGCTGAGCCTACCTCTGTGGGAAAAGCTGTCCCATAAGTCTTTGCATGAATGGTGTTTAAGGGTGCAAGGGGAGGTGGGAGATGTTCATCCTCATGAAACGGCTCCCTTGGAGGTTTTCAGCAAAGTTGTTTCTCTGCTTGGAGAAAAATTGCACACAGCAAACAAACCGCAGCCCTGGTTTCTAGCTAAATAAGGGGACTCCATAGTCTTTGGCCACCTGCTTATTTGTGCAGCTTCCCCGTGATCTGGGAGGTATCAGAATAAACTATGAAGCTATCAGAATAAACCATGAAGTGGCACTCTCTGAGGATCCGTGTGTGCGGTCCCAGTAGCTGGGCACAGGCATGTGGCAGTATTTCAAATCGCACACTGCAGAGTTTGTGCCGGAAGAAAAATCAGCCTCCCGTACTGACACTCATGCTCTCGAAGTACACAGAACACTAAGGTAGTGGCGTGCTGGAGGAAGCAAGAAACCGACTCCTTCAGCACGCAAGGAGAGTGGCGAAGCTGCCTCGCCTGCAGTGCTCTGCCCTCCGGCTCATGGGAAGCTGTAGCTGGGGATGAATTTTCCTATCAGCTTTTCCAAAAAGCAGTTGCGTCGTTCGGCCACCTCTGGGGCTGCGTGCCTCGCTGCGCCATGCCAATTCTGTGCCTCCAGAGGGCAAAGTCAGATCATGCTTCGCTTTGCGCTTGTGGAGGACGGGGAGTGGAAGAGGTGTGTGCCGAGGCAGGATGGTGTGCTGTGCCACTGCTTTCGCCCTCCCTGCTGGTGACGAAAATCCTTTTCCAAGAAAGCACTTTCCTTGGCAGAGCCCAGCACTAAGCAGCGTGAAATGGATACCCTAACAGCATGTGCTGGCTCTTGTCCCTTCTCATTTCCTCATCACGCAGGTTAACCTGTAATGCCAGTATTTGTGAGTGAAGTGGGAGTTGTATAACGAGGTGGCCTGGAGACTATCCTCGATCTGACATTATCATCAGCCTATCTAAAAGCATTTTCATGTCTACACTTAGAGAGCAGGAGTAGGTCCTGTTTTAAGCATTGGTGTCTCTTTGCGTACCATTTCCCCTGGGGAGGGAACTGCGGGGAGCATGAAACTCAGGCTCACCCAGGTGGATCTTAGACTGCGGATCTCCTCCATCTATAAATCAAAGTGGTGCCTGTTGCTGGAGCAGAAGAGTTGGTGCTTTTCATGTTTGTGAACATTTTGTTTTCTCTTTTGATTCAGCTACACTGGAGGAGGGGCAAAGGTAAGTAAAATGGACAATGCCATCATTGATTAAACATTTGGAGTTCATAATGTACTAGAAAATGTATGATACCTACAGGAGTCTTAACCATACAAAAACTATAGCTTAGACTTTCTTTCGGTCTCTGGGACAAAGTTTAGAATCAGCATTTTTTCTGTCTGAATTTCCCAGCTCAGATTCTGCCTGTGCTGGGATCTGCAGCTTTCAAGTGAGCCAGCCCATCACTGATTTTGAGACCAGACACTGCAGAGCGTACCCAGCACAAGTGCATTGTGCCTTGGCCTCTCAAGACTGCACTTTGTTAGTACCAGTAGGTGCCAGGGAATCACCCCAGCCAAAATCCCATCTGCTTGGATCTCCAAGAGCAATTTCCGTCCCTGGGAAAAATACAGTCCTTTAGGCTTCATTGCCCGCTCAGTTGCTCCAGTGTTACAAACTGCACCATTGAGATCCCTCAAGAGAAAGCTTCTGGGAAGCCCTGCTCTGCATTAGCCCTGTGACCTGAGTGGCTTCTCCCACCTCAACCAAACCAGAGGGAAGTGGACGTTAAATGTGTGGACAGGCCCTTCAGGTGCAGCACAGTCATAGTGTTGGTTCCACCATCAGAATTCCTCTCCTCTTTGAAGGGAGGAAACGTTTTGTTTTGCCTCTGTGTTTCAGGAACAGCAGGGTTGTATTTAACGTGCCCCAAGTCATGGGTTCAGTAGAGCCTAAATCCCAGATGAGATTGGCTGAACGCAGATGAAGTGAAATCACATACCCCATGGCACAGCCTGCGCCCCAGGCCCAGCTGCCTCTGTGATGGGACAGCAAGTTTCAGTTTTTTATTGTCTCTGTGTTTGGTGCACGGACTTTGCTGCTGGAGGTGTGGAAAGCATCACAGCCGGACACTTCATGACGCTTTGTGACAAAGGAGCCCTACCTGCAGCTCATGATTAAGATCTGAGAGGGGACCACAAGCCTGAGTCTCTTGGAACAAAACAGGTGATGGGGACATCCTTCATTCCCTTTCAGAGCATGTGTCTGCAAAGAAGCGTCCAAAGTCACTGAGCTTAAGACATCTTGCCCCTGACTGGAGTTAGCGGCAGACAAAAGCAGAGATTTTGGAAACACTTTGTATCCAGAGCGTGGCATGGGGACCAAGGTAAAATCTCTGAGGGAGAACTGATGTGCAGCTGCCACATGGAGTCCCGTCACATGCCAGAAGAGGCGCTGGAAAGTGACAGACTAGTGGGATGCGTCCATTGCATGTTTGCATCAGGTGTTCACTGCCTTGTCTTGTGGGAGTGAGGTTTCACTCTACATCAGTGGCCTCGTCCTGTTTTTCCAAATTAATGCTGCTTCTCATCCACCGGCTGAGTCTTCTACGGGATCTCAGGGCTGCAGGGGAGAAAGAATTGCTTGCAGAGAGCATCACGTGGATGTAGCCAAGTTCATGAGGGAGGCTTGAGTTACCTGTTGTGGTCATTGTTCTGTAGGAAAAAAACCCGAACCCATGGTGTTTTTAAAGCAGGCCATGTCTCAGGACTGTGGGAGAGGAAATTTGACTGGGGCGAGAGGCATGGGGAGCTTCAGTCTCCATCCAGCATGGTTCCTCCTGGGCTGGGCTGGAGGGCAGCAAGGGGGGCCACCCAGCCCAGGAGCTCCCCTAACACCTGGAGGGTGAGCAGGATCTGCAGAGGGTGTGCTGTGAGAGGAGAAGGTGCGGGTGGGCAGGACGTCACCTCTGCCTGCAGCCTGGGCAGAACTGGGTGTCAGAGCAGGAACTGGGGGAACGTAGGGAGGCAGCGGGGGAACTGGTAGCTGGGGAATGGAGCGCAGGAGGCTGAACGTGGGCCAGGATTGAATCTTGCTGCACATACAGCACACTCCATACTGGGTTTCGTGAGGAGGAGCAGCCACAGCTTGTCGTGCAAACCTAGGTCTGCCAAAACGGCAAGTTACGCACGCAGCCTTGCTGTGCAAACTGGCAACGAGAGACTCATTTAGCTGAGATATGGAGCCACGAGCCGAAGAGTAGAAAACACTACCTGTGACCGAGGCAGCAAGGGGCAGACACCTTCCTGGTGCAAGTGGAGTGCATCCAGCCTAAGCTGGATGGACCATGATACATATTCATTTGTCCTCCTGCTGAAGCAGTTTTTAGAGCTGCTTTGCAAGAGAACAAGCTACAGGTTCTTGCCTTTGCACCGCCAAGAAATCACTGGTGGCTGAGCAGATCTGTCAGATACTGTGAAGAGGAGGAGCTGACTGTTTCTGGGAACATGCAAAGCAGAGTTAGGCTTTCTTCTGTAAGCCAAAAATCACTTGCTATGCTTTGTTTCTTTTGCAGGTGGTGCGAGGTTTGCATGGCTCTTGCTCCCCTGAAGCCTGTGCATTTCAGCACCTCATGAAAATCTTCCGGATGGGTATCTTTGAATAGCCATCAGGCTCTGTTGGCATGGAAATAAGTCCTTTCTGTTTTGCCTATCAAATGCCCTATTTGGCCAGTCATTCAATAGTTTGGAGAGGTTTAATCCCCTCTAAGGCTGGCCTAGGTCTTTGGCATTCACAGTCCCTGTTGCAAGGTTCACCTTTCCGAGTCTTCCCTGCCACCTGTGGTCGCTGCAAGTCACTGTGTGCACAGCACGCTGTCAGCTTTGGGTATAGTTTCCTCTATTTGTGTCCTGGTGTGACAGCAGCAGTAAAGCTGCTGCAGAAGGCAGAGGGTAGGGAAAACACCCAGCCGGAAGAATTTCTTCTGCACGTGGGGCCACCAGCGTTAGTGTTGCTCATGCCACTAACCGGTAGGGCAGGTGAAGGTCAAGCATATCGGACACAGCAGTGGCTTCAGATCTTGCAGGATGAACATCTCCTGCTCCATGTTTCCCAGGTGCCCTGCTGGGACCTGTCTGTGCTCTGCTGGCTCACAACAGGCATCACTGCCCTCTGACGGGAGCTCCTGCGAGGGGACCGTGGGGCCAGAAAGACCCTGAGGCTTGTGGAAGGGAAGGGTGGCTTGTCATCTGAAGCCAAATTTTGCTTGCTGGAGCACTAGTTCATCCCTCTCTGCAGCTAGTGGTGAAACCTGACAGAAAATGATAGGATGCAGCAGTTTAGAGAGAACTGTTTATTGCTTGCTTTGGAAACTGGGAATTTTATTTAAGAATAATTATTTAAGTTAATTAATTGCCTTACTGTTAGTAAAATATATTTGCAAATGTCCCGCTGTACTTCAATAAGTTATTTGGAAAGAAATGTAGTTTGTTTTCTTTCTCCTTTGTTGCAGACAGAATCACATTGCCCTGGACATTGGCTTTTTCTAACCATCACTTCAGCGTGGGATGGAGAGGGCCAAACTGTAGTGTTAGGAGATTAATTTCCCAGCGCAGGCCAGGGAAATTTCTTGGTGGTATTCTTTGTTGGTAATGTTCTTCATGTTGCTCCACCCAAATATGGATATTTAAAAGTCTTTAACAAATTGCAGTGGAGTTGTCCTATAATTTATTAACCAGTTTCCTGTCCCGTGACGAGTTCTGCACAGTAGTCCTAGCAGAGGACTTTCCCCGTGCTCACAGAGAGTAGGTCAGCTAAGGAACGAAGCAGAGGAAAGAAAAGGTGTTGGGAGGCAGTAGATGGGAGCAGTGGAGGAACACTGGCAGCACCTGAAGCAGGGGAAAGAGAAGGAGGAGGAGAAGAAGCACCATGGAAAAGGAAGGGTTGGGACTGGAGCTGGAAGATGAAGAGCCTTTGCTGGAAGACTGGTTGGGAGGTTTGTTTTGTGGAGAAGGTCTTGAAGGGATGGGCAAAAAAAGCTGTGCCCACCGAAGTGTCTTCTTCTCCATGTCTTGGCATGGAATCAAAGAATTTCACTCTCAGCATCACTTTGGTACAAGCAAATAAATAAGAAAATTAATGTCACAGATTTCTAGGACTGGTGTACACAGAGCGCAAAAAACTTCTATTGCTGTGAGCTGCTCTGTTGGGTTCTTTTAATTATTTTTTTTTCTTTAAACTAAGGAAAATCACTGATTAAACTGTATTACTGAGCATTATTAAATGAACCAGATGTTGCCCTTCCTTCCCTGGATACTGCAGCTGTCGGCACGGTTTGCACAACTCTACTCGATTGACAAAAGCGAGATGCTTCAGTAGGTGGATTCAGGCACCCACCACTTTTGTGTGTCAGGTTTCTGATGCTTCGAGGTTTTCTGGGGAAGACCTCAGCGACAAGGCAGGTTGGAGGCAGAGCTGGGGAAGCCAAGACAGCGGGTCAAGGTCCTCATCGGGGGTTGCAAGGAGGGGCACAGGCACAGCCGCGGCGTGGCCGCGGGGATGGGGAGAAAGTCCCAGCTTGAAAGTAGGTCCCAATTAAAGCTGAGTGGAGCCCAGTTAAAACTGGGCTCTTTCCTGGCCTTTGGCACAGCCCGCTGGATGCCCAGGATGGGGAGTGTGTGTCGAGCCCTTGCCGAGGCAAGGAGAATTGTGCTTAAAATGGCATCTGTGCGCCTGTGCAATGCATAAAGCATGCTGAATGGGTAAATCGTCCCTGGCTGTGGCGGAATTGTGAGTACCACTGCCATGGGTGAGTTCAGATGTCGGGTAGACCCTGATGAGGGATTGGTAAAACCCAGCGCTACCAATTGCTGTTAATTCCGTGAGTGAGGGATGTAAGTAGCCTTTATTTAAAAAACAAAAGGTAAGATGGGGATAGTTTGAGCTTATTGGCACTGGCAGACAAAATCTGAATACTTTTACAAAGAGCTCCTGTTTTTTTCCCTCGGCCCTTTTGTTCTCATTGCCACTCTCTGACCCGTTAGCAATCACCATGGTAATTACCAAGTAATGCCCTATTTACAAGTACCTACAGAAATTTGCTGGAGTTTTGCTTAAGCCCGTAGCAAAATGTCTAGCCCCAGACAAGGAGACAGGCTATTTCTCAAACTCAAAACTTTTCTTTAACAAGGCTGCAAAGGCTGTGAATAGCTGGAGTCCTGCTGAAGTTAACAGACCTGTGGGGATTTACACGAGATAAGCATCTGCCCAGCGTTTACCCGAGGCCATACATGTTTCCAAAAGCGCGTAGGTCATGGTAATCTGCATAGGAGAAGTGTTTTTAAGTTTCATGCTGCTATTAAAAATATACACTGTACTGTGTGTATTTCCAGGGACAGCAAAAAAGTTTCAGAAATATCTCTTCGCCTCGGATAGCCTGCTCTTCATTGTTCTGTGACCAGTAACTATTTCACGTGTGAAATCTATGCAGCGGGACAGGTTTCCCAAAGGGATGGTGAGATCTGTTTCCTTTGGGCTTTTTAAAACTTGGCTGGTCACGGCCCTGAGCAAACTGATCTAACTTGGGGCATAACCCTGTGTTGAGCTTTTGCTGGACCAGAAAGCTTTTCATTTCTGCAGTTCTCTCTGTTGCTGTGGGAGAAACATGATTTCCAGGAGTTTCTGTCAAGTCATCTCAAATTCTGTCAACGGTGTAGGAAAATGACCCGTGGACACAAGGAAAATGACTTCTCAAAATGCCAGGTGCTCAGATCTTATTTCTCCCAGCTGGCTCTGATAGTTTTGCTTATGCAGTTTGGGTCCTTATATGCAAATCACAGATTTGCCACCATGCTGGACCATTATCAGAAAACAGATCTTCCAGAAAGTTATTTAAACAATCACTTCCAGGATCGTGTTTTGGATGGGGAAAGGGAAGGAGAGTGGCATCTTTTTGAAGACCTTCAATTTTCCCTCCTCTTTCTTCCACCACGAGACAATGCGATTTTGCTATGTGAGAGTGTCTTTATTACTTTAAAAAAAAAAAAAAAGAACAAGGAAAAGGTGGAAAATGAAATGTGACAATACAAAAAAAATATTTTTTTTTCCTGTAGCAAGTGTTTATTTAGATATGAACATAAGAAAAGTTCTGTAGGGCAGGGACAGGCTAAGATCTGCTTCCAGCAAGTAGGTCCCAGAGCAGAAGACTCTCTGGCCTGAGCCACGTGCTGAACGCAAGAGGCACAGAACTGACCTTGGCCATCAGCAGGACGAGGGGCCCTCCAGAAGGTCCTTCCACCCCAGGAGGACCAGAGATGGGCTCAACCCAGCCCCCCCAGGCTCAGACAGCGAAAGCTGGGGCAGTGCACCCCACGGGCAGCACATGGTGCCCCTGATCCCTCCTGTGGGTCCTCAACAGTGATTCTCGGGGTCCGAGGTGAGGAGAAAGCCAACATCCCTGCACAGACCACAGCGTGGAGGGGGGAGGGACCCACGGGATGGGGAGCACTGGTGCATCCCCGTGGCTGGGGCTGCCAGCCCGCTGCTGTCAGCCACGCTGTGGGGTGCGGAGGGCTCGGCTACCTCTGTGAGACGGGGTGGTCCTTGCTGGTCCGGTGCAAGTAGCTGAGCACTCGAGGTAATTTCTTTCAGTCACTTGTTACACAGCTTTATTGAATAGGGAGTGTCGATTTTTTCTCTTCAGAACTAGTCTGGGCAACACTGAGAGAGGAGTTGAAAAATAAGAGCTAATCCTGCAGGAATGACTCATTCTGGCATAGGATTTGCAGAGCGGGATGAGAAGTTCAGGTAAAACAAAGGGAAATGGAGGCCGTAGTAAAACTCTGTGGTTTGGAGCATGACAGTTTAACTGCTACAGAGTCGAAGTTGGAAACCCCCTCCCAACAAATTGCTGCACTCAAAACCTTGGCAATGTCTAGAACAAGTCAATATTCGAGCACACTTGTTCCAGGAACAGAGGCTCTTTCCCATGGGAGCTGTAGATCGGATTGCTAATTACCATGGGACTGGAAAACAATTATTATTATTATTATTTTTAATTAAACACAAATAAAACAATGTGTGTCCCTTTAAAGTTTGACTTTGAAATATTTTCTGCATTTTTTAGCAGGGGTTACACTGGCCAAGTCCAAACAGGGCAGCACTGGAGTTTTGACAAAGGTTTAAGGTTATTTGCAACCAGGTTTCTCTAACAAGGACAACATGGTAGTTGGGGTGAAAGCACAAGCCCAGCCTAAGCATCTGGGCTGGGGAAAAGGAGGTTGGATTTCTTGAGGGTATAGTAGACCTACAAGAAATCATAGGAATTATTTTTCTCTGCATCTTTTAGCAAGTCTTTGAACTACTTTAGCTTGCTTTCTTCACCTGAAGTCTTTGCAGACACATCCAAGTGTTTGCAGAGTAGTAGCTCAAGAAAGATTCCCTCCAGAGTGTGGATTAGAGGAGGTAATTTTCCCATTATTATTTAAAACATTTCACCTTGTAAGATAAAGATGTTGGTGTGGTAACAGCAAAAAGCAAAAGCACCATGGAGTCAGAGAGAATAGGACACTTTTCCATCTCAGCCTTTCCCATACCTGTTTATTAATAGAGATGTGGCACTTGCAGAAAAGTTGTGCTCAGGTGAGGCGATCGCTTAAAAAATGTCATATGCTACATGGCATAAAACACTAAGAAGTTTTAAAGGAAGTTATTTCTGAAATGGCCGTAACATCAGCAGGAGTGCTGCAGCCTTTCAGTAGATGTTCTGCAAGCCAGGATGGGAGAAAACCAGTTGGCCTTTATGGATGAGCTGAGACCTGGTAGATCTCTTGGTGCTTACACCTGGCAGGCAGTGGAATGCTGGACGCCCTGCGGCAGGGCTTCTGCAGAGACAGTTGGTGTCTCGCCGCTCGTTAGACTTTGCTGTGGGCAGATTTGAGCTGCAAAGGAGTCTCCAGCAGCAACAAAGTGGAGAAGGCTTGCTGGAGCTGTAAGACTACCCAGGACTTGGCGGGGATGTCCTAAAGTCCCTCATGGGGCTCGTGCCAGGTGAGGCCAGTGCAGGCTGCCATGCATGCTGGCACATTCCACTGCGGATTAGCCCTGCAAGGAGTGTGGTGCCCTCCCGGCACAATCTGACACCTGTGGTCTAATACAGCCTGAAAAACAGGGTGGGTCGTGGCAGCTCTGTCTGTACTATGACACCTTGGTGAAGGGTCAGGGCTGTGTCACGGGGGATACTCCCCAGGTGCCCAGACCCTGGGGGACCTAGACCAGAGCAACAGTCTTGCATTCTGTGTGGCTGGGCTGGAAGGAGCATCCCCCAAGAGTGAGGGACCTTGGGTGACGGCACTGCCAGGAGGCTTTGATTCATCTTCTGGTACAGTTTGTGTCACCAAGGCTACAGAGCAAACTGGACACTTGGTTATGGGGAAATGGGTTTTCATTTCAACACCCTGGGGCGGGAGGGTCGTCCTCCCTCCCTCTTACATGTTACAGCTCTCAGTGTAGACGCTGGCCTAGCTCCAGAGCCACCAGTGCCCTTGTCAGTGTGGCATCAAGAGGTGTGTGCTGCTGCGCTCCCCTTCCTACAACACCCCCTTGGGCAAAGAGGGTCATCGCCGTGGCTGGGAAAGCAATGTTAATTTATGTTGCTGTTTTAAGGCCAGATAGCGAGTCTAAAATAAAACTTGGTCAACTTCTGATGCTCGTCCCAGCTTCTTCTGTCGCAGAGTTCAGCCTCTCCCCACAGTGCTCACTTGGGGGGTTGACCACAGCTGGCTTTCTCATCCCGAAGCTTCGCCTAGCCCCAGGCGCCGCGCCGCTTGCACGGCAGGCAGACGGTGGTGCCTCACCTCTCTGCCGAGTGATGGGTGCTTCGGCACCGCGTGAGCCCCAGGGGCCGGGGCTGGGTGTGGAGGGAAGAGCATCTCTCAGGGCTGCTGTGCACAAAGCCGGTTTCCGATGAGCTCACGGTGGGGTCAGTGCCAGAACAAGGGCAAACAGAGCGTAAAGAGGGTTTGCGCCCACACGCTGGCCCGATGCAACCTGTATTTGGTAACTGGGATTTAGCTCCTGATCAAATTCCTGACAGATTATTGCGCAACCTCCTTGTAGGGGCAGCAGTGGCATACAATAGGTGAAGGCATTTGGCCTGGTCCAGCTACTAGGCAACGTCTTCTCTGCTTTGGGGTTTGCTCCTGCTCCCTGTCCAGAAGGACTGCCAGACCCTGCTGCGATGGCCGGGAATGTTCTCCCCTTACAGGCAGCTCAGTCGGTGCATTCCCAGCAGCACGCAGCTCCACATGTTGCCAACCCAGCAGATAGCTTGTCTTGCCGCATGAACCAGAGACCTAGGAGCTAGTCCAGCATTAAATATGCTGGGAGCCCAAGGCTTGGAGCTTGCTTGTCCTCCTGCTTGATAGAGCCAGGATAAGACCTGTCTCAGCTGCCCAGGTCCTGTTTGTGCCACGAAACACCAAGGTCCCAGCAAATAGTCTGGAGTTCCCGTGAGATGGAAAGCTCTGCACATCATGCTCATGATCTGGCTGAGATAGTCTCCAGCTCTTTGTTCACTACAGACCTGGGGGCAGGTGAACCTTCAGAGCTGTTCAGAAGGAGGTGGGAAAGGAAGCAGGGAAGCTTGAAGGCACCACAGAAAAGCCACAGCAGACCCAGGGAGTGCCGTTTCCATCTTGGGTTGGTAGGAGGAACAGAGTGTGGTCCTTCTCCCTTCCCTGTAACACAGGACAATAGCTGTTGCCTGAATTTTGAGTCCTCACTATCACAGGTGGCTCTGGAACCTGCTGGTGACAGGGACAGCTGGACTGAACTGCTCCCTGAAGTCCCTGGCCCCCAGGCCTGCCAAGGAGAAACAGAGGCTGACCCATACTGATGTGCAGAACAAAGTAGGGCTGGTGGCACGGCCATGGAGAGGCTGAAGAAAGGGACCAGGAAGATCGCAGGAGTGTGAACTGACCTCAGCCAGATCTGCCAGGAGCAGAGCATTAATCTTTTGCTCTGCCCTCATTCCTTCACCATTAGGAAATAGTTCTGCATCAAAAGCATGGTGTCACCTTTCCTTCTTTACCCTACCTTCCCTTTCCTGGGAACCAAAAGAACAGCAATGGCTACGGAACTGGGATGAATGGTTTTCCATCTCCTGCACGTTATGCCTCTTGGAGCCTGAAACCCATCCATTTTCACCCCAGACCCTCAGCCAATTCCTGGCATTATCCTGGGTAGATATTCCCTCAGCTCAGCTCCTGTTTCCTCTCTGTGAACCAGGGATGATGGTATTCCATGTCCTTCCCCAGCAAGGTCTGGCACGTTTGGCAGGTACTAGGTAGGAAACATCTGAATCCAAACCTCAGCACTGACTCATTACCACTCAGGCCCTTAAAATGTTCCCGCGCAGCAGACTTTTCTCCCAGAACCTTTCCCAGCCTTCTAGGCATTGAGCATGAATGGCACAGTGCCGGAGCAAGACACTGTGCCTTTCCTAAATGATGCCTGAGGTTCTCCTCCATTTTTTTGGTTTTCATCATATTCCATTTCTTTGATTATTTTTTTTTGTTTGGTTTTTTTTTCTGGTTTTTGTTTTTTGTTTTGGAAGCCTAGAGGGCTCTCAGGAGGGGTCACTTAGGGAGAGAGGCAGCTGAAATACAGACATTTCTTTCTGGTTTTATTCTGAGTCAGAGTAGGAGGTTTGGTGCACAGATTTACGAAAGTGCTCGGGATCTAAGTCTGCTGCCCAAACACCTCTCTTAGCCCAGCAATGGAGGCACCTGAAGCTCGTAGGCATGTCACTTCTCCTGGGCTGTATCTATACTACCATGCAGGGCAGCTCTTGGGCAGATGGAGAGGAATGTACCACTACTTGCAGAACCGGCGCTGAGCTGGGAAAGACCCTCTGCTCCCAGCGCTCAGAGCAAGTTCACCGGGGGAGCCTAGTGCTGGCATCCCCCAGCCCTCTCCACCTCTGCCCAGCCTGCAGGGATGAGGACGGGAAGACACTCGGGCTCCCAGGGCTCCTGGCCCCATGGGTGGGCTGTAGATAGGATAGCTGGCAGGTCCTGTGGACTCAGGGCACAGGGGGTGACTCAGGGCACAGGGGGTGACTCAGGGCACAGGGGGTGACCAGATTTCCCGGTGCAGCACCGGGAAATACGCACCCCTATGTGCAAGGATGAGCCCAGCAACACGTTCAGCTCTTGGTATGGGGCAGGGGTGGGGAACAGCAGCTAGCACTGCTCTGGTGGCATGTGCCAAGTCCGTTAAAGGGCTGGAGGGGTACAGGAGTCGCTCTCCTGGATCGGCTGGTATCATCTGACCAGTGTGAGTGTCTACTGCAGAGAGCAAGAGCCAGACCACCCCACCAGGAGCTGTGTTACTGCTCGGGGGCTGGAGCAGCCCCAGTCTGCAGTCTGAAATGGCACAGGACTCTGAGAGGGCTACCTGGCAGCCACAGTTGCCCCTGCCAGAAGGAGTACATTGTGTCTGTCCTGCTCCAAGGACTTCTGGAGGGCTGTTACATGAAACAGCCAGTGCATAAAATGCGCAAACACTCCTCTGGGCAGGAGCACGAGTGATGCTGACCCTTGATCCCTCTTTCTGGCCCATTGATCTTTAAAAAGCTTAGCCTTAGCAGAAAGGGCTGAGACACCTCCTCCCCATGCCCTCCCACTCATGGAGCAGCACGTAGCCTGCAGGAGCAGGAATTGCTCTTCAAAGGGAGGAGGTGTGACCCCTCAGGGTCTCCCTCAGGCAGAGAAGGGGTCGGCATGGGGAGCCCAGCTCACCAAGTGCTGGGCTTGGGAGACAGAGCAAAGGTCCCCTCAGGAGAGGGGGGCATGATGTCCATGTGGCAGGATGCATGTTTCCACTGCAGACGCACTTCCAGTACTCCCCATTGCTCGGCAGAGGCTGGGTCCACTCACATCTGCTCACATTAGGGCAGGAGGGCCAAAGGCCCAGCGTGCACCTCAAGCACAAGGTGACCTAGCAGCTGCGAGAAAAAAAGCCTGTTTTGGGGGCTGAGCTGGACCCTGACAGTGGAATGTATCCATAGATCGACACCTGAGCATCCTCGCTGTGTTCATGCTTCATTACCAGCAGGCTGCTGACTAACTTCTGGGTAACGAGAAACAATATTCCCCAAATGCAGCTCTGCAGTGATTCATCAGGAGAACCCTTATCTTCATCTTTCAAAAGCTTTAGTCATTTTAATGAAGAAACAACTTCCTGCTGGCTGTATGGGCAGCTCCCCAACACAAACTGCAGATATTCAAAGAGAAGAACCTGTGATCCATTAGTTGACTAAGGGCTATTCTTCAGCCCAGAGCTAGGATAATCCTAGGTGGGAACATCTGCAAAAGGGTCAGCTGTTAGAGGCATTTAAGTGCCTTTACATTGGTATCTAGAGACCTGCTGGGAAGCTGAACCCTATGGAAGACCTCCAGTGACCTCTTTCACAAGTCTTGGGGTAGGTTTCTAAATCACTGAGGCACGTCTGAAGGCTTCGCTCTCTGTTTTCTCCGTCACTGGGCTTTCAAACAATTGCATCCTTGTCACACATTTGTCAAAGAGAAAGGGGGAGATGAAGAAAGAAATTTCAATAGTCTCAGGGTTTTGCTTACAGCTGCGTTAATGCTGAATAGCACGCGGAGGTAGAAGGGATATCCTGAACAATGTCTGGTCTCCAGGCAGAATCCGTTTCCCATGACAGTGTCTTTCTGAAGCAGGAATGCCAGCATGAAGCAAAACTTGTTAAAGTAGTAAAAGAAGAGGTCTCTATTGTGTCCTGCGTGACAGAATAATCCTCCCTCACGAACAGACTGCTGTCATTTTCCCTCCCATCTGTGAATTTTGGCTTCAGTCAACTTCGTGATTTTTACAAAGTATAAAATTAAAGTCCTAACCCTTGAAAGCATCACAGCCAAGCCCACAGGATCTTCCTGCAGACGTGTCCATGGCTGAGGCTGGAGTTTTACAATACGGACTCTAAAATGTCTGGCTGCATCAGGCTGAAATAGAGTTCCCTGTTAGGCAATATACTTGACAAATACAAACAAACATTTTCCATGTCTCCAGCTGTTCCACTGGCTAAACATCATTCTCCCATTTCAATGCGTTATTCATAGGTTATCATTCTCCTTCTGATTTCTCTTTAAAGCTTTCCTCTCCGAAGTACCTGTGAAAACCTGCAGACAATAATTTAGAGCTGTCTTGCTGCTGTCTCCCTTTCTCCAGCTCCTCCTGCCCTGTGTGTGTTCCACCTTTCTCTTCTGCGTTCGTGCCCTGGACAGAAGTGTCTCAGCTCACAGCGCAGCCTCTCCAGTGTGGCATTAATAATTAATCACAAGCATCGTCAGTGTTGTCAGCACCCCCATACGGGAGCTGAACACCCCAAATAGAAGTGAAACAAGTATCCTGGGCTGCTGCAGTCAGACAGGCCACCTCAGGGCCGAGGCACAGAGGGGTTCAGGTGACAGGCTTTCGCTGCCAGCGCTGAGGGCTGCCAACAGGCTCTGCAAAGGCAAGGCGCCGAGCAGCCCGATCAGGCTTGAAGGTTGGACCAGAGACCTCTGGTGGTTGCTTCCCACGTAACTCTTCCTGAGATTTGGTGACAAAAAAAAAAAAATCTTAACAGGACTAGCAGGCAGCTGCGTGAATGTCATCTGCATATTTGTGTCCTTTTGACTCAAAATACGGTATTTCCCCAGGGGCAGATGATGCTTTCCTGTCGGTGGAAGCAGCCATGGCAGGTTTTTGTCATACAGCCCAGCAATTCACTCCTGCTCTATGGTGCCAGGTTCACCCCCGCCATGGCTCCTGTCCCCAGCAGGTTGGTCTCTTCTCCAGGCTCACAGAGGTTGTTCCCCTCTCCTGCTGCAGCCACCGCTTGTCAGCCACCACTGTGACCGCCTGAAGACAAGCAAGTGCAGGTGAAAGGCTCTCTCTGAGCTCACCCACTGGGATCCACACAGGCTCCGGGCAAAACCCATTTGTTGTGCTTTAACTCGAATAAATATGAAATGCTTGCTGTCTGTGCTGGTGATCAGCTATCTCTTGAGAAGGCAAACACTGAGAGCATTATGAAAGCAGACCAGTAAGAGAGAAGGTGCTATTTATAATATAGCTATGATTCTGCCATTAAAGGAAAAACAGTTTATTTTTTTCTGGGGATGGAGAAAATCCTAGGGATGAGTCTGGTTCTTGCTTTTAAACAGTCTTCTCTGGAGCGGAGCATCTCTCCAGGTCCCTGACCACAGGGGAAAGGATGCACATCAGGGAGGCCCAGCTGGTGGGATGCATGCCCTCAGCTCAACAGACTGCATAAAGGACCCTGAAAAAGTGATTTTTAACTTCACGTGCCCAGGGCAAGCCCAAGCCCTGGACACCAGCCAGCACAGAGCCCAGGGACCTGGCCAGGCTCCTGTGTGGTTCCTGCTCAGGGACCACTGGGCAGGTGGGTGCTTCTGGTGTCCTCACATGCCTGTCTTGTGAGGTCAAGTCGGGGATCTGGTGAAGCAGCCTGGCAAATTCGGAGGGAAGCTACCATGCCAAACACCAATGCCAGTGCTGGTGGGACCTTTGCTTTGATGGTAAATGCTATCCAGATTTGGCTCTGGCACTGGAGGCTGAAGTGACTTGTTACAGCCTTTGCACACAAGCAAAAGAATTTCTCGTAACTTTCAAAGCTACACATCTCCAGATCTGATGACAGCTCTGCACTGTTTACTTAGGGATTTCTTGCATTTTTGAGACGGAAGTCTGTCAGCGAGGAATCAGACCATGGATGACTTGGTTACTAGTTCGTCAGTAATTCAATTATGCGGCCCTAAGATTCAGACTGTCTCTTTTTGAAAGATCTGCTCTGTCTGAAGCAGATGGGTTTGGTAAAGGTAGTACTGTACCGCAGTCAAAGCTGTCCGTATAATTTCATGTATAGTGATGTTCCTACACAAACCCCTTGGTTGCACACAGGAACTCTGTGATGGCAGACAGGCAGGGTCAGCTCCGTGGATGGAGTTTCCAGATGCACGCTTCAGCCAGTAAAGCTGTGCTTTGGTGGCAAAGCAGAGTATTTCTTGAACTTGATCCAAACTGACGAATTGCTTTAATTGGAAAGAGCGGAGTAAAAGTTCCTGAAAGAGGAAACAACATATTTTGACATTTTCCAAATGAACTTCTTTGCTTTCTTGTTTCACAAGATTTCAGTTTGAAACACACCTTGAACTCTTAGTTGTTTTTGTTTTGTTTTGTTTTGTTTTGTTTTTTTAAATGAGTGAAAATCCTCTAAAAGGGAGAAAGAGGGTGGTTTGCCTATGGTCCAGTTGAAGTGGAATGAACACTCCGGCTCACCCGCTGCCAAGCACAGTCAGAAACTTGCCCTCCCTCGGCATTTGTGTGCTGTGAACGAGTCTTCTTTTCATGGGGAGGACAGAGATCAGAGGTGGGGTGATGGGCACACAAACTCTCAGGCAGGGTCTTGTGGAAATCGTTCTTTAAAAACTCTTTAATTGCGAGTTTCTTGAAGGTGTGGAGGGATGCAGTTTCTGATTACAATCCCATGACAGTTGTTACAAGGGGTCTGGTCTATCGCTACTAAAGATTCAAACCGTGATTCTCTTCTAATTAGGGCTGCACAGAGAGCACTGCCTACACCCAGGGCTACCTGTGACCCATTAACCCTCCCAGCCTTCCCTTCTTACTGCATTTCAGCAAGTCCCTACTCTCCTAAAATTGCTGACCATCGTCCTCCACGGGTGGGAGGTGTGGCAAAACACCGCGTGTCTGCATAGGTGCCGCTCCGCTTGTGACTCTGTCAGCTGTAAACTGCACCAGAAACAGTGTCTTCTCCCACATCTTCGACTTCTTTACTTTGGAACAACATGCTGAGAACAGATGCCTGCTGGATCTGTGTCAGGAGCAGTCAGAAATAGGACTTTCCACAGAGAGTTATTTTTTTATCAGTTGCTTGCTTTTTAATCCATGTGACAAGTACATCACAGATCTTCAAGGGATACTAATTAGGCACCTAAAACAAGATTAAGTGGAAGATGCTGGCAAAGCCATTTGACTGCTATAATTACCATCCTCCTGATTATGCTGTGCCTTTAGCTGGAGTTTGGGCATGACTGGTGAGAATCCAGGATCACTCATGAGTGTAAATCAGCGTTGAGTCACATTTCTCTGTTTTCCTGCATGGCTGCTGCAGATTTCAGATGGAAGCCAGGCAGAAAGGGGAGGACGCTTAGCACCGCTTCCTCCAACCCAGGATCTCTTATACAGTCGAGATGTTTCAGAATTTTTGGGGTGGCTCATACGTCATTGGGGTTGTTTTTGTGGCTCTTCATGTGTGACCTGCTGGCTGCCTTCGCTGCGGTATGAAATCTGCAGTTTCTGCAGTTTCTTTTCAAAGGATGGGGAACCCCTAGCCCTCTGAGGAGGATGTAACCTCAGGCAGTACTTGCTCAGTCTACCTAAATCGTCATGCATCGTGACATATGAGATATCAAATACAATTTTCTTAACAGAGTTAGCCCACTCTGACAAAGATGTCAGGTGATATGACAGCGTGACGAGATGGAAAACGGGGTGCTGATTTATATCTTCCAATTTCTTTCATGCTAAGACACAGTTTAGTTTAAAAGGAGGTTGGGTCGTAGTGCATGGATACAGCCCCCATGCCACCATCCTAAGGGTGCTGTATGCCATAGCAATGGCGTATAATTTGGGAGGCAGCTCTTAAAATCAGTGGACTTAGGGCACTTATGAGAACAGCACCAGATGGGTGCCAAGCTCCACCTCGGCCTTGATAGACCTGGATTTAACCACCAGAGACTTGAGTCCTGCAGATTTGTCTGGTAAAGTTTGGAACTGGAAAGAGAGGCCTTGACTGGAAAAACTGAGATGTCTGGCAGCCTTTTCAAGAGAGCGAGAGTATGTGAGCAAGCAGAAGGGATGACTGCACATGCATGGGAGTGTGCGCATAAATTTTCCATTTACATAAGGACTGCTGGCAAAGGCTATCTGGGGTTTAAAACAAGAGAGGCCCAAAAGCTCAGACGACGTATGCTGGAGTGAAAAGGAAGGAGCGGGTGGGCCGGCCTCAAATGCATGCGGTGTATTTGGCCTGTCATCGTCGTTTCTGGGGCATTTCTGTTATGAGGGGAGAAATCTCGGGCGGCAGAAAGGAGCTTGTGCTTGTGATAACGCGCAAAATTGAAAGCCAGCTACATGTACTGAAGTACTTCTAGGTGGGTCGCCACCCAAACATTTGCCTTGGGAGCAAAACACCTAAATTTAAAAAACAAAAGAAGTGAAACGATCCGTTCAATACACACTTTTGGCAGCAAGGGTTACCGTCTATGCCGCTGTGGCTGTGCTGAGAGAGCTGAAGCAGAGAAACTGGCAGCAAATCTGCGATGACCAGCCAGAGCAGCAACCTGGGATACAACAGCATCCTGCCCCACGGGGTCCAGGGATGCAGGTGAGGAGAGTTGTTAAACTTCAGGAGAGGACTCATTACTCATTGTGTCCTGCCTCTCTGTTGTCCACTTCCTTTGTCTCTTCTGGACAGGGCGCCATGCAGACTTTTGAGTGTGGTTTCCGTAAGCCAGCATACATCAACAGTCCTAAAATCGGACCTTTGTTGGTGTCACTGCAGTGAGGCGAGAGCAAGTGCAGCAGTGCCAGTTGCTGGGTGCTCCACACGCGAGGGCTGGAGCACCACCAGCTCACTTGGTCAAGGCACTGGATGCCTGAGAGTCACCTACCAGGACAGGGTCTGCCGCAGGACAGCATGTGCTGAGCCTCCCTGGCGAGGTCTCCAGATGTCCCATTCTCCATCTCCAGTGCTGCTGTATCTCCTTTGCCTGCCACCCCCAGGAAGCCACAAAATGATCCCCAAACTACTTCCAGTTTCAGTCTCGTGGGGCTGACATTTCAGCTTAACATCCTGCAGCTTTGCCTGGCTTCTCTCCTTAGGAAAAGGGGAGGAACAGACATTCAGATAGGTCTAGGAAAGGCCCAGGGGAAGGGGAGAAACCCATCACTTTGACGAGAGAAGAGTTCCACTCAAAAATGGTAAATCCTTTGTGAAAGAGTGGGAAACTTTGGAGGCATGTTGGGATTTTTGTTGAAAAATAGTTGAGAAATTTTGTGCAGGATTTCTTAAAAAAACATTTACAGTTGAAAGACAGATGTTTAAAGACTTAAAAAAAAAAAAAAAAGAAGAGATCTTCCACTGAAAAATCTTGAATCTTGAATGCAGGCTCACACATCCATGGAGAGCTGCTTCCCGGTGGTCAGAGATAGCTGCAACCAGGTCCTGCCAGATGGCATCCCGATGGAGCTGTGCACCGCAGTGCATGTGGACTGCTCACACACACTTCTGCGTGGGGGGATCCTTGTATGAGCCGCTATTCCAGCTTGCTGGTGACTCACAGGCACAGAAGACAGTCTTATTGAGAAATACACTGCTGGTGACAGCCACATTTACATACAATCCATCTCCATAAACCTCCAGAGCTTACCTATGACATCCCAGCCATGCTTGGAGATCTCTCACTTCCACTTGTCTGCTTGCCTCCATCCTTCCAGAGGTTTGTACTGATGGCACCACTGGCCTGTCTGCTGCTAAAGCCTCATGCCTTCCACATCTGGTCCCCATGGGTCCTTCCAGGATAAAGGACTTCACACGGTTCCCTGTTGAGAAGGTAGGGCAAGCCTGGCCCCTCCACCAGGTTCTCTCACACCACATAAGCCCAGGAGGGTCTTGCCTCTGCTCTGAATTGGTCTGTGGGCTCAAGGCACTTTCTTACAGTGGAGAAACACAAGCACACACCTAGCACAAGGTTACCACAAGGTTTGCCATTCTGCCAGTCAGCTCCGACAACAACTTCTATCTGTGCTCTCTGAAGTAGACAAAAACCTACCCAGGCTTCCTGATTTTTCATTTTCCCTTGTCACCCCCATGCAGCCCTCAGTGCAGCATCCCACTGTAAGCTCAGCAGATCCTTCCCAAGTCTACGGACACTTAACAGCTGGTCCACAGTCAGCAACTTCACTGCTGCCTTTCCCACTCTGCAGAGCTCCTGTCTGTCCCTGGTTTCCCTGTGTTCTTCATGCCACTTCCCACCTGCTGCAGAGCATGAGGAAATCGCCAGCAGCTGAGGTCTTATCCAAAGGCTATTTTGGCCCTGGCATGGCCATTCCTCCAAAGATCTGCGATGTGACGTGCTTCTCTCAACAGAAATCAAACACCACTAGCATTCATGACATAATTTTTTCACATGGCCATCAGGCATCTCTGGTGAAAGCTTCAGCTTTGCTTTCCGAGGACCGTGTAACAGTCTCTAGGGGAGCAGTAGCCAGGAAGGACAGTGAAGGAGGGGCTTTTCCTTCAAAACACAGTGTTGGGCACATTTCTTCTCAGAATAAGGCACGAGCACACCTACATCCCTACATCTCCCCATAGCCCAGGTTCTATCCTCATATAGGTACCCATGCAATGGACTGAAGCTCATGGGATTGAGAGAGGTCTCAGAAGGATCACTGTGGAGCTTCTTGAAGAATCGCAGAATGGTTTATACCTGATGGTCTTCAGCCCAACTCCCTGCTAAAAGCAGGGCTCACCAAAGCGAGGCCAGGTTGGCCAGGGCCTTGTCCTGTCAGTACGAGAATCTCCAAGGACAGAGATCTTGCCACCCTCTGGTGCCTGACCTTCCACTCTTGTGGAAGGAATTTTTTTCTATATGTCCAACCAGAATTCCCCCTGTTGCAGCCTATGCCCATTGCCTCTTCTCCATTCCCTGAGGACCTATAAGAAGAGTCTGTCTCTCTCTTTGTAACCCTGGGAGGTAGTGGATGACAGCAGCTAGGTACCCCCTTGACCTTCTTTTTTCCAGGCTGAACAAGCCCAGCAGCCTTCTCTTCCATCCCTTACTCTTTACTAAGTTGTGCATACACTCAGTCACATCAAAGTATTTTCTTTTTTTTGGCCACCATTTCCTTGAATAGCTTTCCCCTAAATGTCTCTCCCATCATGGGCTGAAGATTTGGTAGCCCAAAAGGACCACTGCTGACCACCTTCAACAAGAACGTGATTCACCGTATGGAAGCAGCGCAGTGAACCATACAACACCCCGCCATCAAGATTGTCAGAGATGTGCCAGAGATGTGCCAGAGATGGGCAATCCCAAGAGAAAGCCCATTTAATCTCCCTGTTAGATCTCTTCTCTGCTCTTTTTATTTCTGTCCTTCCCTCACTCCTCTTGCTGGTGCTTAGCTCTGAAGAGCTGCACTGCTCTCAGGGCAGCAGGCTGTGTTACTTCCCTAAGAACACTTTGACCCCGGCAGATCCTCTTTCCAGTCTCCACTTGGTCGAGCCGTTGAGTGGTTAAGTGTGGATTCAAGCCTTCTTGTCATAGCTCTGCTAGGCAGGCATTTCACTGGTGACATCATGCGCATCGTGCCAGAGAGGAGAGGCCCTTGAGTCGGTTGCAGCGGTGGAGCATGCAGACCTCAGGGACCTCTTTTTTCCACTGTGCTTGACTACAAAATGTGCTTAAATGTGGCCTTAAGCACACACAACTCACATCTGTCACATCTTAGAAGGCAACGAGAGACACGGCTCTTTCTGATCCAGTAAAGTCAGTCACAGAATGACTGTTAAGACTGTCTGGAGCTACTTTTCCAGGACGAACCAAAAATATGACCTCATTAGTGAATGGGAGGATTTAGCTGGTTTTGATGCTTGAGAGAAAGTCCTTTTCCTGCTGAAATCATTGGAATCCCTGCTGTCACCTGGATCAGGCCTCCAAAGCTCATCATTCTGCATGCTAAGACGCTATAACAAACCATCCCAATGCATCCTGTCAGTTTGGCTACCAGGCCACTGAAGGCTGCATGCCAAAAACTTCCAGGTACTTGCTGGTGCCCCTCTCATGTCCAAAAGCAGCCAGACACAACAGTGGAAAAACCCAAGAAAGACATTTTCGTGTCAAAAACCTACCCTTTCTCATCACTTTGGGATTTCTAGGCAGGCCACATTTTGCGTTGTTTGGCTGCCCAAGGAAAGAAAAGCACTGAACATTCAGTGATTACACCTAATGGGACACAGGGGACGCTGGGGATGCTCCCATCAGCGGAATAGGGAGACAGAAATGCCCGGCAGCGTGCTGCAGAGAGGGGCAGCTGCAGCAGGGTTCTTGCACATGCCGCAGAGAAGGTGATGCAGGACTATGGCGCACTACGGAGGGACACAGCTTCTCTGATTTCCCCATGTGTCCTAGCTTCTGTCCTCCTTTCTCTGCTTTT
Source organism: Chroicocephalus ridibundus (assembly GCF_963924245.1). NCBI lineage: Eukaryota > Metazoa > Chordata > Aves > Charadriiformes > Laridae > Chroicocephalus > Chroicocephalus ridibundus. The sequence continues at coordinate 16,288,653 of NC_086316.1, forward strand.
TTGTTTTGCGACTGCAGGAAAGATGCTTTCTTGGAGGAGGCCTCGAAAACTCAGAAGCACGGATCTTTCTAAACTTTCCAGTTAAATATTTACTGTCCCAGATAGAAAACGCTTCATTCATCAATCGTCTGAATGCCCCCACCTGGAAAAGAAGCACAGAGCCCCAGAGATCCTTCAGCAAACAAATTCCTTCTCATTACTGACTCTGTGGGCATGACTGCTCTCAGGAAACTTGAAAGTCGAGCTACTCAGAAGTGCTGCCCGTACATGTTTACCTTGGACTGCAGCTTCCCTCTTCAGACTAAATCAGGTACTTTTTGTCTGGTTTGCCTAAACAAGTACAGCTGAGGAATGAACGCTGGAGCGTTCCAGGGGGTTCAGCCACACTAGCCCTGGGTTTTTGACATGCTTTTCAGTAGGACTCCTGCAAATTCCAGGTTAAACAGCAACACCTGCGTGCTCCTCAGCACCACACGTAGATATCAGAAATGCGGGCGTATTTTTTTTAACGTGTACTTCACCTTACTCATACACGCTGCTTCAGGCTTGTCCTTTTACATAAAGCACAGCTGACAAGGTACTTCTAACCCAAGATGAGATGGCGGTCTGCCTCGCGCGTGGAAGCAGGTATTTAAGGCCCTCAAACTTCATCTGCATCTCCCTGAGAGGCCATCAGGTTAAGCTGGAAGTCGCAAAGGTGGCTGTGAAATGCAAGCCATTTCCTCCTGCAGCCCGTACTGGTCCCTTCAGAGCTCCACAGGAAGCAGCAAGACCCTACGGTGTCCTGCAGAGGTCTGGTCATGAAACCCCTGAGCAGAACAAATAGGCTGAAAGATGCAGCATTCAGCAAGAGTAAGTAAATTTGCAGCGTGCTGGGTGGAGCGTGCGTCTGCAGCGTGGTGAGCTTATTTAAACTCTAATATCAGTGCATGCTAGGTTAAAATCACCCATACCCCAGCTAGCGAACCTGCGAGCAGCAAATGCGCTGCGATGAACATAAAGAGCTTTGTGAACAGGCAACAGGTTCAGTGAAATTCCAAAGACCCATACCACATGTTTTTCTCTCTTGGTGATTTCATATTTCAACCCTCAGATACTAAATGGTATTAACGTATTTCAGAACATCACAGAGAGAGTACCTGTGTACTTTTGCTCAAATGGTAATGCGGATTCATACCTGGTATGACTGCCATGCTGTTGGCGTGGCTGAAGTAGCCCTTGGGAAGAGATTTGGCCCACAGATTTTGCAGCATTGCTCAATAATCATTGTCTGGAGCTCATACCTATACTGGGAAGTCCCATGTACATGGTGATACTGCAAGCAAGAGGCCGTTCGCCCGAGCCAGACAGGCTTCTGTGTGGCTGAGCAGCACTTGGAGCTGACCCCAGTAGTCAATGGTCATTAAAGAAAGATATGTAAGACTGTTTGGGTTTTGTTTTTGGGTTTTTTTCATGAAAAGAAGATAAAGAAAAAAGAGAAAAAGCTAAACTAATAAAAGAGAGAGCAGGACATGCGTGACAGAAATGTAGCACACTTTATTTATTTGTTCAGTACTGACATGGAAAGAGCCCAGGCTCTCAGCCAAAGCTGATGCCCAAGTCCCAGGAAGAAATTCTGCCTCTAAGCACCCTCTAACCTAGCCAGAGTCCAGAGAGCCATCCCAGGCTGACCACAAGGTCCCATGCTGCCCACAGTCCCACTGCTTAACGTCTTGCATGGCAAACAGCTCCTCTTTCCCATGCAGGCTCACCCTGTTGCCTCTTTCAGTCTCACATGGGAGAGGACACATGCTTCGGCATCATCGCAGGGAACAACTCTAGACAGCACTGACAGTAGTACAGCTGTACGAGCATTAAAATAACATCAAAAGAGCATTTGTCTTCTCAGGGCAGCTCAGGTCCTGTGTTTATGTCAGGGGTGAAGGCAAACATTGCTTGTTGGCAGATTGGAGAGACATCAGTGCAAGGCCACGGAGATGGTCGGGTGGGCTGGAGCACCTGATGTACTGGGAAGAGATGGAGGGAACCAGGCTTCGTCAGCCTAGAGAAGAGGCGTCTCATGGAAGACCTAATTGCAGATGCCCACTGCTTCACAGGTGGTTACCAACCTCCTCTCAGAAGTGCACAGTGATGTCTTGTCTTAAAATGTCCCTTGTTCTAAGGGGCAAAAGGGACACATTGCAGCATGGGAAATTCTGGTTGCACATAAGGAGAAAAACTCCTTCCCACATGAGTGGTGCAGCCCTGGGACAGGGCCAAGAGACGTGGTGGGATCTCCACTGCTGGGCATGTTCAAAATGTAGCTGGACAAGGTCCTTACCAACCTGACCCACTTTGCAGTCAGTTGAGCCTGGAGAGGGAGGTTGGAGTGAAAACCTCCAGATGTGCCTCTCCACCTGAATGTTTCTGTGGTTCTGTGTGTAAAGCCTGCAGCTCCCAGTCATGTGTTAATCATGTCTTAAAAATTAAATTCTGAGTAATCCTGAGGATTATTTATGTGACCCTGGGGCTTACTCACATGAGCATCAAGTGTAGGACTTGCTCTTAAATGAAGAGCTAAACATAAGTCAGCAGGCCAACGGGATTATTCAGCCTGCAACAGTATCTGGCAGATGGGCATGCATGCTTTCCATCCATTCCTTCTCAGATGTTGCTCTAATATAGCATTTTCTCCAACATTGTGTACCTATGTGGGAGAATGATTCAGATAGGCACATCCATGCGTTCCTGCTGGAAAGAAGGGTCATTTACTGCACCCAAATTGCCATTTTTGAGTGTCTTCAGGTCTTTTTGCTATGCATGTTTCAGTTTTGTTTCACTTCTGTCAGGTTAGAGATGTGCTAGAAATGAAGTTTTACATCTTTGACGTCCTGTTGATCTGTGTTACCAAAATATGTGGAGGCACCCACAGAAATCCCTAGTTCACCTTTACCAAGGACTCAGTGCTTTGTGTTTTCTTGGGAGTGGGTCTTCTCAGCACATCTACAACCAGTTGATCTGCCTCAGCTCTTACGGAGCAGAAAAGCCACTTTAACTTCAAGCAAATCTGATTTCATCTGCTCTTACTCATTCACAGATTTCCCCTATCCCCTCACACCTATGTGTTCACAGGCACAGACAAGTGTATACCGAAGCAGTCTGGCCAGGATCACTTGTGGATGAGGGATACCAGGTATCAAGTTCTCGTCAAGCGTCCTGGGGTTCCTTGGTGATGGTAAGCTGGTTTTTGGGCAGGTCTTGTGTACTTTCTAGGATTCAGGGGTTACTATGGGGTGATAGTTTTCCCTCAGAACTCTGCTTACTTCAGCATCGTTTCTCCTTGATTTGTATTTCTTGAGGTATCAGAAAGAGAAAAGACACAACTGTATTCTGGGACCTTGTGGCCATCTTCCTGTTGTCAGAGCACAAAGTCTCCTGTTGGTAAGTCACCACCTAATCTCAGCACAGGCCTCTGGCCATGGCATAAGAAGCTGCATTCAGTCAAAACAAATTCTCCATCTCAGCTTCAGTCCTGCTACAAGAGTCCTGTGGAATGTAATTAAAGGAGATCAGAAAAATTTAGATTGGAATGCACATCTGGAGGTCCCTAGTCCAACCACTTGCTCCAAGCAGGGCACCACAAAGCCAGATCAGCTCATCTCCAAGGATGGAGATAGCCACCTCTCTGGGACCTGTCCCAGGCCTGCACCATGCTTGTGTGAAAGGTTTGTCTCTATTTTTTCAAAACTTCCCTTGGACTGGATGTCCCAAAACAGGACTTAATTCTGGATGCAGCCTGATGTGTGCCATGTAGAGGTGGAGAAGCCCTTCCCTCCACTGGCTTGCAAGGACAACCCAGGCCCTGGTCAGCCACCAAGTCCACAGGGCCTCTAGCTGATGCCAGTGTCCCTTGGTGTCCACCAAGACCTCAGAGTCTCATCCTGCACCACTGCTGGGCTCCTCCCAGCCAGGGGCAGGGCACAGCATTTGCCCAGTCTGTGCTCTGGGAGGTTCCTGGCAGCCCATTTCTACAGGGCTATGCTCCCCTCCAGCTGGTCCCCCAGTGTGGTACCATCCCCAGTGCCCTACATCCCCCCTTCTAGGTTGTTAATAAAGATGTTAAAAAATATTAGCCCGGTATTGACCCCTGAGAAATGGCACTTTTAGCTGTCTACCAGACACACTTCAACTGATGGACCACTACCCTTGAACCTGATGGGCCATCCAGTTTTCCACCCATTTTGCAGTTCACCTGTGAAATACATTATTTTATCAGTTTAGCTGCAAAAGTAATACTCAAAAACTCAAAAACAACTCTTGCAAAAAGATTTCCCTTTCTAAAACATCATCATTTGCAGACAGAAACTTTTCTTTTTGATCAATTTAATGCTTTGGTGTTGGCCCAACCTGGAAATCAGCATGTCAGTATCGTGCCTGCTGTTCTGAATACCCTGTTATTGTAACAAAGAACACCCACTCAAAATTTCATACTGGCACCAGCAAAAAGGTTTTGTCATATGTGAAAACTAGCAGGGAAATCCATCTTTTGTAAACCCCTAGAGTTAGAAAGTTCATGTATTGTCAACCAGACAATAAAACAGATAGCATGAAGGAAATGGACAAACAGTGCCTTGTAAACATAGTTTCACTAATTAGAAAAAAAGGAGCATTGTTGCTTTTATTATCTCGGGACAAAACGTGAGCTACTGGAATGAGTTACATGCAGCAAAGAAACCTGGCTTTATCTGCAGGTTGGGCGTGCTTTAATCTGACGTCCTGACAAAGCTGTGTGGTGAGTAACACCTTGAGTATGCCTGCCAAAGCTCTGCAGCCAAAGCATGACTCTACCTGTCACTCCAAAGAGGCCCAAATGAATAGCAGGACGCTAATCCCTAGGGCACCACATAGCCTGCAGCTTCTGGCTGCTACAGGAGGGAGCAGATGATGCTTCCTTTCAGATCGCTACAGGTGTGGAGCTCTCACACACACAGACAAACGTGCCGTTGCTCTTTGCTTGGGGTAGGCTAAAGGTCTGGTATGGAAACTAAAGCGCTGAAACTCCCAGGGCACTTGCAGTTCACTGCCCGCTGTAGAGTTTCAGAGCAAAAACTGACTCATCTTTCTCAGGATGACCCCCATACCTCTATGCATTTGGAAAATCTCTTTGCCATGATGAAGGAAGTTTAGAAATTTGGGTGGGAAATTTAGACATTCTTTCTCTGCACTTGTCTCTAAAAGTTTATATTCCAGCGCTTTGCTGTTTTCCTAGGGAAAAGCATTATACTGACAAATCTATGAGTAGCTCATATAACTAGTGAACACCGTTAAGTTATTAGATCTGAAGCAGGAAAATGCCTTTTCCAAGTGAGATATATGAAAACTCTTACTTTGCTTTACAGGAAATGTATCCAAAGTTGCTCTTACAGCAGAATAAATGTTAAGAGCAGCGGTTACCTCTGTACCTCGTTCTTTCTGTAGGTCACCATCAAGTTCACACCAGTGCTTACTGGGTGGGGGACCCTCTCGATCAGCATTTCAGGGGAGAAGACCCAGCACCACCTTCCTCCTGGAGGGGGTCCTTCAACTGGGCTTTTCCTATCAGTTTCTCACCTCCATCACCTTAATTTCCTTAACTAGCTCTTAGCACTGTGTGAGCTCTGTGAATAGCTAGGTATATCTGCTAGTAGCTAAAGGCTGTGTATTTCACCTATTTTAAAAGACAAACACATTTAATCATACCTAGAATGACTCCTCTGCAAACTAAACAACAAATATAAGCTCTTGCCTGTGGGAACTTTGAGTTATGTCACCATAGATGCAATATTGTTGTACCATTCTCACAGCTGAGAAGAGAAGCACGTATTAATTTTGAAAAACAGTTCACAGGCTGATAAAATGAAACAATTGGCTCAGTCACTGCATGGGTACAATAGATTTCAAATCCATTGGATAGCGACAGCTGCTGGGAGCTTTCCTGCAATTGCTCTTAGAAAAAAAACCCAGAATTTTAGTGTGGAGTCAACTTTGGATCTCTGCTTCTTCCACTGACTGGAATGGCAGAACGTGGATTTGTTTGGATCATTTACTTACTGTCATGTGCAGGACAGAAGAAAAAAGGTGCCTTTCTGGAGTGTTCAGACACATGTTTCAAACAGAGTTGTTTTTACTACCACATATATGCTATGACAGTGCCGAACATTTCAGTGAAAAAGGTGAGTCAGGAACATTGCACCTGCCATCAGGATGGGCCTCCCTGACTTACTTTCCTCCCCAGCCAACCCCACATCTCGGGTGTACAAAAATTTCGTATCATGCTTTTGGGGACACAGATTTGAACTCTGCCGCTTCAGATCCCAGAGGTGCGAGAGGTGTGAAGTCAAGGGTCAGCTGCAGGACACAGACCTTGAACAGCTTACCCCTACTAAACCAAAAGACCTCTCCATTAAATACTTATTTAGTAGACCTGAAACAGTTGGGTACAAAGGCTTTACTGGTCAGAAGCCACATTTCAAACTCCACCCTGAAACCAGAAGCACGCTATGGTGTCATGTGCATGCAGAAGAATACCCAGCTTAGCAAGGAGCTGCCATACCCTGCCCTAACTTCAACTTTCAGGATGATTTAAGGTGGAGCTCATGTGGAGTGACTGTGGTGTTGAATCTCCAGGTGATAACTGCACTCCTGATGAAAAGCAGTGTCAGCATCTGACAGCTGTGGCCGTGGTCTGCTGGCCCATAGGAAGGAGAAGGAAGTCACGCCAGACCCACTGCTACTCGGTCCTGAAGGAACGAGAAGGAACCCAGCTCCTTCTCCTGGAGAGAGCTGCAGCTGCAAATGCAGGCACCGCTCGGCTACAAAGCAGATAGGCTTTATCCCTGTCTTCCGGGAACCAGCCAACATCCCTTGTATCCCAACTGGATTAAGCTTTGACTTGTTTCTTCTAGGCCCCAAGCTCATCCCTGTGCAGGGAAGAGCACTGCGCTGCCCTGCCTGTGTTTGGCAGCCGTGGTGGAGCTTAGCACTGCTGGTAGACAGGAGATGGAGCACGCCATGCAGAGGGAGAAGTGAACTGGTAAGGGGAGAGAGGCGGTGGCAGCCTGGGGCTGCTTCAGTCCCCGTGCTGGCAAGCTCCCCCGAGCAGAGATCCCACCAGCTTCTCCAGCCAAGAAGAGGCATGACGAGTCTTTCAATTCCCGACCCTTTGCAGACTGGTGGGCTGGTGGAGACCAGCTCCTGCTGGTCTCAGGTGAGATGTGGGCTCTCCAACGGGCTGGTGAGCAGAAGCATGGAGTCCCACCTCCGGCATGCAAAAGCAGAAGATGTAAGAGCAGAGCTTGCTGGCCTTAGCGATCCTGTGTGTGTGAGCTGCTGTCAAGGAAGTGATCCCTGCAAAAGTGGCCAGAGATTGTAGAGGAGTCTGAGTCCCGTCCAGATTCTGCACTTCGGCTGTGATAACTTTTGGGGGTAGATTAAGCATACCGCATTCAACAGGTTTAATTGTTGTAGTGGAAATACCTCCTTTGCTTATCTCTGGAAGCATTCCTCTCCCCACCCCCCTTCCCCCACCCCTGCATTTTGAAGGCTTGGGTTTCAAGTTCACATCTATCAGAACAGAAAATAGCAGGACGTGTCCTATCATGTCCTGGACAACCTAAGCCAAAAACGAGGGAGCTGCACCCTTTTCCCCTCATCCAGATTCTATCTTTTATATGCGCTTAAAAAGTGCACATAAAGTTTTATCACGCCCAAACCATTTCCGAAGCAATGAGCAGTCACATTAACCATTAGAATTTTGAAGGACTGTAATTCCAGGGCAATTTTACCACTCCCTCTGACAGTCTTTTGTATTTGTGATACTATATATGTCTCTCAAACAAACCAGCCCAGAACATATCAATCAAGTTATCAGCATAGAGAGGATTACTTAGGCAGGCACTTACAATTTGCTTTTCAGTCCTAGTGAGTCCACAACAGCAGGTAGCCCATCTTACTCTGTAATAAGATTAACACTGATGGAAAAAGTGTTAGTAACCTTTCCAGCGTACCTATAACCCACTTCTCATATTAAGTTAGAGATGCATAAAATAACAGATGTTTACATTAGATATGTATTCTAAAAAAAACCACCTTGGTGTAACTAAACCCATTCTTCATGTAAACTTCAAAGTTCAAGCTGAAATGGTGTTTTCCATTGAGCAGTCTTCAGGACAGTATGTTAATATGGTTTGTGAGCTCAGAAGTTTTATTCCTCCATGTTTTTCTGCCAAATAAATGTTTTATTTTGGTGTATCACAGACCATTCCTTAAAATAAGCAATAGCTTTGAGGCTCTGCTCTTCTGGAAGGGCTGTTTTGGGTTCACACACACTGAGGATCTCAAGCACCGGGGGATTCAGTCCTTCCTGAATTTTGCAACCACAATGCAGAAGAGCCAGGTGAGCAACTCCAAGAGGTAAATGGTTGTAACCAAACAGGTGGAATTTAGCTTTTGCCTGCCTATGTGCCTCTTCAGGCATGTAGATGTGAGCACTTTCATCACAACGAAACTAAGCTGAGACAAGAAAAGTCACCAAGACCTGATGATTATTGAGTAGTTATAGGCATGAGCCGAGCACTACCTTCCTCTCTGTCTCCAGGCAAAATTTAATTCAAAAACCACAGTGAATATTTTCTTAGAACATGCCTGCAATGTTGCTAGACACAAGTTTCACACCCCAGAGACAGAAGCATCTTCCTGGATTGAGAAGTAATCTTCAGATCCTGAAGTGCCCACAAGGCTCTATTGAGGTCCATTAGAGTATTATCACCGGATCAGTACGTCAGAAAGGCATGGAAAAAGAAATTTCTTGACACTGTAGCAAACATCATCTTTGGGATAAAGTCTTACAGTTTTTGATGGTTATCTGGGAAGTCCAATCCAAACAGCAAGGTTTTTGTTAATGTGCTCTGCTGAATTTCTCAGAGTCTGACATTGCTCCACACTTTTCTAAAAACCCCTACTTCCACAGACATAGATCTTAGGAGGATCTCAGCTTTCAACAAGAACAATAGCAGCAATGGTGGTAGGGAAAAACATGTGACGCTTCAACACAAAGTTTTGGGAAAAAAGGAATTTAACTTTCATTATTCATTAAAATTCACTGTTATAAGACAACACCTTGTCTTTCAATTTGTTAATACTTCATAGAAGGCAATACTTGGCATAATGCCACAATCAGATATGGCTGTGTATGTATTACATTACAAAGCGATCCAATTTAACTACAAGCAACTACATTGCGTATAAGTGGCCACTCTGCTGGGAAGATGCATAGATCTGGAGTTCACCCTGGATGCCTTTGCTGCTTAATTCTGAAGCCTGCCTATATAGAAGTGAACTACCCCAAGCACATCTTCACATGACTATCTTCTAGGCATCTGATCTGTTCCTGGCATTTTAAAGCCATTCAGAGATACAATGCACTGTCAAAGCAAAAGGAACCAAAAGAATCAGCTGCTATGTATTTTTAATACACAAGCTCCTGGCATTTCAGCCATTCCTGAAGTCTGTTTAACGAGAACAGATGAGCAATCTCTGCTATTCTGACTACTGAAAAGCTTGAAAATAACCCAGAAGTCATTAATTTCCAAAAGGTGAAATGAAGCTGCTCCTAAACTCCGCCTGCTTTATGCAATCCTGGAAAAAACCTTGGATGCAAGGAAATATACATCACCTTTAATACTGGAGAGCTCAGCAAGATCATTTCCAACCACCTCTGGGGAAATGCAAACTTGCTTTACAGTGTACAGAATTTAGTCATCTAGCAGTTTACAGGGGCAGCTTCTGGTTTTGGAGGATCACAAGTGATGAATCAAATCTCTTAGCCATTTCTGCTGGAAAATAAATAATTTTCTGCATTTAAAAAAAATCTTTCTGGTAGATGGAGGGGAGCAGGAAAGCTGTACAAGAGACTTAATCCTTTTTTCCCTTTTTTGTTTCTGCTCATGGTAACAACATCTCACTTCTCAGAGACAGCTGAATCTTCTGGAACCTTGTCTCTTCCTTGCCTTATACTACTGCAGAAACAGGAGTGAAAGAACAGAAAACTGTATGAGAAGACAAAACCCCTGTACAAAGGCTGTTTTAACCTCCTCCTACAACCCGTTTGTCACAATGAAGTGATGCAGCAGGACCATCCTTCCTACACGTAGGTTAAAGAGGCAGCTATGCCGGTGTAAAACCTGTGCTGTAAACGAAATCCCTAACTCTGGTATGGCAACTGTTGCTTTAACAGAGGGTTCACTACGCAAGTGCTTGGGGTGCTCTGCAGCCTCAGGGTGTATTCCTCTGAAGAAGACCAGCCCAACAGGAAGCCGGGAGCAGACTATAGTGTTCTATACCAATTGTGCCTATAAAGAGTTGGTCAAACCTGACTGCATACACAAAAAAGTGTATCCCACGCTACAGCAGCTAAAACCAGTGGGAAAGAGAAAAATGTAGGTGCAGCTACTTCTTCCCCACAACCTTTCCTAATTAAGTCTAAAAATGTCTGTAAGGCGAGCCCTGCCCCATCTTTCTAAAACCAGTCACTACATGTGCTTGTCAAAAGTACTTCTTGCACTCTGTTCCGTAAATAAATGCCAGTTAGAAACTGCAAGAAGATAGAGTGTAAATATCAAATAATACAAAGCCTTTAAGGAATGTTTCCAAACACAGGGACAGTGGAAGTATGTCAGACATATTGTACTTCCATCAGGGGATTTCTAAAAACAGTACTACTTCATGAATGCGGCTGTAGGATGGAGCACGTGAATTGGGCAAGAAAGATAGCCCTGTGCAGCGAGAGGTCTGTAGAGGTCTCTCAAAATGCTCACAGCAAATAACGAGAGCTCTGAGCCAGCCTCGTGTGGCTGTACATGACTATACTCCACTGTCCACCAGCCATCTAGAGAGTTTCCAGCAGCAGAAGGCATACAGTGTGAAAGTATGCCATCATTTCCCTTCTGCACAACTTCTAGACACAGCAACAAAAGATGACACGAGCACACACCTTGAAAGCTGGCAAGCATGAAGCATCCCCAAACCTTGCAGAGAGTGACTGTGCCCCTCTGCTCAGCATATCTGGAGTTTTGAGACTTTTTGGAGAAGTTTTGAGAAGTTTTATGTTTCCCAAGACAGGAGGGATGTTGACAAACTGAAGGTTTCAAACACTGGATCACAGAGATGTCCTGGCGATGGGAGTGCAGGATTTTATGGGAAGATGTGGAGGGAACTGGGCTTTTGTCAGCCTGAAGAAGACAGGGCTGCAGTGGGATCCATTTGCAGTCAGCCATTGCCTACTCGGGCAAGACGAAAGACGGACAGACTCTGAGGTGCACAAGGAAATGGCGAGAGACAACAGGCATGGGTTGCAACAGGGGAAATTCTGGTTGGATACAAGGGAAAAAAAATCCTTTCCATCAGTGGTGCAGACAAGGTCCACATAAGAGGTGTCGGGACCTCTGTCCTGGGGGATGTTCCAGATGTGACAGGACAAGGCCCTGGCCAGCCTGGCCTAGCAGGTGGCCCTGCTTTGAACAGGGTGTTGGACCAGGGGCCTCCACGTGTTCCTCTTCTAATCTATATTTTTCCATTATTTTTATGACCCTTGGGTGTGGATTCTGCAGTTGTTTGGTCTGGGGATGTAGGGAGGCTTTTAGCATTTCTGAGCTTTGTAGCCTTTGGAGTTGAAATAGGGCTTGTTTTACACATGTCTGTGAATTCAGCTGGGGTCTGAGCGTCCTCCACAAGCCACCCCTCACTCAGCCACCATCACTGTTTGCCATGAGGCTTTCAGAGCCAGAACTTAAGGAGGAATTCCGGACGTGAGATTCAAGATTTGAAGACCTCAGCTCACTCTGTCCACTAGCAGCACTAAAAAAGCTAAGTTGCTTGCCCCTCCCTCCCCTCCCTAATTTTTCCTTAGCTCCAGCCCCTGCCTTCTGTGGTGGCCCTCCGCATCTCCATCTGCCACCAGACCCAGAGCCTGCCCTTGAGACCACCCCAGGCTCAGCCGGTACCAGGACACAGACCCTGGCACTGCCTCTCACCCCGGTGCCCCTCCATCCCTGGTGCTCAATGGTGGGGCAGGACGGAGGGGGACCACAGCGGCATGGGGCAGGACCATCCCTCCCGGCCCCCTCCCCAGCCTCCTCGCTGTGGGGCGGCCGCTAACGAACCCGGGCTGTGGAGATGCTTCGGGTGTCCGGGAGGTGCTGCTGGGGAGACCGAATCTCTCTCAGTCTTTGTGGTCCATGCCTTCACCCAGGCTTTTCCCTTTCCCTTCCCCCAACACTGCTCATGCACTTCCGTGTCCTGCTGCAGCAGAGGCACCCCACACACACGCTGTTTTCAAAAAAAACCAAACAAAAAACAACAAAGTGGCATCCCATCCTTTGGCTTGTTAAGCTTGTTAACCCACTTAACAGCATACCACTGAAAGGGGACTGAAAATGAAGGTCTGGTAGGGAAATACCCCTTCCACTTGTTTGTAGCTGAAGTTTTTTCAACTAAAACATCAGGCACGTGCTAGTCTCACTCTTCCTTGTTTAACACAAAGCAAAGAGCTGGAGCAAGCTGGGAGGACGCGCTGCGGGAGGCTTGGAGGCACAGCCACTAGCCAGAAAGGTTTGGTTTCATAGGTGTGTTTCTTTGACTTGTAACATCATCATTATTCCAGAATGGTTGACAAAGCAAACAAGCACAATTGCTTGGTAGGCAGTTGGTACAGATGCTGAAAGCAGAGTCCCTTTGCCCATCCCTTCCCTGGACAGCTAGTGCCTTCCCGCAACATTCCCAGGACAGATCTCGTCTAACACGTTATTTTGTGTGAAGAGTTCAGACAAATGAACCGTGAAGCAATGAGACAGGCAGCAATGAAGCAAGTACAAACCATGCCCACAGCAGCAATCAGACAGGTTGAGAACTGTCTGCTTCTCCTTCATGGATGCCGTGACGAAGACACGGCTGCACCAGCGCGGCAGAAGGACTCTCACAAATATTTTTCTCACCAGGAGCAACGAGCAGAATATCAAAGAAATAAATACGCTCCCTGGCCCCTTTTCTCCCTTGCTGGCCCAGGCTCCCTCTCTCTTTGGTTTCCAGATCCGTTCCCTTTGCTGGCCACAGCTGAAGAGCATCTCTGCCTGCCCGAGCAGCCAGCCGGCACCTGCCCCAGGCCAGTACTGCAGACTGCCATCCCTGATATTCGAAGGGTTGTTGGGGCCCCCAAGAAGGACTGGCAATACAGACAAACCTGTTCTCACTATCATTATCTTATCCTTAAGTTTCCTGCACGTTTCTGAGAGCTGGGACACACGGCAGAAAAGCTAAAGCTGCCTGTGTGGCAACTCTTACACCTACAGAAGGCACCGAAGCTGTCCTTACCTGGGCAAGGGCATGGAGGCTCCAGACTCCGTTCCCTTTGGCGGCTGCAGCCCCTGTGATGCCCAGCAGGTTGGGAGGTGGCAGGGAGGGATGTGCTCAGCCAGCTCCAGGCAATACTCCAGGATGCACCACAGCAGGCCATGCTGTGTTACCGCACATGGGTGTAGGTCTGTTCCCCACAGCCCTGGCAGGAACACGTCCTAGCTCCTGCGTGACGCTGACCACAGGGCACCCCTCCAAGCAACATGTCACCTAAGACACTCATACCAACTGCTTTGCCAGCGTTGCTGCTTGGAAACTTGGGGCTGGCTTTGGGCAGCAGAACAAAGGGTGAAGGAAAAATGGTGCCCAAGACCCAGGAGTACATATAGTCTGGTGGGACACCTGTGCGATTGGGACCTTAGGTGTGCTTGAACTTGACCTGATTTTGAAGGGATGCAGGTGAGGATGGTTACAGGATTTTCCCAAAGGATCTAGGATCATCGCATGTCTTGGAGGCCATCCAGCGCATCTCTACCCACGTCTGCGCGGTTACACCCTTCCACCGCACCAGATGGCCGCGTCCAGGCTGTGGATGGAGAGCGCTCCCAGGCCTGGGCATTGTTTGGGAGCGTCTGAGCCAAAGCAGCGGCAAGGACAGTGAGGAACGCTGAACAGAAGTTCATGTCTTGTTTCACTGACCAGTGCAGAACTTCGTGTTCCTGCCTTGACACAGCTGGTAAATCTTCCTGTCTATTTCCCTCAGCAGCGCTGTACGCCACACTGCAAAACATCCATACCCTGCACAGTGGGGCTTCTTCTCCCTTCCTCCACCCCAGCAATCTCCACAGACTGGAAAAAGCTGGCCAGAGGTGTTACAACACGTGGTCAGATGGATATCCATGCAGACGCAGAGGCTGTTTGAATGATATCTCCCTGCACCAGCCAGCTCTCCTCCAGCCCGGTGAGTCCAGATGCCACCTACCCCAGTATTTCTTCCCAATGCATGTGTTCCCATTGCGGCCAGGAGAGCAGCTTTGTCCTGCCAGGACAAGGTTCATCTCCAATGACTGCTTGAACAAGAGAACAACCTGATTCCTGCAGTGGGAATGCGTTTGCTGCAAGGAATAGAAGGGGAGCACAAAACATCTGTCCATTTTCTATGTTCGTTAAAACCCTTTCTTGGGTACGCAGCCAGAGGCAGAAGCTCTCATACATACCAGATTCCCTGCAGGATTTGGTGGAAATTAAAGGAGAGCACAGAGATAGTATTTAGATGAAGGTTTGGGTGATGAAGCAGAACTGGGGGATGGGGAAGGGTAGATGCCACAGGATTTAAGGCCAAAGCAGCATACAAGTCATGTCTTCTCTGAGCCATAGGTGACGCAGATCTCATGGCATTACAGAGCTGCCTGCTGTTGTGTGTGTATCTAAAGCACCACTGTAACCTTTGTGCCTTGAACTGTGGGGATGGCTCGTGGGCAAGGAGACCAGGAATGATGTTTTGAAAAAATGATTGCAAAAATCCGCTCTTTGCTGCTCTCTGGGCTATTTTTAAAGCAGCAGTTTTGCTTTTCAGCTGTATTTGATGACTTTGAAGAAGAAAATATTCCAACAGCAAGAAAGGATAATTCTGTAAAAAGCACAGGGCATCTCACTAGCACGTTGTTCCTAGTAGAAAATTACAGACGACTGCTTCATCTGTTCTTCTGCTGACCCCCTGAGTGCCCGCTCCTTACCTTAGGACATCTGCACAAAGAGCAGCTCTTGCTCCGGCTGCCACAAGCCCTGCACAATAACCTTCTCAGATCTGGGCTGTGCCAGCAAAAATGGGGGCTGACTGCTAGGCCAAATCCAGACCCATCTGTTTACAAATATTTATGAAGTGCTGCAAGCAGATAGAAAATCCTGACAGCCTTCCCCCAGCTGTAATCCTGAGGGCTTTTCAGCCTGAGCTGCTTTAATGCTCCTCTCCCCCGACTCACACACACACACACACACATAAACCCTTACCATAGCTATTTCCTCTGCAGAAGGCAACTCAGAAAATAAAATAGCTCCATTTCTTCCAGGTATGTCTGAGATGCCATTTTCTAACAGTAAAAGCGATGGGTCCAGCTGCTTTAATAACTGCAGTATTAGCTTGGCCTGAATTGCTTTCAGGGCTTGAGGATTCTGCTGTGACCCTCACACACCAAACTGCTTTCAGGGGGAATGACTCCAGTGTCACCTGCTGTGGTGCCTCCAGCATCCACTGCAAGTGCCTGCAAAGAACTCCCCTCTCCTGCCAAATATTTCTTCAGCAGCCTCACTTCATGGGTCAGATCACCTCTGAAGGGTCTTTCCTTCTTTCCAGTCTTCCTAGTCCTATTGCAGAGTAACTCTTGTGGGTGCCTCAGCCTTAGAGGCCATCACTGACTTGCCCTGTCTCGTCTCAACACCTGGACCTCACAAAGCCATTTCCGCACAGGGGATTGGTCTGGATTCTGAAACCAGACCCAGAAACAAATGTGAAAAACCTCCAGATTATGTCTGTGGGGCAGTCATGGTATGATTTGTGTTAGCCTCCCAGTGGCAAGGGAGTGAGAGTGAGTTTTCAGATGCCACCTGGAAACAGTACCTTTTGACCCTTCTGGAAAAGATGAGAATGAAATAAAAGGAGCAGTTTTTCTTCAAAAGGGCTCTCTTAAGAATACACTTCTCATCCTCAGGGAAAGGACTGTTTTCAAATGCATCTTGCAGGCAGCAAACTAGGCAACATGGAAATGGTTACACCACCACTGGCACCTTTAGTGAAGATGCCTAAAGGACCAGGGCCTGGACAAAGGTAGAAGGTGACACTGGTGCTGGTAATATCTTGTCCAGGTCATTGTTTTTGCCTGCATCACTGAGAAGCCTTCATCCAACCAGAGAAAACATTAGATAAACAACCAGCAACTGGCCAGTTCTCTCTTCCTTGATGAACATACCCAAACACCTCCTTTTAAGTCTCCTCTTTCAAACACATGTTACAATGCCAATGCAGTAATACTCAATCTTTATCTCCCTGGCTCAGAAAGGAGATGGAAGAGCTGGAAAAGGACAGAAACATATTGGGCAGATGATGAGAAGTAAGGAAGAGTTTCTTCATCAGCCAACTACGTCAAGACACATTGGTCTGGAAAGGAGATGACTAGAGTGAAAGCAGATCACATCAGTGGTGAGAGGCAAGGAGAGGGTGAATAGGCAACAACTGCTCATGTGTCTCTCAGTACAAGAACAAAGAGGCAACAAATGTCAGCTTCACATTCAGCCAGAGGAGATATTTCTTCTTACCATATGCAATCCAGCTGGGTGACCCATTACTGTTAGTTATTGTAGATCCAGCAGTTTTGCCTGGCTCAAAAACCCACAGGACAAATTCATAGAAGTGGATGGACTGAGTAACGGAAGAAGAGAAAAGCCACCAAAGCAAATATTGCTGTGGTCAGGAGAAACATACCCTGACCCAGCAAACAGGGCCAATCTGTGATGCTGGGTAAGAAGGAGCATGAGACCCTCTCCTGGGGCAGCCGACCGTGGCAAACCATTCACATACACCTCCCTGTTGCCCTCCCTCATCCCCACACATCATGAAATCATTACTATCGTCGTTAAAACCTGGCCACAGCGACTTCCAATCAGCAGGTTGCCTCATGCCATCTAAAGAAAATGTGCCCTGCCTTCACACTGCCTGGTGACAGCTCCTGACTGGAGATTAAGGTATTCTTGACCACGTTAAAGAGATGTCCTCAGCTGAAGCCATTCTGCAAAACTTAGATACTGACTTGTACAAAGGGAAGTTTGCTTAGTGTGGAAAGGGATCCTAGGTACAGTCTGCCACTGCCTGAGGTGCATTACAGAGAAGACAGAGCCAGACTCCTCCCAGAGGTGCCCAGTGACAGGGCAGGAGGCCCCGAGGCACAAGTTGCAAGAGGGGCTGGATGCAAGGAGAAAACTCTTTCCCATGAGAGCAGTGCAGCCCTAGAATAGGCACCAGAGTGGTGGTGGGACCTTTATCCTTGAAGATATCAAGCACTCAGCTGGATGAGGGCCCGAGCTACCTGACCTAGCATTGTGGTGAGCCCTGCTGGGCGCGCAGGGTTGGATTGGAAACTTCCAGAGATGCCTTCTGACATAAATCTTTGTCAGATTCTGGGAACCATATCCCATCCGGTGTGACCAGCCTTGCAAGCCAGGACTGATCACCCATGTTTAATCTAATACGTGAGTGTTTTTGACAGAGGAACAACATCCTCCATGCGCGATTGAGACACCAGCCCACAGACTCCTTGGGTGGTTCAGTGCTCAGCCGTCAGCCCCGTGACTCACGCAGTGCCTCTGCTCCGCTGCCTGCCCTGCAGTACTGTAAAGGATTTGCACGAGGGAGGAGCTGTACCTGGCACACATGCCGAAGCACCTTCAGCCACTTTTCTGACTATCTCGCTGAAGGATTATCTGTAATAGCGATTCCCAGAAATCTCACAGGTGTCGCCTTGTCTGTGGTAAGGGTAGGAAGCCTACAAGACCCATCATTAGGACGCTGCATGCAGCAGACTTCATATGGTGCCCCCTGAGGAACACCTGAAGGTTTTAGAGAAAACAGGAGCAATCTCTTTTGTTTCTAATTACTCTTTAAAAAAAAGTATCACCTACCAGCTCTACCCAAGCTCAGTGCCCCATTGAGCCGGCTACCCAGGCGCTACAGCACCAGCACCATTGCCCTGAGGAGCAGCTGCCCACATAGAAAGAGGTGGGAACAGGCAACGACACTATGCCTATTGTCCAGTGTGGAATCAGGGGGACACTGGAAAGCAGTTCACTTTACCCCTAAAGGAGAGAAACAGGCAGCTCCTGTGATTCATCCCTTCCACACAGAGTCCAAATCATCTGTACCGATCTCCCATGGACCCCAGTTAACATCACGGAGAGTTTAAAGGACCAGCTTAGATGAGAAGCGTGAATTTTTGCATGGCTGCTGCAGGAGATGAGCAAAATGATCACTCAAAGAGACACTTGTTGGAGCTAACAAAAAAGGTATGGTACTCACAGGAGAGCTTGGATCTGCAGCCTTAGCTGAATTCCTTCATGAAAATCCCCTCTGCCTTCTCAGTAATAACAACAATATTATTTTTCTCTTTCTCTCTGTCTCTCCCTTCTGTCTGTAGTTTGTTCTTCCTGGTGGAAGGGAAAGGAAGTGTAAATTATTGCAGCACTGACAAGGCCTGAATAGCATCTTCTTTGACTAACAGCAAACCTTAGGAAGCAGAACACACATCTGACAGAGCTTTGCAGAATCTGGAGACACTACCCATGTGCTTGTTTACTGACTGAAAAGATAAGCATGAAAGCAATTCAGAGCATGTCCCTCTTTTATCTCCCTTGTTTCTCCAGTTTCTTGTGCATCTCAGGTGTTTACTAAGCAAATTCACAATTGTTTAGCGCTGAATGCACTGAGATGGGACAGATCTAAATACTCAAGCAGGGAAACTCTAGCATACATTTGCCTTGTGCCTCATGCAACCAAGGAATTCAAATCACTTGCTCTTTCTGCGCAGCTGGAGGGCCCAGAAGTAATAGAAACTGACCCAGCAGTGTGTAGATCACAGTCTTACAATGGTGTACAAATGTTGTTATCTTGTGAAAGATTCCTTACACGTTGTGGCTGGAGCCAAAATGCCTCAAGCAGAAATTTCACATAGGGTTTTTCATCCCGAATCAGACTCTCAGTTGGGGTAATGACATTATAATCACTAACACTTTTGTACGAGACTCCCATGTTTCTACCAGATGACTTCTCAACGCGCATGTGCTGTGCAGCACTGCCATAGTGAGCACTACGTACGCACGGTGGATTCACTGAGTACACACCGAAGGTGATTTTACAGGTGTGCCCAGAACACCCAGGACTGGTTGAGCACAAGCAGCTTGACCACAGAAATCATGGACCAAGGTTTTGAAGCTTTGAAGTCATTTTGGATTCACTGGTTGTACACACAAAAAAAATAGGTCTGCACACGTGTCGTGGCTACCATTCAGGATGCCTGGACATTGGCCATACATTCGGAGATATTTATTGCTGTGTTACACAGTGCGACTCTTTGAATAGACTGCCAGACACTCACAAATACTGGAGAAACAGCCCAGATTCTTTTTTTTTGGCCTGGACAAAATATCTGCATGGGAAAAAGAGGACTAACTCAGGAATCCTTGTTCTAGAGCAACTCCCCAGATACTGAGATATCCAAAATTTAAGAAAGATTTAGCTTATTTAGCTCACCCTGAATGGTTCTCCTCTTCTGCTCCCTAACCGGACTACACACTGCTAATCAGCAGAGCTAGTGCATGAAGACAGACAAATGATGTGTGACAATCCACCAGGGAGCCACTTTCTATAGAAGACTATTTTAATGTATGGATTCCAAGTGCTTTGAGATCCTGTGAGCCAGCAGGAGGAAACCTGGAGCAGGCTCTGTTTAATTAATTGGTTCCTTGCTTCTGATAGGTTTCCAGAGATTTTTACCAGAACTGTGCTCCTAATCCTTTATGCGATCTTGTACCGTCTTGTGAGCAGCTGTCTTCACTGGTGGTGACAGACGGTCCCAACAGAAATCTCACTGAAGAGATGTCACCGGGAGCTTGAAGACACTGTAACGTGGCCCATGACTTACACATGACTTTTATGCTGATTGAAAGTCACATTGAACACAGAGGAGTACACCACAGGTTGCCCTGGGGAGTGCACAGAAAGGATGCACTTTTCTTAGGCGTTTGCCTTAAAAGACCTATATTTTTAATCGTTAGTAAGAAAGACTAGGAAATATGCTTCGAGAAACCAGAGCTAAAATGGACAAAAAGTACCAATTTCAGCAGTGGAGTTTTGGAGTAGAGTCAGGTCAGCAGGGGCATCTCTGATACGGCAGAGCATCTCGGCGCTCCTGGCCCTAGCACAGCCACGGCCGTTCCCGGCAGTGGCACCCACTGTAAGGATGGGATGGAGCCTCTCCGGCGCTGCCACGCTGGGTGGCACTCTGAGCGTGCAGACAAGCCCCTGGACTTCTGACTCCAGGGTGACATAGCTGTGGTTTGGGTTAATTCAGCAGCGCAGCAGCTTTCGCCTCAGTTGCTGTGCCTCTCAGGGCTGCCTCCTTTCAGTTCCAGAGAAAGGGTGGGGGGGGGGCGGGGGGAAAAAACGAAAACAGAAAAAAGAATCAGCCAGAAGCTGGCTGCTTCATTCAAAACTGCACAGTGTGACTTACAGGGGGAATAAATCTCATCAGCTTCAGCTTCTGCAGAGGCAAAATTCCCTCCTCTAGTCTCGATGCTCATTTGTCAACAGCACGAACACACAGAAAAACTGAACCGTTGCTACCGTTATTTGCATCTATTGTTCTACAAACGACAGAATCAGAGGAACAGGATTTAAAAAAAAAAAAAAAAAAAAAAAAAAGCAAAGGAAACAACCCAAAGGTCTGTCAATTGAGTAAAAAGCATTCCTGCGCTGCAGGGTGGGTGGTCCGCTTGGAAGTTGTTAATGGTGTCAGCGCAAACCGGCACAAAAGATTAGCGATGTGTGTGCAAATCTGTCAGCCTGAACACCGCGCTCGGAACCGGGTTAGCCAAGCGGCTTACCTGTGTACCCAGTCGTGTTCAACGTGTGTACTTCACCCGCTGGCACTCCAGTGGGAAATGCGCTCTCTGCCAGGAACGTAAGTGGCATTTTAAAGCCACGACGGATACGCTCACGCAGGGAAACAGGCATAAAACATACGAAAAATGATAAATTCCGGGACGTGGAAAACAGAGCAGTAAGTCACTTGTCCAGCTCCACTGAACACATCACTACCAAGATGGAAACCAAAATCAAGCCCCTTTGCAGCAGGTCGTCTGGTGTAAAAACTTGGGCGCAGCATTTGCAGCACCAAGCACTGAAATCCTTTGTCTTTTTGGAAAAGAGCTATTGACTTTTGTATCAAATATGAAACATTTTAATATGTAGTTTGTAGGTGTGAGAATTGTAACTAAAGTAAACGAAAATTCCTGCTGTTCTTACAGCTGTGTTAATGTAAAAAAAACCCACAATGCATTAAAGTGAAGCTGCATAACTGAAGATATTGTCTGGCTTAGTGTCGGGTTAGAGGAGAGCGTATTTGGGTGGAGAATATACAACCAAGCATTGTGGCTCATTTCAAATAATTCAGCAAGGTGCCACTTATTACGACTTCACTTAAATTTTTATAATGTTAAAATTAGTTGTCCCATTAGCTCTGCGGATGAAAAGTCCAACGGCATTCACAGAACAGTAATAAGAGCACCCTCTAGTGGTCTTTATCACAGATATTAATTAAACCTTTTTAAGTGAGCCGTTAGCGTATCTGTTTTTTCATGCAAACAGGGTACCTAGAAAGTTTATTAAAATATGCAAACGATTACTTTATATCTTATTCATGCAATATCAGTCCAACAGACACAACTGCAAGGTTTTATCTTGTTTATTCACCAAAAATGCTACGCATTTAATAAAAGTATTTTGACACTTTCTGTAGCTCAGGGCAAAATAATTCTTTTATTTGCAATTTTCAAAATTGTCAAGGAAAACCTCACAAAGGACACAAAAAAAATGCCAGAGCAGTAAGCTTGGTCTCCATACCACAGACCTTAGTAGAAACTATAACAGAAAATGGAATTAATGTACAGCTGCGTAAAGATGATGTGTTGATAAGAAATCAGTGTTGCTACTGTAAAAAGGAGTCATGATTTACTGATTTTTACTGATCCATTGCAGTTCTCTGAAGCAATCATGGAACACATAGACTTCCCATTTAATCATCATTTACTGTAAAATAATATAGAAATTAGTATCTGATAATCATTAAGCATAAAACCAGAATCAGAACATAAGTACTAGGTTGGAATGTATGCGTAACTTACCAGCAGCTTCAGTCAACTTAGCTTTAGTCAGACTAAGCAGGAGTTACAGCATCAGAAACTGTCAAAGGTAAAGGACAGATGGATTGAGTCTTTCCAGAAGCAAAAGATTAGAAAGAATAGCCTGGATGCCAAGTAGCCAGCAAGCATGCTTTGTCTGCATGTAATTCCCAAATACACCTCCTAGACATGTACCACAGCACAAGAATTTGCCATGTCATAGTAGTATCACACGGGTCTTCGTTTAATCATTATATTGCGTGATTAAGTTAGAAAGTAAAGTTTTGTTATCTGTTATCACAAAAGCGTACTACTTACCCAGCGGGTCCTCTGGGATTTGCCATGTAAACACATGGGTCAAGAGAATTTTGTCCTGTGTGAGGAACTTTGCAACGAGGATTCTGCCTAAGTTAAGATGACTTTATGCTGTCTGGAAGTTTGCTGCAGTGTGTAATTCTGAGTGATCACTTTAGGAAAGGGAAGAAGTGGCAAGAAAGCAAGTTTCACAGCATCAAGTGAATTAATGAAATGATGAAAGAAAAAAAGGACAGCATTTAAATTACCAGGATATTAGGGCTGAAACTGAGGTTGTACGTCACAGCACTAAAATGTTCCAGAAGACCACTCCTATGGACAACAGGAGGGACAGACTCAGAAAATAAAGAAATTGGGATAAAGCATTCCAGTGCTCTCAAATGTACCATGGGCAATTACACTGCTCAGAGAAGAGGTGGAGTGGCTAGCGCAGATAAACAGTCCGAGTCCATGGATGTTTGAGGTGATTTGTACAGGCACTTTCAGGCTTTTGTAGACACCAAGATAAAAGTTAATGAATCCATGGGATGTTGCTAGGACTTTACCAACTCTGTATTTCTTGCTTTCTCAGGAAAACAAAAAAAAAAAAGCAAACAAACAAAAAAAAAGCAGATGAGTTGAAACTCTTTAAAATACCTCAAACATAACGTAGGAAAATCTGCAACATTCAGGGGGTGAAAAACCAAAAAACAAAAACAACACAAAACCTTCCAAAACTGGAAAAACAAGAAGTGAAAAAACATAACCTGAGGAAGATCCAAACTTCAACAGATCAAAATGGAAGCTGGTTGAGTTTAACACTAATCACGCTGACACATCCTGGAGACACAGAGCTCATCCAGAGTCACGAACAAGTCACACATCCCTCCCGGCATGGGGCTGTACCGGCGCTGCACCAGCTCCAATGGCTGGCAGCTGTGTGTGTCAGGTCTCCGACCAGGCAACGGCCAGATGCCAGAGAGAGGTGAGGATGCCTTCACTCAACAGTGATTGCCTCCAAATTCAAAGGGGATGCTGAAAACAGCGAGCCTTTGACCTCTGCTGTGATTAAAACTCTGGCTGAGCAAAAGCCAAGAAAGTGCAGCCTCCTGCTAAACAGATCCCAAATCTGGTCAGGAAGAGAAAGAATTTTTTCTTTCTTTTTTCCCTCCTTTTTATTTTTCTTCACAAATTGCTTCCCAAACTCTAGGCAATAAATGAACATACCACTGTTTTCAGAAAAAGGGTTCCAGTAAATGCCAAAGCTTGGAGTACCTATACCACAAAGAAAACCAATTCTGAAAGAGAGCAAACCAATCTCAAAAATAAATTGGAGGATCTGGTTTTACCTTGCTGCTGCTATGCAAGAGTTTGATTTGAACAGATTAACCAGACGCATTTGGATGAAGGGGAAGTAACACAGGAATGTCGTATGTGTCTCAAACCTGTAAGAAAGGAGTCAGGGACATCAGGAACTCTTTTAATTTTACTTCACCCATGAACGGTTTCAACTAAATCAGGAGTATTAAAACTTTTGGAATCCATTTATCCCTGTTCCAAGAGAGAAGGCAATTAATGTTGTGTGTTAAATTGCTATAGTCACTGCTACTCTTTTTGGCCAAGCAAAGTCAATTTTTTCCCTAGGGAAAAAAAAACAAAACACAACAACAAAAAAAAACCCCAAACAACCAAAACTAAGGTAACAAAATCAGCTAGCTGAAGGAATCCAGGTAGCAAGTGAAGACCCTGATCAGAAACTATTTTCTGCTCATGCTGAGAGGATACACTCAGATTATGTTCAAGATTCAAATGCTGTGAATGGCATAGTCCCTCCCACTGGTCCTGCATTCCCAGGAGGCTTAAGCTGTATGGTGGCTCCATATTTCTCCAACAGGTAGGTTGGTGTGAACCTAAAACGGATGGTCCAGTCAACAAAATCAATTCCATGTCCTCTTTCTCCTCCTCTGCCTCAACCTACTGACCAGGCCGTGGTCCTTTGTGGCATCTGTCCTGAAGAGCAGAACAAGGGCCTGGAGATGCATGTGGCCAACACCGTGACATGTCTTCTTGTCACACAACTTCTTGTCACATGTTTGTGGATAACACTAGGAAACCAAATTCTGGAGGGAGATCTGATCAAACCTATAGACAACAGCACTGAAATGCTTTGCAGAGATTTGCAAGTACCAGAAGAGACACATATTTCTTAAATCCTGGTAACCGGGACATGATTTTCTTGCTAGAGCAGACTTTGTCAGTTGTTTTATGGTTTTCTGTTGCAGCTACTCTGCACACAGGAACGCATCAGGCTGACTTGGAAGCAATCGTAAAAAGAGTCTCTTTATGGTATGGCTTAAAAAACCCCCAAGGTATAATACATTGAGTGATATAAAGCAGAAATTTGAAGAATTTGTTTTCAAATAGTTACATTGTCAAACTCCCTAAACACTTCAGGAAGACCAGAATTTTACACATTTCTCCAGAATGCTCAGCCTCTCACCATCAATACGGCTAGATCTCCTGTCTCAGAGATTACTATAATAGGTGATGTACTGATTTTCTGTCTCAGAAACGCCTGAGAGCCTTTTAATAGAACGAAAAAAGTGACTAAAGCATTAGGCAAAGTTTCTTAATGGTTCTAAGTTGCTATGGGGAAGGTTCTTGCATGGATTAAACAACTGGCCAGATAGGAATAGTGAGATGGGGAAAAAAATTGCCAATACACACGCATATCCCTTTTACGTGATATGGGAATGTCCCTACACATGACAAGTCTTGCACATTTGATAAAAAAAAAAAAAAAAAACAAAAAAACAAAAACAAAAAACCCACCAAAAAAACCAAACCAACCAAACAAACAAAAACAAAAAACAAAACCAAAAAACCCCAAACCTGAAGAGTTTGGCTTCATGACAGTTGAGACAGGCCTTCAAACCCATTTCCACAGCATCTCCTCTACCAGCCACTGGTGGGGCAGAAAAACCCTCCCAGTACTTTAGTTTCAGAAAAAAAATACATAGTTTCCTACTTTCCTACAATGTTTTTTATTCTTTGTATTGAAGATACCAAATCATCAGAGGCTGCTATGTTGCAGTTACAGGACACATTTGTTGTTTTGCCACAGTTTCCCATTCTTTATGTCCATGGAAGAGAAAGATGATTTCCCTGGCAAAACAGCAAAAGATGATTTCTCTTTCTGGATTGCCAGTCAACTACAAAAGTGTGCAGTCACCTTTGTGGCGATCTCTGAAACAGTGAGAAGCAGCATTTTTTCATCATGCCTTGACATTTTCCTGTTCACAGATGTGAAACCAGTGTTTTCTATTGATATTAAAAGCAAACATATTAAAGTCCTATTCAGTAAAAGTAATAAAACAGAAGAGTCATGTACAACGCTAGCAAATAAAAGAGATTTACATTGTAATTTCACATTCTGTCATCTCCTGTAACAAGAAAATAATCACAAACTTGCATTAAGATCTCCTGTCAGGGAAGAACGCCAATTTTTGTCTTTAAACATTTGCACTTCAATTCTTGCCTACCTCTTCTTTTCAGATCTGTTGCTCAAGCATTCAACACTTTACGTGTTTCCTCCATTATCTATCTGTTCAACTGAGATTATATACATCAACTGGGAGATGATAAATGGAGCGTGAAGACAGGTCACATTACTGTGAAAATCCCCTCCTACAGGTGGTGAGCAAATGAGAAAATCTCACAGAGAGATGACAAATTTAATTTGCCCTGCGTGTCCCGTTCTGTCCAACAGGATGATTCACTGCATAACTCTGATCCATGAGCTATGGCATAGGTGAATCCAGAAAGAGAACATACAAATCCAAGCAGGTGCACTCTCCGGTTTTAACAAGTTCTCTTCGTTTTTCATCGGTCACGTGCCTCTTTTTCACCAAGAAGCCAGCAATACTTTGCCATTTATTTATTTAAGGTAACGTAAGAAATGGGTGTATCAAACTAAAAACCTGATGGAAATACAATCGCAAAGGGCATGTAAGGCAATTTTTGCCTTAAATCCCTGAGGATGCAACCGAACTGTTCTCTCCCACAAAAAGCATTTGAAATCATTGGACAAAATCCAACGCCTTAGTCATGCTAAGAGGCATCAGACAACAGCCCGTGTGTATTGGCTGGCCAGTTGCTGGCTACAGAATTCAAATGTGGCTAAAACTGATGCTACCACCCGAACCACCAAACAGAAGCAGAGGGAGAGGGGGGAGAGTGGTAAAGAGATTTTTTCTCCACAGCCACTCCCTTCAAAAGACAAACCCATAGAAAAGTAAGACTTTGTTAGATCTGTTTCTCATGGAATGAATAATTTAACTGAGGGAGGACAAAAAGATTGGCTTGGTTATAGGTATGCAATGGAACTGTGTGAAGATTGCTATTAAGACTTTTTGGACACAGAGAAATACGTATATAATGAGTTGAAATGGAAATGTACAGCACAGCAGCTGCTCTGTAAGTAACTCCTGGTACAGATGAACACTGAATCTGGTTTGAAATACCTCATCACACAGGTTTGCTTGCTATTATGTGGCTCCAGGTGTTTAAGTATAAGCTGCAGGATGATTCTCCGTGAATAAAGAGGAAGAGGTGTACTGCCTTGGATGAAGAACCTGTTCATTCCAACATCTTGTTTCCACCACAGGCCACAGGTGAACACCAAGCAAGAGGAAAAAACAAGGCAAATATACGGTATCTCCTCTGCAACACTCCCACAGCCTCCAACTGCTTTCAGCACTGGGGATTTCCTGAGCCTGAGGGGGTGTTTGTTCATTAACTCTCAACACAGCCCTCTTCCAAATCCTTGGCCAATCTCCCCTGCGCCCCAGAGAAACACCCTGCAACCCAGGCTGCCATTCAGAAAGGCACTGCACACATCCACCCCACATCACCGTGCGAAGAACCATCTCCTCTGGTTTGTTTAGAGCCCAGCTCCCACTACTGCAAATATGATGGTTTGTACCCAAAAGTCAACTGCCATTCACCCTCTCCAAGTTACTTAGGGTGTGACAGGCCTCAGGCATATCTTCCCTAAGTAATTTCTTTGGATTGAAACTCTGAGCCTACTCAACTTCTCCTTCTAAGGGACATGAAGCCAGGCAGCTCAGCATCCTTGTTATCCTTTTCCAGTTCCAGTACTTCCTCTCTGAGAGGCAGGAACCTGCCCTGGTTTGAGGCAGAACAGAACCAACTTTTTCTTTTCAGTAATTTTACTTTGCAGTTAAGCCTCTTCTACCCGACTGAAATTAATGGCGTATTTTTCAGACAGTGTCTGCTCCCAGAGTGGTAAGGCCTGATGGTTACAGTTGAATACCAAGGAATGGTGTGCGCGGAGGCTCTTGCTTGTACTCACTGCTGTAAGAGCCAACGTCAGCTAACTTTGTTGTGTACCACTTTGGAGGGTCAGAGGTGGAAAAGCGTAGCGGGGCCGCACCTGCGGGGAGGAGCCATCGGGACAGGGTATTCCATCCCATCTGCATCCCTCTCAGTATAAAAGCTGAGGGATCAAAGGGGTCAGCCTCTTTCTTCAATGGCCGGCATCCGAGGAGGACTCTGTTCATCTGCCTTTGATCCCCATTCATGCGTTCCTTTATCCAGATTTGGAATCCAGTTCCCGTCTGTCACTGAGTCCAGTCTGGGAGTTCCCCAGTGCCTGCCGGTGACGTGATGGTCATCCTGGTTTTGTATATAGTGTATATATTTCATTATTTTCCTTTTTTATATTATTATATTTTCTTTTTATTATTAATATTTAATTAAAGTAGTTTTAGTTTTCTTTTCAACCCATAAGTCTCTCCATTTTTCTTCTCCCTTCTCTTCTGGGAAGGGAGAGAGAGAGAGAGAGGTAAAGAGTGCATCTGTCGTTCATTCAGTGGCCAGTCCAGCCCAAACCACGGCAGATTTATTGGCGTCCAACATAGGGCACGACCAGGGCCCTGACAGATTGCCTGAATAGTTCGAATTCCGGCTTGCTCAGTTGATAGAGTATCGGATTTTTTCTGCAAAGTCTTAAGGGGTTGGATACTAAAACAGACAGCTCACATCATGTCGTTCTTGAGTGAAATGTGCTATCGTGCCTTTATAGGCCTTTGTTTAAAGTTAGTTGATGCAATGCTGCTTAACCTGCCAAATGTGTTGTATAACTTATTTACTCTTTGTGTTTGTATGTGGTGGTTTAAACATGTGTCCTGGTTTGAGGTAAAACGGAACCAACTTTCTGTTCGGTAATTTTACTTCTTAGCTAGGCCTCCTCTAACTCTCTAAAATTAACAGCATGTTGTGGTGAAAACTCTTCGTTTTCAGAGTGATAAGACCAATGTTTACAACTTGTGCCAAGGAATGGTACGCGGAGACGCTCTTGCTTATACTTATTGCTATAACAACCAAGGTCAGCTAATTTTGTTATTTGCCCCATTGGAGAGTCGGAAACGGAAAAGCGTAAAGGGGTCCCACCTGCAGGGAGGAGCAGACAGGACAGGTGACCAAAAATTGACCAACAGGCGTATTCCATCCCATCTGCCCCATGCTCAGTATAAAAGCTGAGGGATCAAAGGGATCAGCCTCTTCCTTCAATGGCCGATGTCCAAGGAGGACCCTGTCTGTTCATTTGCCTTTGCTCCCCATCCGTGGGTTCCTGACTCCAGCTCCAGAATCCAGTTCCCACCCATCGCTGAGTCCAGTCTGGGACTTCCCCACTGCCTGCCGGTGACATGACCCTGGAAGCTTAATACGGTTTTGTATATACTGTATCTATTTCATTATTTTCCTTTTTACTTTATTATTAATATTTCATTAGTTTAGTTTCTTCTAAACTCGTAAATCTCTTTATCTGTCCTCCTCCTCTCTGTGTACGAGAGGCTGGGGGGGGAGCATCTGTCGCCAGCCATTGGCCCATTTGACCAAAACCACGACAGATTTATTGGCGCCCAACGTGGGGCACGAACGGAGCTCTGATAGATTGCCTGAATAGTTTGAATTCCAGTTTGTTCAGGGAGAACAGACAGTTCACATCATGTCGTTCTTATGCGAAATCTTGTATAGCGTCTTTAGAGAGCTTTGTATGAAGTTAATTGATGCAGTGAGGTTTAACTGGTTGAATATATTGCATGGTCTATTTCTTCTTTGTGTTTGGATGCGGTGGTCTAAGCGTGCTATGTTGGTGTGGATTTGCCTTCAGATGTATAAAATAATTGCTTGGATAACGGTTCTACATGCATATCTCGGGTATCACATGATGGAGTCTTTTACTAATCACACTTTCGGGATGGATTCTTTTGCTAACTACACTTTTGGTTTTACCCGGGGAAAGTTTACTTTGCCCTTTGATGATTATGCCAAAGTACAGTAACAGAATTAGGGGATGAGAAATCTTTGGGCTGTTTAGAGAGTGAATGTTACTCTCATTCGTACATGATTCTGTTGTTGGGTTTCCTGAATGTGTTGCAGGGCTGGTTTATTGTTAAATATCAGTGCCGGAGTGAGTATTATGTGACATCTGATATTGATACTCAAGCCCCATGGCCAGAGTCAAAGATAGCAGAAATTCTGACAATCCCGCCCCTAAAATCCACGGCGGAAACTCGGCCAGCCCCGCCACGGAAAGCTGCGGTAGGAATTCAGACAACCCCCCCGCGACTGAAAGCTACAGCAGACACTCAAAACAACTCAGATTGCTGCCCAAGCCACAGCACCGGCACAAACAAGGCCACCGGCCCCGATAGCAGCCCCAGCGGCACCGGCTGCCCCCCCGCGCCGGCCCCGGCGCAAGCCACGCCTCCGCCCGTACTGGCCAAAGCCACCGCCCGGCCACAGCGACACCCGCGCCAACGGCTGCCCCCCCACCAGGCCCCGGCAAAAGCCACGGCACCGGGCCCAACACCGGCCCCGGCCCGGCCCACGGCGGCACCGGTCACCCCGCAGCCTGCGGTCAAAGTCACCCCGCCGCCTGCCCCCCTCCCCCGGCCCGTATCGCCCCGGCCGCGGCGGCACCGGCTGCTCCAGCCCCGACAAGGAGCGCGGTCGCTGCTCCGGCCGCCCCCACAACCAGCGCTGCTGCTGCTGCTGCCCGAACTCCAGCAGAACCGGCACAAGTTGCCCCAGTGACCAGGAAACACAAAGTCAGCTCGTTCCCTCGCCTCTGATGACAAAGACCAGCCCAAGCCAGGCAGCGCAGGAGAGGGTTCCTCTGAGGAAGATCCAGGAGAGGGTCCTTCTCAGGCAGATAAAGGAAAAAGTCCTGCTAAATCAGATCCAGGAGAGGGTCCTTCTCAGGCAGCATTAACACAGGATGAGGACTCAGATGCAGAGATAATCATCAAATCCTTCTCTGTGAAGAATTTGCGAAATATAAGGAAGGACTTTAATCATCACGAAGGGGAGACACTTGTCTCCTGGTTGCTCCAGTGCTGGGACAATGGAGCTGATACCATAGATTTAGATGGCAGAGAAGCTAAGCAGTTGGGAAACCTGCCCAAAGACGGAGGGATTGATAAAGCGGTTGGGAGAAAGGCAGACGTCCTCAGTCTCTGTAGGCAACTGCTAGGAGCTGTAAAGGGCAGGTACCCCTTTAAAGATGATATCGATTGCTGTCCAACCAAATGGACCAGCACGGAAAAAGGTATTAAGTACCTGAGGGAACTGGCTGTGCGAGAGCTGGTTTATAGCAACTGGCAAGTGATTATAGACCCCGATGAAATGCCATGCAAACCATCTTTGTTGAGAAAGTTTGTGCAGAGTGCACCATCAAATTACTCCCACACATTGTCAACAATGGCCTGGGGAGGGTCTGATACTGATACACCAACTGTAAATGAGGTAGCGAAACAACGTGCAACAGTATGAAGACAATCTCTCTTGTCCCCTTCATGTAGCAGCCGTGGAGAAAATAGTTGAGCAAACCAAGACAATGGCTGATCAAACTATGACCATTGCTGAGACAGTGGAGAAAATTACTACGACAATAGCCGAGAAAAATGAGAAAACTGCCAAACTGCTTCATGAACTGCTTGAAAAACTGTCTGAGAAGGGGAAAGAATCCCACTCTTCCCCTGAGCAGACCCAGGTTGTAGTCATTAAGAAAAAACACCCTCCTACAAAGTCAACTCAAGGGAAACAAGATCCACTCCGAGATTTCCTGTGGCTTTGCCTCCGCAACTACGGAGAGGACGTGAGTAAGTGAGATAAAAAACCTACTCCAGCCCTGCAGGCACAAGTGCTTGAGTTGCAAGGTAAAGCAGAGGGAAGAAAGAATTTCTGCAGGAGGGGGGCTGCTCCAGTCCATGGTAAGTGATGCTCCAGTCCTTGTAGGAACTCATCTGCTAATTGTAGATGTTCTCAACATTAGGGTTGCCGTGTCTCCAGCCAGGAGGAGGAGAGGGATAACCGAGTTTATTGGACTGTGTGGATTCAATGGCCTGTGTGGATTAGCGCCACTGTCTGTTCATCTGCCTTTGATCCTGATCCGTAAGTTCCTGACTCCAGCTGTGGAATCTAGTTCCCACCCATCTCTGAGTCCAGCCTGGGACTTCCCAGTGCCTGCTGGTGACATCATCCTGGGAGCTTAATACGGTTTTGTATATACTGTATCTATTTCATTATTTTCCTTTTTATTTTATTATTAATATTTCATTAAAGTAGTTTAGTTTCTTCTAAACTCGTAAATCTCTTTATCTGGCCTCCTCCTCCTCTCCGTGTACAAGAGGCTGGGGGGGAGCACCAATTTCAATTTTATCTTGGGAAAGTTTACCTCACCCTTTTATGACAAATTGACACCATCAGAGCTAGGGGATTTCGAAAATGACTGTTACTTTCTTAAAATTATGATTTCATTATTGATTCCCCTGAATGTATTCAGAGGTGGTTTCTTATTAAACTTTGCTGCAGGAGTAGGTGTTGTAAGACATGGGCTGCTGCTCCTCACCCTCCACCACCCGTACCGGCACGAGGTACTCTGGCTTCAAGAATGAGCACTGCCACTGCTTCAACTCTGACAACAACCACTGCCGCTACTCCAGGCTCGACAATGAGCACCGTCACCACTCCAGCTGCTCCGATAGTGAGTACCACTGCTACTCCAACTCCATCAGTACCAGCACAAGTCACCCCGGTGACCAGGAAGAAAAAATAGGTCAGTTCCTTCCCCTGCCCCTTATGACAAAGACCAGGTCAAGCCAGACAGCATGGGAAAGAATTATTCTGACGAAGATCCAGGACAGGGTCTTTCTAAAGCAAACAAAGGAAAGGGTCCTTCTAAAGTAGATCCAGGAAAAGGTCCTTCTCAAGCAGGTCAGGGAGAGAGTCCTTCTGTGTGGATTCAATGGCCTGGCATGTTAGAACCACAGAAGTATAAAGCCCTGGTGGACACTGGTGCACAGTGTACCCTATTGCCATCCAATCATAAAGGGGCAGAATCCGTCACTATTTCTGGAGTGAGAGGGTCTCAAGAACTGACTGTATTGGAGGCTGAAGTGAGCCTAACTGGGAATAAATGGGAGAAGCACCCCATTGTGACTGGTCCAGGCGCTCTGTGCATCCTTGGCATAGACTACCTCAAGAGAGGGTATTTTAAGGACCCAAAAGGGTATACGGCTTTTAGTATATCAGCCATAGAGACTAAGAACATTACACAGCTGTCTACCTTGCCCAGTCTTTCAGATGACCCTTCTGTGGTGGAACAGAGGGTTAAAGAATAGCAGATGCCAACTGCTACTGCCACAGTGCGTCGACAACAGTATCACACTAACCGAGACTCTCCGATTCCCATCCAGAACCCGATTTGCTAGAGAGCCAAGGAGCAATCAGCAAGACTTGTTCACCTTTTAACAGCCCTGTATGTCCAGTGGGGAAGTCTGATGGAGACTAGAGATTAACAGTAGACTATTGTGGCCTGAATGAAGTCACACCACCACTGACTGCTGCCGTGCTGGACATGCTAGAACTCCAATATGAACTGGAGTCCAAGGCAGCCAAGTGGTACGCCACAACTGACATTGCTAATGTGTTTTTCTCTATTCCTTTGGCAGCAGAGTGCCGGCCACAGTTTGCTTTCACCTGGAGAGGCATCCTAGTACACCTGGAGTTGACTGCCCCAGGGGTGGAAACACAGCCCTGCTATTTGCCATGGACTGATCCAGACTGCACTGGAGAAGGGTGGAGCTCTGGAGTATGTGCAATATATTGACGACATCATTGTATGGGGCAACACAACAGAAGACGTTTTTAGGAAACGTAAAGAAATAATCAAAATTCTTTTGAAATACAGTTCTGATATAAAAAGAGGCAAGGTCGAGGGACCTGCACGAAACGTCCAGTTCTTGGGAATTAAGTGGCGAGATGGGTGTTGCAGATCCCAATGGATGTGATTAGCAAAATAACAGCTATGTTACCATCAACTAACAAAAAGGAAACACAAGCCTCCTTAGGCATTGTGGGTTGCTGGAGAATGCACATTCCAGGTTACAGTCAGATTGTGAAACCTCTATATGAAGTGACTCTATAAAGAAAAATGATTTTACGTGGGGCGCTGAGCAACAACAGGCCTTTGAGCAAATTAAACAAGAGATCGTGCATGCAGTAGCCCCTGGACCAGTCTGAACAGGACAGGACATTAAAAATGTGCTCTACACCGCAGCCGGGGACAATGGCCCTACCTGGACCATGTATCAGAAAGCACCAGGGGAGACTCACGGTCGATGCCTAGGATCTTAGAGTTGAGAATACAAAGGCTTTGAGGGCAACCATACCTCAACTGAGAAAGAAATCTTGGCAGCATATGAAGGAGTCAGAGCTGCTTCAAGAGGTAATAGGTACTGAAGCACAGCTCCTCCTAGCACCCTGATTACCAGCACTGGGATGGATGTTCCAGGGTAAAGTTCCTTCTACTCATCATGCCACCGATGCTACCTGGAGTAAATGGGTTGCATTAATCACACAGCGAGCTCGAATAGGAAAGCCCAGTTGTCCAGGAATCAGAAGTCATCACAAACTGGCCCGAAGGCAAAGACTTCAGAATGCCATGAGAAGAGGTGGTGACATATGCTGAAGAAGCTCCACCAAATAATGAACTCTCAGATAATGAGAAACAGTATGCTCTGTTCACTGATGGATCTTGCCATAAAAGGTGGAAAGCTGCTTTATGGAGTCCTGCACAACAAGTCGCGGAAGCTGCTGAAGGAGGTGAATCAAGTCAATTTGCAGAGGTAAAAGCCATCCAGTTGGCTTTAAACATTGCTGAACGAGGAAAGTGGCCAGTACTCTATCTGTATACTGACTCATGGAGGGTGGCAAATGTTCTGTGGGGGTGGTTAAAACAGCGTAAGCAGAGCAACTGGCAGCACAGTAGCAAACCCATCTGGGTTGCTGAGTCGTGGCAAGATATTGCTAACTGTCTAGGGAAACTAGTTGTAAAGGTACGTCATGTAGATGCTGATGTACCCAAAAGCTGGGTCACTGGGGAACATCAAAACAATCCACAGGTGGATCAGGCTGCTAAAATTTTCCAGACAGATTTGGACTAGGAACACAAGGGTGAACTATTTTTAGCTCAGTGGGCCCATGACACTTCAGGTCATTAAGGAAGGGATGCAACACATAAATGGGCTCATGACCAAGGGATGGATTTAACCATGGATGCTATTGTGCAGGTAATCCACCACCATGAAACATCCCGAAATCAAGCAAGCTAAATGGTTAAAATCCTTGTGGTACAGGGGACAATGGCTGAAATCCGAGTGTGGGGAGGCCTGGCAAATTGGCTATATCATACTCCCTCAAACCCGCCAGGGTAAGCGTTACGTGCTTACAATGGTGGAAGCAAGCACTGTGTGGTTAGAAACCTACACTGTACCCCATGCCACCACCCGGAATACCATCCTGGGCCTTGAAAAACAAGTCTTGTGGTGACACACCACTCCAGAAATAATTGAGTCGGACAACAGGACTGATTTGAAAAACAATCTTATAAGTCACTGGGCCAAAGAACATGGCATTGAGTGATTATATCATATCCCCTATCATTCACCAGCTTCTGGGAAAACAGAACAATATAATGGACAGTTAAAAACTACCCTGAAATCAATATGAGGTGGAACTTTCAAAAACTGGGAGAGCCTTTAGCACAAGCTACCTGGTTAGTTAACAGCAGGGGAGCCATCAATCGAGCTGGTTCTGCTCAATCAGACCTTTTACATATTGTCGAAGGGGATAAAGTCCCTGTGGTGTATGAAGGGAATATGTTGGGGAAATGTTTGAGTTTATCCTACTTTGGGCAAAGGCAAACCCACTTGTGGGCCTGTTTTTGCTCAAGGACCTGGATGTACTTGGTGGGTGATGATGGAGAATGTTTATTTAGAGCCTGGCTCCCACTTCCACAAATCTGATGGTTTGTACTCAAAAAGTCAACTCCCTCTCCAAGTTACTTAGGATGTGACAGGCCGCAGGCATATCCTCCCTAAGTAATTTCTTTGGAGTGAAAACTGCGAGCCTACGCAATTGTTCCTTCCAAGGGACAAAGAGCCAGACAGCTCAGCATCCTTGTTATCCTTTTCCAGTTCCAGTATTTCCTCTCTGAGAGGCAGGAAACACAACTGGGCACAGTGCTCATGGTGTGAGCTCACCACAGATTTGTGGAGCGCCATAAATCTGTTCCTTGTTTTGTCCTCTGTCCCTTTCCTTCAAACGTGCCTTGCTTTTCCAGACACCAAGCTGGTGTTTGTGCAGGCTGCACATACGCAAAGTCTCTCTCCTGAGTGGCAGCAACCAATGCAGACATCACTATTGTTTATGTAAAGTCAGGACTAGGTTTCCGCACATAAACAACCTTGCATTTCTCTACCTTGTACTTAATCTGCTTTTTTACTGCTGAGTCACCCAGAATTCTTTACAGATGACCCTCACCCCTGCTAATTTAAAAAAGTTTTGTGTACTCAGCAAACATTCTCATCTTGCTGCTCACCCTTTTCTCTGGGGGAGAGATGAGCTGCCAAGCAGTGCTTAGCTGCCTCCCTGCACTCAGATACTCACCGATTCTCTTCTCTGTGGCTAGGAAATAATGCAGGTCTACACTTGCCAAGTAATGACAGCTACTTTTTAATACATGGCTACCAGTAGCCAAGTAATATCAAGTATTGTTTGGCCTACAGCACCTGAAGAACTATTTAAAACACACGTACCATTATGATTATTGACTCGTGTCCACCCATGAAGCCATGTGCATTTCACATAAGTATTATTGCATGACCAGAGGAGCACATATGAGGCAATTTGTAACCCCTTGCTAATGCATAACTATAAGTTTTTATTACCTTCTCATGACTGTGAAAACTAGGAGCACTATGTTTGATTCATTCTGGTCGGAGTGACTCTGAGAAAAAAGGAAAAAACCTCTAGTACATGTTTCTAAAACAGTTTCACTTAATAAAGTGCTAGCTGCATTGCATGGATAGTTGAGGCCCACAGCCAATTTTGTTTGAGTGCCTTGCCTCTGAATTTACTTTTTGAAACCTTCTGATTTCCTTTTAGAAACCTTCTGATTTCCTTTTAATCCCAATTCCAGTTTAGTTGCATTATAACAATGTCCTTCTGCCCTTAAAACCCTTACACTGGGTCCCAAACTTGACTTTGCTTCCGTGCAGTTTTGGTTTGTGAATGATACAGAACTATTTGTTAATCCCCAACCACAATTCAAAAGTTCACTCTTCCCTAAATTTCTACTCCCACAGAACAAGGGAGGAAAGAGTGACACCAGAATAAAATAAGGAATCCAAACACAGGGGTGTTTGGTTTTCAATCAAACAATTCCATTTCCAAGTCATCCAGTAAACACTTTGCTTCACACTACTTGTACTTTACTTACTCGTAATATATTTATTCACCTCTTTGTAAGTCCACCGTGAGTCGGTCCAAAGGAAAGAGTAATGAGTCTGGAGAAGTGTATGCCCATGCGGTACCATTCCATAAACTGCTTCCTGTAGGCCAGGATTACAATTTGCATTTTCATCTACAGGCCAGGATTACAATTTGTATTTTCATCTATTAAATATCTTGTGTTATAGGCCCTTCTCTTTGACTGCAAAAGGTATTTGGACATGTTCATTGTGGCACTTTTCCAACTTTATACACACAGTGAAAAGCCATCTTGCTGAAAGTGGACAGTTTAGTATGACTCAGCTATTAATTTTTAAGGAGAAGGTTCTGTGAACTGTGGCAAGAGATGTATTTTAATTGACAGGAGGAACTACCTACCGCTCATGCAAATGTTTGAAGCACTTTAAATGTCTTCATCTGTGTTTAAATATATATATAAATATATATATTTTAAAAAAAAAAAATTTCCCAGAAGCAGGATGTTCTTTTCACAGCGTCCACAGCACACTCTGCTGGCGGCTGTTGAAAGTTAATGCCAAGCACGGACGACATGCTAAAAAGAAATAAAATGTTTTTCGAC
This sequence comes from Chroicocephalus ridibundus, assembly GCF_963924245.1. Classification (NCBI taxonomy): domain Eukaryota; kingdom Metazoa; phylum Chordata; class Aves; order Charadriiformes; family Laridae; genus Chroicocephalus; species Chroicocephalus ridibundus. The sequence continues at coordinate 16,326,718 of NC_086316.1, forward strand.
ACAGCAGAAAAGCAGTCTATGGAGGTAATTTCTGTGGGCAGTCAGGACTGTAAGGGAGAGGCTCCAGGGATATATTCCAGGGGCAGCAGGGGAGGGCTGGCAGGAAACTAGTTTCATGGGAGAGAGAGACCTTTTGGGGAGGAAGACTTCTTTCTGTGCTGTAAGGTCGTGCCGATTCGGTATGGAGGCAGGGAGCCAACATCTGTACCAACGTCTTCATTTCCGTCCCTTCAAGGACAGGGCAGCCACTGCCGAAGGGACAAGCGAGGAGGATCACTGGCTGTTCAGTATTAAGCTGGCTTTATATGAAAGTGGCTTAGAGCCACATTTGCATGACAAAGCCATTTACTCGGAGCTCATCAATAAGGAAGGCTATGGCCTCCATTTATTCTCCCTTTGCTCTTGCGGGTGGATCACGCGCAACCAGTAAAGGCAGACAGGGGGATTTGGGTTAAAAAAAAGCCCTTGGCACCCTTGCCAAGCATGGTTTGGATCACCCGGCACTGTGAGTGGATGTGGGGCTAGCACAGCCATGTGGCTAGCACAGCCATGTGGCTAGCACAGCCCTGGGGCTAACACAGCCCTGGGGCTAGCACAGCTGTGGGGCTAGCACAGCCATGCGGCTAGCACAGCCGTGCAGCTACCACTGCTATGGGGCTAGCACAGCTGTGGGGGTAGCGCAGCCATGCGTCTAGCACTGCTGAGTCACAGCCATGGGGCTAGCACAGCCATGTGGCTAGCACAGTCGTGGGGCTAGCGCTGCTGTGGGGCTAACATGCCATGTGGCTAGCAAAGCCATGCGGCTACCACTGCTGTGGGGCCAGCACTACTGTGGGGCTAACACAGTCATGGGGCTAGCACTGCTGAGTCACAGCCATGGGGCTTAGCACAGCCATGCGGCTAGCAGTCGTGGGGCTAGCATGCCATGCGGCTAGCAAAGCCATGCGGCTAGCACAGTCATGGGGCTAACACAGCCGTGGGGCTAGCACAGCCGTGGGGCTAGCACTGCCACGGTAGCAGTTTAGTATCTTTTCTGAGGAAAGAAACGGCAGCTGAGGCCGTCCTGGCAGGCCCACCGAGGCGGGGTAGGGCGGGCTGCCCCCCTGGCTGGGGTGAACGCGGGCCGCCTTCCCCGGTGGCAGCAGAGGTCTCCTCAGGAGCAGGGGAGACCCGGGCCCCCCCCCGGCCGGGAAGGGCCCCGCCGCAGGCTACCCGCACGGGGCTCCACGTCCATGTTTAGGCCGCCCCCCGGCCAGGAATGGCGGCCGGGCCGGGCCCAGCCCGCCGCATGCCGGCGGTCGGCCAGGGAAACGCAGCGCGGGGCCCGCCTTCCGCGGACAAAAGGGTGACGCCGTGAAGGAATTCCTGCCGTGCGGGGCGGCGGGCTTTGGGGGGTTTTGTGTGGTTTTTTGGTTTTTTTTTGTGGTGTGGGGGGTGGTGGGTTTTTTTTTTGTAATAGGGTTGCTCAAGCCCCAGGCGGGGGCTGCCGCAGAAAGCGCTCGAAAACGGCACACGCGGAAATCGCAGGGTCATCGCCTCCCCTCCCCCACCCCGCGCTGCAATCCCCGGTACCAACCCTCCCCCAAACCCCCCCGGGGCCGGTACCGGGCCGTGTCCCCCCCCTCCCGGTTCCCCCCCCCCGCCCCCAGTGCGGGGCCGCCACGCAGGCCACGGCCCGGCGCGCCCCCCCAGCCCCCCCCCTTTTTCGCCCCCCTCCCCCCCCCCGTTCCCCCCCCCCCAGGCGCTTCCCGTCGCGCCCCGCGCGGCGGCGGGGCGGGTCCCGCCGTGGCGGTGCGGGGAGGCGCGGCGGCGGCTGCGCGCATGCGCGGGGGGGCCTCGCCCCTTTCGCCCCCTCCCCCGCCTCCCGCTCTGCGCAGGCGCAGTGCGGCGGCGGCTCGGCGAGGGGAAGGGCGAGTCGCCACTGCCGCCGGAGCGGGGGGAGACTCGCGGGGCTCCGCTGGCTCCCGCCGCCGCCATGGCGGGCGCGGCCCCGGCCCTGATGGAAGAGGAGGAAGAAAAGGAGGAGGAGAAGAAGAAGGAGACGAAGAAGGAGACTACGGGCGAGCGGCCGCCCCTCTCGGCGGCAGCGCTGGCGAAGATCGAGCGGAACCGGCAGCGGGCGCTGGCACTGCGGCAGGCGCGGCTGGCGGCCCGGCCCTACCCTGCCGCAGGTCGGATGGCGGCGGCGGATGGTCCCGGCCTGGCCGGGCAGCTCCCCGCGACCCTATTTCCCTTCATTTTTGCGGGGGGGGGGGGGGGGGGGCGCCGCGGCGCGGCGCCGTTGGGCGCGAGGCGGCGGGAAGGCGGGGGGGGGGGGGGGGGAGCCGCCGCGGCGGCGCGCGAGGGCTCCCCTCCCCCCTCCCTCCACATGGAGGGGGGGGGGAGGGGGGCCCGCGCGCGCGCGCCGCGGCCCCCCGCCTCGCGGCGCGCGGAGGGGGGGGTGGGGAGGAGTGGAGGACGCCCCCTAGCGGCGGCGGCTCCCGCCGCGGCGCTAAAACGCGGGCGTCTCGTTTGTCTTTTCTGCAGGCGGCGTGCGGGTGCGGGCCCCCCCCAAGGTCGTGGACACGGGAGGGGGCTTCCTCCTGGAGGAGGAGGAGGAGGAGGCGGAGGAAGAGGCCGGCGGCGCCAAGAAAATCGTGCATCCCCCCGGTAAAAGAAAAAGAACTCTATATATTTCGTTAAAATAAAAAACCGACCGAATTTTCCCCCCCCACCACCCCTCCCCGCTCCCCTTCCCCCCACCCCACCCCGGGGGGGGGGGCGGTGTGCAGGAAAGAGGCGGCGCCGCGTGCGTGGAGCCGGCGGGGGAGGGCAGGAAGGCGCGGGGGCGACAGTGAGCCGGGCTGGGCGAGCAGGGCGGGCGGGCTGGGCGCCTTTTTTTTTTTTCCCGGGCTTTTTTTTTTTTCCTCCTTTCTTCTTCCTCCCCCTCCCCTTCCCTCCCCCTCCCTTTTTTTTTTTTTTTCTTTTTTTCCCCTTCCTCTTTCCTCCTCACGCGCCTCTCTGGATGTGCTCCATTTCTGGCGCCTCCGATTAAGGCGGCTAGCAAATAACGCGGTAATTAAAAACGAAGAATTTTAAGCCGCGGAAGTGGGACACAGCCAATGCCCTTGGGTATAGCAGATTTTTTTTTTTTTTTTTCCCTTTTCCCCGATGAACGTTATTTCCAGTATTTGTTTCGGGAATTTGAATTTTAAGACTAAAGTAAGTGTAAATCTGCGCGGCTTCGTCGGGGTTGGGAATTTTTGGGATGGGTAGCGTTTATGGCAAGGTCTGAGCACTGCTGCAGTGCCAGCTTTTATCGTTATAAAACGTGGCTGACGCCAACTTGCTGATCGTTTTGTGGGGGATTTCGACATATTGTCTTGCGATATTCTCCCTCCAAAAAAGCAAATGGAGAAGTAAGGATCCCAAAATAGATTCACTTTCTTCTCTGGGATTGCCTTTGTCTTGCTTTGTTCTGCTCTGAATCGGCTGCAGGGCTGTTGGTGCAGTATATCTCTTTGTTAGAAATCGCCACCGGATTTCATTAAGGGTGTAAATAATTAGCAGCCCTGCTTCTTTTGAGGGGGTAACGGTTAACAATAAATTAAGTAGAACGGGGGCGCCTTTGCAGCGGGGGTATTTTTTGCTGTGTAATTCATGATGTCATTGTCTTAATAAAGCGTCTTTATGTTCGGGAAGCACTGCCTTAAATGATGAAATGTGATGTAAGAGCATGGCTATGCGAAGTACTGAGCATTCCGCTGCCGCTAGTAGGACTGAATTGGCATAAAATGTCGCCTGTGCAAGATCGAATCTGCTATAAATGCAAACGCAATTAAAAATGTATGCTGCTGCATGCCGAGCATTAATCTTCCGTTTCAGGTATTCTTAATATTCTGCGGCATTACCTCACTTTTCACCTGGTGAAACTGTATAAAAATGTTAATTTTCTGCTAGAATTACAATGTTACTGTTAAGGGGAACATTCCCTAGAGCTGCGGTTACCGGGATCAGTGTTTCTAGGTGTCACATGGAACACAAAGCAGATGGCGGTGACGCTGGAGGGGATCTGCCCGGCGAGGATGCGGCCCCGACCGATGGCCGACAGCGGGATGAGTCTGGGCTTGGAGCAGTGCTGAGAGGGCTTGGGGAGAGGATTGTAGTGGAGCTCCATCCCCATTCCACTCCTAGCAGCTCTCTGGCCATCCACCTCCATTTCTGCCAGCTGCGACGGACGAGAGCCTTGCCGACCGCCCTGGGGCCTCCGATGAGCTCGTTTTTAGGGAGAGGCAGGTGTGGCTGAGCTCGGAAAAAAACAGGAGCGGAGCTGAGAGAACCATGATGCCAGCGCCGCTCCTGTACCGCTTCCTGCTCCAGCCACCCTCTGCGAACTGCGTCCCCTTCCGTCCCTGCTTCCTCCCGCTCCTGCCTGCACGTCCTCGCTGAATCAGGACGGATTTTGAAAGGCCAGAGCGGAGGAAGCCGTAGGAGGGGATATGAAGCACTAAATGGGGGAAGCGCGGAGAATTTTTTTTTTTTTTTTTTTAAACAATGGCTAAGTCGAAACAAATGTGTGCATTTGAATGTTGAAATCCAATACTTAATAGAGTGAACCTTCCAGCAAGAACAGAAATATTCCAGCAGAGATGGGGCTGCGCGATAACGGGTTTCAATTTGTACTGTATCTTTCTGGAAAATTTCAATAGAGGAGTGAAACTAGTCTGTAACGAACACTATAAGAGCTATAATGTAAATTTTAGTAAAATTACCTGTTTTACCAATTCCAAATGCTTGTTTTTAACTTGGTAGTTATTTAAAAAAAAATTTCTTTCCATTAGCACCTGTACTAGAGTTTGACTATCTCATCTGTGGAGACTGTGGCAAAGAATTCATGGACTCCTACCTTATGCAGCACTTTGATTGGGCAACATGTGATAATTGCAGGTATTACAAATAATCAGGAGAGGGAAGCTTTATCTTACGTAAAGATTGCTGGATGTAATTTAGTTAATTACAGCCATTCTGTTCAATTTAAAAAGGCTGTCAGCAAAGACACTTTTCAGTAACTTCACACGTACTGAAAAAGTAAGTGGAAGTTGATAACCTGTATTTTCCCTTACGGAAGTGAAAAACGGCATTGTCTCACAAGCCTGTTTTGGGATGGGGGACATCCATACATTTTTACATAATATTATGGAAACATGGTGTGTGGAGAGCAGTTAGCGCGTGTGTCAGCGTGGGAATGGGCGTGTGGTTGCAGACGAGCTGTTCGGAAAACGGTTCGAACGCGGAATACCCGCTTCGCGGCGTGGAGCGGGGGGTTAACCCGAGCGAGCTTCGTACTTTGGTCAGTGGGAGCGTGGCAGGCAAAGGGCAGAGCCCCCACCGGGGGTTACTGGTGGACCTGCAGGGTAAGCAGGGGTTTGACCTTGAGCGGGAGGCAGCCTCTTGGCTGACTTACCGGCAGCACAGAAAATGCCCCAAAAGCCATCAAGATAACGAGGGCAATCAGACCAATCGAGGCAGCCAACCACACGCGAGTGTAAGAATGAATGGGTGGGGAAAAAAAACAGATTGCAGCGAGGAGTTTGTTCCGGGATCTCCCCTGTTTGCTGCAGGGAGGGGTCAGGGGCGCGCACATGGCGCGGGCAGTTCACAGTCGGACAAAGTGCTGTCTCTCGAAGCTAAAAACGGGTAGAAAAAGGAGAGGGCTCGGAGCCTTAAGGGTGGTTTTCTTTCAGACTAAGTCGCTCTGGCAGCCCAGCGCTCGAGGTTGCCCGGTGCATTAGCTTTTACGGTGAACTTTGAATTCTAGTAAAGCTACGTTTACAGCAGAACTTCCTTGATGACCGTTGCTGGCACTTAGCGCTTGGAAGATTGTTCCGGCTCCAGCAATTTGAGTTACACTTCAGTCAGGATTGCGTAAATGTAATTTTTTTTTCGTTAACTCATAAATGCTGCCGTGGTTACACAATTTTTCATTATCTGTCTGGTAAAAGTTACAATCTTTTAAGCTCTTTATTTTATGGTTCCTCTGCCTGCTGTCTTGCATTTAGAAACAAGTGCTTTGTTGTGTTGCTAAGCTGTTTTGCTAATCTGTTTCTGGGATCTAGAAGCATATGGAGTGTGTATATTCTCAGGTGATCTGACTGGTCTCACGTTACACATTCTTTCTCTCTTGACCATGTGTCAGGCTTGTACTTTGTCCTCTTGAATTGCATCTGGGTTAGGTGAATACTTAAAATTATTCATACTCCTTTTAAGTTTCAGTTACTCCCTCTTGCAAGAAAATAGAAGAAAAGCCCTTCTAGAAAAACAGGCTTCTCAGCCTAGGTTTCCTCAAATGGGAGAATTTTTAATCTTAATTTCAGTAAACCCATCCTGCAGTTTAGCTAGATTGTTGGAATCCAAAGTTATTTGCATACATAAAAACAGAGAGGATGAGGACTACCTGTATTTCAGGAATGTTAGAAGTGGGGGGGGATTTAGATGTTAATAACGTGGTTTTCGGGTGTGGCTTTCTCATCGTTATTTTACATCTTTCAGAGATGCTGAAGATAAACATAAACTTATAACAAGGACAGAAGCGAAAGAAGAGTATCTTCTTAAAGACTGTGACTTAGACAAGAGAGAACCAGTACTCCGATTCATTGTGAAGAAAAACCCTCATAATTCACGATGGGGTGACATGAAACTGTATTTAAAACTACAGGTATAGAATCTGTTAGCGTATTTCAGAGCTCTTTTTACCTTCATACAGTTCTAGTAGCCAAAATGGCGTCGCTTTGGTTCTGACTCGTGAATTAATTTGTCGAAGCTGAGTATATTATGTGTAGCCTGTGTAATTTCCTATATAGTTAAAAAAATATAGAGAGGTGGTCTAGATTTATGAATTTGTCGGTGTTGGTGAGCATTTTGAAGTTGTTCATGGAGCACAGCCTCAGTGGCTTGCACCATTGCAGGTCGTTTCAGTGCTAATCTCAAATGCGTGGGGCAGCTGCTGCTGTCTGTGGCCCTTTGTGGCGGTGGCCTCGTGTTTGCCCTCTGCCCTCAGAGGCAGCAGGAAAGGCCAGTAGATTTTTCTAGGGCTCTTGTCAGTCCTTGTTTGCTACTTATACGGGAATGTGGCTGCTTTAGTGGAATATGCAGGAAATTAGAGGTGGGTTTTACCCCTCCAAGTTAAATCTAGCTGATACTAAAAATCAGTGTTGCCTCTTACTGTGGAAGGAATGCCATGTTTGCAGGTCGAGAGCAAAGAGACAGATGGGAGGCAGAGGCAATATTGGGTTGGCTTTTACACGTGTAGAGAAAGAATTAAATTGAGTTAGAATAGTTTACTTCTATTGTTTCAGGGGAAAAAAGAAACACATTTATGTCCATCCTGTAGGTAATCAAGCGTTCTCTTGAAGTCTGGGGTAGCGAAGAATCACTGCAAGAAGCGAAGGAACTCCGCCGTGACACCAGAGAGAAGATGAAACAGAAGAAGTTTGATAAGAAAGTTAAAGGTAAAGGGTTAAACTTACATACTGCAGTACCTGAAGTAAAGTACAGTTCTGTTTGAATGTGTTTCTGCCTCTGACTAAAAGTATTTAGAAAACAGTCAGTTTGGCAAAATGGAGGCTTTCAAGAGCTGTGTGGGCAAGCCCGGAGCAGCCCGGTCTGCCCTCGTAACTGACCGTTTTGGGCAGAGGGTTGGACTGGAGATCTGAGGTCCCTTCCAACCTGAATTACCCTGTTGTCCTACGGACATGATGTAAGGGAAGGAAGTCGATTAACAGCAGTTCATTATGGTGTTCTTTTAAGTTTTTTTATCTGACCCAAGATATACCATAGATTGTTCTGTTACTTTTCATGACTTGGAGAAAACATAGATTTTTGTGGCAGTGGGTTCTAATTCTGTCATATGTATGCCTTCAGGTGGAGTAACTTTAAATGAAGGTAGAAAATGGCTTTTCCCCTTTTTCCCAGGTGCTGTTTTTACAGCTCGTTATCCTTGTTTTTTCCTGATAAATTAGGAGAGCAGTCAATGGGTAGAACTTTTAGAAAACACTTTCGGCACAGACATGCTAGTAATTCTAAAAAAGACCACATATTTGTTTCTTGGCCAGAGCTGTGGCTGACGGTGCACCCGTGCTTCACTACAGGCCGGCACTCGGGGGGCGCACAGCTCAGGCTGGCTGTGCTGGTGTTGTCTGGAGGGGGCAGAACGTGAGACTGAGCAAATTACCCCCGTCCTGACCATTGATGTCCAGCGCACAGAAGGACGGGCAGCAGACTGTAGCCGAGATGCCAGAGCTCCGTGCGAGTACAGGCCTTAACGTGACAAAGTTTGCAGCCTGAATGGCTTGTCCCAAAACATGACGGCGTTCTGCTGTTCGGTATGCTTGCCCACCCGCCTGCAACATCCGGATAATTTCTGGGGCTCAGCTGCCAGCCTGGCTTCACTGCGGCTGCTGCAGAGGCAACTCGCATTATTGGGCATAAAGCTTGGAGAATGCCAAGTCATTTGGGAGGCTTACTGTGACCTGAATGGAAAGTAGTCTTTCTTGGTCACGCAAAACAATGAGGCGTTTTATAAAAACTTTTCCTCTGCATTCCGCCGACCCCTTTTGGATACCCTTGAATGGCTTCCTGTAAAAAAAGGCAGGGGGCAACATGTACTCAGGCCAGATGGAAAATCTTCTCCTGTGAGATCTCATGTCGGCATAGTTCTTATCCTTTAAAATATGCAAACGAGGTGAAGATTGCAAGGCAAGTCAACGCTTGTTCTTGCAGTAGCAGATTCTCACACAGAATTTGTGGAAGGCGGGCAACAAGCAGATTGTCATCTGTTAGTCCTCAGAAAGGTGGTTAGCCTGAGTTTTACTAACCATTATTTGTAAGATTTACTAAAATCTTAACGTTTTCTTACATTTCTCATCAGAACTCCGCCGTGCTGTGAGGAGCAGCTTGTGGAAGAAAGAAGCTAGAATCCATGAACATGAGTATGGACCAGAAGAAAACATTGATGAAGATACATTTAAAAAGACATGTACTGTATGTGGCCATGAATTAACTTATGAGAAGATGTAGTGCTAACCTGTTTTTTTTTTTTTTTTCTTTTTCTTAATTGCGTTATCTGTTTAATGGTATTTTGTATTTAAAGTGAAATAAATTCTAATTATGAACAAGCCAAATTCTGTGAAGCATGATGTTCTTCAGTTGCAAGAAGCTCTGTAGAGAAGAATAAGCTTTGGCTTTTAAGCTAGATGTTGGTGTAGAATATAACACATTTTTAACAGTTCAATAAATTGTTACCTTGTAGGCCCAAAGATAAGTCGGTATCCTTCTGTTTCATTTCACGCTGGTGAAATGAAGGTGAACTTCCCCCTACTTGTCTGCTTCCCTTAGCGGAGGAAGGCTCCACGTTTTGCCCTAACTGGAGCCTGGTTTCCAGTTACTGTTGCCGTGGGCGGGCAGAGGACAGCTAGGTGGTAAAGCCCCTCCTCTGGTGGTTGGAGACCATGTTGCAAGGCAGGTTCTCCTGCTTGGATTGGGAGACTCGACTCCATTAAAGGAGAATTCTCTCTCCAAAGGAAGCTGGATGCTCCTGGGGAGTTTCTGACTCATCTCTTAGCATGCTTCACAGGGGAGAGGCCTTAAGGGTATTCTCTTGCTTTGGAGCAAAAGACAAAAGGTGTCTCTGAATACAACTTCTCCCTTTTCATTTACAAATTTCTGACAAATACCTTTCTTTGGGGGGTGGGGGAAGTAGCATTCCAATGTAGATCGCTCTTAAGTGCGCGCAAACGATGTGTGCTTTCAGTAGAGGGTGGATTTTCTTTCAAATCTCTCAAATTGCAAATCTGCAGTTCTCACAGCTGTTGTGGAATGCGGGTGGAAATGGATGAAGTGTAAGAAAACGGCGGTAGCCGGCAGCTCTGCATTTGTTTGCCGTTGTAAATAGGGCAGATCTTGGGGAAGCCTCTGGAGACTCGGAGGCGCCTGGGCCGCTGTGGCTGTGCAGAGCTGAAAGGTTACAGGGGGAGAGAAGGTGTCTGGGAGGGAAGGTGATGCTTCCACCAACAGGCATTCACCTCTCCAAAGCCTAGAGGACTCGGGGCCGTGCAAGGCGTAGGAAAGTGGCACATGGGAGGGCAGGAGGCAGGTCCTGGCAGGGCTTTTGGAGGTAGCTTTCTGGGTGCCATGACTCAGTGCTGTCTTGGGTCCCAAAACTGGCTGCTGAAGCTCCTACCTGTGGGTAGGCGGCAGGAACCACCCTGCCTCACCTCCTGCAGCGGCACCACCCAGAAGGTGGAGAGGGAGAAGGACAATTTCCACAGCAGCAGCACGCGTGCTTGCCCAGGGTGGGGGAGGCATGTTAGGTCAGCCAGGCGGTGAGGGCCTGGGTGTTAGTCATGGCACCAGCAACTGTGCAGGGGAAACGAAACTGCTCCAAACCCGACCTGCTTTGCTTCAGTGCACCACCACCACCCCCCACCCAAAAATAGGTAGCACAAACACTCCCAGGAGCAACCTGCATCACCTTCATTTATTATTGTCTTTAATTGTGCATTTTTTTTCCAACCACACCACATTTCTACAGCATCTTTACAACTATCCACCACCTCTCACACTTCAGCAGTTCCTGGTTTCTCCAGTTAGCTGTTGGCATCACTACGCAAGCGTCTCCTCTTCCCTACAGAGCCAACCTGCTCCCCCGTCAAGTCAGGTGGACGCCACTGGACCTACAACGAGGGGAAGGTGTCCAACAGACTCAAGAAATGTCATCAAAGCTCAGGCTCACCATGGAAGTCAAACCGGTTTTGAAAGACATCGCTATTTGGTTTTAAATCGTAGGACTATGCTCAGGCATTTGCAACTGGATCCCCAGCACCTGCATCTGTCAAGGCTCAGAAGAAGTTACAGGTTTCCAAGTTTTAACTGCATTATCAGTTTTACAGAAGTCACATTTATAGTCAGATCCCCACCATTAGTTAATATCAGAACTCTGATACTGATCTGAGCCAGTGAAAAAAACTATTAAACCCCAATTAAAACCTCTACAGTATTAAATGTTTCTTAAAAAAAAATAAGAGCCAACAGAAAACCCTATTTGATTACTCAAGAACATTAACAGAGAAAGATCTGAAGCAAAAGTCTGCGCGTAACCGACAAAACTCTGGCGTAAAGCAAATTTACAACAATTAACAGTATACCCTGAAAGAACAGAGGGATCAGTCAAATCAGAAAGGGTCAGCAGAGAAAGCAGAAGTCACAGATCCAAGTCTATGAGGACATACTGTGTCACTACAGGCCAGACAAAATTATGTCAACATTCAAAGTAGAAAGTTCCATTTTTCACCCTCCTCACTTGATCAGGAGGGTCAATTGGTCAACGTACAGATGAAATGCATTACTAGGCATAATATTTGAAAAAATAACTTGTACAGGAACAAAATTACTCAAAGCTCATCACTTTCTAACCTTAAACTGAATAGCTCTGGGTATGAAATTCTTTAAACATTTAACTGCAAAAGGAAGAGACCATAAACAGCCTGGAAACAGATGGCGCACCAACGGACCTGAGGACCCAAGACAGTGTCTTTGCCATTCATCACTGCTCACTGCAATACAAACCACTCTGCTCTGGCCTTTATGTATGTAATGTTATTTGCGTAACTCAAAACTACTGTATTTTCAGGTTGTGTTTCCCCAGTCTAAGTCGCTGCCCATGAGATACCACTTAACTTAGCACCAAAATGCTTTCTGAAGACACAGGAGCCACATGCTGTTGTCACATTTTAAAGCAAGGGCAGGGTGTACCGTATGCAGCCACTGCAAAGCAGTTGTTACTGAGCCAGGTTGAGGTGAGGGCACCTGCTTCATCCACCCTCATTACCAGGAAGGTTTCTGGCATCACAGCCAGCCTGCAGGTCCGGCTCAGCGCAGGTCTGTCAGCCCAACTTGTTACAGGCTGAAATAAAGGAACAAGCCCAAGACTGCCCTTCCCTCTCCCCTGGCACCTGGAGTTCCTCACACCCAGGTAAGGCTTGCAGTTCAGAAGTCAAAAGTTTGTTCCACCAGCTCTTGCTTACTGTCTGTATTCACCAGTGATGACCGCTGCCAGAAGCAGTTCATGATTCTTCCACCATACCCCAACAAAGGATTGCCTTTTTCAGAAGTTGTCCATGAAGTTCCTCTACCGATTGTTTATAGCTACTGTAATAAGACACTAGACAATACATTTAAAAAAAACGTATTTCAATTGTATTACAACCATGTTCTTTCAAACTGTGAAAATCTAGCTGGCTTGGTAATAAACAAATCTATATGCTCTATACTACTTTGAAAGCTTTAACTCAAGTGTTTCACACGCCAAAGTTAAGACACTTTTCCTGTGCCACCCTAGAGAGCTTACCACACTGCTCACTGAGAAGGTGCATCCCCTTTCATACTCATAGAACACCGTGAACTTTTTATCATTTCTACAATTCCTTTGATTTAAGCGCCAGGCAGAGGTAACAAATTCTACTAGTTGGGGTTTTTCTGTTTGGTTTTCTTTTTTTTTTGCCTGATTTTTATTTTTATATAAACAACATGGGAGAAACAAAAATACTATTATGAAGTCAAGAGTCAAACCAAATTAAAAGACAATGAAAAGAAGTCATACTTTACTTCATGTCTATCCCCTATCAGTTGTATCTTGTAAGGCTTACGATGCTTACACAGTTTGCTGTTGGTTAGAGTACTGTATTGTTTTATATATAAGCACATGAAAGCCAGTTTTAGTCAAAAAATTTCTTCCATCCCCATATCACGTTTCCTATTAAAAAAAGAAAAAATTAAATTCATTAAAGTCCTGCAGACAAGACTCTGCCCGTGGAGAATCCTCAGGCCTGCAGAGCACAGAACTGCTGAAACACAGCCAGTATGTGGTGGTCCAGTTCAGCTGTAAACAGGAGGTTCTCCAGGGTCACCATGTACTGCTGGATTATCTGGTGATGCTGGTGGATAAAAAACAAAATACAAAACTTTGGTTTTTTTCATTTATCCTCACATAAGAGCAGGCAGAGAAGTCAAGATACGTAAGAATCACAAGCCAAATGTTTTCATCAAAATTGTTAAGCGCATCTCATTTTCACAACACGGTAGCCACTGACAAGAAAAACATAACATCAAGCCACTACTGATTGGCAAGAAGAAGCCCTGTGCTGAAATCCTCTCTTGAGAAGCACTCTGCTCTTCACTCCTGCAGCCCAAATTGTGTGCAGGACACCACGCAATGGCAGAGAACTCTTAGGAGAATCACGGTATTTGCTTTTCTCTGAAGCCACATCTACTACCTGGGAAAGGTTCAGCCCAGGGGAGAACTATACCACCACTCCCACATCCCCTGCTCGCACAGGTATAGTTTTCTATTACTATCACTTTCATCCAGCCACCTGTGCTTGTTACCTGATTTAATACAGAGCCCAGAATTCGAAAATTATTTTCTTTTTGGAGTACACTCGCAGCGTGGGAATTAACCAAGGACCAGTCGCTCCACCAGTCCGCGGCAGAGATGTGGCCAGAACCAGAGTTCTGACCTAGCCCCACAGGAGCCTTCAGAGAAGACGTGCTGCTGCCACCTACTGCTACTCCCGCAGAGTGCTCAGTTCTGCAGCCACAAAGCTTGTCTACCCGGCGCGTCCCTGCCCACAGCCCTCCCAACCACGAAATGAAGTTTACCTGCAGGAAGATCTGCTGCAGCCTCTCTATACAGCTCTTGTACCAAGGTGTAAATACATCAATTCCACCGGTTTCACAGCGCACTAAGTGCTCAGTTAACAACATAATGAAACGCTGCAGGAGAGGAGAAAATACTTTTTCAGTGTTATGAATAAGCATTCACTGAACACTTATTCAGTCTCGCCAAATGGAAGGATCCTAACCTCAGGTAAGAGGATCTGGGAGACAGAAGCTTTGAACAGCAATGTGAGAATAGTTATTTTGCTTGGCAAACACTGAATTTAGCAAGCAAATAAAATCCAGTTACCTTCTGGTTGTTCAGGAAACTGTATGCTAGTAGAACTGCTTTGTTCCTGAGCACTCGAAACCGAATTGATCCTGCTCAGAAGTGGTCTTTGCAGGGATCTGGATTGACTCTGACCCACAATCAACCCTTTCCCATATTCTTATTCCAAGAAGACTCCTGAGATACAAGTAACACTGAAAGCTTATAAAACCTGGAACTGAGAAGAGACTTTGCGCATCATTACCTGGAATATAACAAGGAAGAGATTCTTTTGCTCGCTCTGGGCTGACTCTACTTTCTCCTGCAAGCGCTCTATCTGCTCTTCTAGTGGTCCATCTTCCCGATCGCTGCTTCGGTCGTCGTCGTCATCGTCATCATCACTGTCTCGCTGTAAGTGACAACACCACAAGACTAACTAGTAACCTGGCTACCTGTGGATATGGTAAATGCCCTTTGGTTCCACATGTGAAAAGGTCTGCAGCGCAACTGAAGAGCAGCAACTGAAGCTGCTCTGTAGCTTGGTAAGTATTGTATTTTACTTTGAATACGGTTCAGCAAAGAAATCTGGGAGGAAAAACGCCAATATGGGGAAGCCCTGAAAAAAAATAATCAAGGTTTCAGAGAAACCGGGGCAAGCTTAAAGATTTACTAGTCTTTTATTGAGTGGAAACACAATAAAAGGTAATACCCCTGCTGACTTATCATTATCAGATAATGAACAGCTTTTTTAAAAAGAAGGGGAAAAAAAATCCAATGTAGATTTTTTGAATTGTTTCCACTGCAGCAGGGCAGGTAATTAATTCAATGAACAGTTCTGAAGTCTCAGGGGTCCCAACAATAAAGCACTTTTGTGCAAGAACTCAGATGAATCCGGCTGGTTAGCACAAAAGGAAGACTAGAGACTGTAGCCCATGGTGTTAAAGTGGGGACTACCTACATTCGTGATCAAAACGGATGCTCTCAGACTAGAAAAGGTCAGCATGGAAACCAAACTACTAATGAGGAACACGGCATGTTCTCATTGCCTCAAAAACAAAACAGACCACCACAACAGCCACCACAAAATACCCTAAGTACCGCACTTGGGAGCTCAGGTAACAAAGTCTTGCACAAGACTAAGAGGTACACAGCAGTAAGCGAAGGCAGAATCTGGCAGATTATGGTACATTCAAACACAGATATTGCTTCAGTCTTGTAGGATTGTTTCTGTGCAAAACTACCCTTAAGTTAACAGCCCAAAATTCAAAGGTTTGTTAAGAGGAGCACATGCAACTTGTGACAAATATAGGGCCACGTGTTAACTCACCTACTGCATAGCAAATGAAACTCACAATCAGAAGATAGCTACAGCTCTGAATCAGCGTAAAAAATAATAATGACTTCCCAGAGCAAGTGAGAATTTAATTTTATCCTCTCTATAGGAACTTGCTTTTTCCCCACCTACAGAGGTTTCCTGAACTCAAAATGCTAAAGGACCAATAGGACCAGAGAAAGCATGTAAGCCTTGGACTCATTCCGTAGTAAGGCAATCCACTTTATGCATCAAAACTTGATGGCTTACTTCCTCTAAAGGGCCATGCAGCAGAGCAACAGCCTGCAGAACTACTCAATGTTGCATACAAATATTTCTTCCTGGCACAGTACTCATTTGAAGTACTCAGTAATAAAGAGCTGCAGTAAGAGACAAGTACAAAAATGAAAACACGTATATTTGTTTAGAGACGCCAGAGAAGCTCTTTGCCTCACAGTAAGATCAATGACTGCATCTAAGTGTTCTATATTTAAGGGCATTTATTAACTGCTGATCAATGTAGATTGAGGATGCAAGCAACTAGGATGGCTTTTGCTGGGAGCGAAGGAAACAAGATGAAGGGGCTGGGATGAACCAACACCGGCAAACTGCAAGGTATTGGTGATCTCTCAACAAAAACTTCTGAAAAAATTACTGACTTGTGCAGGTTTCTTCAAAAGCCATCAGCAGCCTCTGTGCCATGTGTCGAATTCTTACATTAACTTTGTCAGAATTAATGTTTTGGAGCTAGCTACAAGTTTCATGCAGGTAATTATACTCACAGACTACACAGAAACATGGAAATTCTCTCTTGCTATCTGTAACTCTCAGCATGTCTGTCAACTGACTTCATTCTATCATGACAAAGTATTGCATTCAGCCACGCTTTCTTGGGCCCTGTCTTTCCCAGCTGCCACAGAAGACATTCTCTCACCCCATTTTATTGTCTCACTTGGGACAACGGAACAATACAGCGGCTGCTTGCCCATCCATTCGTTGTATATAGTAACCCAGATCATGCAAAGGTACTCAGAAAAATAAGCTGGAAGAAGGAAGTGACAGATGCCAGTGTCAGAATCCAGCAGCATCCATCAGAAGAACAGTAACAGCCAACTTTTCAATGGCAAATAGCTGTTTCCGTGCACTTCTGCATGGAAGCCACAAGAGTACTCTTTAACAGAACTTACTGTAAATAATTTGTAACTGTTCTTATTGTTATCTAATAAGGTAACTGTAATCTAGATTAGAAGGCAAGTGGAAGACATGCTTGTATTGGAAGAGAACTTGTGAGAGAAAGCTTGAACAGAGCAAATGCATATGAATTCCCTCAAACATTTTACTGGATTCTTAGGTTATAGCTACCATTAGAAAGGCGGACTGAGAACATGCAACGAATTTTTAATGGTTTAGTGCTACAGATGACAACATGTCTGCAGACATGCTTCCTGACAAATTCAGCCTATTCAGCCCTTCCCAAAACCAAATGTGTGTCAGTCTGATGGCATGCAGGTTTGTATAACTTAGCTTATAATAATTAAAAATCACAAACAAATTACTCACTCTTTTGTGCTGCCTGGCCAATCTTGCCTTAGTCTCCTCCAGTTCTTTGTGAATCTTCAGAACATGCTTATTCATCTTACGAATTGTGGAATGTAAGATCTCCCAGATATAAAACCTAGGAAAGACACAAAGCTCAAAACACTACATTACACACTGAGATAGAAAACTAAATGTAGTTTCTTACAGAAAAATGCATCTGGGGGAATTAAAAGACTTGGCATCATCTAAGATATCTACTAGAGTGAGCAAACACTCGGCATATAGGAAAGCATACCTGTGATGTAAGAAAACCTAACAATCACTTCTATATTTTGCAGTACACTTCCAATTCATACACATACTGCAAGACTACCAACATCAGATTGACTTCACAGACGAAACATTTCTCCTGTTCTCAAGAATGTCTCCATACAATAACCACGTATCAATGGTTCTACAAGTTAAATACCTCAATCAAAGACCAGGACCACGTTATGCTAGCAGCTATTAACACACAGCAACACACTTTGTCTAGAAATAGTTCCAGTGTTGTTCTGCTTTGGCAGTTCTGCTTAGAAGACTACTTGCAAAATGACACGCTAGCAACATTCTTGCACTGTCATGTAAACATTCATACCTCAACTCAGGAAGAAAAAAATGCTGAAGTATGTATTTTGTAGAAGGAGTAAAAACTTAATTGTACCTTTTTCTTTCACTACTCAGTTTTCATAGATTAAACTATGTACTGGCCTCTTAAAGTAGTAATTAACAGACAAATAACAATGCAAGACAAATTCTTGTTACCTAGTAAAATCATGTGCAAGCTCTGAAGAGAAGATCCAGTTTGCTACTGCAGCACAGTCAACAATTTGTGTCCGAATCATCTTGTCCACAAGCACAGCAATCATCTATATTTTGTGAAAGACATGATCATCATTTAAAATAAGAAAAGGGCTTGCACACACAATCTCTGTAAAGTATTCCAGCCTCACATAAAACCAGAGATGGTTTGATGCAACTCCATGTTAGTGATATTACTGGCTAATTTCAAATACTTTAGGAAGTTGTGTTGTCTAGCCTAGAACTGCTCAAATTAGGGGATTTATATCAATTACATAAAAAGCATTGATTTTGTTTAACAGCTCTTTCTACCTCTTGTGAAAGTGATGTATGTTTATTAACATACATACTTCCATACAAAAGCAAAAAAATACAAGCATCACAGTTGGAAGTGAGGCATCAGAGACACAAGTCCTAGTATTTGTCATTGAAGTACTCAAACCAGAGCATATATACCTGGTCAGACCACCATAAAGAAGGAGCTACTGTCAGCACACTCTCCTTGAACCGCAACAGCCTTCAAACGCAACAGTAAGCCCTTCTCTACAGGACTTATTAATTTCAGGGCAGAGCCAGCATTGTGCAGTCAACGGAAGTGCTTACTTTGGGGGGTCACAAGCAAACTAGCAGGCAACTGCAGAGAGGAGTTACTGACTAAAGCAGTTGCAAGCTATTCAGAAAAAAGGCTTATCTTAGTTACTCATGTGCTTGAATGCCACAGTATCTAAGAACCACAGCCTGCACTGTATATATCCTTAAAACCACCCATTGTCAAAAAAGGAAGTGTAACAAAACTCCTTTTAAGGAAAGAAAATTAAAATAACTGAATGAATCATACAGAAGACTCAGCGCTTAACTTTCAAGTCCCAGGATAGCATCCTATGCTCTATTTGTCTTTCTCTATTGCCAGGAAGAATTTCTGATTACGGAGCCTGGTCTTAAAAGAAACACAGACCTAGGTTTTTGGGAAAACACTTCCTCTCAAAGTGTCTGCTTATGAAGTCACCTTACTTACAGGTTCAGGGACTACTATTTTGCCAAATCCCTATCTGTAGCACAGAACACTCATTAGCCCTCTATGTTTTGCAAATACTGCTGATAGTCTGAACCAAATCAAAGGACACTCCCACAGACAGAGGAGTAGCGTGAGCAGCATGAAAACAGACTCTGTACAAGTGTCCTGCTGCCCAGGCACCATTTCTTCTGTGTGACAGGGAGGCTGTGGAATCAGAAAAAACAAAGTGCTTGACCAGAAGCAAAAGACAGAACTGCAATAAATGCAACAGAGGAAAAATTAAGTCCCACGACCAAGTAGAACAGCAGACCTTCCTAACTTTTGCACTTGGTATTTTTTAAAGTGATCTTGACTTATTCATAAAAATCTAACATGTCTGTTTAGTCTGGGTTTGAAACCTCCATGCCAGTTTGGCCATGCTGCAATACAAAAGAATGAAGAGGAAGAGGATACAGATATTAGATTGTAGTAATGTAATTTCTTCTGATCCAGTTAAATGGCAGTAAAAAGTAAGTCAGACTGTATCACATTTTCAAGGTCAGTAATTTGGATAGGAAGTTTAATACATAAAAAAATTCAAGCTTTTTTGATGGTTTTACTGTATTTAGAAGAGAGGTGACATCTTGCATAGGTAACTCCTAGGTGCTCAGTTTCTCCCCTAGGGAATGGACCACAGGTCCAGCTGCAGATGCAAGGATTACCCACTGCTCTCAGCAGCTAAAGCCTGGCCTATGCAGCTGTAAGGTACAGTCCACTTTCAAGCACAATAAAGTGCAACACAAACACACCACTAAGCAACACATGAAATAAATAATGCAGGCAAATTCAGCTTGAGTTACTTATCAATTTCTATTTACAGAAGAATGACAGCTGAGGGAGAAAACAACTGCTTTGAACAAACTGAACAGCTTAAACAACGGAGGCATTTTTCATAGGTCTTTCGGGGTGTTATTTCCTCTGTCTCAAGAATGAACATGATCATGGCACTGTCAGACTGATGCGCTCTGAACAGCCACTGACTGCAGCTCTACTCACTCTGCCCACACACAACAGTGACTCCAACATGAGCTTTGTGGAATAACTGTATAGCTTTCACTAACAACTGAAAAAAAAAACCAAAAACCCCCCAAAAACCCCCAGGTTTCCACATTTCTAAGAATGTGGCCTGTTTTTGATGGGAGATCTACATCTTATTCCAATTTACACATCCACACTGTTTTCCAATTTTGAACAGAAACATGACTTTAGCAAGATTTACTCTCTTGTATGACAAACAGCATATTACGAATCCGAGCCATAATGACAGCCTTTGCCCTCCCTCAATGAAATCTGAGGAAGAAGTGGCCTCACTGATTGTATATATTTTATGTCCACCCTTCATTCTAGGCACTAGCAACAACAGTAAATACAATTTGAACTTTCCTTCAAGTAAGATGACAACAGACAAGTTATTTTTATAGGATATAAAGCAAACCAACATTTTTGTTAAATATGACCTCTGTGAGTTGAAACTCACAAAGACACTTGACACTGCAACCTCTTACCTGTGGATGATTCTTCCAAACCTCATATACAACCCTCAGAACATGGAGTTTCCCCTCATCACTTTCAGCAAGCGTTTTGAAGACTTCATGAAACCTTTTAATAGATGTAAGTAGTCAGTGGAGGGGTTGGGATCAGGTCAAAAGAGCAGCAGATACAAAGCAAGTGGTTTAGATTGACCAAAAAAAAATTTTGTGACTATCTGTAGTAGTTCTTGAAGAAATATTCCCTGGAAAATATAACTATCTTGAGCTAAAACAGGCTACAAAGACACAACAGCTTCTAAAAGCAACTTAAATCTTAGTGGTGAACTTACTCCCTGAAGCTGGGCTACATTTCTCATTCTCTTAAAAGCTGGAAGCACCTTCATGCTTCATGTGCTTAGCTATACACAGCTGGAGCAAAATTTGCTGCCTTTTGAGCCTCAGACCTTCCTTTTGGTGTGTGTTTCCATAACTTTAGACACTTAACCAGTCTGCCCCTTTTTGACAGAAATGCTGCTAAAAGCCTCTATTTTAGCAGAGTTATGCTGACTGCTACACAGCATTCACAACCCAGCTTATTGTAATGTAACTATAAAGCATTAAGAGGCTATTTCTGATCTCACGGCTGCCACTGTTGGTGTGCAGCAGTGAAAATACCATGGCTCGAAGTACTCATATCACCCAGCCTCTCGTACTACTGATTGCAGGTGACTACCTAAAGATTCTTAACAACATTGCCTATATAAAGGTCCCAGGTCCTTGTTTTTGTAACACCTTTATATATCTTTAAGGACAGATAGAAAATTAACTCATTAAGATGCATGCGACTGGCTTTCATGTATCAGGACGACTGAAGACCAACTCCAAAGCACACAGGATTAAAAATTAGTTATTTTATCTCATTTTGCTAAAAAAGGTGCAGTAAATTCTTTGAAAGTTGAAGCATATCTTTAAGGGATGCACCCAAGTATTTTAAAATGGATTTTACTGTGCTTTGGTAGATGAAAGAAGTTTACATCAGACTGCTTTGAAGTTTCATGTTTTCTTTTTCTTTCTTCATTTTTTATACAGATTTAACTGTCCTAGAGTCATATTCAGAGTGCAAGATATTGCAGTGGGAACTTCCCAGTCATTCAAATGTAAGGAGAAACCCTTGTTCCTCACCATAATGAGCAAATGAGTAATTCTAAAATGAAATAATATTCCAAACTCGTCCCATTTGTGTGATTTACATCACACGGCTGTGATGTACAAATTTCTGTTAATTGCATACACATATACGACCCAGCATTTACACTGCCATTCCTTCAGTAAGTGGTGTCATTAGTTGGCTGTCAACTACAGCCTACAAACTAATCATATTGCATTATGGACCACTTAAAATGTTGCTGACGCTTGCAGTCCAGTTCTTTCATCATGCATTTCACTGCCAGAATTAAACAGTTCTGTAAGCCCCAAAATAATGCACGTTACACTTACTTTGCCAGGGCACTGAAAGAGTGGCTGAAAGACTTTGCAGCTAGATGGAGCAGAGTCTGAACAAAGACTTCTATTTTCAGAGGGTTGAAGGTAAATCCTTCATCTGCAAGTTATTTAAAGTTAAAACTGTAAGTACTTCAAGTACATCATGTAAGCTACTCTTAAAACCACAGAGCTAACTTATGGTTTTAACTCATTTCCCAAAAAAATAGTTTCATCAATAGGGTTTTGCAAGGCTGAGCAAGGAGCTAGTAAAGACTTTCCAAAATGTGCAGATCTTCAGGCTCACATTTTGTCACAGAGAAAATGTGCAGAAAGAATTCCAGGTCAGTGAAGGAGCTATCAGAGACACAGCCACCCTACCAAGCTGTAACAGCACTGATGAACAGCAGCAGAGAAAGACAGCAAAGGAAACCGCAGAGCTGTGCGTTGAGCTGAAGGCCTGGCAGACCATAACGAAGGGAGATCTGATGAGGAGAAGGGAAGTTAAGGATGATTAGGGTACAGAGTCTGGCTATTTATGACATAGGAAAAGGGTCCAGCAAGCATGCATAGCAAATAGGGGTACCAGCGGTGAATGATGCCAAACCCCCTCCAGTAGCTGCAGCTATCTGCAGCTGAAGACAGGCAGGGGGGAGAGCACTCAGTAGTGTCTGATGCCTAAAACAAATTGGGAAACATGATAGTGGATCCCAGGGCAAAAAACCAGATTGTTGCTGCTCTCTGCTTGCATAACAGAACACTTGCAAATATTAAAGAAATACTGAAGCTGTCCCCATTGTAAAGATCACTTCTTAATTCTCTGTCTCCCCTTCTTCTCGCACTCACACGCAGGCTTTAGGAATCAATGCTGTCTGTGTCTGCAAAGCCAAAAAGAACATGAGTGGAGTCCCATCGTGAGTTTGTATCTATGGAAGACTACAGCCAGTGTGATGGCTCTTTTATCTGTCATGGGGCTGCACCGAGGTGAGGGAAGCTCTCAGACAGAGCACAAGCACTGAATCTTGGGTAAGGATAACAGCTTGAACTGCACTCTGTTGCTGAAGGCAAAGGAAATGTTAAATTCTTTCATGTTACCTCTGTCAATAATCACAAGCAAACTCACCTCAAGCACCAGATTACTTCTATTAGGAAAAACAGGGCTGCCTCTACATATAAATGTTTACAAAAATCTCTTAACAATGGTGCATTATTTCCATTCACTGATAAATTGAAACCCACTATTAGAAAGGAAAGAATACAGTTCTGTTAAAAACCACACTCATAGCTCCAAAGGATGGTAGATCAGTCTACACACAAAAGACACTACAGCCTACCAAAGCCTAACAGCATATATCTTACCATCATCATCATCCTGGTTTGGATTAGGCACATCTTTTAAAATGCTGAAGATTTCATCATTACTGGCCTTATTTTTAATTGCGATTGTTAAACAGAGTGCCACAGTATATCCGGGAAGAGATCCTAAAGAAAAGCAAAGAGGTCAAAAATATGTAGAGGGCAAGTGAGTATTTTTAATATCAGTTTGCCTCTCAGAGAAACAAGTACATTTCCCAGCTACACCTAAAAGTAGCTGGTTCAATATCATTGTCCACATTGCTATTCCATAAAATGACTCAACACGTTTCCTGGTCTTCACGTTAAATTCAAAACTTTCAGTAGAACCTTTAGAGCTGAGGTCAGGTAATCACTCTCACACTCTCCTGTCTAAAGCTCTACTTCAGATTCCACCAAATTCCTAAAAATACAATGCTTCCTTGTTTTTCCTCACAGTATCGCTGATTATCACACTTTTACGTTTAGGATTGTCTTTATACTGAGTAATGAAAGGAATAATAAGGTACCCCTCTACCTCAATCTTCACATCATCTGCTGCCTCTGTATGCTTCATTAAACCAGGTTTGCTGGTAAAATCTTTACTGTTTCATGGAGTTTAACATATCACTTCATATGCTGACTTCTGGCAAACAATGCTGCACAACACCACAACCACCTCAGCAAGAGTAACTTCATTTATCTGGATTTTCTTTTCTTCATAAAGTAACAAAGAGGATTATACTACAGAGATCCAGGCTTAATATATATTAATTGCTCATGTGAAGCATATTTACCCATATGAAAATCATGCTTATTTATTTCAACTGTATTCTTCTTTATAAAGACAACTGATATTACTATCAATCTACTGTGTTCCTTTGCTCTGAAACACTATTTTCTTCAACTTGACCTCTAAGTAACGTTAATACTTACTATTACTTTCATCTCCATACTTGTAAATGCATACTGGATTAGCAGGACTGAGGACAGAAAAACTTGCAGGAACAATGTCTATTATTCGCTGATGATAGGAGAGTCTGGAAATAACAAGTTTCACAGCAGTAGAATTAAAATAGGAAGAATACCAGGGCTAATTCTAAAGTGACTGCTTTATAATAGTTTTCTAGTATTTAACTTTCATAGAACAAAAATCAGGATGTTTATACAACAGAATGGTAGTTTGCTGGGTAGTAAGAGCTAAGTAAACCAAACTTACTAGTAGATGCTTTCTGTCTGAACTTCTTGCTGCAAGAGTTTCATCCTCATACAATTAATTTGGCTTGTGAAAAGATTTACAGTCTGCCTGGTAGAATGTTTTATGCAAAAGCCCAAGATGTGCTGCAGAAAACTAGGAAGACTAGTTTTCTGTCTAACAACTGCTTTGTTATTCAAAGCAGAAAAAATATATTAAACTGGATGTCTTCATTTTAGTTTCCAGCTTATTTCACTCCTAACAATACCAGAGTTTTCAGTGAAATGGAAGAGTACCACAGAAAAATTGCATTCAGTTTGCAGCACAATACTTTCACACTTCCTATACTGAATTCACTCAAAACCAGATTAAAGTTTTCATGTAGGATGCTGAATAGCATAGGCTTTTTGAACACTTTGTCCTTTTTCTCTCCTATATCCCTCTATCTCAACAATTTTAAGTCCAGCTCCAATTGAGTACTCTTGTTGTTGGGTTTGGGGTTTTTGTTTCTTTGGAGGGTTGGTTGTTTGTCAGTGAACATCAGAGGCACCTAGAAGAATCAAGATTAGATTCTCAGTTTTTAGTGTAAGTCATTATCAGTTCCCTCCACTTCTGTGAGCGCTGAATACTTTCCAGGAATGTTGCCTAAACTCTGTTTCTTTCCATGCCTATGGTGACACGTGTCTGTTTGTAACTACAGGTGTGCATACCTGGGATAGATAGCTCACTACCATCTGCTCCACCCGCTTCTCCCTCCCTCTAAAGTAATGCCCCAAGTGTCCTGCAGCAGGTAAACCAAACTAAAATCATACAAACAAGAGACTCATATCGTAACTGAAACAGAATTGTAAGAACAGACATGC
Source organism: Chroicocephalus ridibundus (assembly GCF_963924245.1). NCBI lineage: Eukaryota > Metazoa > Chordata > Aves > Charadriiformes > Laridae > Chroicocephalus > Chroicocephalus ridibundus. Next base: position 16,351,758 of record NC_086316.1, read on the forward strand.
TTAAGACAAGAGTCAAGTTAAAAGGAATCTGACAGTATCCAGAAGCAAAGATCAAACTTTGCCTTGAATGCAACTATCAACAAATCTTACTTACCGCATGCACTTCTCCAAAACCTCTCTCACAAATTTGGGTTTGGGCTTTTCAAGGTCCTGAGTAAGACAATCTGACCTATCAAAGGACAGAATGTGATAGCTTTTAGCAGCAGAATTTGTGCTTTAGTCTCTTTTTGGCTTGGTCTAATAGGTACAGAACAATCCTGGTCTAAGGAGAACTGGTGCGCTTGACACAATTTTACAGTGTAGGCAATTTTAAGACAATGAGGTTAAGTTTATTACTGTTTCCTTATTGGCCATTAGCATTCTTGGAATCTCATCTCCATGTGATATATTTTCAAGTAGCTTCCCTTCCCCCAACAGATTAAAAATAATTTGTGCTTACGGTTAGCTGGATTTCCCTTTCCTTAGGAAAGGAACCTGGTGTGATTTCATAGTCTGTTCCTCCCTCACAGGAATTTTTGAACTTCTGGCTGATTTCAAATGCATTTTAGATAAAGTCTCAAATACTGCAAGATTTGTGAAAAATGGCAGCTTGTGAGAGAAACTCATAGAAGCATTGCCACTGCGGAACACCCAGGCAAACCAAAACCAGCTCTTTGAAGAGTGCTGCCTGCTCACTCAACAGGAATGTATACCAGGATAGCCAGCAAGCACTTAACTCCAGATGAGGACAACACAAGAAACTTAAGTAAAGCCACAAAAACGTATCACAAGAAGGTCTGCATCCCTCTCCACAAGGGCACTTGCGCAGATCATCTACAGAAAGCATGTACAGTAGCAGGCTGCATAAGTTACTGTAGGGAGAACTCAACCCCGAGGTGGCTTGCTACATGGGTGCCTGAAACGGAAAGCTCAGGGAAACCTGTGGTTAGACACTGATGGAGTCCAGGGAGCTCCTGCTAGAGATGCAAGTTCAAGATTTGGCATGGTAAGAAGGGATGGCAGTGCCAGGTCTGCTGGAATTTTGGGGCTAGGATTTGGCAGGAGGGAAACAGATCACAAGGTCTCAAGGATAAAGGTTATCAAGAAAGGTTTAGGGTAGTACAGAGAGCAACACTACAGAATGAATACATGATACAAAGAGTCAGAGCAAATTGGGGAGTCATTTTGGAAAATTTGCTACCAAGCGACTAAGGGTGCAGGACAAATTAAAGAAAACATGTTTCTACTTCCCTTGTTTAGGGAATGCTTATACTGGCTTGAGATTTATCACAAAGTTCACCACGGACAACACAGTGACTTAAGAGATTATCAAGATAATCTACCACTGAGTGGTTGTGAACACATTAAGAAAGATCTCTAAAGAGCTGGAGGAAAGCAGTTAACCGGGCCATTATGCTGCCACACTTCCTGGATAAGTTTGAAATTTTAAGGTTTTTGCAATATCAGGTTCGAATCAAAAGGACAGAAACTTACCAATCTTCCCAGCTCCAACGGAACTGGAAGTTGCTCAAGTGGTGGGAAAACCAGTTAATAAATCTTTATTAAAAGAAAAAGAAAGGTCTATTAAATACCAGAACTGCAGGAAAACTTTCAGTTGAGATTTTCTTATAAATGCATTCTACTTTTCAAAGGCAAGCCTAAACTCTAAAACTATTAAAGCATTAAACAGGTATTTAAGTTGACAGATACAAAAGACTGAGTTCAGAGAATCTGAAAGAAGCTTTTATGGACAACTAGCCTGTCAGGTTCTGTTGTTTCATACAAAGAGATGACCTATTAAACCAACAATTAAAATGTAAAATTACTGCTGAATATGCGACTCACATTTTTGACGACTAATTAAGAGCACTCCTACACAATGCAGACTTCACTCAAAGGGCAAAATCACCACGACTCTCCTGCTCTGGGTGGCACATACGCCATTAACTGTACTTCCAACTTGCCTTCCAGACCACTAGGGAGCAGGCATAGTACTAGATAATGGGAGTACTATGCAACTACGAACAGCTTCGAACAGGGAAAAGTTGTCACCAATCTTAACTGTTCTGTACACACAGACTTGTGACCTCCGGGGGAGTGTTTCTGGGAAGGAGAGGCAAGCAGTCAGTCCTCCACCTTCACGTCAGATTGCTCAAAGCCAGAGCCCAGAAAACATTCTGAACAGCACCAAGAAGTTCTAACAAGGATTTCCGACTACTCTTTCTGTAACCTCTTCATTTTTCCTGTACACTGGATATTGAGGAATATGTTTCATTGTCTCCAAAACACATTTACCTGTCCACACATGTTGTATTCATTGTATCCAAACGCATGTAGAGCATTTCTGTGGCCTGTGCAAGCTGAAAGTTTCTTATTAAGGTTAACAGAAAAGTACTAGGTAAGTCACATGTTGACCCTCAAACAGTCTTTGATCATCACTGAAGGCTTAGAGAAAGTAAGTCTACACTGACTTTACCCAAGTGCTTTATCCTTCTTACGGTGACTCTATCAACATTATAAACTTTCTGCATGGTTGTCCACACAGTTCTAGAAACAGACTTAGCTCTAAGAATTCAGATTATGTGATCCGCAAACAGTGAGTGGTATCATGAACTAGAATGAAAATTTGGACATGAAATTACCAGCGGATAGACATCTGTTAACCGTCCTCCATTCTCAGAGACTGTAGCTTGATCTAAAACGATGATCTAACATGATCTAAAATGGAAGCAAAGTAGGGGCAGTGTAACAGCCAGAATTAGCTGGGAGTCATGCCTCCTTCCTCAGCATTTAGCCATGCTGTCTGAGCTGACAGATGATGATTGACCTTTTGAATGCGCTCCTAGTAGGAACACTGAGTGGGAACTCAGGCAAGTTCCTCTAAATCATCTGCTACTCTTCCTACTAAAAAAAGAGTAGGAACACTCACACAGTTCTTGGAACAAAAGACCAAGTCTCTAACTTCCTTTCCTTCTCAGCCTTTATTGTGTCTGTGACCATGCCACACATTGTTCAGAATGAGACAGGCTGCAGTGACAAACAGGAGTACTGCATTTTATTCCCTCACCAAGACAGCCCTTCTTGCGAAGGTCAGAGGAAGTACCAGAACATTGTCTGTAAAGATGAAGTGTCTTGTCCACTTCACAAATCTAGACCTGTGCCAAGTGGGCTGTGCTGTTCTTTCACGTGAGCATTACAGGCAAAGTTTCATGCAGCTGCTGTAAAATATTAATACTGCCAGTATTTACTGCTACCCCATCATCTACAGAGCAAACAAAATAAAGACTGCATTCTGTAAATGCTCTCCAGCAGCACAAAAAGGATACAACTTGTGGTAAAGAGCCAGGCTGAAGTTTGCACAGTTCAATCAGGAGTGTTGTGTACATGACTTCAATGTGTGGTGGAGATGGAAGTTGGAACAATTCTGCAAATATTACCTGTAGGAGAGGAAGGCACAGAATCAGAGCATAGTAGCACAGTTTGATGTTGCCCTGCACAAGCCTCAGCTTCACAATAGTAGCCCTCAATCTTTAACAATTACATACCCCAAAAGGCCTATATTATTCTGTCAAATGCCAGTTCTGGGAAAAAGAGAGACAAACTTATAAAGGTAGTGGTAACCCTATGCTGTACTAATACAGTCCACTCTAAGTGCCCTTATTATTTCATACTAGCACAACACCAGCATTATACATCTATTATGTCTTAACAAATGCACCATGTAACTGTAGAAATGGGCTTAGTTATAATATAACCTACTACAGTGCTACCACATGACCTGAGAAAAGCAGAAATCATCTTATCCTGTTAAATAATAAACATAAATATTAAACATATTAAATGAAGCCTAAGCATTTAGTATGAAAGACTATTTGCATTGAAATGACGGCTATATCTTTTCCATCATGACCTCTTTTCTCCTATACAAAAACTTACTTAAATAAAGCCTCAACTTTCAACTGAAAATTACAAACAGCATTTCATTTAACAAATATATATGCTCAGTACCCCTTGGTAGAGGACCCTTCTAAGAAAACTGAAGACAATCCTGCAGTCATCATTCATGGTTTTATTTTCAAGTTTGCCTATAATAAGACCTATAATGGCTTTAAGATCGATCTTTAAGGGCTACAAAAAGATCGTCATTGTACAACTTTCATCTCTGAGTTTCTGTTTATTTTGCACGACATTCTCAACTACATTTAAATTACATCAAAGGAATCAGGAAACTTTGATTCATTATGGTTGGTCAATTTCCTTTCTAACTTGTTCTAAATAAACATGGAAGAATTGAAGTTTAAATGAGTAAGCTTTAGAAAATCTTCTTACTAGTGTAAGAAATCAGCATCCATTTATAGACTCTACAAACACCACATGAAAACATGTTGACTAGAACTTGTTATTCTATGGAAGGATTTGAAAGCATGAAGAGACTATAAGGAGCTGAAGAACCTTTCTGTGACAGTGCAATTTGGACTGTTAAGACAGATACGGCAAAAAGGTAGGGGGGACGACTCTGTTAAGTAGAAAAGTACTCCTTTTCTCAGGATAGGAAATAAAACCAACTCAATGATCAGTCATTATCTGTTTGAGATATTGCATAAAACTGTATTTGTGATTTTCATCACATGTTCATTATCAAACATTCAGATTAAGTGTTTCAAACTGGCATACCATACTCTGTGAAAATAACAAGGCCACAAGCAAGATCAGGATACCGATGATCTGAATGTCTGACCTCTGTTGAGTTTAAGTTGTACAAAAAGCTGTAGAAGCACAACAGGGCACAGCAATCCAGCCAATGATGCTGCCCAGACACTCTCCATTCACAGCTACCAGAAGTATCCACATAACCGCCTATAATAAGCTACTGCGAGAAAAGGCGTTGCATTTCAGTGTTTTGCACAGATTCCACGTAGCGTGGAACATTCTGTGCTTGGCTTGACAAACTATGATGTGGAGCCTTGGGGACCTCAAAATTAAGCATACTTGGGAAGGTACTGGCAACCACTTTCAGGCTACATTTACTTCTGCCTAACTTATGTTCTGAACCTTAAATAACGCTTTCCTTTATTTGTTAGACTGTATTATTTCTACAGTTCTGTGACTTGCTGAAAAAGTTAGCAAAATTTCACAGATTAAAACTGTTAAACTGTTTTTGAAAGCAACGTAACACCAACTTGACTGTTAAGAGAGACCTTACAAGGGAGCAGTAGTAACCAGAATGAACAAAAGCGTGGAAAAAAGCATGCTAAGCCTTAAAAAATCTGGAGCTTCATTAAAAGGAAGCCATCATAGACAAGTAATGAATATTGTAAAATAACTCAAAATTGCATAACAAAGGAAATTATTACAGCAATAGTCAAAGAATTTGTACACCAGCCTTTCACTTCTCTCCAGTAATTCCATCTTAATGGCATTAATGTACAGCTGAGCATAAAGCATACAGCCATATACAGTACCTGAAGATACTGACAATAAGACCACTGAAGATACTTTGATGTTAAGTCAGGAAATTTTAAGGTTCCTCTGTTCTGAATTCAGAGTACAAAAAGAACAAGCTGACCAAAAATAACGTAATTTTACAGCATTCAGAATATTTGGCATTTTGGTGTGAAGAGGAATTCTCAGTCCCACTTTTGTTAAGATAAATCTTCTGCAGAAGATTATTTCTTGTTATAATTAGCTCTGAAATTCCTACTTATAGTTACTTTTTCATAAAGCCTTTATATGAGAAGTTGTTACTATTATTGAAATCTCTTCATCCCTTTCAACTGTTGATGGAAATTAATGAAGTTCTGTACAGCTGTGCATCTTGAAAACAGACCCTTGAAGGACACAGCAAAAGAAAACCTATGCTGTTCCTCTGGTACATATTACAGTTATTCAAAATTCTCCAATATGGAGGATACCCCAGAGGAAGCACACTGCTATTTCACTGCGAGTACTTTTCAGGGCCAGTAAAAATCATTTAGAAGATCCAAATATAAAATCACACAGAAAAGCTGAGTTTGGCTGGAGGTTATCTAGTCAAAAGTCCTCTGCATTAGGCAGGGTCACCTACAGCAGGTTGCTCAGGGCTGTGTACTGTTAGGTTTTGAAATTCTGCAAGGATAGAAACTCCACAACCTCTCTGAGCAAACTCTTCCAGTGTCTAATCACCTTTGCAGTAAAAAGATTTTTCTTCCATTTCAGTGGAGTTTCTTGTATTTCAATTTGTGTCCATTTCCTCTTGTGTTTCAATTCATTTTTTTTTAAACTAAAAGTGACTCAAATGTAGCCATCTCTTAGACTGTGTGATACATTAGAAGCATCATATGTAAAACTTTAAATGTCTGAGAAACGCCAGAACCCTGGATTACTAGTGGACTAAGAAATTTTGGTGTTTGACCAAAGCTCCCATTTACCAAGCTAAAATGACAACAAAAAGCATAAAACTAACACTCAACTGTATGTAACTGTACACAACTGTATATACTTTGCTCATTTAAAAGCCATTGGTTGAATTCAACAGGGTTCTGTCTGACTCCCAAATCAAACTGTAATTTAAAAGACCTATCATGGAACTAACTGGGACATGTTATTCGTGAAATTACGGAGCTACAAAAGAAGTTATCTTTAAAATCCGTACCTCTACGATGTGGTAGTTCAAAGGGATCTTGTTGTTTCCTGGATAGCTCAACAGCTGTGCAGCACTGCAAAACCATAGATACATTTAGTTCAGAACATAGCACAGTAAATGTGATGTAAAGATCAACTAATAAAGTTACAGAAAATGCTTAGTTCTGGGCAAGATTTCACACAAAAGCGCACAAACACAACAACAATCCTTCCAGAGTGTGTCCATCAATCCACTTAAACTTTTAAGAACACTTAAAATGGAAACAGTAGAAGAACACACCAGCATTGCCTAAACTATGATTTGAAGTGATGCATTTTATCTCTATGTAGTCACATCACTTCAACACTACACTGCTACACAAAATAGTTTTGCATAAATAGTCACAGTGACCTGTAATTCTGGAATACATATATGAAAAAGGAAAAAAACAAACCCCAAACAACAGATGTTCAGAATGACTTCAAAGCACAATTAAGCTAATGGGTTATATAAGAAACTCTCAGGCTTCAAATGCTTCATCTTTTAATTAGCTCATTATCACCTGTCATTATTACAAAGCAAAAAACTGCTATTTCCTTGATTTCATTTCTACCTCTCTGGCAAATCTTCTGTCTCCCTCTAGCGTTTTACTTTCCTCTGAGAATTAACAGACTGTCCCAGTAACTGCAGCAACCCTGAACTTGTAGTTTCTGCTGATTCAAACAGCTGTAAACAAAATAACTTTATCACGTGCCATCATTAAAAACATTGTTCCTGCCCATTTTTTGCATACTAGACAAAGTTTGGTTGTTTTCATTTGTAAGCATGACACAGCCAATTACCTGCAGCAACCTACGTCAGTTATTAACTACCCACATAGATATTGCTCAGGCAGAAACCAAGAGAAGTGCCCCAACTACCTCCTGGCACGGCTGAATTCAAAGTCATGAAAACTACTGGCCCTGCAACAACTCCTAAGAGCGAGCTCAATTATCTCTGCCAGGTAATCCTGAAGAGAAAAAATGCAACAAGGAGTAAGAAGCAAAAGTGTGTTCATAAATACCAGTGCACCGCCAGCTGCAAATGAACCAGCTCAAGGCTCACTGTGCCCTAACAAATCAGCTGCTTGAAAATTCCAGGAAGCATAACACAGCCACACTCTCCACAGCACTTCCATGAAGAATAAGGTGTGTCTGCATGTTTTTTGCAGTGCTTCCTGTATTACCAAGGAATTCCCTTCCCAAGGTGGCACTGTCCCCCTGGATCATACAGACTTTCTATTATCTGGATATTACAGACCCACAGCATTCCAGGCAATAGTTTTTATATAGTTAAATGAGGTAATCCAAGTTCATCAAATGCTCTAGGAGAGCTTTTGCATACATCTTTAGCTCTTGTCTAACCAGTGCAGGATTCTGCATATCCCCAACGGCACCAAAGCCATGGTAGCATATAAAAGGCACGAGGCAGCATATAAAAAGTGCTAAGCTCTTCCTACCAAGTCTTTCTCTCTTTCCAGTGTGATTTGATGATGCAGTGAAGGTTCTCTTCTATCACAAATCGTTCAACAGAGTGGCTGCCAGGCATGACGGGGCCCTGGTAAAATAAGAATTAAGACTCATGAAAGATCACACACACAGTGGTACTACAGATAGCAAGCTATCCTACATACATTTACAGGCGAGAAAAAATAGTCCAACTTCCACATAAACAGTCAGGTCTCAGCTGCCCTGTATCCTTCAGGACTGAGAAACTGGCGTGACACAGTTCCACACAAACCTCAGACTGATGTTTAAAGCAAAATCAATAGTAGGACTCATTACAAAAAGCAATGGGAACAAAATTAGAGATCATGATTATAATAAGTTCATGGGGCATCTGCTTCTTCCTTTGCTCTGTGGAGACATCATGCAGGCTACCGCCATGCAGCCTGGAAAAAAAATAATCACAGTTGAGCTGGAATATGATACAGAAATAAAGCCAGGCATGGCCAGGATCGAGGGGAAAAAACACACGATCATGGTCTCATTCACTGCGAAAACCAGGGGCCAATAAATGAAGGTAAAAGGCAGCAGACTTAAAGCAAAGGGAGGTACAAAAGACCTCCTTGGGGAAAGCAGTATATATTCTTTTCCTATACACTTTTGACTATATATCTGCTGTTGACGAATGTTGGAGGCAGACTGTTGAGACAGATGTATCTTTCACCCACCCCAATTAAGCACTCCTTTGTTCCACAATACACATCAACAAATTTTAACAGAGGAGTAAACAACAGCCTTTAAACATTAGGATAAATACCCAGCCTGGAAAAAGACTCAAGTCACCAACTTTATGGAAGGAAAGTCTAACTCTGTGAATGTAGTTTCACTAGAGATTAGAGAATTCAATCAACATTGTCATCCTAAATGAAAGCATCACAACATCCCACTCCCTAAATTCTGCTCCTCGTAGATTTGTTTTGTATGGTAACTTGGCCACCTAGTTCATTTCTGCAGAAGTACCACAGCAGAACTGCTGCTGGTCTTCAAACCACTCACTATCCTGGGAGAGAGGACATCACATTTTGACCAATATTGCCTCAGGAACCCAACCGCGAAATCCACTCACCATCCCCCCACAGCAATCACATACCTCAGGGTCATCCGTGTAGTCAAACATCCTAAAAATAACCCTTGGCATCGGGTACACTGAATCTTCAGTGTGAGGCGGAGGAGTGAACGGAGGCAAATTGTGTTGCAGCGCTTCACAAAGAATGCTGTCGAAAGCCAAGTAGGGCCTCAGAATGTGTCGTTCTTGCCAACGGTCTTTTTTCAACTTCTGAATCTGAGACCAAAGGCAGTCTAAATACTGAAGGAAAAACGTGAGAAACATCAGATGTGCTGAATCTTGTAACAAAGCTGGCAGCTCCCTGAACTATCAGAAATTTATTTCTTAAATTATGTATTCTATTCAGAAAAAAAACCAGTTTCTTAAACTGCTGATTCAGTAAACAAAGAAACAATTTAAGAATTATAAATGCTAGAGCTGCTCCTAATTCCGCACAACAATATGTTAGTAAAATGTAACTGCTGGCAGATTTTTAAACTTCAGGAGGCAGCCCAGGAGTCTGAGCATGATGGCCATCATTTGAATCTGCCAGCAAAACTACATCAGTGAAGATTACTTCAGTTGCTGCTTATTGGTGGTATGAAAACAGACATAATATCAATATTAAAATTGCAAAGACATTCCGTAGAACTGCCATGCTGTTCCCAGAGGAATTGAAACTACCAACTACTGTATATTCAAGACAAATAGAAAATACCTTTGCCATGGTTTTCAACACAATTGTGAGTCCCGGCATTCTCCCTGAGATGGCACACACACCTGTGCAACTGGCAATTAGCTTGCTTTGTTTAATTACTCTCTTGCTAAAAGGAGTTCAAGAACTCCAGAGGCCTGTGGCCTTACTGAACACAAGTTTCAAGTTATAACTGGTGCAATGAATGCCTTTACATGGAAGCGCTTTGCATTTACTCAAACTATCACACTACAAAATGGGAACAAAACTAGTAACAAGTAGAACCTGAAGTGAACTGGCATGTTTACAGTACTGTGGGTACACATGGTCTCAAACACACTCTACTAATCTCTCCTCTATTGAACTAAATAAGGAAACTCAGATACTGGGCAGGCAGACTACTGATTACGCTGACAAATTAGACAGCCTATCTCTCCAAATTATGATTAAGATGACAGTTATCAAGATTGTGTTTTAATCAGAACAGGAAACAAAATGCTAGAGTTCCAAAACTTCCCAGAAGATCAGTTTACATCTCACTTTCCAGCTAAGTTTGTCCTCAAACCTAGCGGAAAGAAGAAAAGCCAAGACTATCTGAAAAGGCAAATTCCACCCCGAACTAGCCAGATGCCACCTTTCCCCTCCAGCATTTTTCGTTTAATTGTGAAAGGTGGCACAGTAATTGCTGCATACAGCTTCTACACATTTGTTTAGCACTTCCTAGAGCTGAGAAAGCAAAGCCACTACAAAGGTTTCTTTCTTGCAGAGGAAAAACACTAAGGGTTAAGTAAGGAACTACATTCTGCTTCTCACAAAGGTCTTTTTTACATGAAGCCCTGTACCTGCAATTCCGAAAGAAACATTACAATTTACAACCATTCCTCACTTCGTAACATTTCCTCAAGGGTCTGTGAGCAAACAACAAAACGCTCTCCTACTCACCCTATAAAACCTTATCTTTAGGGCCATGACTTACGAGAATTGCTCATGTTGAACTTGTTAGAATTAATGATAAACGGGAGACAATTCAAACTATTAATACTTTTAGAGGCACGTTTTAATTTCATGACAAAAGAACACCTTAGTAGAAAATTGTTTTTCAAACTTTCTGAAAGAACGCAATGTAAAGCCCACTCACCTCCTCCTGTGGATGTGGTTTATCAGCAGTCCAAACTTGCAGCATGGGTACGTGAATCTTTTGGCGGCGTCTGTTTACACAAGAAAGAAAATCTAACCTTTAAAAGACTAATTTAGGGCAGAATTTTTTTCTTACTGCAAGTGTACTACTATTTGATCTCTTCAGCTGATGAGGTCTACAGTATATAAAAATGAGGTCTGTGAGTACTTAAAATATCTCCATTATCATATCTTGACAACATTAACTTGAAGCACCTAGATAGAAAGCAGTCACACTGCAGAGCACTAAAGCAAAAACCTATCAGTATTCACAGCACAATTACAACTCCAGCTGTTTCAGCAGGAGCAGAACAAGACCTTCACCAACTTAAGACTTTTCAAATCCAAAAAATCTCTCCACCTATTCTGTTTTCAGGGTTCCCTCCCCGAATGGTTCAGACCTAAAACCTTAGAAGACTTTTAAGTGAGCAATAATCAAAGCTGTTAATCTATACTCAGATAATACCAAAGAAGAGTATTTTTAATAGGTTACAACATACTTCAAATAGCTTTCTGTCTGAGACAAGAGACGATCCATTTCAGCATCCTTTTTCTCATATAACTCCTTTCCAACCCAAGGCAAAGATGACAGAAATGCAAACATATACCAGTCACATCGTACCTGTAGGAAAGAAATATACGGAAATCTAAGTATACACGTAAGCTCTAGAAGATTTCATACACACCCTCCATTTTAATTTAAATTAAAACATTAGCAAAACTGTTATTTTGGGAGGATGTAAAGACCAGCAGCTAAAGACTGCATCAGCAAGCTATAAAAAAAATACATGTTCTTACTTGAAATGTGTCATTTTTAACTTGAACCATGACAAGCAGACTTAAAAAATGGTATCACTTTCACAGTCTTTCTGCAGATTATTGATATAGCAGAACAAACCAGGCATATGCACTTGCCAAAGTAAAATAAATTCACTTCAGCTACTTCACCATAAAGGACTATACTTTCTTACTGTAGGCATGTATTTCTTTCTTAACTGCCGCAGGTTCCTTTTACTCATGCTAAGGAAACTGCAAATGACAGTCCATTTAGTTTGCTATCTCTACAACTTCCCTATTCTACGCATAAGTACAGAAGCACTGGCACAGAAAAATTGTGAAAGCAGCACCAGAGGAGCCTACAGATCTTTTGCTTACTTGGGGTACATCTTCCTCCTGTGTCACACTCACAAAGTTCTCAAACATAGCTACCATTGAAGGTGCAGCTATTACATGACAATTCACAAGATCTGACAGAAAACGAACCTAAAAGAGACCAAAAAAATTAACTTAAATGAATACTTTTTAAATTGACTGCACAAGAACAAATAAGCATTTCTTAAACAACTACAACAAACCATCAATAAAAGTACAATATTTATTCAGTACTTTGAAAGCAGAAATACTGCACACTGTACGGACCCCCCTTTCAACGCTGGAAAAAAGTACTACAAACGCTGCCTAATATATCATGCATTATAATGTCTATAGCCTGTTTCACTGCAGTAACACTGCAAGGATAATATTTCTAATCAAGGAAGGTGGAAAACACCAGTATGCATTCAAAGACATGCAAACTGATACTACAGAAAAAAAACCCTTGTGCTTCTATCTACCCTAAACTTCAGATCAAACTTCAGCTTCATGCTGAAGACTTAATCGGGAAGAAGTCTTGGGAAAGTTATTTGGGCTAAGCAGAAAATCCAGTACTCAAAGAGCAACTGTAATAAAGAAAAGTACCCAACTCCTACTTTCCAGGTATTCACTGCTCTGAACAGTCTCTGAAAAGTCTTTGGGAAAGCAGAGGAAATATTTCCACTGCCACCCCCTTAGTTGTTACTCTCACAAGTCATTTGTATATGAGAGTCACCAGAGAAGGTGAAGCTGAAGCCATAGAACAGCACGTTCAGAGTTCTAACAAGGATTTTAGTAGCAACAGTGTCCCGCAGTTGAACAGCAGTCACTTGACAAAATACTTTTAAATACTAGAATCTTAATTTTCACCAGTGGGCTTCAAAAGAAGATGGGGAGCCTGGGGCTCTAAAGCTGCGCTTCTAAATGAGACACCATTGAAGTCCTAATACCTTTTTGCAGACACAATCTTTAAGCAGGAAGAGCTGGGCAAATGGTTTCAAAGACAGACACTGCTTAAAACTGCCCGCTTGATCTTCATCCCTCATTAGTAAAATGAACACACAAGCCTGATAACTGTCATCAAACATAGATTTTAAGAACCAGACTGTTCATTTTCTTTTCCATAAGAACATAATACTCCTTTGAACACAACAGAAGTACATGATTTTCATTTATCTTTTACATTTGACTGTAGAACAGGTCAGGGGAAGCACCTCTGTTTACTGCAAATGAATTTGTCACTGGGAAAACATACATTTGGAAGTCAGTTTTGCAAATGTAATATGATTTTGCTCCCCTGAGGAAGGAAATATTTCTCACATAACACACGTTCCCTCTTGGTATATCTACAGTGCACCGCACATTGATGCCAGAAGAAACTGTAATACACACTGCAAGGCCCAGCTCTTGTGGAACAAAAAGGTGAAAGAAGGAAGGGAGAAAAAGGATGAGGGAAAATGTAAAACAAACGAAAAAACACTTACTAAATGCACAGCTTCATTATACATATTGACTTTCAGACATTCTTTAAGCTGACGAATCATGGCTTCTACAAATTCCCCACCAAAATTGTAGTTTCTGGCATTCAGCAACCCAACTAGTGTCGTGTAAACAGTAAGCTTTTCTGGTAACAGACGTGCACTGACACAGAAAAAGAAACATGGTGTTAGTTTATTCATCATGTGCCAAATGGCAACTGCATAGCATCTTAGAATCTGCTTATTTTAAGTGGAACTCACCTCATGAGGAAATAAGAAAAAAGTGCTAGTGTGATCTTACAGTTCTATCCCATAGTTAACGTTTTAGAGACAATCGGGTTTTTTTAACTACAGTCATTTAGAAAGGCAGGTGCCACTTTCAAGTACATTTAAGGTATTTACTTCTTATTTGTATCTAATTGATGAGTATTTCAGAGGGTTGGCCAAATAAAATAAGTGACAGAATTTATGCAAAGATGCAAGAAGTTGTTTTAAGTTCATAATTTAGAAATAATTTTATTATACAACATCAGTAAGATAACGTGAGGCATACAGATTTTACACTATTGATTTTGACTCCAAGTTTCTCGAGTGAAAGTAACTGATTTTAAGCACAGCATAGGAAAGGCCAGGTCCTACTGTAAGGGATTAATTTTCCTCAACCGTTTTGTATGCATGTAAAGCTAACCTTTTCAGAACTGTCTTACTGCTATAAAAAAGTATTTGCCTTATATTAACAAACACTGCTATGAAATAGATTTAAAATATCTGCAAAATCATAGCATAAGCTAGGGCTGGAACACCCTCCCTCTTCTCCACAACCCTCCTTCATATGTCTCTTACCTACTGCCATAGACCCCGTACAACCCCTCCCTCAGACACCAGGCACCTCTGCTAGGGAGACGAAGGAGAGCTTGCTTTCAGCTCTTTGTGTTCCCAGCTCCCCTCCTCTAGTGAATGGGCTTACGAAGCCACGAGCATCTCATTGCCAGAAAACAGGAACAGGCAATGAGAAAACAGCACAGATAATAAGGCTAAATAAGTGTTAGCAGCCAATAGCTTCAGTACTCTTAAGCGTTTCATTGGGATACAGGATATTGCCCAGCATCACTGTGGTCTCATCACTACTGAAGTGCGGTTCTGAGGTTTCTTCTATCTGTTTTGAGCCTTTACACACATTCAAGGTAAAGTAATGTAAAGAGATATTTTCCTTCGACAGTATCTAGTAAGTAATAAGCTTATTCTTCTATTTCTTTTGCTTGTAGTAAACCAAGCTCTATACTACAACAGCACTCAGGAACTGAAGCCATTCTTAGCATCTAAACTACCTTAAACACTTAAAACTTATGCAGAGAAGAAAACGCCTCCCAGATTCCCAAACATCCTGCATACGTACACAGTACACAGTATTCGGAGTATCTTGCTTTTGTAATTTGGCAGATCAGCTTCCAAAACACCAGCTAGACCCTCCAAGTTGCTCTCCAAAGATGAATTACTCTAAAAAAAAAAAAAAAAAAAAAAATTTCATCATCAACCAGGCAATATGAACCAGCCTGTGACTCTCAGGTGGAAATCAAGGAACTTGGGCAACAGCACCCTTTTATGTCACCTCCTTTTTCAGAGCGACAGGTCAGTTCTGTTAGTAGTAAATAACTGCCCTTACTTGCCTGAGAGGAGCAGCTAGTCCTCACAAGAGTTGCACCTGATCACCCACCTCCCCCGCAAGAAACGCCAGTGCTCCCCTGGGATGCAAGATCTAACACTGCCTCAGGGACATCTTGGTAATGCAACTGAGCCTTGATTAATGATACAGCATGAAACTAAACACCTTCGCGACCTGTTTTTCAGTGCACCATCATTTTTGCCCCTGCCCTTACCCTTCCCCCTCCCCCCTTCTATTAGCCTCAAATCCTCTCAGGACCTGTAACCTTATGCCCCGGGCAGACCGAGTTAACTCCCCTACATCCTTGGCAGACTGGAACCAGCAACAACATCCAGAGACGCTAAGTGGTATCTGTTTGCTGTCTGCTTATCTTTGCTTGGAAGATAATAACACTACCATCTAAACACTTGCCCGTTTTACCATGTGGTTTCGCAAAAGCTGACAAGTTTCCAACTATCTCATAAAAAAAATATTAAAAATTCTTTTTGGGTGGTTACTACAAACGAACCGCTAACACACAACACACAGAAGGGGGGAGGAGTAGGGAGGGAACCATTTTGACTTTCCCAGCTGCCGCCCGGCCGTGAGGCGGCCCGCCCGCCTACCTTCTCTCCCACCCTGCAGATGAGCGACTCGAGCCTCTCCTCGATCTCCGACGGCTCAGACGTCCTCCGCCTCTTGTGGGGCTGCCCTGCTCCAACACAAGGACCACACCGTTACCGTTCCCACCGGAGAACCGCTGCCCCGGCCGCCCTTCATCCCCGCCTCCTCCCCCCCGCAAACACCTCTTCCCGCGGCGGGACGGCCCGGCCCGGCCCGGCCTGGCCCGCACCACCCTCGGCACCTCGGGGGGGGGAGGAAGTAAAGGGGGAGAGGTCTACCTCGCCGCTCACCATCGCTGTCGTCACTGTGCCGCCGTCGCGACATGTCGGGATGTAGCGAAGGAACGGGCGGGACGCTTAGCGCGGGCCAGAAGGGGAGCGCGCTCCTACCACACCGCCCAGCTTCCGGCCCGCGGCACTTCTGCTTCCGGGGCAAGGGGCGCGGGGCAGCCACCGCCTCTCTGCTCACCGCTCTATGGTGCGGGTGCCGGCCTCGGAGGACTTCCGGGGTCAGCTGGGCCGGGCCGGCGGGAAAGCAGCGGCGCGAAAGAGGAAACTTCCCAGTCGTTTCCCGGCTGTTTCACGGGTGATGGTGCCTGAGGCGGAGATGGTGCCGGGCGAGGCGCCGCCGCCCGGTCCGGGGTCGCCGCCGGAGCGGGAGACGGCCGCCACCAGGAAGCAGCGCGCCTGGGCCCGGAGGAAGGTGGGTCGGTGGCGGGCGCCGCGGCCCGTCCCGCTGTAAGGGCGGGGGGGGCAGGCCGTGGAGTCGGTGTGCCGGGCCGGGGGACGGTGAGGGGGCAGCGGCGGTAACGGGTGTTGCTTGTGGTGCCATTTCAGGCCTTTTCCTTGTTCGTCAAAGCAAAGGAGGTGCCGGCGGCGGGCCAGTGTGCCGGCGGCGGAGGCGGGCCGCGGTGGCGGTGCTGCCGGCAGGCGTTTGAAGAGCTGGCCGGCATTCACAGGCATGTGGCTCTGCAGCACGGCAGGGACATTGGGCAACAGGCAGGGCTGGCGGCCGAAGTCAGCCCTTCGAGCGGCCCGGCTCCTGCCGGCAACGGGGACGGGCTGAACGGGCACTCGTGTAGCAGCCCTGAGATCTCCTGTACGCTCCCAGACACGAGCCACCTTAGCTATGAAGAGCTGACGAGGTAAGAAAGTCCCTCAGCGGTTTGGAGGACCGGTACTGGCCAGGAGTGGGGTATTGTCATGCTTACACTTTACATGATCTGCTGCCAGTATTGCTCTTTTATTTTTATGAAGTTCAGTCAAGTGACACTTTAAGATACAGGAAGAGTCTTCCCCAATATTCCTTTACATCTTCAGATACCTTCTTGAGATACTTCTTTAGATCAATATGTGTAGGTGCCCTCCAGGAGTCACTTAATTTATTTGAATTCCTTTCACAAGTGCTCACGCCTGTACAAAATATGCAAATTATTGCCATGCTGTTGCAGAATTAGGTGTGTTACATTGTTTTGACAGTAAAGGTGGGAACTTCAGAGTGTTGAACTATCAGAGCTGTATCTTCCAGCATTGTTAAAGCAGACCTGTGCAGGTTTTACTTCATAGAATCATATGATGGTTTTGGGTTGGAAGGGACCTTAAAGATGATCTTGTTCCAGCCCCCCTGCCCTGGGCAGGGACACCTCCCACTAGACCAGGCTGCTCAAAGCCCCATCCAGCCTGGCCTTGAACACTTCCAGGGATGGGGCATCCACAACTTCCCTGGGCAGCCTGTTCCAGTGTCTCACCACCCTTACAATAAAGAATGTCTTCCTAATATCTAATCTAAATCTACTCTCTTTCAGTTTAAAACAGTTATCCCATGTCCTGTTGCTACACTCCCTGATAAAGAGTCCCTCCCCATCTTTACTGTAGGCACCTTTTAGGTACGGGAAAGCTGTGTAAGGTCTCCCCAGAGCCTTCTCTTCTACAAGCTGAACAACCCCAACTCTTTCAGCCTGTCCTCATAGGAGAGGTGCTCCAGCCCTCTCATCATCTTTGTGGCCCTCCTCTGGACTCACTGCAACAGGTCCATGTCCTGCTTATATGTCCATGCCCCCATGTCCTACTGGGGGCTCCAGAGCTGGATGCCGTACTCCAGGTGGGGTCTCAAGAGAGTGGAGAAGAGGGGCAGAATCCCCTCCCTCAACCTACTGGCGACCCTTCTTTTCATGCAGCCCAGGATGCAGTTGACTTTTGGGGCTGCAAGTGCCCATTGCCAGCTTATGTCCAGCTTTTCATCCACCGACACCCCAAAGTCTTTCTCTTAAGGGCTGCTCTCAATCCACTTATTGCCCAGTCTGTATTTGTGCTTGGGATTGCCCTGGCCCACATGCATGGCCTTGCACTTATCCTTGTTGTATTTCACGAGGTTTGCATGGGCCCACCTCTCAAACCTGTCCAGGTAGGTCCCTTTCCTCCAGCATGTCGACCGCACCACAGAGCCTGGTGTTGTTGGCAGACTTGCTGAGATGCAGTTAATCCTCCTGTCCATGTGCCCAACAAAGATGTTAAATAATATCTTCGTCCCAGTAGAGAGCCTTGAGGGACACCACTTGTCACCTGGACATCAATCCCTTGACCGCAACTCTTTGAATGCAGCCATCTAGCCAGTATCTTATCCACTGAGTGGTCCATCTGTCATATCTGTGTCTCTCACAATTTAAAGACAAGGATGTTGTACGAGATAGTGTCAAATGCTTTGCACAGGTCCAGCTAGATGATGTCAGTTGCTCTTCCCTTATCTACCAACGTAGAAGGCCACCAGATTTGTCAGGCACAATTTGCCCTTAGTGAAGCCATATTGGCTGTCACCAGTCACCTCCTCATTTTTCATGTGCCTTAGTGTAGTTTCCAGGAGGATCTGCTCCATGGTCTTGCTGGGCACAGAGGTGAGACTGACCAGCGTGTAGGTGCCCGTGTCTTCCTTTTTCCCCTTTTAAAAATGTTGGTAATGTTTCCCTTTTTCCGGTCATCGGTAACTTCACTAGTCTGTCACGACTTTTCAAATATGGACAGTGGCTTAGCAACTTCATCTGCCAGTTCCCTCAGGACCCTCGCATGCATGTCATGAGGTTCTTGAAGACTCTGATCTATAAATAAGGAAGGACCATAAAAGAAAAGAGCAGAACAGCAGGGTATGTTCTGCAGAGGTCCCTTTTCTCAGCTCATTCAAGTACCGTAAGGGCTTGTTAGTTGTGAATACGTAAGTACACAAAAATGTTTCAGACTGTGAGAGGGTTTGGCTTGTGCTGCTCAGAATGCTGGTGCGCACAATCTCACTGAAAATTTTGTCTTTTTACGTTTTGATAGCTCAAGCACTTGAATTTTCAGTGTGCAAGTTTGTTAAATGAAGCACTTAATGGGATGCTTGTGTGCACAGAAGAGCAGTTCTTGTGTGTTGAGAGAAACTTGAGTAGAGTGCACAGTAGGCCACTGGCAGAGATGTCCCATGCAGCACAGATGAGTTCATTTTGTAACCAGTCCTGAGAGCTAGGAATGTGGGAGCTGTATTCAGTACATATTTCTCTCTCTTGGAAATAAGCCCAGCAGTGCTAACTCCTCCAAAGTTTGTTGTGCTGTTCTGTTTTGTTTTGGTCCCCACATCTGCCAGAAGAAAATTGTCTGCTTTTTGAAGGGCTAATGCAATAGTATGTTTTTGTGCTTTCAACCCTAACATCCTTTTCCTGTTTATCTTTGCCATGCTGCGGACAGCGAGGTGGGAGAAGTACTTCTGTATTACTGTTACTGTGAGGTGAAGGATCCAGAGAAACTCTGTGCTTGGCAAAAGGCCCTGTGCCAGCATCTGCATCTCACTGGCAAGGTAAGGTTTTAGGCAATGGTTGCATTCTTAATAGAAAAGCATCTTCTTTGCTTAGTGCAGGACAATGGGCACGTGGAGAACCAAGTGTTTTGCACCCGAAGGTGCTAGTCTGTTGTAATGCCATTAAGAAAGGCACTCAGACTCTGCAAAGCACCATTTAAAATTATATTTAAGAGCTAATGCTACAAAGAAAAAGAAAATAATACAGATAATCTTTTATCCCTTTTGATGCTGGGAACCCTGAGTTGTGTAGCATTCAGTGAGCCTCTGATCCACATGCAGCACACTGTGCAGAACCTTGTAAGGGTTACCCCATTGCCATCATTTGAACTGTTACAGGTGTTTTTTACAGGACAACAAGTTTTTTAATCGCTCCTACTGTCAAATAGAAAGGATGCACTTTTAGTTAAAGGCAGGGACACGCAGGTGGCATAATCACTAGTATCAACAGGAGCTGCATGCAGGCGTCTCTGTTAGGATTATCAGGCTGTGTTTATCCTGTGGCTAAAGGATACGCACACAGCTTGAAGGCCAAGCTGGAGGTGCAGCACTGTGCAGCATGGGTTTGGGCTTGCTCTAGTTAACTGTTATGTGTGTCACTAAATCCTCAATGCGCAATGGTCTTCCAGTCAGAATCCCTACAGTGAGCTGTAATCCATACTGTCAGGAATGAGATGAGAGCAGCTGACACCTTAGGCCACACCATAGGATAGCAGTGCTCATTCCTGCACAGTCTTTGTTCTTTCTATTCCTGGCAGACTAAATCAAGGAGGTGAGTTGGCTCTTGAGGCTGTGGGCAAAGGCTCTCAAAATTTTAGCCTTACGCAGCTGATGTTATAGACTATCTGTAGGGAGAAAGATTTTTCAAGAGGGCAACTCAGAGCAGGAGGCTACTTTTATCTTTGACAACTTTGTCTTCCTAAGTAGCTTCTCTTTCTCTGACAATGGTAGGCACCTTCCCTGTTCTATATGAGCGTAGGTCTGGGGCTGAAATGTCCTGACACATTCACTTATGCTGAGTGCATCAGGATAGCTCAGCTATCTTGTTTGGTGGTTGGTATTTTTCTTTTTTTTTTTGTCTCCAAGACAGGTACAGCATTTGCCTTCTCAACTGGTTGTTTTTTCCCTTGCCTCTTATATTCAGTCTTTTTTTTTTTTTTTAATTTTTCACCACTTCAGAGTTTTTGTTCATTTGTCAGTGCTGGAGATAAAATGACTCACACTGAAATTTAATATTACATGCAGTATTATGCATGTTCATTTTCCTTTTAGCTGTGTGAGTCATTGGGCACAATCCCATTGTTCTTCCTGAGGCGGACTTTGAGTGGGAATTTTAATGCTGACAGCAGGATTTGCCTGTTAACCGGTTAGCATTTCTCTCTCTATTGCACAAACTTTTCTGACTGTCTTGATGTCATTCTTTTGAAATGTCTCAGAAGTGATTACTGGGGTTTTATTCCTCTTTTATTTACTGTCTTCTTAATGTTCAGCTTCAGTATAACCATCTTTTCCTTCCTTCCTCAGTATTTTTTTTTCTGGACATACTTCTGTGTCTGCCTCTTGTTACCCAGTCATATTTCGCTAATTTCACTGTCACGCAGCCTTAGCCCCAGCTTCTTCTCTTGCCTTCTAGGTACGAGTGGCTTCAGAAGGGATTAATGGGACCATTGGTGGAAGCAAAGTAGCTACCAGTCTCTACATTGAAGTTATGCTTTCCCAGCCTCTGTTCAAAGACATTTTGGGTAAAGAGGATTTCAAGGTATGAAAAAAATAATTTATACATAGACATTGTTAATTTAGGATGTTTACTCTTTGAGAAATAAGCACATTGCTTCTTGGTAGTATTACTTCTGCTCTAGCAGTTCCGCTTTCCCAGCACTGATCTAAGCCAAGGGTTCCTGACCTTACTTTATTTAGATATCTCTGCTAGTTTTCACCAGCAGTAGGGGTTATCATGAGCAGCTATAGCAGCTGCTACAACCTTTGGCAGTTATGGGTGCAGCTGCAAAGCTCCCCATACAGGTGAATGAGGGAGTGTGCTTCAGCCCCACCATTCTTCAACAACCATTTACTCCAACTTGACTGCCAAAATCAAGGCATCACAACGTACGCTTACCCAAGCAAAGTATTCCTACACTCTCCTCTTCACCCTGATTTGAGATCCTCACCTAGAAGATTACTGGTTTAGGCTCATGCAGGCTTTGGTGTCCATATAGGTGCACTGGCAGCTCCATGAATTGGATGTCTGCTGGGGAAAAGAGACAGGCAGAGTCCAGAGGTTTCTCCGTACTCCAGTTAGTGCCTGACTGGAGGGAGAGTGAGGTGCTAACTTCTGCTTGAGCCTGAGCATATGTGCTGATTGTTGTCTTCAGATGGTGATGGCATCTGTAGCTGGCACCATATGGCATTCTGGTAGGCTTTTGCTGCCCCAGCACTGTAGGTATTGCTTCCTCTCTGAGGAAGGAAAGCTGCTGCTTTTATTAGCATTTCTCTTATCCACACAATTTTATTTGTAGGGAGTGCTATTTTGTTTACCATAAATAACTAGATCAAAGACAGTTAGTGAAACTCAAATCCCATGTAGAGCTGCAGTGCTGATTCACTCATAGCTTTTTAACTGTCTGTTGTGCTTGGTGGATTTTCAAGGGCACATGTGACCTGTTAGTTACAGTAATGTGTAAATGCAAAAACAAAACAAGGATGAACTTTTACCTTGACCTTGGCAAAACGTCCAACCTTGCATAATCTCTCTGGGCATTGACACTCATGCGTTAGGACACGATGGTATTGTCTGTCTCAGAGTCCTTCTGCATGCTGTATATCCAAGTAAGCAGTGGTTTCGGGTCTCTGTGCCATGAAGACACAGAGGAGTGAAAATTGCACTTAGGGCTGTGTAAATATTCAGTGGCCCCTGTAGTTGCTACAGACAATTTCTGTGGTAGCTGGGACAGTGCTGCACAGCACTGCGCCCTTGTTTGAGTGTTTATATGCTTGATAATACCTAAGCCATGTTTGAGGCTTAGCCCTGCAGAAATTCCCAATTCCTGTCACCTGCAATGCGATTGCCTATCAAAAAGGGCTTGCCAGGACCTCCAGAGGGTAAATCCTGCACTTGAGTTTGCAGGGACGGGCAGATGGTGTCAAACTCACTGCCAACAGGTCTTCAGCCTGGCTGATTCCATAGTGTTTCACGCCCATGAACCACTGCAGTCCTCATTGCACGAGTCATGACCGGGGGCCTAGGTGTGCTTTTGTCGGAGGTCACAGTGGCTGAAGAGAGCTGCAGGGCCCAGAGCTGCTACCATGATCCGTTACTGGAGGAGATTATTTAATATTCCTAGCAGGCTCAGCATGCTTTGTAGGGGCCTCAACTTTATCATGATAGGTGCTAGTGATGTTTCTGATCAAGACCTGTTCTTCCCACTCTTCAGTGACTTGCATCTCAGGCTAAATGGTGCCTGTCTCACCTGCAGAGTAGTCATTGGTCCTGAGATACCCGTCTGTCAGGTTGTGGTAGGGGCCCAATGCCTAAACTTCCGGATTTAGAATGTGGATTTCAGTGGGACAGACATTGCTTTCCCTCGGCCATCAAGACCCTTTCATATTCTAGTGAGCTGTAGAAATTAAAGTGAATGGGTATTTTTAATCTTCACACCTGGCAAATTTTTGTGGATTGTTTTTGTGTTTAATTTCCTAGAGCAGTGCAGGAGGAGCTCACTGTTTCCCAGACCTTCGAGTTGGAGTATTCAAAGAAATTGTACCTATGGGCATTGATCCAAAGATAGTGTCTTACAAAGAAAATGGTAAGTTGATTTAATGAAAAATAATGCCTCTCACCCAAGTGAGAGGTAAGTGAAGAATAAAGTACTCTTACCAATAACATTTCCTACTGCACAGTGGCCAGGAGAAATAGATACAGAAATTGATTTCTTACTGCTAGTCAAAAGTTACTAGTGCAGGGAATTTGCTGGCCCAGGTTTTGGTTTGCTAAGTGTTTAGCTGTCTCAAAAAATAGAATTAACTTTCTGTTTTGTGGGAAACACTAACAGTTCAAACGACACCAAGCAGTTACCTTGTTTTGGGGTAGGGGCATACCTTGTGCTTTAGTCAGGGAATAAGTCATTGGACATCTGCTTTAGGCAGATGTAAGGTGAAACTATGTGTGATGGTTAGGAAAGACATTTCAGTGCATGAATATATTCATATTTGTTCTACGTGTTCTGTAGGTGCTTGAGACTGCTTAGAAATGATACCATACAAAGAGCTCCAATGCCGTCTTGTTGTGGTTAGCTTGCAGTAAGAACCAAGCTGTATAGGAAGAGCTTTCCATGGAGTTTTCTTGTGAATCCAGTGGATTCTGGTGCTGTGGATGCCGAAAGCTTTTGTTTGTTTGTTTGTTTGTTTTTCTTTTTCAGAAAATGCTAGAATCCCACTAAAGCTCAAATCCCACGGTTGAGTATATACATGTTCCTATGTTAAGCACTGCTGACTTGGCTTTACTTGTGTTGAAGTTAGCCATGCTTCTGCCCTTTACACAAAAGCAGAGCCAAGTTCTGCATCAGGTTCATGCCACTCTTCACATGATGTAACACAGGCTACATTTGTTTTTTGCTACCTGTAGCTGCTTAGTATGGATTATGCCCGATAAGATGTCACTGGCTATGCATCTGCTATGAGGACACTTACGTAGGTGGTATGCAGGAGCACAGAAAATAGCAATTAACAGAGTGGTTTGGGTTTTTTTTCCCACCAAGAGGTTCTGTTGGTGCTAAATTTCTACAGCATCTTTTTGTGGTTTTGGCAGAGGATTATCTTTTTTCCCTGTTTTTTTGGCAGTTTGTGGGATGTATGTTTGGATATCTATTTCCTTTTTTTTTCCTTTTTCCTCCTATTTTACAGCATTTTATGGAGATGATTCCCATTACTCTGGCAGGTTGTTTGTAGGGTTATTTTTTAATAAGGTAACAGATTTTGGTCGGGGGAGTTTTTTTTTGTTTTTCAGTAGGTTGGGAGTCCTAAGTCCTGCACAACCTGAAAGCTGAGAAACTATGTAAATTGAAGCTGTACTGAAAGTAATATATGCCTATGGAATTTTTCCATTTTTATCAACAGAGAAGAGTTTCATTGAAAAAACTGTATTTCTGTACGCTTCTACGCCTCCAAATGTAATGAAAGATGAGCAAAGGGAAGGGAAACATTTTTCATTCTTGCTTTTACAACTGCAAGAGTTGCCAGGGGGACATAACAAAGATCATAGAGACAAGTGCCTGTCTGCTGCTTCTTCTGTCATGTGGAACAGTGTTGTGTTTGCTTTCATTTGCCAATAGGAAGCCGAACATGGATAAACTTGGCTGGTTGAGTTGGAATGAAAAGTCTGTGAACTGTCACAGAAAATTTTTGTTTGAAATCTGAGAAGAACCTGGATCAATGAGATCATATGTAACATTGTTTTGTAGTTCTGTTCTCATTTCTTTCTCTTTTTTTTTCCCCCTCTTTTTTTTTTTTGTTGTTGTTGTTAAAGGAATCCACTTATCCCCTCAGGAATTTCATAGAGAAGTAGAACAGTATCTGTCTCAGGCCAGTCAAGGACAAAGCGATACCATCTTGCTGGACTGTAGGAACTTCTATGAAAGTAAAATAGTAAGTGTTGTTTGCCTGTTTCTTGCAGTGTGTTATAGGTGCTGGGGGGAAGCATTTCACATTGTGAGAGTGTAACCTTACTGAAAGAAGAGATTCCATGTTTCAGATTAACTGTAATATGTACAAAATTCAGTTTAGTAATGAATATTGGACAGAAGAAGCAGAGGACCTGCTCAGCAACTCAGCATGGATCCCGCCTGGCTAAGTGTTTATACAACTTGGGACAGGAAGAAGATAAAGTGGTCCATACAACGTTAGCACTGAATACCATAGAGCTTGAAGTAAAAGCAGCATAATTTGTAAGGATGTTTTCCAGCATTTTTTGCCTTGTCCCATATGTCAGAAAGAATAGGGGCAACTTGCTGTCACACCCACCAGCCCTTCTGCACTGTTCTGGCTCATCTTCTCTCCGACAGTTCTGCTTGCTTAGCTCCCTCTTCTATGTTTGAATGAGGAGACATGCTGTGTCCAGAATCCTCTTACGGATTTTTACAGGTACTTTAATGCTTAAATGCAACTGAGGAACTGCCTAAAGCAGCTGCAGTGAGCTGAGTGTTCTGGCACAAAGGTTTGTTACTTCCTGTAGTTTGAGGCAGAGACCTTACTGTGTAAGACTGCTTGTGACCAGTCGCATGGACATCTGTTGTTATTGCAGGGACATTTCCAGGGCTGTCTGGCTCCAGATATCAGGAAGTTCAGCTATTTTCCCAGCTATGTAGATGAAAACCTGGAGCTTTTTAAAGACAAGCGTGTCCTGATGTACTGCACAGGAGGGATTCGTTGTGAAAGAGGCTCTGCTTACCTCCGGAGCAAGGTGAGATGCCATTCTGAGGGCACAAGTGCCGGGGAGTTGCAAGTGCTTTAGGGGCAGCTGTCTTTTTTGCTGGTCAATTCTTACTGAGCACAAACTGCTCAATGAGCAGGTGGGGAGATGAATGTCTCTGACACACACTTGCCTCAAGCTGTCTGTCAAGGACATGGGTAGTTTAATGCAGCTCAGGATGATCTGCACGGATGAGTGTCACAGCAGTGATTGCTCTGTGAACATAATTACGTAACCCATTTGCTGAGAAGGGGTATTTATAAGTCTGCCCTGCCCCCTGTAACCATGTTTTAGGAGGGCTTGAGAGCATTCTGCAGTGTTTTCACAAGCTCTGTCTAGTTTATGCTCTGCAGGTGTTACTGCACAGCTTGAGCATCTCAGAGTGCTGAAAATCAGCCAGTCAGTGCTTTCCCAGTGTTGTGGAATTAAATCCAGCACACTGCATTGTTCTAATTGTGCTTTCCAGCCCGCTCTTTTCCTGCATCCTTCCTTCAATGAGCAAGGGAACGGCACACATGTATGTTCTCCAGAGATTTAAACTTTGATTTTTTTTTTTTTTTCTCTGCTGCACCAATGTGAACCCTGAGAAATTCTGCTCATCATAACAGCTTACTACATAAGAACAGAATAAGTAACAGTGCACATAGGTTCAAAAGCATTTGACCTGTGATGCGGCTGAGGAGGTTACCAGCCTTTTTTTGACTGTAACATTAAATGCACATTTGGGTTCATGTCAACAAGACAGGAATGTGGAGCTGCCCAGTCATCTCTGGTGGCATTGCCTAGAGTTGTGGGTGCACGTGGTGCCATCTGATGGTCACTGAGAAGACACCGCTTTTTGTTGACCCCTGGCATTTAACATTTGCTTTGGAACTCTGGCACACTACTTCTGCTGTTGTCTCCTTCAGCTTTTCTGCTAATATGCTTTAAACAGGCAGTGTGCAGAGAGGTATACCAGCTAAAAGGTGGAATTCACAAGTACCTGGAAGAGTTTCCAGATGGATTCTACAGGGGGAAGCTGTTTGTGTTTGACGATCGTTACGCCATTTGTTCCAATGAAGATATCATCTCAGGTAGGACTAGATAATGTAAGTGCAGAAGGCTGGGGAGCTATTGCAGCTGTTTCCACAGGGATATGCAGGATAGGGGCAGCAAAACTTGTCTGTGTAGTTCTTCCTCATACTTGCTTTGATCTTTTAGTGCCATCACTTTTCATGATGATTATCAACTCTATGTCTTTAACACATAAAACAGAAATAAGAGAAAAGAGGCTCACTAAACGGAGTTCCCTAAAACTGGAGCAGTAAAAGGAAGCATACCCTGCAGAACAGCTCCTATTATGAGCCATCTGCAGCTATGGAGACGTATGTCAAGCACTACTGGTGTCGTTACTCACTTGCTGCCCACAGTGCTGATCAGACTACGGTTGGCCAAGCGACCAAAGCATTAAACAGTTCTCCTGCTGTCAGCTGTTCTCTGCTCCAGTAATCTCACAGAACATCAGCACAGACTGCCAGGCACTGGAAGACTAGTGCCACTATGCTCTACAGCACTTTGTTATTTTCATGCTCTAAAAGTTTTTGTAGTGTGTGGAATTTCGGTGACCTCTAGTTGAAATCGTTAAGAACATTGCCTGGTCTTCTGGGTGGGATCGCTCTTCAGATACTGCAAATGAAATATCTGTTTTCTTCTTCTCAGTTGCCAGGTACAAATAGATGGAATTTGGCTCTAGCCTTCTTTAGGAAGCAGTGCTGCTTTATCTCTGAGTGGGTAGCTTTTTAAGCGTAACCTCCCATTTCTCCTCTGCAATTACCGTATACATCTTGAAGGTGCCTGGCTGGATGCATCAGAGCCATCCCTACAGAAGCTTCACGGGAAAGTCTGTAGGCACCTTCTTGATGGTACAGCTAAACTGGGCTGTAGCTAAAGGGCTAAAACCTGTCTGAAGTTGTGGAAGAACTCTACCAGGACGCCAAATGACACTCCATCTGCACAAGCCATTGCTTTTAGGTGTGAGCAAGTCCCATGGCACCCCCTTCCCCAGCAGGCAACATTCCTGCATACTGGTATAACTACCACCAGCTTCTTTCTTCTTCTTCTGGCAGCAAGAATCTTTAAATCTGCCTAATCATAACTAGAGGAAGTGAGCACTTTTTCCTTTTCCTGAGAGACAGCTGTCCTAAGTTTTTTACATTAAAATCAGAAGTTTAAAAATTAACTAGGTTCTAGAAGATCAAGCTAAAGCAGGAATTAAAAACCTGGAAGACAACAGATAGCCACTTAAGTGAGAGATTGCACCACCCTGGTGCCAAGGAGAACCCTCTGCAAAGGGGACAGATGGGGCAATGTGGGTGTTAACTTTTTCTTTTCCTCCTCCCTCCAGCATGCAGATACTGTGGGACA
Source organism: Chroicocephalus ridibundus (assembly GCF_963924245.1). Classification (NCBI taxonomy): domain Eukaryota; kingdom Metazoa; phylum Chordata; class Aves; order Charadriiformes; family Laridae; genus Chroicocephalus; species Chroicocephalus ridibundus. The sequence goes on from NC_086316.1 coordinate 16,380,360, forward strand.
CTGTGGGACCAGTATAAACTCTGTTCCAGCCAGCACTGCCGGCAGCTTGTCCTGACATGTCCAAGTTGTCGCAACAAAGGTCTTACAGCTTGCTGTCCTGTTTGTCAAGAGAAAGAACTCAAGGTGACTTCAAGGGCTTCAGGACAGACAGTTAAGGAGGAATGTGAATGTACAAGGAGACGGCCAAGGGTACCTATTGAACATGTCTTGCAAAGGACGCTGGACACAGGAAAAGATTAAGCAGTTTCATTAGCTAATCTGATACGTGCTAATGCAAAGGGCTTCTATAACCAGATCCCTATCTGTTACTCAGTTAGGTTTGGAAATCGTGAAAATGTGTTGGCTCGGAAAGTCTTGTTCATATGCTGCCTTTAAGCCTAGAGTATGCCCTCAAAACCATCCATTACTTGACTGTAAATTACCAGAGTGCCCAGCCCATCACCAGCACTGCAGGAGTCTTCTCCCTGGGTACAGTCCTGTAGCCTGGCCTCTACCATGGGGATTCTGGAGCAGAGTATGTGCATTAGGACACAGTTACTCACAATTCAAAAGAAACTGAAGGGACATAAGAACAATTCCATTCTTTTCCTCCTGCATGGAGATAGATCTGTCCAACCTCTCCGTTGATCATGCATTTCCTTCAATAGCTAGCGTTAGGGTGTGAAAACCGCAGATATATCAGTTGAGTGACCAGTTTAGAGCTAAGATATTTTCCACGTACATGCCATCTGCCTGCATCTCTTGCTTTATACCGCTGAGAAGCAAGTTACCTGAAGTCATTAACTTGACTCCTGCGTTACTGGCTGAAGGCAGCATAAGGACCAACAGATACTGTCTGTTCAGCCATACTTGTGTGTGACCTGTAGGATGAACAGCAAAAGTAATCCTCATTCCAATGCTCTTGTCTCCCCAGCAACTGTTATTTCTCTCAACTTGTGACTACATGAAATATCCAGGGCTCAGCTCTGCTTGCACTAGAAAAATCCGACAGCTTGAAGCTTGTTGAAACTGAGACACAGAGAGGGGAGCACACAGACTGTCAAAATACCAGCATTATGGCACTGGAATTGATGCAGACATGTGTGCATAAATGTCAGCAACAGCTATAACGTGACACCCATCTGCAAGAAGGGCCAGAAGGATGATCTGGGGAACTACAGGCCTGTCAGTCTGACCTCAGTGCCTGGGGAGGTCATGGAACAGATCATCCTGGGTGCCATTATGCAGCACATGAAGGACAGCCAGGCAATCAGGCACAGTCAGCATGGGTTCATGAAAGGCAGGTCCTGCTTGACAAACCTGACTCCTTCAATGACAAAGTCACTCACTTGGTGGATGAGGGAGAGGCTGTGGATATTGTTTACCCGGACTTCACTAGCCTTTGATACAGTTTACCACAGCATCCTCCTGGAGAAGCTGGCTGCCCAGGGTTTGGACAGTAGTACTCTGCGCTGGGTTAAAAACTGGCTGGAGGGTCGAGCCCAGAGAGTGGTGGTGAACAGAGTTAAATCCAGTTGGCGGCTGGTCATGAGTGGTGTTCCCTAGGGCTCATTATGGGGCCAGTTCTCTTCAATATCTTTATCAATGATTTGGACAAGGGGATTGAGTGCACCCTCATTGTTTGCAGGCGACACCAAGTTGGGTGAGAGTGTCAACCTGCTTGAGGGTAGGATGGCTCTCCAGGGGATCTGGACAGGCTGGATTGATGGGCCAAGGCCAACGGTATGAGGTTCAACAAGGCCAAGTGCCAGGTCCTGCACGCGGGTCACAACAACCCCATGCAGCGCTACAGGCTGGGGGAGGAGCGGCTGGAGAGCTGCCTGGCAGAAAAGGACCTGGGGGTGTTGGTCCACTGCCAGCTGAATATGAGCCAGCAGCGTGCCCAGGTGGCCAAGAAGGCCAACAGCATCCTGGCCTGTATCAGGAACAGTGTGGTGAGGACTAGGGAAGTGTTGTCCCCCTGTGCTCGGCCCTGGAGAAGCCCCACCTCGAGTACTGTGTCCAGTTTTGGGCCCCTCACCACAAAAAAGCCATTGAGGTGCTGGAGAGGGTCCAGAGAAGGGCAACAAAGCTGGTGAGGGCTCTGGAGAATAAATCTTACGAGGCACGGCTGAGGGAGCTGGGGTTGTTCAGCCTGGAGAAAAGGAGGCTGAGGGGAGACCTTATGGCTCTCTACAGCTACCTGAAAGGAGGCTGTAGGGAGGTGGGGGTCGGTCTCTTCTCCCAGGTAACAGGCGATAGGACAAGAGGAAATGGCCTCCAGTTGCACCAGGGGAGGTTTAGACTGGATATTAGGAAAAATTTTTACACTGAAAGTTTTATTAAGCATTGGAACAGGCTGCCCAGGGAAGTGGTTGAGGCACCATCCTGGAGGTATTTAAAAGATGGGCAGACATAGTGTTTAGAGGTATAATTTAGATTAGTGATGGTTTTTGTCACAGTTAGGCTGATGGTTGGACTAGATGATCTGAAAAGTCCCTTCCAACCTAGGCAATTATGAGATTCTGTAAGGAAACTGCAAGATCCTTTATTCAAGCTAAGTAATTCAAGATTTGGGGATCATTTGTGTTTTGTAAACATGGGTTGAGTTTTTCAAAAGCTGTGAGATGTTTATGCAATTTCCAGCTCCTATTAGTGGAGAAATTGTCTTTGAAATTGAAGGGATCCACAGCTTACGAACTCAAAATACTTCTCTGCCTGCTGCTTTGTGTGCCTGATGCTGTAGAATGTACAGAAAGGTTTAATAGTGTAGAAGATGTGTCTTGATTGAAAAATGTCTTTGAAACTTACTGTCATTCTTGGTACTAAATAGTAGTTAGTCATTAGGAAATCAAAATCATTTACTCATTTGTTGGGTTTTTTTACTGGCAACTGCTTTTAAATGCAAGAAAACAGTATACTCAGGTTTCTGCAGTTGCTTTATGACAGTTAGGGCAATGTTATTTTCATACAGATTGTAACTTTCTCACACAGTGCTATGGATTTCATCAAGGCCTCATCGTTGGCTTGACTAGCAACTTCAAGACATGGGCGTTGGCTCCATTAAAGCCATGGCAACCATTTCCTCTTAATTCCAGTATTGCTACCATGAAATCAACCGTTCAGCAACTGTCTTTATGACTGTTCCTTTCATGAAGCAAGACTTTAAAATTTATAATCTGGGAATCTTCCTAGGATGGTATGTAATAGTAAATCTGTGCACAATACATACTGGAGTAGAAATTGGAAAATTCCCATCAGTAGGCTTCTTCAGCAGAAGTCCAAGCAGCACCCATGGTCCCCTCGCATCTTGCCTCCCAAGCTTTGCTGGCCGGTTAACCTCTATGCTTTTGAGGACTGGAATATTTGTGGAAAAACATGCAAGTTCTACTTGCAGCCCTAGTCTAGAGGACTGATGGGAGTGCCCCAACTTGCATATCATACTCTTTTCTTCATGCATTAGGCTAAAAAGAGCACAATTTTGTAATTCAGTCTATCAGCAAGTCTGGAACACAGCCCATTTGGAAGGCTGTTTCTGCATCACTTATCAGTACAGAATGGCAACAATTATATTTTATGTGTAAACTTCTGAAACTCCTCTGAGATGATAAATAACCTTTAGTGCTTCCATCGTAATTTTTAAGGTACTGCACAAATACACTTCACCTGTTATACTGGAGGTGCTTAATTCCACAGAGGTAAATGCTGAAACCTAGCTAACTGTCTGCCATGCGGTACACCTGTCTACAAGGTACAATTCTCCTGAGAGCTCCTGGTAGCTGGATATTCTACCTCAAAGGCAGAGGGGAACCATGGGGCTGCTTCTAGTCTTTGCTGCACTAAGGCAATGGAGCAGAAGGGTTTGAGACGTACAGGTGGAGGCCTATAAAGCCAGGTTCCCTCTGCTGCAGAGAGGGAAAAGGGGGGTAAGAGACACCCTTAGACTCCCTCTTGCAAGTTAGCCCATGAGCAGCTTCTGTATCCTGGCTTCTGGATTAGTTTTGTCAGATTAGTACAAATAAGGACTTGCCACGTGAAATGCTGTGTGGTGGGATCCAGGCACCTCAGTTGTAATGCCCGAGAGAAGGCACGTTAGCTCCAGGACAGTTGAGAGTTAAGCAGGATTGGCTGTGACTGCCAGATGCTGCAGTGAGCAGCAGATGGCTTTTCCCCCTTTTCCTGGAGACGTACTGGGATAAACACTGATCCATTTGCTCCTAATACCATCATTTTGTAGCTCCATTGCTGCACAGCTTGATGCCTTTTACCACAAAGCCTGATGCCTCTCAGCACAGCCTGTCTGTGCTGCACAGCTCTCACATGCATCTTTCAGCAAAGTGGCTCTGTAAGAATCAACTGAGGAACCTGCAGTGATTCTGCCGGCTTAATATATGTTTGGGCTGCATGGTTAATTTGGATGCTGCTACAGTGAAACATATGACAAGGTTCTTGCTTTTTTTTTTTTTGCCTTTTTTTTTAAGGGCTTTTTTTTTCATTCAGGAAAAGATGATGTAGTATCCATGGTAATGCTCCCTGCTCTGCAGATGCATCTCCTTGCATGTCTGGGTTTCTTAGCACTGTCAGGATTTCCCAGGATAAGATGCATTTATATTCTTTTGAAGCCCTGGAAGAGCTGAGCCCGTACCATGCAAATCTGAGTGGATGGCTCAGCTGAAACTGTATGGCTCTGGGTTGATGATTTAGTTGATCGTTTTGAAGTCTTTGCAGTGCGTATGGAAGAAAGAGGCTGTCTGCCAGTTTCTTACTTTTTTCTTTTTTTTAAAATATGTTTTCAACTATCTTTCTTTTGTATTCTTTTCATTTTCTGATACAGAACTTGCAGGGAAGAAGCTACGGTGAAGCATTTTATTTGACACCACCGGTGCATTTATTACGATTTGAAGCGTGACAAGTATGTTTCCCACATTGCTGAAAGTGTAGTGTTTCTCTGCTTCGTTGCTCAGAGCTAAATTATGTGTGCTATTTGTGCACAAGCTCTGAAGAAATCTGTGCGACTTGCTGGAATATGTGTAAAAGGCTGCAAAATGTCACCCTTAACAGATGCGTACAGCCAGATTTCTAGCAAGTGAGAACATTTTCTAGGACGCGTAGTCATCAGAGCAAGAATAAGGCTTCAGTACAGTAATGCTTCTGCCAGGAGACTCTTCCTACCAAACAGAATCCCACCCATGTTAATAGTGGGAGTTTTGGAGAGGATAGTGCTGGGTCCAGTCTGCTCTATGTCTGGGAGCTACGCAAGCGTGTAGGGAGTTCCTCCCAGGCTCGATGATGGGTGGTAGAACTGTCTGACAAAAAGCAGACGGACTATATGCAGTGTCAGTCTGGTGTCGGGGTATTTAATCTAATGGCTTTTCTAGGGCACAGCAGTTATTGTTGCGTTTATGCAGACATTAGGGAAGGCAGTAAAAGAAACAATGCCTAGCAGAACAAAATTTAATTAATGGTCATGGTCTTTGAGACAAAACAGCAAAGAAGGAGAGTTTGACTTGTTTCCAGTGAGTATGTGGACACACGCTTTTGACATAAGGAAACTGAAGGGAGCAGGGGTTAGAAGAGAGGGCGCTCTCTGGTTTGCTGACTCATTTGGCCATCTCTGTGGGGTTAGGATTTGTGTCACATCTCTAAAGGTGATGGTTTTCTTCAGACATGCACAGGATAGAAAGATATTAACCCCCCCTAAACCGCTCAATTTTTGAGGCTCTGTTTTATAATTGGTGGCCTTAAGTTCCATTTAATCAGGGGGTGGAGATAATTTTTTTCTAAGAAACACAGGGATGCATTTGAAACAGCATCTCCAACTAACTGACTTGGCAGATGTCGGTAAAAAATTGTAATTCACAATTCTTGAAATTAGCCATGTTACAAGGTAATAGAAGTGCTTGTTAAAGTAGTTGCTCCTCTACAGTTACTTGGGATCAATTTGGAAAAAAAAATAAAGTATTTTTTTAATACTTCTATAATTTGTGTTAAACAGTTGTATATTTCACTCATAGATACCACATCCTAACTGTATGAAACACCGTGCAGGAAGTTTATAGAAAAATTAGGTCCCAGGTTAATTAAGAGTCACTTTTACACTGGGATGCACTCTAAGCTGAGATTGCATAAAATTGAATAGTTTCCAACTCTACAGAAAACTTCAACAGTCCTACTGGATAAAATCCTCAACTACAGCCACTAGTTAGTTTAAACTGTTAGTGCATAAAACAGAACTGAGGCACCACAAATACTCTGTCAAGGCACTTATTGCCTTTAGATTTCCACAGTGTAGCACAGATCACCGGGAACGACCTCCATTGCCAGGAACTACACTCCGGTTCTGCACTTGGGAAAAATAGGCCCGTTCAACTCCGCGAGTCTTCTCTTCCTCACTGAAATAGAAGAGGAAGAGGAGTCAGTCACGGCAAGGCGAAGATGTGGATGGCAGGCTTGGCTTACCCGATGTGGAAAGGAGCTGAGAGATGTGCTTTCTGCCAGGAAAGAAACAGGATAGCACCAGCTTCTGAATTCCTGCTTTAAGCAGCACGCACAGCCTTACTCAGTTTAGAATCAAGGAAGGTAAGATGAGGTTTCTGCCCCTATGAATTTTTAAGGCCAGAAGCTACTTTCAGCCTTACCTCCCTTATTCTACAGTCAATTATATTTCAAACATTTTGTCTCTGTAATCTGGCTTTGGCCAAAGCATCATCTGATGCTGGCTGATGTAAAGACAGCAGGAGATGGATGCCACAGTTTTTCCTTTGCTAGTTTTTCTAAACTGCCATTTCAAATAAAACAAAAAAAAATTCTATCTCATTTCTTATCTTAAGCCTTTAGCCTCCATCTCTCTGATCGTGGTTAATGTGGTCAAAGCGGTCTCGTATTTACTCTTAATGTTGATTTACAGCTCTGACAGCTACACTCATGACTTTTCAAGAAATGTGTGCGAGGAAAAAAAGAAAAGATATAAAGAGGATGCAGAAGTTAGCTCATGAGGATGAATGTAAAAGCCTTCACAGTTGTTTCATATAGAGCATCTTGGAGAACAGAAGCTATAGGACCAAAACCAAGTTCTGGTAGCATCGGGTGATGGTAGGCAAGAGCACTGGAGTGGAGCAGAAGCAGAGAGCTATTGCTGACAGGGAGGAAAATAAAGTTTTCTATACTTATACGTTGTCCAGGTGTGGAGCTGAGATGCTATTGCCAGACACCATCACACCGGTGAATACGAGCTGCAAACAAGAACCAAATCAGACAAAAATGCAGATCTTAATGGTCAAAGAGGCAAAACGCACAACTGTTACATGGAAGGCAAGTTGTGAATTCCTCCCCTTACAGCAGGAATATTAAAACACTAGATCCACATCTTCCAGCTGATTACTTTGTATGCCAGGTGCTGCATGGTCATTAAAACCCTTGCTCTGTTCCAAAAGACAGAAAATAGCAAGCCTTTCCTGGTGAAGCATCAAGTGACCAGGAATGCAGCCGCAGGCAGAATAAATACGCAGTGAACCGTAACACTGTGTATTCTGCGTGGTTACTGAAGCACTGGCACAGATCTCTATGCTTGGCTGTGCCTCCTAAGAGCATGGTACTGCCTGACGCAAGATTGATATTTAAAAAAAAAAAATAAATTTTTTTAAACACAACATATTTATCATTTGTCAAAACATGTCAGCCACTTAAAGCTGTTTTTCTGTGGCTTTTAAACCTGAAGTTGATTCATCAAGCGACAGAAGAGCCTGTCTGTGGTGAACCATACACAGAGTAAAATACGTGGTTCCAGTTTTCCACCATTTCTTGACAGCTGGCATTTATACGTTGGGTCTTTTCTCAGACCCTGCCTGTTAGCCCTTGCTTTCCTGATGTGTCTGGCAGAACCCAGCAGAGGGGGTGTCCCTGGGGGCCTCCAGCCCAACCTGCCGCTCACAGCAGGGGTCTGCCTAGCACCGGGGCAGGGCAGCTGCTGGCTCTGTCCCTCTGGGTCTTGCAGACCCCTATTCTCCTGGGGAAGGGGTTCTTCCTAACGTGAAAAAAGGACAATCTGCAAACTTTTGCTTATTCCTCCCAGATATATCATCTGCCGCTGCTGAGGAGTTTGGCACTGCCATGTTTGTAACCACCCTGCTTATGCAGGTAGGAGCCGTTGAGTTCAGTGTGGCCGGTACGTTGGCTGCATTCAATGCTGCTCTGCTGGACCGATTTCCAGTGCTCTTACAGCAGCTCGTAGCCAAGCAATGGGAAGCCTCTGCTGCATGCATTGGCTGAAACGGCAGTTTGCAGACTTGCCCACATTTTGCTTCACAAGCACTTCTGATAACTTCACTGAGGGTATAAAGATAACTCAAAGCCATGTGGCTTCCCACCTCTCCCCAGAAACACTTCCAGTTCATTTTGCTGAAGGGAATGGGCCAAGTCCCACTGCCGTCAAAGTTCAACTCTACCACTTTTCATCTCCTTGTTAAAGTGGGAATGGAGCGGGAGGAAGACAAGCAGTTGTCAGGAATCACAAATGCTGTCTGCTCATAATCCTGTATCACGCACTGTATCAAAACACTTTAGCAGCTCTCGCTCCTTCCCAACAAAACCCACTGTTACTGCCAAAAATGCTACCTCTTCTGGGAGTTGTAGCTGCCCAGTGACTCCAGGTTTGGAGCACAACCCATTGCCTGGCCGACAGCAGCTGGTTAGAGACCCAGTCAGTGAAGGCTGCTTTCCTCCTCGAGGGGCAAGACATGATGAAGCCCTTTGAGAGGTGGTTTCTAATTCAAGCCCACCCACCGGAGCCTTCAAGTGAGCAGTTCTGCCCTTCTCCCTCCAGGAATTTTCCACAGGACCTTCCCGTGCTCCTTGGCTTGCAGCCAGCCCCACTCACCTAGGTCATTGTTATTCATCATGGCATTGGAGGCGCGGAGCCGGGGACCTTGCTGAGTGAAATGGTACCCAAACTTCAGCAGGGAGGTGTTCTTTTCCAACATGTTCGCAATTTCCATTTCTACTTTGTTGCCCAAGGGCTGGCTCTTTTGAAAACAGAAAACAGAAAAGCAAGCTGGTCAGGTCAGAGGGTGATTCAGAGCGAGAACTTAGACCTCGCATCTCCACCCTTCCCTCCTTCTTTGGACCTGTTGGTCCATTTGGCATTTCTGACTTGGAGCTGGTGAAACAAATTGCTGGCCTGTTCCCGGTACGACTGAGTGGTTCCAACTCCAGCAGACATTCCCACAAGGCCTCTTGCTGAAAAACTTTTATTTCCTGGACAGGTTTGCAGCTGAGAGATGTCTGGAGAACTGATGATTTTGACCTCCCAGTCACACGTCCCCGAGCTCCCCACAGCTCAGCTGTGGGTTTCTGGAGGAGCTAAACTTGTCATGGCATCTGTACCACTGCACATGCTGGAGCTCTCCTTCTCTTTCTCTTGCATTGTAGCAAAAGTTTCAGTTTTACTAAATAGACATTATTATTTAAGTGCCCACAAGACCTTGGAGCAAGGTGTGATATTGTCCAGGTTCATCACCGCCCTCCAGGGCAGCACCAGGAATGTGGAAAGCTGCTTGCAGTCCCCAGCCTTTGTTAATTGCTGTAGGAAGCAGCAGATACTGCCCAGGAACTGCAGCAGAAACAAGGGGCTGAAACCTCTTCAAAGCAACCTGGCAGTGGTGGTGGGCTGCCACCCTCCACCTTGACCAGCCACTCCATTGCCCACAACCAGGACGTGTTCACCTGATCAGCGCTCCCGCCCGCGCACGCTTTACCTGGTTGTCGATGCGCAGCTCTACAAGCGATGTGTTGCCCTGGAGCGCTTCGACGACAGCCAGGATCCCTGACCCAGAGATGAAGTTTGATTCCACGTTCAGGCTCTTCAGTGTGTTATTGACCTTCAGCATTTCTGCCAGTGCCTGCGGGCAGAGGTGGGTGGTCAGGCCGGCAGGGGCTGCAGGTATTCATCTCTCCTTGCCTCTGGAGGACACGAGGAGGACCGCGCTTGCCGAGTGGTTTCATTGCCACCAGATGGGAGAGCCCTGTGCGGGTTGAAGGGGGTTCCCCCCCGTTGCAGGGGGATTCCTGAATGTGAGTGTGCTGGAGGCCACAGCAAAACCTCGCATGGACAACCCTTAAGGCCACCCCAAAACTGCGTCTGCCCCATGACAACTTCTTCTGTCCCTCTTGTAAAGCTGTGATGGCAGGGATGCTGGCCAGTCTCTGCCCTGCCTCCTGCCAGCCCGGCTCCCGGCCTGCACTGCTCGTTCCACGCAGGGCTGAGATGCTTCCCATCACCGCAGAGAGAAGCATCTGTCTTGAACAACAAGGGATTATCCATGTCCAAGATGTCTTCCCGAGTGGCATCACAGCCATATTAATCACTTTTGCTTCACAGAAGTGGGCTGGCACACTCCCAACCCCCCTGACCTGATCTGATGATCTTATTTCATAAGCTGCATGGAAGGACCCATCTACACCACAAAACAGAAGGACCAGAAGGTGATGCCCAAGTGGCAGGGCTCCACAGCTCCCCTAGCCCTGCGCAGTGCCCCACAGGCCCTCAAACAACACCAGTGCTGCCTGCACAGGCTTCTTCCCCAGCCCAGCCTGCCTGAAAAAACGTGAGGGCTGTACTCACCCTTCAAAAAGAAGTTTTTTTTCTAACAGGCAACTGGTGTGCACGTGTGCAGCAAAACCAAGGACGCAGCCTGGAAGGCAGCACGGGGGCCAGGCAGAAAGCTCAGCACCTCTCTGCAACCCCACTGATACTTAATACTGCTCACAGCAGCCAGAAAGACCCTTTATCACCCACAGAGGCCACCCGTAAGAAATGCAGAGTCCTGCTTCTGCACAGGTCTGCACAAAGGAATATATGAAAAAGAGCTGGAGCAGACGCGTGCGAGGGGAGGGATGACTGTGCACACAGCAGCGCACCAACAGGCTTTGTCCCAGCAGAAACAAACGGGGTGGCCCTGATGTAGGATAAATCCAGAGAGACAAACTGCTTTTACAAAATGCCACTCCAAAGTCAGTTCTTGTCTCCTGCTCCTCTTCCGGGAGATCCCTGAGGGCAAATATGAGACCGAATGGAATTAAAGGATTGTTCATTATCAGTTCAAGGGTTGTTGATATTAGTCTTGTTCCTCCTGGAGAAGAGAAGGCTCCAGGGAGACCTTATCGCAGCCTTCCAGTACCTGGAGGGGGGCTATAAGAAAGCTGGAGGGGGACTTTTTACAAGAGCATGCAGTGATAGGCCGAGGGGCAATGGCTTCAAACTAGAAGAGGGTAAATTTAGGTTAGCTATTAGGAGGAAATTTTTCACTCTGAGGGGGGTGAGGCACTGGAACAGGTTGCCCAGAGAAGCTGTGGATGCCCCATCCCTGGAAGTGTTCAAGGCCAGGCTGGATGGGGCTTTGAGCAGCCTGGTCTAGTGGGAGGTGTCCCTGCCCATGGCAGGGGGTTGGAACCAGATGATCTTTAAGGTCCTTTACAACCCAAACCATTCTATGATTGTGTCCTGAAATCTCCGCAGCTGAAGAAGGAAGCGAAGGAACACAAACCTGTCGGTCACTGGCTTTCATTAACACTCCTGAAAAGAAAGGACCAGCACCAAACACCGGTGGTGCAAAGCGTTCCAAACACACCATAAGGTACAAAAGCAGTCAGTCAGTAACTCTAAAAATACCTTGCCCAAGAGCAGCTCCAGTCACAACTTTATGACGACGAGCCACCAGTACTTACGAAAGCAACAGGGTCGTTGCTCCGTGTCCCAACTATACTGAACTTCTTCACATAGGTGTTATTTTTCAGCGCTTCTGCAAAAGCTTTTAAAGTTGGTATGGGAATATTCTGTGAAAAGAAATGCAGAAAGCCTGTGTAAGGCCATCATCTGTATGAAGGAATATGCAATACATTTAAATGATACTTTAAATTTCTTATCAAGGTCAAATCACCAAATGCACGGAAGTAATTTAGAAAGGGGTCGATAAATATTTTTACAAGTTCTCTTGCTGTAATCAGCATGGCCTAAAGAGCATGGCAACATCTTCATCCTGTTTCCCACGCTGCAGATAGCTCACTGCCTTGATTTGAAGCCAAAATGTTTCTGCTGTTTAATTTAATTGCCCAGAAACTCAGCTACTTAGGAACGCAGGCGTTGTGGGGATGTATGTAACTAGGATCCATGAGCTTACAAAGCACTGCTCCTGCGCATTTTAATACGAATGACAGCACTGAGCAACGTTCATGTCACGTTCAGGAAAATGTCCACCTACGGGGGCCTGATCCAGAAAGGCCTGAAACGATCGCCTTGTAGTACAAACTACAGACACCCCTGACTGCTCTATATGACATCTTTCAGGCTAACATTTGCCAGGCTAGGTCTCAGTCCAGAAAATATATCCACCCTGCTTACTCTGAGTTCCTACAAAATGAGTATTTTTCACCTATCAAACACATTAGATAGATACCCTTTTCAGATGCGCAAATTTTCACCTGTCTAAAATTTTAAGTGGTAACCTCAGCTTGGACTTCTTGCCACTCCATTTGGATCCCACCATGTGGAATCATCCACCATCAAAGCCATCTGCTGAGCCACAACACAGAGCCCAGCAGCTTACCATCTCCACTGCCACCCCCCAGTTCTCCAAACCGTGTCCCCAAGTCAAGAGCCCAACACACAAAAAAAGTGCGTGACTGCCAGATCCTCAGCCTGGTGTCCCCAAGGGACGTTTCAGGGTCACTAGCCAGAATCAAATACATGAAAGTAAAAATCAGTTAGTTACAGAAAGGTGCAGGTGGCATGGCACAAGTGCATGTGCAGTTAACCATGTTCTTGCTATTTGAATATGCCATCATTCAACAGATATGGGCTGAGGGTCCTGGAAAATGCATTTTTTAGTATGTGTTTGTGTCACAGAGGCAATATAACAAGTGGTGCTGTGTTCTGATTTGCATTCTACGAGAAGTAAAGGAGACCCACAGACGGGATGGGTGGGAGTTGGACTGGGCTACCTGCAAGAAGGGAGGTTTCTTCATATTTTCATGGCAAGTGTCAGGATTATGAAGCCTTTTTCCTCCCTCCATTTTATCTTACATAAACAGCCCTTCCACCAAATGTGCCTGACTAAACCATTAAAGCAACCTAGAATGCCTTTAACCAGACAGGCTGGAGATGGACAGGTCTCCCAAACTACCCTCAACACAGCTCCGCTCTTCCAGGCACCTACAGGAGTCCTCCTGCTACCAACCACACAGCGCTGTCCCACAGCAGGTAACCACCCCTGCTGCCCAAAACGGAGACGGGAAGCACTGGTGTTTCTTGTCTCCCTGCACGCAGCGTTATGGTTATTACTCTGTGCAGCAAAACAGACTTGTTCTCTGCCTTCTGGCTATGAAATGTTCGGTCCTGTTACTAAGAGAGGAGAGCAGAAAGGAGCAACTACCATAATATTGTTAAGGTTGACTTCCTCAAGGTCAGGATCATTGCTTTGTATTCGTTTCAGCGTTTCCTCCACATCCGTTGAATTCGGTTCCTCATCAGGAACTGGTTTGTATTGTGTGGGCTTAATCACACCTGCAAGTGAAAAGCGAGACATGTGAAACTGAAAGCACCCTGAGCAGCAGCGTGTTCTCTTTGGGTGTGTTTCTCCTCTTCCAGAAGCAGTGTTGGGAGAGGGAAGCATGACCTGACAAATAAACGCAAGGCGTGAGACTCAGCAAGTGCTCATCAGCTCTGTCTATGCTCACGTGCATCCAGAAACGCTGCCCGGCACTGGGGCCAACCATCACGGACAGCCAGTGACTGCTGCTACGTGCTCTCAGGGTCCAAAACGGGGTGCTGGAGGGCACACTGCCTGCGTGGGGCTGTTCCCTGGGCTGTGATGGCTCCTGGATGGCACCAGGGCAGCGGCTGAGAGCGTGCTGGCTCGCACAGGGCAAGGATGCACCAGAGATGGCCCCAGCAATCATGGGCTGCTCTGACATTCACGGCTCCAACCTTCAGCCTAAAAATAATTCCGAGTTTGCCTCTTCTGGCAGCTTCAAAGCCAAACACTTCAGCCTGGTAGCACTCTAAATCGCTTACTGTTGAGCCCTTCTTTGTTCACGATGGTGCTGCTCCCCAGTGCCTCATAGTACTGCTGGTTGCTCATCAAGGTGTGCATGCCAAGGATCGCTACAGCAAAGAAAAGGAGAACACGACTTGAGTTACTGCAGGCTCCAAAGCCAGGAAAAGACACATATGTGCTGTGCTGTCCAGGATGGGTGTCTGTAGCACATTACCCTTCCTCATGCAAGCACAGAACAACATACAAAGGTTGGACCAAGACCACCTCCTGTCATAAATACACAAGAGGGCTCAAATGTGCTCCCTTGTTTATTCCAATGGAGCATGATTCATAGGAGAAGAGGAATATCACCTTGCAGACAACAGACAAATAGCTGAAGCTTCCAAGTAGCTGACTTGATTCAGCATCATGCAAAAATAGCAAGGGCAAGACAATAAAAGACACACACACAAAAAAAAGCCATTGGTAGGATTTAGTCTACAGGGTCCAGTCCAGCAGGAGCATGCACACCCTCATCAGTCTTGTTCACCTGGGCACATGCCACATAGTGCGACTGTCCAGCTTTTGAGATGAGCTGTGCCCCATGCAGAACCCAACCAAGATAGGAGGTGGCTGTCATCCGAAGCATGGCAGTGCACATCATGTTTTCACCCAACAAAAAGTGGTGGTGGTGGTGGTGGTGGTGTGCTTTGAATTGACCTTTGTACGCTTGGAAGTTGACATTGAGAAGCTAAAGCTCTGGTGGCTCAGTCAAAATGCAGAAAGTGGTGGTATGAACAAAATTCAAAGGCTATAAGAGCCCAAAAGCCAAACTTCTTCTGAGATTTGTGCACCTCAGGCTCATGACTGCAAAGCCAACATGCAAATGCACGTTGAAACATGCCAAGGGGAATCTGCCGACATTCTTGCCAGCTGCAAATGAGCAGTGGGAAGCCAATGGCTTAGAAATATTTGGGGAAAGATTCTGTTTATAGAAATAACTCTGCTACTCACAGAAAGTTCATGTTTGAAAATAAAATGGTTTTTTAATCAACTTTTCTTTTTTTTAAATAACTATATGACTTTCTAAAGAAAAATGCACACATGCAAATATTTGTTATAAACAGACACGTTTGAAAAAATCTTGACCTCTGGATGGGCGCTAAAATAAATAAAGGACAAATCTCTCCCTAAAATTCAAGCATGGCACCACAAAGGCGCTTTGCTTTCCTGTGAGCTGCTCCTCTTGTGCTTGGCTGGCACCAGTCGGTCACCATTTGCTCGGTGCTGTGGCCAAGAAGGGCTGGAGTCTTGCAGAAGACTATCCCTGAGGCCCATCACCATCTGTTACGGTGACAGCTCACTGGGACTCCAGGTCTGGGTTGTATGGGCAGGGCAGCCTGCGGCAAAAGGTACCAACAACAACCACCACTTCCCCACACCATCCCCCAGCACATCCCCCGTGGTACTGCAGAGAGCCAAGCAGCCTCCCCCTGAAAGCCCCAGTGTGGTTGGGCACTTTGAGTTTGACTGTTTGTATTTTAGCTGACCCTCTTCTCTGCTGTGTACTCACAGCTGAAATTTTCAGGAGTGCAACACAGCTCGGAAAAAAAAAGCAATTTGCCAGCTCAGCATTTTGGGGACACACATACACCCCAAACACAGCTTGCTCTGCCAACGAAATCTCTCCACCAGCTAGGACTGTGAATATCTGGAGTGCAGACAGAGGGAAGGACCTGCTCTTGTGTCCACATGGGGCTCTGGGAGACTAGAGTTTGTGCTGGTAGGCGAGAGGGACCCGCTGTTTGTAAGTCTGGTGCTTATTGTGTATTATCCAAAGGAACCCAAGCAGAATGAAGGCATCCCACTTCTGCCTCCCGCCACTGACCAAAGGCACGGGAGCCCTTCCAGGACTTGCTGGGAGCCACCCATAAGAACTATCCTACTGGCCTTGCCAAGGAAGGGATCCAATATATCATGGCTGACAACGAGCCCTGCTAAATAGGCAGGAGCTGTTTCACAGCCTTAGCAAACTTGGAAAAGCAGCGCTGTCACTGTCAATATTGAGATTTCGGCACAGCTTGTATCACATCAGTTCTCCTGCTGCCACTTCAAGTGTATTCTCCCAGCAACTGCAGAACGAGCTGCCCTGAACAGCATTCCTCTGTGAAAATAACTGCTGCACAGATCCAGAGCTTAGAGAGGCAGATTTTATAGGATAGGGCTTTGTAGCACTCCAGGAGCGCAGTAAAACAGCAAAACCCAGACATGCAGTGCTTGGCCAGGGTACATATGTTGGAAGCCTTAATGCAGAAACACGTTTCTAAGCCAGACTACGCTATTATTATGTAGAAGACGTCTGGTTGGTGTGATTATTCTACAGGCTTCTTACAGGCTTTTGGCATGGAGTATGGAAGTCTGAAGCAGACAGATCTGGAAGAAGAAGCCAGTAGCACTGCAATATTCATCGACTGCTAGACCAGCAGGGGATACGTGCGCTCGTTAAAGCATCAAGGGGGTGTCCATATGCTCTTTTGGCGTATGACCAACCATAAAAATTGCAAGAAATCCTTAGCTTTAAAATGTATTGGGACAAGCTCTTTAACAAACAGCAGCCCTGAGCATCCATGGAAAGACTGCTCCAACCTGACAGCTCCTTTAATAGGCTGGCACAAGAAATCCACGTTCTCACTGGGTCTGCTTGATTGTTTCCTAGAGGTTTGGCTTGAAGAAAGCTGTGCTGATGAAGGTGACAGGCTGCAATTTGCAAGATTCAGCGGCAGAGACAGGAGAAGAGATCGAACAGCACACTCTCTTCCCTTGATAAACCCTTCTTCTCCCTCCTCAGCTTTGGTCTGTGCTCCTGATTAAATCACATGGGCTGAGAGTAACTTTAAATATACACTTCTTTTTTAACAAAGAAATAAATCCTGTCAAAACTGACAGCATTCAGATAAACAGCAAAAAACTCAACAGCTTATTTCCCACAAAAGAACAAACAAAAAAGAAAGTAGTAGTTGAACAACTCGAACCCCCAATTCACATGAAACTGTTTTACCAGCGATGTCACAGAGCTCTGCATCGGAGGCATTAGCAAGGGCTTCCTCCAGTTCCGGCTCCAGAGTCACGCTTTCCAAAACAGGATCCATCGGCTTCTGCTTGGGAATCCAAGCTTTTCCTATAAATGCAAAGTGAGGTCACTCTCAGTACAGCCGTAGCACCTGTTTCACAGATAGCCATGCAGATGCATTTCCCCGGGGTGAGGTTTGCACAGTGGAAAGGACAGAAGGGGCACAAGGACCTAGAGAAAAACCGGAGGAGACACTGAATCCCTTCCCATCAGCTCGGTCGGAGTCCTGCTGCGAGGTGAGCCCGGGAGGCACCTGCCAGACACCTCCAACTGCGGAGCTGGACTCCTTCAGCAGCGCAGAGGGATGCACCTATAAACGCCCGGCAGTGCATTTGTACCGCACAATGACAGTTCAAGGCACAGCATGCAGAAAGCCACGCACAGCCTGGCCCTGCAGGACTTCACTTCTTTGAAGGCCGCATAAAAGGGATGGAGGTTCACCAGCGCTCACGTGGACCGAGAGAGGCCAGCGGCTGGGACCCAGCACTCTGCGGGATCGCTCCTGCTGCTGAGACAGCTCCGGCTGCCAGCTCCAAAAGCACGGTGGCGGGGCAGGTGGTGGTCAAAAGAGGGTGGGAAGGAGGTGGTGGAGAGGGTCTGGCAGCAGGCAGGGGTAGCAGTCAGCCATCCAGCAAGCACATGGGGTGCAAGGAGGAGCAGCCTTGGGGCAGCTGTTCCAGCTCAGCATTGCTGCAGAGACAGCAGGGCAGGGGGGAGAGACACAGAGGGCATGCCAGATGGAGACCTCCGTGCTCTACTTCCCAGGACAGCAAGAGGCCAAGGAACACGCCTTTTCCCTACAAGTCAGAGGTGCAAAGCAAGAGGTGCAGCTGGTGAGGCAAAGCTGCTCGTCCCTGGCCTTCTCCTAAGGGGGGCTGCCCACACGGGCACGGGGCTGTGCAGAGAGTGATGCAGCTCCAGCCCAGCTCTGAACAGGACAGGAGGAAACGACCTCAAGTTGCCCCAAGGGAGGTTTAGATTAGATACTAGGAAAAATTTCTACACCGAAAGGGTTATCAAACACTGGAACAGGCTGCTCAGGGAGGTGGTGGAATCGCTGTCCCTGGAGGTATTTAAAAGATGGGCAAATGTGGTGCTGACGACAGGCTGAGAGAGCTGGGGTTGTTCAGCCTGGAGAAGAGAAGGCTCCGAGGAGACCTTAGAGCCCCTTCCAGTACCTGAAGGGGGCCTACAGGAAGGATGGGGAGGGGCTCTTGATCAGGGAGTGTAATGATACGACAAGGGGTAACGGCCTCAAACTGAAAGAGGGGAGATTTAGATTGGATATCAGGAAGAAATTCTTTACTGTGAGGGTGGTGAGGCCCAGAACAGGTTGCCCAGGGAAGCTGTGGATGCCCCATCCCTGGAGGTGTTCAAGGCCAGGCTGGATGGGGCTTTGAGCAACTGGTCTAGTGGGAGGTGTCCCTGCCCATGGCAGGGGGGCTGGAACTAGATGATCTTTAAGGTCCCTTCCAACCCAAACCATTCTGTGATTCCATGGTTTAGTGGTGGTTTTGTCAGTGTTATGTTGATGGTTGGACTTGATGATCTGAAAGGTCCCTGCCGTGAGCCTCCCAGCACTCCCCCATCCCGTTGCCCAGGATGATGACCGGGCAAGCCATCACCCTTCCTCTGCCGGAGCTGGCTGCATCCCAGCTCCTACTGCTCGCACCACCAACGGGTGGGCAGGTCTCTTTGCGGAGGCTGGACCAGGTCAGGTCTGAGATTTCATAGCAGGGCGCCAAAGAAAAGAGAGAGGCTTGTGGTGTTTTAACAAACCATGGCAGAGAGCAGCCTGTTGAGTAAACCCAGTGCTGCTGCTGGGTGGGAGGAGGAGGAGGAGGAGGAGGGGGAAGGGGAGGACAAGGAGGCATCCCAGAGCATTTCGGATCAGTCCCCTCCACTGAAATAGCCCAGGATCACTGCAGAGAGATAGCGAGTGCAAAGCTCTCGGCCTGGCATGCCAGCCAGGACTATTTTTGTCCCCCGTCTCTGAAACCAGAGTCAGCGGCACCAAAGGGGAGAAACAAAGATCCTGCTGCTCGGAGATGTGCTGAAAATAGATGCTGCTAAATTTAGCCTCAAGGAAGAAGCAACTGCACTTTGGGCTCCCCCCGGTACGAAACGGTGGCTGCTATAAACAGCCTTTTGCAGAAGGGCCCATCTCCTGCCCGCGCGCGGCCACCCTGGTGAAGAGGGCAGGAATCTGCCTCCTGGGACACAGCTGCTCTCCCAAAAATAGCGAGGGCATCATGTTCCTGCACAGCCAGGCACCTCCTGGGTACTCTGCAGCAAAGCGTCCGGGTTGGGCTGGTCCCCTCGGTTCTGGCTTGGTGCAGAGATCCAGAACCGTCGTCCCACCGGACACACACACGGCTCAGCAAACTGTACACACCATCTGGTGGGTTCACGCGGGAACAGGAAAAACAGGGCAAACTTAATTCTGCCGTCACACAGTTAACTCCTTTTGACATCTCGCTGTCATTGAAACTTCTGTCTTTTAATTTTAGAAAGTTCCTTATCTCAGTCATGCTGTATTACAAGTTTGAACTTTAAATCAAATGGTGCATGCAAACGGCATTATACATGATAATACAGCATTTATGCACACACCAACTCCTACCCTGTGCAGCAGCATGGCCAGGGAGAGCACCTCCCATGGCAACCTGGTAAATCACCCTCCGAACTGCAAACGTGGTGATTTATTTCCAGCTCCGCAACAACTGTGAATATGTAATTTGCCATCTCTGGCTCACAGTCAATGTAAGTAGTGTCTTCACTCAAGTGAGAAGATGTTTAATGTGTTTGAGATCACATCAGATTGAAATATGATCAGCCCAGACCAGAAGCTGAAGACTCAAAATGCCTGAAATACCTCTGTCTCCTGCAGAACGCTGCTACTACCTTCTGGGCCAGCCAGGCCGGTAGCCAGTGCTGGGCTGGAGTACATTGGAAGCTGCTAAATCACTCCTCCTGATAGCACTCAATTTACTCTTTTCATTTGCTTCTTTCAAGGAGAACTCTTTTTTCTTTTTGATAAAAATGCCACCTGAAGTTTTACTACATGGACAGACTTAACGCAAGCTCTTTCTTGGAGAGGCGCGTGGATCAGTAAGGAGGCAGCTTTGAGAAAGGCCTCAGCTGGGCAACGTGCTCACATGCCCACATTTTCATGCACTTCTTTGATGTGGAGCAACAAGTAGTGCAAACAGCATACGACAAGATCTTCTGCTGCAGGGGGACCATGGTACAGAGGAAAGAACAGCAGAAAAAAGCTTCTGAGAAGCTCCTGGAACCCAGAAGGAAGGACTGACTGGACCACGTCCCATGTCAGATGATATTCAGAGTGCTAATGGGAGCAGGAAAACCCTCTGGCTAACGGGACATGTCCCAGGAGAACAGGAAAAGATGCCAGGAGATGAAAGAGGAGAGAAAGAGCAAACCCCTCGCTCACGGGTGCCAGGGCCACACAGAGCAGGGGTGTAGCAGCCCCCGCAGGGTACGGTGCAGGAAGACAGAAACATGCAAACTGCAGGAAACTGGGAAATGAGGCTGGGGGTGTCAAGGGGTGATGAAGACTGGACAGGAACTGTTGGGATCATCACAGCTGAGGGGAGCTGTAGAGTTTCTCTATAGCAAGATGAAGTTCAGAGTGTAGGGATGGAGCACGAAAGGCAATGGTGGAAGACAGAACACAGCCTGCTGAGCTCACAGGGCAGAGGAGGAACAAGAGAGGACAAAGGATGATGTCTTCCCCAGAGCTTGATACAGATGCAGTGAGATGAGGATGGGAAGAGGCTCCCCAGTGGTACACCCTCTGTCCATCACTTCACAACATATCAGCTGGTACCCAAATCAGCAAGTGCATGGACTGCTTGGTCACACACCAGTTTATTGGCCAGCCTGGGCTGGGGCTAGACAGCAAAGAGCAGATCCACCACCCCAATGGTGTTACGATGAAGTTGTGCCTAGCAATGTGGATCAGACACAACCCTTCTGCTGCGCACCCACCATGCCTTCATCGTGATGCATCAGCGTGGCACAAAGGATAACCATACCTCTCTTTTCACCCGTGAACGGAACCAAGTCTTCTCTGTCTTTAACATCCTTCGCCTGCTTTTCTAGGTGGGCCATGAGTTCCTCCCTTTTGAACGGGCCGGTTGGTGGCTTTTGTGTCTGATCCCGCTGCCTGAGCCCTGCCGGCAGCAATGCGTTCTAGCAGGGAGGGGAGAAACACGGGTTATCTCTGCATCAACCATCAATCTGTCCATCAAACGCTCTCCCCTCTCCACTTTCCTCAACGCACTGTCTTTATTCCACATCGCTGGACAATTTGCTCCTCCTCGTGTCCAAGGTTTTTTCCATCCAACCCCACTGATCCCCACGTCATCTAAGACACATTGTGCTCCTTCCCCCCTCCAACTTCAAATGCTGGTTCCACTATGAAATCTCCATGTGGCCAAGTGGGTGTTTCTCTACAACAGCAGCTCCAGCCCTTTCTCTGGGGGCTCTCAGCCATCCCCTCCTGCTCCTCCGAGCTTCTTCCCACACCCTCACCATTTCTGCTGCAGTGCCAGAACCAAGATGCTAAACTCAACTGATCTTCTCCTCCCTGTACATGTCTGTCCCAGTGCCCACACGCCCCACGTGTCCCAGAAAGAATCGGTGCAGGGAAATCCCATGGTATTTCCCAGAGAAGACCAGAGAGACGCAGTGGTCTCTTCTGCCCTTCATGATCCAGCATAAAACTAGAGGCAGAGTCTCGCAGAGAAGGTCACTCCGTTGCAGAACAAAACCCCTGCGAACCTCAGCCCTTTTTCAAACTGCCTCCTTGTTATTCAGTCACATTAACCACCACGGGAAGTTGCCTTCCGCCTGACGCATATGGCACGTAAGCACCTGCTTATATTTAAATATAGAACGGCCTTAATGCAGTAAGTAAGACTATTCCCAGATTTGACACTAAGCACGTTCTTTAAAGCTTTGCTGGATAGAAGTCAACGTTTACTTTTTAAGATATCCAAGGTGATTTTGAACAAGATGCTGATTTTTCCATGCCCACATAATAAAAGTAATTCATTATAATTTAAATCTGCATCAGTGAAAAGCCTGGAAAAGTAAATGACTAATAGGAAACAACTAGACTTGGGCAATCTTGGAGGGCAACAGAGGAGAACAGTGCTAACACACAAGCAGGGAGGAATAGGAAACGGCTTGCTTCCTCAGGCTTCATGCTGCGAGTGACCATGCAGTCTTCATGCTTTAACTCCCGTACTCAGGCTACACCTGTACTGACAGATGTTCACGACTATTTTACCTTTCTGCATCTCTCACAGAAGGCTGCCTGACTCCACGTCTTCTGAGGCAGCTGTAACCATCCCTATCCCATCAGCCCATGCCCCCTGGGAGCCAGCCTGCCACCTCTTATTTCCCTGTGCTGCAATTAAAAATACTGGTGATGCAATCTACACTGCCCATCATTTCCGGCCCCCGCCCCGAAAGACTAACTGCATGTTGCAGGAACAATTTCTCACTTGGCAGAGCCCAGCATCATCACCTAACGCTGCCGTAGCCCCGCGTCCTGCCAGTTGGCTCTGCACATCCCCTGCCAGGGCCACCGGGACATGTTGCCTCCAAAAAGCTTTCATTGCTTGGCACCAGCAAGGCCCAGTGTTTGCACACGCGCAGCTCCTGCTGATGTTGGGAGGTTGCTAAAAAGCAATTGTCCCATTTTGAAAAAGTCTGGGATTTGGATTTCTGCCTAAACGGAGGAAAATAGAGACCATTTGAATCATAGAATCACAGAATGGTTCGGGTTGGAAGGGACCTTAAAGATGATCTTGTTCCAGCCCTCCTGCCATGGGCAGGGACACCTCCCACTAGACCAGGTTGCACAAAGCCCCATCCAGCCTGGCCTTGAACACTTCCAGGGATGGCGCATCCACAGCATCCCTGGGCAACCTGTTCCGGGGCCTCACCACCCTCACAGTAAAGAATTTCCTCCTGATATCCAATCTAAGTCTCCCCTCTTTCAGTTTGAGGCCGTTACCCTGTGTCCTATCACTCCACTCCCTGATCAAGAGCCCCTCCCCATCCTTCCTGTAGGCCCCCTTCAGGGACTGGAAGGGGCTCTAAGGTCTCCTCGGAGCCTTCTCTTCTCCAGGCTGAACAACCCCAGCTCTCTCAGCCTGTCCTCATAGCAGAGGTGCTCCAGCCCTCTCATCACCTTCATGGCCCTCCGCTGGACCCGTTCCAACAGGTCCATGTCCTTCTTGGGCTGAGGACTCCAGAGCTGGATACATTACTCCAGGTGGCGTCTCACCAGAGTGGAGTAGAGGGGCAGTTTGCTATGGAAGTTCGAAGTGTGCTACGGAAAAAAAGCAAAACCCAAACAACCTACAAACCCCAGAACATTCCCTCCAAGGTGGCCTGATCAGAAGCAGAGATCCGTTGAGCCACCAGCCCTGGCTGACATCAGTGCTGCAAATCACAGTGCTCGTCACACCGGAGCACGCACTCCAGGGCCAGGGCAGGGGAATGTCACAGAGACAAAGTCCCACGTGCAGCCCATCCTTGCGGTGGCAAAACTTCTGCTCATCCACTGACAGTCTCTTCCGTCCTTCTGCCAAGCACAGCCTCTGCAAAGGCTCCACTCAAATACAGATCACTAATGCAGCCCATTGCCCCACAACTACTGAGATTTACCGCCCAGAAAATCTCGAGTAAAGATGACTTACATCAGGATCCAGCTCCTCCAGTTCATTCTCTAACTTCCTGAGCTCCTCCTCTGTCAGAGCTCCAAGGATCTTGTCTTCATCCAGGTCTCGGTATTTTTCTAGCTCCTTCCTGTAAGACATCTTAGAGGAGTCTCGTGAATCTCGCGTTTTATGCCGAAAGAGGACCTGAAATGAAAACAAGCAGTGTTAACACCGAACAGATGAAATGTGACACTGCAGCCCGGCTGGTCGGGGGATGCCGAATACCGCGGAGTTGCAGAAGATTTATGCTTCAAGCATGGCGTAATTCAAAGCCAGGTCAGATTGCTCAGGGCCCCCCTGTCCATACCCTACACACAAGTCACGGCCCATGGTCGTGAAAGTGGCACAACTCCAGTAGCACCGTGCTCCACCATGGGCTCACAGGGCAGCACTGAGGAAGCACCACATACAGGACCCTCGCTAGGCATGTCTTTCTCCAAGCAACGCTAGAGGTTATCGAAGTGTCCTAGGCATTTAATTCCTTGAAGGACAATAAACCACAAATCATAAAGTCTCTCGTGCCCTCAAAAGCCCCCAGCAACACCTCCTTGTGCACGGGGCTCCAGATAACGTTGTCGCCAGGTGGGAGAAGAGATTTGTAGCATCACTGAGTACCTCTGAGCCCTCAAACCTCCACGAGGCCACAGTGGGCGGCACTCCTTCCTGTGTTTTAAAGCCGCAAGGCGATCAGGAAGCATTATCCTCTCGTGTCCAGGAGGCTGCCAGTGAAACGTGCCGTTTAGTGACCCACCTTCCCTGCGACAACGTGTGTCCGCACTGCCGCGAGCCAAGCGGCTGACCTGGGCGCTGCTGCACGCCTAAACCAACCCTTCGAGAAGAGAAGTGGGAGTAACACGCTACACAACCTATCCGGATAATCCCCGCCGACCCAGGGGTTTGTGCCGTGTCTCCTAATATGAAACGCCACACACAATCACACACACGTAACTGGACCTCTGCCAGCTCTGAAAGACCGTAGTAGACCTTCTACGAAGGTCAACTTGCTTAAGATATGCAGGTGGGTTAAAAATACGCTCACTACAACACACAAGAGTGTATCCGACTCCGCTTTTTTGCTGAAAGTTTCCTTCTGTTCCATAGCGCTGTCTGTGTATTTACATTTTTTGGCTCAGTTTTTGTGGAGAACATTGAGCTCTAGATAATTCAGAGAGACTTTTCTTACAGTTTGAAAAAAAGTTTTGCTGTCTTCTCAAGGGGTATTTGCATTAAAATAACAGCAAGGGCCTGTGCATTTTTTCAAGGAGACAAACATCTTCTGAATTTCCAAAAATGGCCCCTTTTCAGCTTCTGCAGAGCGTCAGAGCCCTATCCCGAGTCACATCTCCCCAGCTTTGCCCCATCAGGCCAGATCGTGCTCCCATGATCACTTTTCATTAGTGGAGAAGTCTCTTTACACAACTTACAGCACAGCTGCCATTCCAGATAGGAAAATTATCTTTAGCTTGGTCACAAAAGGGCACATTAACGCACACATGGCCCGACAGCAAGCCCTTAAATATAGAGCCGCCACCTGGTCAGACGTTTGGTTTCCCACTGGTGTGATGGCAATTCCTGCATCGCTCGCATTCCTGCCACTCGCCACTTAGGAGGTGGAGCGCCGAGAGACAGCGCCTCCTCCATGGGAGCCCAGACGGTCAAAACCAGCTTTTTCCACCTTATATTGAAGTGCGCGAACCACGACTAGTCTGCATTGAGTATTTCATTTTTAGTTTTGACCATTCTGCTGTAGAAGGAGATGGAGCTAAAAGCAGGCAGGAAGGCAGAGCATAACGCACCCCAGGGTGCTAAATTCCCTGTAGCGGCTTAAAATACCCACACGTGCCATGAACATGGCAACCTCCGTCTTGTCTACGTGGGGACGGCTACCCCCAGAGGCAGCCACGGCCCCGTCCGAGCCGTCAGAGGTGGCCTGCAAGGGGCGGCTGGGCTGGGACGCAGCCTGGGCAGGGCTGACCTTGTCCCCCTCCCGCCAGAAGGACAGAGACTGTCACCACCGAGAGGCAGGGCAGATGTGGGATGTCAGCGCGCACGGACGATGCTTCTGGAAAGCCCTGCCGGGTTCCTAGGCATCCTGCAGGGACACGCAGCCAGGGCTGCAGATAGCAGCGGCGCTGAGGGCTGAGGACAGGTGCGGAGCCTGACGAAACACGGCCGAAAGCCCCGCGGGGAGAACTCCCGTTTGCTGCGTACCCCAGGCAGGGTCGAGGAGGGGGGATGGTGCCCCTGCCCTTGCTGGGGCAGCCGGGGAGCGGGTGGGCGGCGCTAACCCTGCCCGCGGCGACAGGACCCTCTGTGCCGCTCCGTGTCCCCCCGGAATGAGCTGTGCGGGTTCGGCATCGCATCTTCCATCGCCACCCCCGCAACCAGCGCGGTTCGCTGGCTCTCCCTTATCTCCACATCCCAGGCCTCTTCCACCCTATCTGGCTCATGAGTGCTGGGAGAAAAAGCCAATTCCCCCATCCGCTGTAAATGGCAACAGGGCTTTGCACTGCCAAAAATAAGAGAGCGGGTAAGTTCTGCCTAATTATAATTGTTTTCATGTACACAAAGCGCTGAAACACCCACCTCCACAAACAGGTCTCCCGGAGCCGTGCTAGGGTTCAAGCACCGTTTAAAACAAACACCCGCCTGCCCCAACCCCTGCACCTCCAAAAAAATAACAAGATCCTCTAACACAGCTGCAATATTATGCTCAGATTTTAAATCCACACACTTCTAGACATTCAGGAAAGAGTCAGCTCTAATTCACCACAAATCTGCTCCATCAAATCTATTCTCAATCCCCTCCTGAGATGGCAGCTTTGATTTCTCGCTATTTTTCATTAAGGCTACCAATAGGCTTTTCATTCAATCAACGAAGGAATCATCACAACAAAATATATATGTAATATACAGAAGCCGTGCAGGACCGACACTATTACAACTTTAAGCCCTCAAAAAATTGAAATTCATATTTCCTCAAAAAATTGAAGTTCATATCAACGGCCAAGATAGCAAGGTATTGGGTCTCATTGTCCAAAGTACCCATCAGACACATTAGAAGACAGCCCCAACACTCGCACTTGGTAAGTCTGAAGAGCAAACAAGTTGGTATGCACCAAGACCCATAAAAAGGTTCAAGGAGAAAAGTTAAATTGGATGGGAGATGAACGTACACCACAGATCATCTACAGGGAAGACTGTTCCTACCGTGAATATAGGAAAACAAAACAAAAAAGGCAACATTTGTGATTATGATGGGGGTGGAATAGTTTCTTTTTGAAAAGCACTGAACAAAAAAATAGATGCTGTGCATCAAGTGAAAATGAAAAGCATCCCGTGTGACACTGGAAATACTCCTTTAATGCCCTGCCCCGGTACGGCCCCCCCGCAGCACTGTGCCCTTTCTGGGGCACCGAAACCCAAGAGCAGCACCGACCTCCATGTGGGGAACCGGCGGAGCCCCAGGGAAGGTGGCCCACCTGGGACCACTGTGCCCTGTCCAGGGTGGAGAAGAGGCACGGGGACGTGGTTGCGCTCCTCAGGTGGGCAAGCAGGGCAGGCAGGAGCAGCGATGGGCTCTGGCTGCAAGAGGCCGCTCGGGGAGGCTGAGGAGCAGCACAGGTGGCGCCGAGCCAGAAGATCTGCAGGATCATCTCTCAGTGCTCTGACGACCCCAGCAAAAAGGGCAAACGAGAAAGCAGAACTGGGTAAAGCACACAGAAAGGGCAGCGAGCAAGACAAATTCCAAGAAAACATAAAAACGTCATAGCGAAAACACAGGGACGGATTTCCCCGGGGTGATGCGGTGCTGGGAACAAACTCCCACGTGCGCCAGCAGGATAACCACAGGGAAGGACAGAAAGCCCTCTTCTATTTGCGTGCACGCAGGGAGGAAGAGCAACTAACCTCAGCGACGACACAGGGCTTTTGGGTGATAAAGTCTGTTATCGGTCCAGTCCAGCCCCGATTCCAGCGTTTCACGGCAGGCTGTCAATTCCACGGCAGCACATGGGAGGGTTTGGTGCATCCTCAGCCACCGGCCACACCGATCCACCAGCAAGAGGCAGAGGCTGGTGAGAGCCACGGCTGAAGAAATTAACATCCCTCCCCCTACCAAGCAACTCTCAGATCTGCTGGGAAAGTTCTCCAGTGCTTTGAAATAAGAAAGCAGACCAAGGGCTCAGTCTCTGAGATAAGGAGGTGGCCAACGAGCGTTACCAGTGTAGATATCAATGATTCTTGGAAAAACTGACAAGTTTGAAGGCAGAAGGCTATTCAGGATGAAAGCTGTTTTTAAGCAGCACGAAAGGCAGGAGTTACCCTGGTGAGGGATAGCCTGGCTTGAGAATAGTTCCTGTTTGACTCATGCAGAGGTTTGATTTACGAGATTTTTTTCATAGCTTAAGTATAAACCCAAGTCAAAGTTCAGATCTATTATTTTTACAGTATAAAAACAATAAACTAACTTCAACTAACCCCCTCATAGTTGCTACAACTCCTTTTGTCTTTTCTTTGACTTTTAGTGTAACTTCAAAGGGCAATACGAGGGGTTTTTTTTTGGGAAACTATACATACTTTAAGTAACCATTTCCTACAAAATCAAGAGAAGTTAAGTACTTTCTGTGCATACTCTTAGACCTCAGTGAATCACCCAGGTGTAAATCCAAGATGCATGCTGTGCAGATGAGAGGAGCAAATCATCTTCAGTTGGTTTCCTAAATGAAGACTATATTTTACGTGGCTTCTCAGTCCTCTGATAAACCTTAAAGCCATTAGCTAACTAATGAAATTTCATACATGTCTCAAACCCTAATTTCTTGTCAAGCTGCGCATGCGTGCAAAGGGTCCGTCAGCAGCGGTGTAACATGGAACAAGCCAAGGCATCTCCTTCATCTGACAGTCAGGGAATGAAGGAGAGAGATGAGGCATTTGCAGGGAGGTCCAGAGGAAGGGAGGGTACAAGAAGCCCTTGGAGCCATTACATGTGGTAGAGCTGGGGCAAACACAACGGGGATGGTGGGATGAAGGACATCTATCCACCCAAAAGTGAGTCTCTGCTGGTCCTGCAGCTCATGGGACAGCTTATGAGCCCTGGGCTTGCATCCCAGCACACCTGGGTGCTGCTGTGCAAGACCGTGACTCTGCAGCCGCCCTGCTGTTTGAGTCACCGAGCACCCCAACATCACCAGTTCCCGGGATTTTCAAGAAGGGACCAATGCATTAGGGCAGATCCAGTAACAACAGGGAAAGATGCACATCAGCTCCTTCTAAGACCACATCTAAAACAGTGTGTGAATTTTGCAAAACCCAATAGCAAAGCAGAGCAGAGCACAGGAGGAGCTGGATCCATCCCCAGTGTCACCACACAGCTTTACACATCCAACGTCTTGACCACTGGGTGCCTCCTGTCACTAGTCACCCTGGTCACAAGAGAATCAGGTGTGCTGGAGCATGAATGCTTTCCTCCCAACACACAGGTACAAAGGTCACACTTGGAGCTAGTGGTCCCTTCTCTGGCAGACACAATTAGAGCCCAGCAGTGGTGGCCTTGCAGGTGACCAGGTGGCCCATACCTGCGGTACAGGCAGTGAGATGTTTGCCCCATTTCAAGTGAACATACTTTGTTCTCACTAAACATTGAGTCTTTGGCTTGGAGAAATGAAAGGAAGATAAACATCTAAAGCCAGTCCTTTTAGGGGAATGGTCTCCTGCATGTTTTTTGAAGATTCTTTTTTAGGTTGATCTCATTTTCTCAACCAGAGAGGAAAGCACCTTTTTAACAAGCCGTAAACATGGGCCCAGGCTGCAGCACAGAACCACAGAATCCTAGAATTGTCAGGGCTGGAAGGGACCTTGAAGATCATCTAGTTCCAACCCCCCTGCCATGGGCAGGGACACCTCCCACTAGATCAGGTTGCTCAAAGCCCCATCCAGCCTGGCCTTGAACACTTCCAGGGATGGAGCATCCACCACCTCTCTGGGTAACCTGTTCCAGTATCTCACCACCCTCATGGTGAAGAACTTCTTCCTAACGTCCAATCTGAATCGACACATCTCTAGTTTTAATCCATTCCCTCTAGTCCTACCATTACCCGGCATCCTAAAACGTCCCTCACCAGCTTTCTTTTAGGCCCCCTTAAGATACTGGTAGGCCTCTATAAGGTCTCCTCGGAGCCTTCTTTTCTCCAGACTGAACAACCCCAACTCCCTTGGTCTGTCTTCACAGGACAGGTGCTCCAGCCCTCTGATCATCCTCAAGCATCAAGCGCTGTTGGTCAGCTTGGGCTCTGCATCACCACCTTGAACGTACAAGATGTTGAAACATCTTGTTAAAGCTACAAGAGACTTCCTATAGGCTGTGCACTGGAGTTGCAGTGCAAGCTGCACTAGAAAATGTCTGGCCAGGAGGTCCACAGAGGGTGGTATTCCCCTCTGCTTAGCACCACCGAGGCTGCAGATGGATGTTGCATCATCCAGTTTGATGTCCCCCAGTAGAACACAAGTCTTGACAAGCTGAAGAGACTCCAGTGCAGGGCCATCAGGGTGGGCAGGAGGCTGGGACACAGAAGATGCAAGGAGAAGCGGAGGGAAGTGGACTTCTTCAGCCTGGAGAGGGGAAGACTGCTGCTGGCTAAAAGGAAAGGGTTTCTGGAGAAGACAGAACAAGGCTTTCCTCAGAGGTGCACAGGGAAAGGAAAAGGGGCAATGGGAATAAGTTGTGGCAAGAGAAATTCTAACAGGACATCAGGGGAAGATTCCTTGCCCCAAGAGTGGTGCAGCCTTTGGACAGGGACCAGCCAGGTGGTGGGATCTCTATCCTTGGATATTCAACCCAACTGGACAAGGCCCTTGGAAATCTGATGTAGCTCTGGGGCTAAGCCTGCTCAGAGAGGCCACTGGACTGGGAACTTCCAGAGGCCCCTTCCCATCTAAACTTTCTGTGACCTGGTCTCAGAAGAATGTACAGGCCTGCCCAACTGTCCAGGTTCCTCCTCTGAATGCCAGGAGGTTACACAGGATGGGAACTGGGCTCCAAGCTGATCCCCTACATTTACTTCACAAAACCTTGTTGTTTTCTGCACGCACTTAATTTATCCAGCTGAAGCAAAGTCCTCACTGCTGTGATTCAAGTTTGAATTCTGATTCTGGTTCAACACAAGGGGGTTCATCTGCCTTCCCCTGAAACAAACTGTTCACCGTGAGCTCAGACATGGTTGAAGGTCACCTTGGCTAAGTCCCTTGCTTCTGCAGCATGACAGTGAGTCACTCAGCCTCCAGGAGACCATCACAGTATCTTGCTTGGCAGCATTCTCACACTGAGAAGCCCTTGCGTAGCTTGCAGAGTAGCCAAGCATCATCTTGAATGATCCTCAATAAAACAGGACATGCGAGGTAGTGGATGCCCCCAGCCCCTGTTCAGCAAGCAGCGCCCATCAGGTGTATCTTCATCCCTTAGCCTTTCCACAGCTGAGCCCGGCAGTGCCAGCACATTCATGCCCTGGATGAGAAGAGTGGACAGAGAAAAGACAGAGGAGGTTCCGGACAAGGGGAAGCTCTGTCATGTCAGATGCAGAAAGCAGAGGTCAGCACACACCCTCACTGCTCCAAGGCAAGCCAGCCATCACCTAGAAAGACCAAGCCCCTCTCAGCTGCCCTGCAAAGAGGCTCATGCCTAATGAAATCCAACAGGGAATCTGCTGTTCCTTCAGAAAACTCAGACTTCTCCAAGGAAGATCTGTATTTCCTCTGGTTTGATAAAAAACTCACAACCAGCAGCGGTTAACCTAAGACACACCAAAATTCATGTTCACCTCAGTAAAATATTTGAAAGGAAACTCCTGGAAGGAGGCACTGCGGATCTATCAAAGCACACTGTGACTTCTGCCTCTCTAAATGACACGCCAGCCATACAAAACATGTAATGCTATCTGAAGTTATCATCACCATCCGGAACCCTACATCAATGAGTACCATATGCCATAGACGATACTTACTGATGATGATGCTGCTTCATTCCCATGGGGATCCTCACGCCAGAGCTGGCATTCCCATCCTGGCACTTGACAGCTCCACAGCAAACGGCTGGTTGTCCAAGGTCATGCACGCACTTGGGGAAGCACCAAAGTGACCCCTCCCTTCATCCACTGGTGCTGAGGGAAGTCTTATGCTGGTCACACCCTCCTGGACCTTCCTCTCCCTGCGCGTGCCAGGAGGTGCAACTCTCCCAGATCCCAACCTGACACTCAGAAACCGCCTGTACCTCCCGGCTGTCCTTTCCTCAGCACGCCTGCAGCCTGGAAGCCACACGACTCAGCAGCGGCTCTTACCAAGTGATCTTTCTTATCAGGGCCACCCAGCAAACAGCCCAGATGGCTGGTGACCAGGCAGCACGTAACAGGGTCAAACTCTGCCAAAGCCCAAATACAAACCACCCCAGCTCTATCTCCCCTTCGTGTATTTTTAAGGCACGCAACTTGTAAGCACAGCTATGTGTTCTCCTATTTGGGGTAATGTTCTCTCATGCGCCTGGCATGTACTTAATTGCTTAATTACTAATCCCTATGAAAAGTGCATGGGCACACTTGAGTCATTAGTGACACCGAGCAATCAGTTCCTGCTCTGTAACTTGAATCCTTCCACTTGAAAACTTCGCAGCTGGCACAATCTACACTGAAAAGGGATCCTGGTTTTCTTGCCTGAACTTATGTTAGCCCTTGGATGGACTCCTGCCGCTCTGGCACACTCCAGTCACAGGGAGCAGCTGAACCTGCCGCTGCGCACCAAATCTGAACGAGGCATTTAACAGAAGCAGGACGCTCACACAGTCCTCCCAGGCCTGAAGAAACAAAGACACCACCTCCAGCTGGGAGAGCTAATGAACCACACAGTGCTGGAAGGGGGCTGAGCTCTGGGGAAGCGTCGCTGTAGCCTTGTCTCCATGCTTCTCCCAGGGCATCTGCCACTGGTCGCTGCCAACCAGAGTATCCTGGGCTGGACCCAGGACAGTCTCTTGATGTGTGTTTATCTCATTTACCATTAATGAGTAGGAAGAACTCCCTCCCGGGAGGGTGATGCCACCCTGGGACAGGGCACCAGGGAGGTGGGGTCTCCATCGCTGGGGGTTTCTAGAACGAAGCCACAGCCTCCCTGGCTGAGGAGAGATCTGCTGTGAGCCGGGGATGGACTAAAGAACCGCTGAGCCACCGTCAGCGCTGACATCCTGTGACCAAAAACATGTGCCCATTTAGCAATACAGAGCCATGGAACACAATTTTTATCACCTCCTGTTTCTTCCAAGAGTCTGGCAACTTTACAAAGTAAACACGTTTTGACTACAAGCCCCTGCCTTGAACAGAGAAGTGAAGGCAGAGTCCTCCTAGTTCACGATTTGCAAGTGGTTGTCAACTACAGAGGAAAAAATCAGAAAGCAGATCCCAGCCTCCATCCCTTGAGCTGCGCTGGGCTTTCACAAAAACTCCACGTGCCTGCAAAACAGCGAAGCAGCAAACAGAGAAGTAAAACAATTCATCTGCAAACATGACATTCAGTGTCACATTGCTCTGGGGGATGGAGTTACACATCTAGCAACAGGGGACAGATGCTTCTTAGAAAAGGATCATTCAGGATCACTTGAAAAGGTAAGTAGAACTGTTCTTTGGGTGAATGAAAGTAAAACATGGGCAAAGGAACGCAGTAATGAGACAGACCAGGCTGTCTCCACATCTGTTTGACTTTCCCAAATACACCAAGGAGGAGGGGAGGAAGCAACATAATTCCCAATATTATGCAAAAACATATTATCTGGAGAAAAGCCAGCAGACCATCACAGCTGAGAAACGTGTGGGGAAAAGAACAAGATGAGTCATGCTGGAAAACAAAGCAATGCTGAAGGGGAAAAAAAGGGCCCTGACAGGAGAAGAACAAGAGACCTTGAAAGGAGCAGCAGTGAGCAAACGATGCAGAGTGCTTGTTGGAACACCCGAATGCATGTACACTAGGGCAACAGGTACAGAGGCTGCCAACAGACGACAGTGCAAACTCTTCTACCCAAATGCAAATGGCACTTGGGGGCGGCTCTGGGCACCACGGTGCCCACCAGACAGTGCTCGGCTTTAGTGTTGTGGCCCAGCTCCTCCTTCCTAGAAGACAAAAGCCGAAGGGCTGACTACCGTGACCTGAAGTAGGGCTTGCACACTCAAAAGCTTCTCTGGTATTTGCTCTATCAGTTCTAGTCTGAGAGAAGGTGCCACCTCTTGGCACAGATCTTCTCTCTTTGATGAGAAATGAGGAGTTCATTCTTCACTCCTGCGTGAGCTGGTGGGTCACACATGAGGAAGGGATTTTATATACACTTAAAAATAACCTCCGCCACGTGGCTGAGCACCTTTTTGGCTCAGGGCCCAATACCCAAGGAAAGATGTACAGCAACTAGAGAGAGGACCTCTGCCTCTGGGTAGAGCAGCCGGGCCAGAATGGGGGCAGTGGGCAAATGCGTTCTGCCCAAAAAACCGTCCAGGACCACTTCAAAAGCAGAAGCAGACAGATGAGCACATCAGGAAGGCACGCGAGTGGGGCAGAAGCTGTGTCCAGCTGAGTGAAGGAAAGTTATCTTTGAGATAGGCAGTGCCTTTCAGACGAAGCAGTGGCTAATTCAAGCCGGACAAAGTATGCGTATGGAAAACACACCACAAGGACTCAAAGAGTCTTTCCCCGCACAAATTTCTGCTCTCCCCGTACAAAACCAGCGCAGCCTTCTATTGACCCACCCCCCGGAGAACCATTTCCCAGCGGCGCCCCCAGGGTGACAAACCCAACAGCCGTAACAGAGAGCTACCGGAGCCCTTGGCAACCCGCCCAGCGCGGCGCAGGGCCCTCTGTCCCCACGCTCCCCCCACGCTGCCCCCACCCCGCCACCTCCCGCCGCTGCCCCCGCTCCCCGCCGGGCCGCCGAGCGCCCACCCCGCTCTGCCGCCGACACGCGTGGGCGCCACCGGCTGCTAGCCCAGCGCCCCCGGGGACAGCCACCCTGCGGGCACGGCCCCCCGGCGGGATGGCGAGCGAGCGTGCATGCATGCATGCGGGCAGGGATGCGGGCAGAGCGCCCCGCCATTCCCCCAAGCCCCGCAACCCTGCGCGCTGCCGGGCGCAGGCAGGCGCGGGGGCGGCTGCTATTTCTGCCGAGGCGGTGCCGCCCGGTGCCGGCCAAATATTGTGCCCAGATAAGGGCCGGGCCGCCCCGGGCCCGCCGCCCCGCTTACCGCAGCCGCGATCCGCGCCGAGCCGAGCCGAGGCGAGCCCGGGCGGCGCGTCCTGCCCGCCCCGGCTCCGCCGCTGCGGGAGGCGGGGGTCCGGCCCCGGCCCCGGCCTCGGCCGTCACTCAGAGGGGGCCGGCCCCGCCGCCCCTCCCGGCCGGGAACAGCTGTGCCCGGCCGGGAACCCGCCCTGGGTCCCCGGTTTGGTCTGTCCTTACCCTCCGCCCGCGGGGGAAGCTCGCACCCTCCATCCCCAGCGCGGCGGAGGGCGGCAGCCCCGCGGCAGCCAGGGCGGCATGTGCTTCCCAAGGGTCTTCCCTGCTCCTAGCGAGTTATGCGCGCTAAAGCCTGCTTTCCTCCCGCGGAAACTTCCTTCAGAGTGCCGAGTCGGGCACCCCGGCAAAGGGCCTTTTTGGGAAGCCCCCCAAGATGCGCACGCCTCTGCCCGTGGGGACAGAGGCCACCGCGAAGCACCCCGAGGCTGTGGCTGGAAGAAGTCCTTCCCCAGGAGGAGTGATAGAGCCCTGGGATGGGGGGTCCCTCTTTATGAGGGAGTGTAGCGATAGGACAAGGGGTGACGGTTTTAAACTGAAAGAGGGGAGACTTAGATTGGATATCAGGAAGAAATTCTTTACTGTGAGGGTGTTGAGGCACTGGCCCAGGTTGCCCAGGGAAGTTGTGGATGCCCCATCCCTGGAAGTGTTCAAGGCCAGGCTGGATGGGGCTTTGAGCAGCCTGGTCTAGTGGGAGGTGTCCCTGCCCATCGCAGGGGGTTGGAACTAGATGATCTTTAAGGTCCCTTCCAACCCGAACTATTCTGTGACTCTATGACCCAGGGGGTCTCAAGGCTCGGCCAGACCAAGTTGTGGCCGCCCTGGCCTCTGGCTAATGGTGGCCCCACTACCGTGGCTGCTGGGGCCCTACGGCTGCAAGTGTGGGCATTTTATAAAAGCTGCTTCCCCACAAACACCATCAGTGCCAATGCACCTACTAATTCCATGCCTTATTTAACTCCCTGTCAGTTTGTCCTGTACATCCAGTGACAGCCAGCTCCTAGAGCAGCTCCAAGTCTGTCATCAGCCCAGAGAGATGCCTTCCAGCCTCGTGGTGTCAACAGTGTTAATGACGTTGCTGACAAATCTCCTTTCCCCCATCTCACCTTTGAGTCACCGTAAAGCCCCATGGATTTGTCCTATAATCTTTTTTAACAAATCTCCCACAAAGTATCAGCCCCATGCTCCTCCATATCTCTGCTGTCCAGCCTCCACCATCAGCCACAAGCCAGGAGTGGAGAGGGCCCCAGAGGTATCAGAGGAGGGCGGTCCACCGGAACACTTCTCCAGTCCCACACTTCCCAGGCCTTTCATCTGAAAATGCCCTGTCCGTCTCCATGAGATGGTACCTGGCTTTTTTTCCACAGCTTGTCATACAGGTGACCTAGCCGGTGCTGAGGTTCTGCATCCTGTGGCATTTGGAGAAAGATCTGCAGTTAGCCCTAGAGACACTGGTCACGCCTAGGCCAAACGAAGGATACAAGTGGGGACCCTGCCAAGCAGTGGACTCAGTGCATGCCTCATAGAGGTAAGCAGGATCATGGCCCAAGCCACTGGCATCATCCCAGCTGCTGGCAGGAGTGAAAAAGGCACTTAGAACCACCCAATTCACCACGGACTGGCCCAAATGCCTGAATTTCTCCAGTCTGAAGAAGCCTGGAGGTGGGTACCAGATCAGACAAACCTAGACGCCAGTATCTATGCTACCTGCTCCCCAACCATCTTTCTCAAGGGTGTGCAAATGGTGAGCAGCTCAGCAAGGGATCCACCAGCACCACCAAGCTTCCCTACAAGCCCACATTGGCTTTGCACTCTGATACACGCGAGGCACTTATTTTTTTTATCCCAGCTGGCTGCTGTCAGATCTAGTTTTGTGGGCACCAGAAGTTCATCCAAGGGGAGCGCTAGAGTCCCCTCAGAATGCACTCAGCCTGTCTCCATCACGCGAGGCACTAACCCAACTTCTCAGCACATTTCTTTTCAGTGTAAGTATTGGTGATGCTTCATTTTTAGCTGTCCACCATGACTCCCTGCAGTAATGGACCTGCTGCGAGTAACGCACCTTGCAGCACTGTTCACAAGACACCAAGTATTGCTGATGCTGACCACATCTATGCCCCTCTTCGAAACAGATCTCAAGGTAATGGCTCAGCACCCCTGAAGCATGTCCACTCAGGTCACAGGCTCCTCTTGCCCGAGCCAAGTTCTAACCTCACAGAGCAGGACAATTCTCCTGTTCAAGACTTCCACTCTGAAAACATCAGCAATGAACAAAAGAACATAAAAGGAAGCTTTCAGCCATTATGAAGGTTTAAAGTGAAGTTTTTTTTCATTGCATGATTCTTCTCCACTTTTCTTGTCTAGCACAATCAGCACGTGGGAATGCAGGCTCTCAAAGGTTTGCCTGATCCGCAGCAAGTCTGAGAACAAAGGATGAGTGTGGTGAAAACACAGAGACAACAAAGGTCTCCCTGAACAGAGAAAGAATAGTCCAGGAGTGGAAACCTTGTAGACGGGAACTCATTTTGGGATGGCAAACAGGATTCTTGTGTTTCTCTAGAGAAACAGAGTTCCTCAAAATGACCCAGGGTGAACATACTGGGTGATGAAAACAGGTAAGCTTAAACTTCATAAACCTAACAAAATACAGCTGAGGTGGAATAAACAGAAAAGAGGTGGTTTGGAATTGTTTATTGTTCACAGCCTTGGGAAAGTAAGAGATCTACTTTGTTTAATTATTACAGTGTCATTTGTTTTCCCCAGGTAATGAATGTTCATTTTCCTGTTTATAAAACTCACAATGATCCACAACACACGTCTAACAATGCTGCATTCCTTTTCTCTGGCTGGAAAGTTATCTTGGGTGGAGTCCCAAGAATTACACACTGCATCTCCACATTCCAAGGGAGGATCGGCTGGGCTTCTGCAGATACTGCCTACCTGTTTTTTGGCATTTATAATGGAACTGGAGTTCCAGTGAATTTCAGGCATTCCCCCTCTCTTTGGTAAGATTGCCTAACACCTAACCTAAACTTAACTTTCTGCAATTCAAGCCCTTTTATGTCCTATTTTCCCTACATATAAGCCCAGATTCTTTATCAATGAGAACTTTTAAAAGTGCTCCCCTCCTTAGCTGTCTCCTACCTAGACTAACTACAAATTCTTCTATTTAAGACAGGTTTTTTAGACTTTCATTGTTCTTGCTTTTGTCTGGATCCTCTGTAATTAATCCATATCTTTCCTGTAGGACACTGCCCAGAACTGCATGCAGGATTCCTGTGGAGGCCTTTCTAGTAGCCCTCAGAATAGAAAGATCACGTGAAACAACTCCACCACCTTCTCGGTTCAGACACACACATGCCTGGTGAAGTGTCATGCATTCACAAAAGCAGAGAAACCATTCACAACAAACCCCAAACACAGATGGCTGAAAAACTGAGGTTAAAAACCACGCAGCATTCTGTGTGAATTAAGAAGTTACACAGAGCAGGCAGGTTTCATCCCTCTTCCCTAAGGACAGCTACTAGTTATGCTACCTACTTCATGGATCAGGATCGTCAGCAAACTCAGAGTGTTCAACATTGTGCACAGGCAACACCTCCTGCATGTTTTTCAAAGCCAGAACACAAACTGTACTCAAATAGCACCAGCAAGTCAGTTGGCAAATGTACCAGAGAATCTCATAGGCTCGTCAGTGGGGTAAAAAAACCCAACATTAAAAGCAGGCGTAAAATCATAGCTCTGTGACTGAAATCACAGGCGGTGTAAGACGACTATAGGTAAGTAAACTAACAGGAGAGTACCTGTAACGTAATGGACTAGTAACGGAGCTACAAGTGGGTATGGAGACGGGGAGATGTCTCAACACAGCCTCTGGACACAGCGTATGAACTCCAGACAGCATTGTGTCAGTAACTGTGGGTTGGGGTGGGTGCACGCCCAATGCACACATAACATGATTCACCACATGGAGCGCGGTGCTCTTGGGTTTGCTGATCAGTTAGACTGCCCTTTGTTTTACCGACATACGAAGCAGCCTATGTGAACTCCAGCACTGAGCTGCCTAAATGCATGAGACTATGTGAATATTGTCCTTGCTTCTGATCTGGGCTTTTTAGACTCTGGAGCAGCCACTGAAAACCAAGGAGAGGGTGAGGCATACTCCAGAAGGAGCAGACAAGCTCAAAAAGCACCTTGAGTCTCTTGAACATCTGCCCCACCACAAGTGTGGAGCCCCAAACCCTGCTCCATCAGTTCACAGGGGCAAATCAACTACAGGCCAACAGCAGATCCCCAAGCCGCAAAGGATGCAAACACAGCATGGGCATTTCTCACACAACCAGACAAACTTCAAACAGCTCCAGCAAAACACCCTATGTCATTACAATTATCAATTAATAAGCCATCAAACTTTGCAAGACTGCGGATAAAGATGGTATATGCTCTTAAACACATACGAAAACTCTCACTCTCTTCAGGAGCTCAAGAAAGTGCTCGTCTCATCCTAATGACCCGCACCATTCAGATTTTCAGGCTCAGAAGCAGTCCCACAC
Source organism: Chroicocephalus ridibundus (assembly GCF_963924245.1). Taxonomy (NCBI): domain Eukaryota; kingdom Metazoa; phylum Chordata; class Aves; order Charadriiformes; family Laridae; genus Chroicocephalus; species Chroicocephalus ridibundus. The sequence continues at coordinate 16,420,115 of NC_086316.1, forward strand.
AGGGAACTTCTGCACGGACCTTTATCCTACAGCAGTTCATCATCATCACATCAAGTCCTTCACCTGCATTCTTCACCACCTCTGCTGCGGCAGCTGAGGGAGGAGAAATTGATTAATGCAGAAAAATATTAGTACCTCAGGCATTAACATAATTCCCTCTCAACAAGCACACTTAAAGAGTCTCACCTCAGCATACTTAAATATGGACAGGACCATGTTAACTAGCAATTTGCATTAGATTAGCGGTTGATTAGTTTATCACTGCCTACTCTATTCATAAGGGCTCTGCTGTACCCTGTGTACAGTCCCGGCAGACACTCAGCAGACTATCAAGAAGACTCCTCGCTGCTTAGCTCAGACCAACTCCAGAACTATACCAAAATTAGACTAAAAGGGTGCAAATTTAAGTCTTACATGCTTAAACAGCTTGTTTACTCAGAATATTTGCATGCGTATTCTTTCCTAATGTCATGTATTGCACTGTACCTTTCAAGTCCCAGCTCCCTTTCTGTCCAGTCCCCTTTACCTGTGTGGACAGGATGCTGGCAGGATTTCTCAGCTCAGCTTGTGTATTACTAGAAAGATTATATAGCTATGCGCAGCAGAAAAATGCCTTCTGCTGCCATTCACTGTGTTAAACACAGCTTTAATACTGTGTTTAGCAATCTTAAGGGACTATGGCAAGCAAACTCAAATCTAGGTAGCAGACTATGAAATATAATCATGTCTATACCTCCTTTAAATATTTCTAACACCAAAAATAAAATAGGCTTTAAAGTAGGCCAAAAATACAGTATTCAAAGGACTTTAAGCATGTGGACATTGCTTGCTCCTGTCTCCAGGGAGCATCAGTCCTTGAAAGTTTCTCAGAAGCATACTTGAAAACGAGCTATCAAAAAAGACGGAAAGGAATGCCTTCAATTTAGCAACCGGTTGGGGGGTGGGGTGAGGAGGGGAGTGGAGAATTCAGAAAAGCGGTGTCATTGCTAAAGAACAGCAAGCAGACTAGTAAGCACACGAAGCGCATACCCTTCTGCGAAAGTCATGCCCCGCAAATGCCGATTGTGAGGCACTTTCAACTATTCAACTCTTCCGAAGTTAAAGAAGGGGGAAAACCCCACCAATAATGCATGTCTCTAAATTCAGAAATATTGAGGACTGCTTCCATGTTTCCCAAGTAATAAAAGTGTTAGTTAAAGGAAATGGGAGAAGTACCCAGTAATGGCTCTGAGTAACAGTTATGAGGAAAAAAAACTCCCCAATATTAGGGAACGATCCCAAGAACAAAAGTCAACATTGTTTTATTGATAAATAATTTTTAATATTTTCACCCAAACATTCTAGCATTACAATGGTAAACAAAGTGCAAATTTCAGGAAGTCAACTGAAGTCAACAGAACCCAAACTTGTTAAACAAAACCTTTTCACATAACACAGGTTTTTAAATTTTATCCCCTTTATGTCTTCAAGGCCATGTAGTAGTAATATTTCTCTTCAAAGCCTGTTACTTATTTTATTGCTAAGGAATCTGAGCTGCTACATTTCAGAAGTGGTGATTAATCATCCTTTGAAAATTCCACAAGACTCTGAGACACAAAATCATGAATCCATATATCAGTATCTGGATGAGATGTGTCCACGAGGAAAGTCACTATTTTTCGATCCCAAGAGTTAGTGCTTTCATTAACTGCCTCTATCTGTGCCACCAAGGGTTTCTTCTCTACAAGATTCCGAAACACTATTGATGCCTCTTCTGACCACTGCTGGCTTTTCACTCCTAGGACAAATGTAAAGCAAAATAGAAGGTCATTTATAGACTAGACCAATCTGAATGATTAAGTTTATAAAGCAGTGGGGGGAATTTAAATACTTGAGAAAACACATGTTCAAGCGCTACTGAAGGCAGCTTAACTCTAGAAAAGAAACACAAGCTGACTCATCACCCACACAAACGAGCTTAATTATTACAGAGACTAGGACATTTATTTTTTCTTGAAGTCTAAAGATAGGGGCAAATTTGCACAAGTGAAAGGCAAATTCACTGACTCACCGGGTAATTCAAAGTGTATCAGCTGCCATGTATGATCAAGGTATATTAGGAAACATGACAAAAAGGAAACTAAAAATCCTTTCAAAACAATTTATTTTGTCTGCTGCCTGAGGTTACTGAAATTATTTGTCCTGTTCGTCTTGTTTAGAGTAAGTTTTCTTCATCTCAAAGCAGCATCAGCCACTAAAATATCTGCCAAACCCTGAGGTTCCAAACTAGATCTGTAAAGAGCAGAAACGAAGAGAAATGCTGCCTAAATGCCTCACAACTGCTGCTGTTTTTTTGAGCGCAGCCAACTCACAAAGTCAAGTCTGCTCAGGGATGTGATGCTAGAACTCTACCAGGTTTTTGAATATGACTGTAAGAAAGAAGTGGCTCCTGCAGACTTGAAATTCAGTCTCCCCAGACCACTGCTGGTGTACAGCATCCAGACATACAGGGCTCAAGTACCGTGCATAAGCACCCAAAAAACAACTTATGGATAAAAGAAGCAAAACAGCAAAGTGACAATGCTTTGCTTTTACTATTAGCAGCAGCTTGCTGCTGCTGATAGGACAGGACAACACAGGAACACAGCTCCTTGCAGTTTACAGAAGGAATGAGAAGTCAACAGTTCATCAACAGTTAAGAAAGGGCAATTAATGCTAGGAAAGGCTGGTGAGGAAGCAAATGGGATTTTACAAGGAAATAGACCAGAGACTGAGATGTAGCAGACATGAAACAAGAGAGAAAAAAGTGGAACAGCAGCAAGACAATAATTACCAGTCTCAGTCGGCCTGCTTTGACAATATGAAGCAGCTCAGAGGCCAACTCAACTAGCTACTTGGGATTCTGTGAAGCAGGAAAACTGGATGACTTGCAGGCTTGCTCAGCTGGATCCTGTACTACCCCAGTAGACAGACACAGCTAGAAATCAGCTTCATTTCAGCACTGCCCTCCTAGGACCCCTGTTGTTGGTAACACATCCATCATCACTAGTTTAAAGCAACCCCCAAGGTCACACTGAGGCTATGCAGGAAAGCAGATCCACAGAAGGCAAAAACTCTGTGGCTTGTCAACTTCAGACAAGCATATCCTGTAACTGAAGTCTAGACCAGTGCTGACCAAACAGCAGCAGAAAGCAGCAACTCAATTAAGAGACACATACACCTGAAAGCAATATAGAAATGAAAGAAAAGTTTGGAAAGGGAAAGGAAAGACACCGAGGCGAGATCAAGTTGTTTTGTTTTGTTTTGTTTTTTTAATTTTATCAGATGTATGCACACTCTCTATGCCCCACATTCTCAAGGAAATTAATCTTACTTAAGTGTGTTAAAAGCCCCCACCCCCCTTTGAGTTTGTTTGTTTGATAACACCAATATTTTTCAGCCAACTCTGGATTCCACTGGATGCACTGGAAAACAGTGAATTACAATAGGGGCAAGATATATATGAAAAACTTCTCTAGAAACTCAGCATCTAGTTCCTAACTTTATGTAGATTAAGAGAATCAGAACATAAGTTCTTAGCAACAGATATATCATAACTTTCACACTTCATAATGGGTTATATGTAAGGATCCAAAACCCATTTAGTTTTGATTTCCGTGTGTCCTTTGCATATTATACATCACACACCTTTAATGGTAAGTATGTATGACAATGAAAAGCAGCTGCTGGGGAAGTTCAAGCAATCGTCAGTTTTATACATGGTAACTAAAAGTGCTGCATTCAAATAAACAAAGAAATAATAAAACAGGACCATCACCACATACGTCATGAAGAAAAACAGAGCTACTTTGATGACATAAACACGCATGAAGCATGCTTTTGCAAGCAGGTATATGCTTACTTTAGAAAAAAACAATTACATCACTAACCTTTGGCTTTTCATTTCTATTCATTTGCTTTCCCCACTGATATAAGACTTTAACAAAAAAAAAAAAAAAATTGTCAATGCTTACTACCTACCTGCAAGCTGAGCTGTTATAGCTTGGAAAGGTAGTTTTCTAAATGTATCCATGAGTGGCCGTACTTTCTCTATGCTGACAAACTCATGCTTACCGTAGTCCAGCTCATATACCGACAAAAACCCATTTCTAAGAATTCCTTTTATTATGACCCTGTACCACCTGAAAAGGGGGAGAACAAGAATAGACAATTTGAATTCACATTCACACATGGTCATGGCTCCAGAAAAATAACACACGACCAAAAGATCTTAACCAACATGTCTCAGGCTTCCCAGATCTGGTATTATCTAAATAGAAGTCAACTCTTCCAACTACAGTCTGGAAGCACGAAGAGACTGCAACCTCATTTACTCCCTTAATCTCTCAGATATCATTGGACATCTGCCACCTTGTTAACAATGCAGACAAAGCAGAGCTAGGCTTGCCTTCAAAGATTTTGTTTTTAAGTATTTACTTACTGATTTTCAATTTTAGCTGCATACAGCTTGTTTTTTTCAACATTCACAGGTTTGTCTTCTGCCCTGCTATAGTACAAGATCATTTCTTCCATTAGGGCTTCCAGATTATGTAGCTCTTTCCAAGGCTGGACAATAAAGTGACCTGGATGGCAGGCAACTGAGACATAGACATCCATGAGCTCACCAGTCTTTGACAAGGGTAGAGGTGGGGGCATATCAACGGTAGACGCTGCACTGCTGGGTTCTCTGGCTGAATCAGACAAACTCTTCTCTACCCTTCCACTAGTTAACTGTAGAGCTGAAACAGCATCACTTGTCACTTTTGTGGAGCTAGTCCCACTGGGTGTGACACTCAAGAAAACATCTTTCTGATGCTTCCACAAGTCTGCATTTTTGATCTGTCGATTGACGCTACGATCCGTGTCCGGGAAATTCTCTGGAGCAAACAAGTAAATGTGTGTAATTCCCTTTGAACCATCCTGCTTAACCACCTCGGAAAAAAAAATAAAATAGTTATTAACTGGAAATTAAACTGGTTAAATGCACATCTGATTTTGTATAGAAGACTAAATCTTTTAACAGAAAAGTGGCAACAGTTCATTGCATTCTATATGCACAAAAGTATTTTTAAGGTTCTCTCAAACACATTAATGAAGTTGTTAAATAGTAAGCAACTCACAGCAGGAAGAAGAGCATTTGCAGCTATTCCACTAATGTAAAGCAAATAGGAAGACTGAATTTTGTTCTGCCCAACAGGTTCAATCTCAGTACTGCGTGAACAATCCTAGTTTTCAAAACAGCAGCCAGTGTCCATACATACCTAAACAACTAAGTAAAGCTATTAAATATTAACACTTAATCCTTCAAAATTCTCTTCCTGTCATTCTGGGAGATGAAGCCTAGTAACTTAAGGATGGGAAAAAAAATAATGAAAAAAACCTCCAGGTTTGTATCATGCATAATTTTCAAGCACTGACACAAAAATATTTCCTATTTAACATCAGATATGCTAGCATTACTGATAGTGAAGCACTGAAATTTCAATTTGTCACAGTATATAACATTTCTTCACAGATTCTTCTGTTGATTTTCCTAACCAGGAATAAAAACTTTCCACAATTAAAGCACACTTTATCACCTATTATTTAATCAAGTAAGAATTAGTACCAAACTCAAACTATCTTGGAAGAGGATGTCCAGAAAAGCCAGATTCAACAGTCATATGTCCCAGACTAGAGGAGTTATGTTTTAACTGTACCGTCTCCAGCGTTAAAGCAAGCAAAAAGGTAAAGGAAAGCTATAAAATACTTTTTTCAAAGTGCTGTGACTGTATCTGGAATCAGATTTTTAAGAGGAAATTAGCTTTGTTTAGCCTGTAGCTAGTAATAGATTTCCTTTAGAAGGGCGTTCATTAAACTGGAGAGGACACATTGCAAGTGGAAATACTTTTATCTCAAAGATAACGGAAATTCAAAGTATGCAACAGCATATACTAAATCACACTGGATTAGAAAAAGCAAACAAAAAATAAAGCTGCTTTCCAAGACCATAAGAAGAAAAAGACATGCTCACAAGAGGCATAACAATAATTTAAGAGTAACTCAACAGTTATAGTTTTTTATGTGGTGAAACATTAACAACTGTGTTTATTTCTTTATTTCTTATCAGTTGGTAAAATAACTCAAGCTGCTTATTTGGACACAAACAGCAAAATGTGAAAGGCTAATGTGAAAGTCGCGGAATTCTTAAGGGGAAAAGATAAGCTTCTAACAGGCTTAAGCAAGTAAGTTTTATGCCAAATGTCCAAAGAAGAGGACTTCGTATAGAATTTATGCCCAAGAGCTGGCTACAAACTTTTAAACTTCCATAACAAAAATCAATTTGATGACTGGTTAAGCTTCTAGAGTTGTTCTTTTAATGGTCTTTCCACACGCCTATGGATTTCAAGTCACATAGGCATTTTGACTATTTACCTTCATGCTAAATTCAGGACAATTCGTTACAGTGTCTCTCAGCCACAGTACAGCATCTGGAGTCCACATGCCAGTGTTAGGAGGCAGGTCTGCTAGGCAGCATTTTATAGCCTAAGAACAGAATTAAGTATAATTTAGTAACATGGGAACTAGTCCACAATTCCTACTCACAGAAACTTCATTAATGCTGACAGACTCAATAATGTATGACAAACAGAAAGAGACAAAGGAACAAGTAAAACCAGTACCATTACACATACACAACATCCTGTTGATACACAGGACCTTATGGTTTATTTCAGGCAAAGATGCACAATGACACACACTCCAATGTTGAATGCTATTAAACAAAACAAAATTTAATTACATAAACCTTGAAGCAGCAGCACCACAAACACTGCCAAGACATCTAGCACAGGTTAGCTTTAACATGTCTTTATACCTGAGGAGGTATTGCAATTACTTCTCTCAGGAATTGTGGTGGGATTTCTCTAAGCTCTGATATTTTTACAGTTGCAGCTGTTCCAGTATCCATGAACTGCACATCAAGCGCCCGCCTAGAGTGAATAAGTCTTATCTGAAAGAAGAAAACAAAAGCACCATTTTGAGGTTAAAAACACAACAGTGACACATACACTATAACAAGTTTCATAGAAACTATGGATTCAGATTTAGCTGAACAAAAAGAGCCATTCCTATGTGGGAAAACTGTAGCTGTTCTTTGAATACTGCTTACCTCTACACGTGCCCATTTTCCTTTGGAAGGAAACAAGCAGATTTTGCCACAGAAAGGTAGTGATACACTAAACTCAGGTGTCTGCTGCAAATACAAAAACAGAAGTTAAAACGCATGGAGCTATTAATATCTGGCACTCAACCATTTCAAAAGCCCTACATCGAATAAACAATTCTGAGAAGCAAGAACTCTGTTTCAAATATAAAGTCTCTTTCCAGCCTCAGAAGCATTTCTTATCATGTTGTTTTAAGCTTCCCCAATCAGTAAAGCTTTAATTCCAAGCTGTATATCTTACACACAAACTGAGAGAAAATAAAGTGCCAGGGAAAAAAAAACACATTTGGAAACACAGAATATGAAATCACTGACCATTGCCTTTAATGTTCTGAAAGCAAGAGCAGTTTAGAGCTGTGACAGACAACTGAAAAAGCTCCTACCTGTATATTCTAGAACACGTCATTTGTTCAGATATTTAACAACCCAAATTTACTCCTGACCCAATGCAAGTCTTATGGGGGTAACATTCACCATCATGATCCTAAATAACATAACAAGACAATGGCTGCACTATAAAAAGCATGAAGAAACTCCATTTGAAGACCCATCGACACCTTAGTTTGTTTAAATTCTCAAGCAAAATAAAAACCCTCAAGATAAGCTGCAAAGTCAAGATTGCTTCTTTTACCTCCATACACAGATTAAGAGATGATGAATGTCAAAGTCTCCCTGAGAACCTAACATACACTCTGTCCAGAAAATCTGAACTTCTGAAATACCTGTCTGGCTGCCTTTGTGTGGCTAAAGCTTTCAGGGTTCTATATGCTTTCCTTCAGTGTTTAGTTTGCTTGAAACTGAATCTTGATTACTGAGAGGTAAAGTATTTCCAGATGGTGTGTGTTCCATAACAAGCCTAAAGCTCAACTTCTACACCTAAAACCACTTTCATAGAATCATAGAATGTGCTGGGTTGGAAGGGACCTTTAAAGGTCATCTAGTCCAACCCCCCTGCAGTCAGCAGGGACATCTTCAACTAGATCAGGTTGCTCAGAGCCTCATCAAGCCTGGCCTTGAACGTCTCCAGGGGTGGGGCCTCCACCACCTCTCTGGGCAACCTGTGCCAGTGTCTCACCACCCTCATTGTAAAGAACTTCTTCCTAATGGCTAATCTAAACCTACCCAGCTCTAGTTTAAAACCATTGCCCCTCGTCCTATCGCTACATGCCCTTACAAACAGCCCCTCCCCAGCTTTCCTGTAGGCCCCCTTCAGGTACTGGAAGGCTGCTATAATGTCTCCCCAGAGCCTTCTCGTCTCCAGGCTGAACAACCCCAGCTCTCTCAGCCTGTCTTCATAGGAGAGGTGCTCCAGCCCTCTCATCATCTTTGTGGCCCTACTTTGATGGAGTAGTTTCGCAAGCAGCAGTTCTAACAGGACCTTTAAGGATCTGCACTTCATGGTTTAAATCTCTAAGGCTCACTTGAATGTTGAACAAATTAGATTCTCTTAAGATTTCTTCTCTTTTGTATAAATTCTCTTGAGTCTATTAAGGGTTGTTGCATGGGTCTGTAAATGGCTGGTGGAATGTCGGACTTCTGTCACATGCCTATTTCAAAGCAACTTCAGACTTTTGAAAACGCCTCTTATACATCAGTTGTAGTTGAAATCAGCCACAACATTCAAAAGCTAAGGGTACAAGGACAAAACATCAGATCAAAGCCATCCAATGTCCAAGGAAGCCAGCTTAAAAAGAACAGACCTTGATTACACTGCTTTTATTGTCACTTTGCACAGTATGCTGTGGGCCAGGCTGCTTATGCACCTCAATTTCATCACGTAAGTAAAACTTCCAGAAAAAAAAAATGGCAGTATCTCCACAGGCTTTATACCAATCTGATGCAGTTTCCATTGTAAGCTTCCCGTTATGAGACATATCGTTACTGTTCAAGGGAAGTTATAAGTATTCACGGAAAGTTGTAAGCAGCTACTGAAACCTTAGAGACATCTTATGAACAGAAAAGCGTAAAAAGACACTTTTCACGCTGAAGGATGCACCCCAAAAAACTAGGAAGAGAATTTATAGCCTTTTTGAATAGTTTGTGGCTACCTCAGCAATGTGAACTTATGTGCAAGGAAAATGATTGGTACAGTTTGAAGAAAGGCTACGTGACTTCACCATTTCTCTCACCATAGAACATACCTTGTAATGGAAGTAGTCTTCTAATTTCTGCAAGATTTCAGAAAGTCTAGACAAGCCTTTAGATGGCACTTGGCAATACAGGCTTCCATCAGAGAAAACACTGGTTACTCTGACATTTGTATAGAGTGCATCTACCTGCAACGGTAAGATTTTCACAAGAAAGGGGTGGGGGGGAAACCATACACACCAACTTAGCAAATTTCTGAGTACTTTTTTTTGTCCACCCAAGACCTTAGCAGTCAATGATTTTCAATGGATTAAGAAGAAAACAGGAAAACGGTACCTGTAGGTGCAGTTCAAGGGACTTGTCATACAATGCCTTCAGACAAGTAGCATTGATGTTGATATCGTCTTCTCCGGAAGTGTCATAGAGAACAAGAAGAGGAATATCACTCTTTTCCAGTATTTCCACAGCAAATATCTTAAAGCACGTCTGCAATTCCACAGTCTTTACTAGGACAGGATCATCACAGAAGGCTTCCAGTCCTGTAAGACACACCATACTTTTTATGTATCACTGTATTCAAAGGGAAAAATAACAACCAGGTCTGTGTTTGCAACAGGAATCTTTCCAAGAATCAGGATGTAGCAGGAAAGCTGTACTGCACCCCTACTTATATTCTGCTTAATTTCCACCTTTTTAACACAGAAAACTGTCTTTGGGGCTGGGGGTGGCGCGGAAAGAAAAGAAAAGAAAAAAAATCCTCTTCAGAAAGAGTCAAGGGAAATGGGCAGAGAAAAAAGGAATGCATCCAAGTATTAAAAAAACCAACGAAACAAGAAAAAAAAAGCTCATTCATGGCCACTTTATATATTTAGAATAAAATATTTTTTAAAAGTTAGAAATGCCTACCAGTTTTAGGAAGGTAAATAATTTGCATCAGAGTCTAAGAAGTCTGCAAGTATGCAAGTACTGAAAGGGGAAGGACCACTTGAAATAACTAAATAGGATCACATTTAGAAATATTGCCCAACCTAGCCAGAACAGATGTGCCACATTTGTGGAAAAAGAAGCTGTGCTAGTACATTGCTTCACACAACAGCAAATGTTTCCTTATATTTCTTTAGGCTTGCATATATTAAAGGGACAAAGATATCCAAGCTAAGTGCAGAAACAACTAGGGTCCGTTACAGATATACTTGCTATCAAGGTCCTGTAATATCAAGGTTTCTTTACAAAACTCTCCTTCACATCCTTCCTTCCTTCCTTCTCCTCCTTTCGATGCCTACCTGCTTAGACCGGCTGTCTTGGACAAATCTAACATACATAGAGTTATTACAAACAAGGATCAAAACTCCCAGACTGAGACACTTCAATCCATAAATCATGCAACAGCAAGCTGTATAGTCAACACTGCCAGTTTACATTTTGCAGGTTCACTTACCTGCCAGTTTACATTTTGCAGCTTGAAATGGAAGTGAATGGAACTGTTTCTGTAGTTTGTACACACTGTTATTTTCAACAAACTCACTGAAGCCATGATCAACATAGCATACCTAATAATGGAAAAGGGAATAAAAGTGTACGATCATGAATATAATTATAAATGTTTTCTTGTGTCTAGGAAAAATGTATTCTGCTACAACACTCTCTGTGCAGTCACAAACAAATCACTTTTCACTAATTTAGTACTATATAACACCAATCATCTCATTTTTATTTCACTGCTTGAACGTTCAGAGTTTTCAGGGAAAGCTGCCTTCTCAGGATCTCCGTAAAAACATCCTCTCCAACTGTTCCACAGAATCTCAACTCTGAATAGGAACAGTGCTGGAAGGACTTAGCACATATTACCTCAAATCACATGAAGAAAGGTAATAAAAAAATTTTTATTTGCAAAGTTTTGAAAGAGTTGAAAATTCAAATACCACTCAAGTGCCATTCTATGTTTTGCCTTTTGTTTTTATAGCATTAAGAGAATCATTCTGATTTATGCTTATACATATACCACAGTCAATGCAGGAAATCAGTAGGGAAACTGCTGTTTGACAGCAAATAACTGGAACTAAAGTGAGAGTAAGAAGGCTTTGACAGGACTTTTTACAACTTTTTTCTAAACTCTATCATGCAAAATGTCTGCATACCAAACACTGAAAGACGAGTCTGAACACTGTTTCAGAGGATAATCAGCAAATACTGCAATAAAGCAGTAGCCTTCTTTTGTCTGATAGCTCTAGCTGGAGAGAAATTAGAGGCAAGCTTGCTACCAATGTCCTTGCCACTTCTCTAAATCCAACAATCTTTCACAAAACTGAGTTCTGACTGCCCCCTCCAAGTTCCACCTGAAGGGTATCACACTAACTTTCAGAAAAAAACTCAACTCTAATACACGTGCTATTTAAATATTTATGAAATGGATCAACTTTAGAAGTATGTTAAGCACACCTGGGTAAAAAGTGATCTAACTGAGGGAAGAAACAAAAAATAAAAAGCTATCACTAATGTTTGAGTGGCATGAAATAATTGAGAAGTTTGAAACTTTTTTTACAGTTTTATCGTATGTTCTAGTTTCATTGCAGATGGCAAGAAGAGTCTGCTTGGCCCAGGAAAAGTTTAACCGAGGAGTTAAATAATCTGGAAGGGGTTTAACTAAAATGCACGCTACATCTAACTCCCAGGATATTAGATCTGCTCGGAAGGGAACACAAGTATATCCGTCTCATTGTCTTGCTATTTAGTGCATAGTTCAGTACAAGATTTCAAACAAGATCTATCAGCAAGTGAATTTTATTCTTCTCTTTCCTTTCCTCTGTCTCCCTCTCCAACTAGTGCTACTACACCCATTCCCCCTAAGGACAATCAAAGGTATATTTTCAGTACAAAAGTGCTATAGGGCCCAGCCCTATGCAAACCACAAAACAAAATCCCAAAACTCAAACTATTTATGGTAAAAAACCCTGAAAGACCATTTAAATTTGGCAATCACATAACTTCAAAATAGCCTTAATATCTCATATAACTGAAAATAGAAGCACTTCAGGGGAAGAAAGAAGAGAATGCTAGTGCAGCATATTTAGGAATTAACTGCCTGTCTAAAACCCAAGATTGTTTCAAGTCTTTCTCCAGTGTACTCCAAAGAAGTAATTGCTTGCCTTTATTCTGTTGTCTTCTAGAGAAATTATCCGAGCACGCAACCAGGCGTCTTCTTCAGCGTGTACTGCAACAAGTTGCCCAACGCTTAGAGATTGAGCTAGTGACACTGTACTGTTCTGACTGTAGTATGCTTTCATGTCATCTTCCATTTGTTCTTGGGCAGAAGAATAATCTTTGCCCACATATCTACAGTATTTTACAAAAAAACAAAACAAAACAAAAAACAAAACAAAAGTTAGGATGCAATGTCAAAAAGCTGAATAAAAACTAAGAGCATTTACAGGCATATATGAATATAAGTAAATTATGGATATATACTCTTCCTAAGCATATCAGTATTCAAACTCTTTTCCCACTAAAAGGGCTATAGAAAAGTAACGGACATAAAATTTAGTACGTTTGTTGACAGCTAAAGGTAGTCCAGCAGCGTATAATCTAACACGCTCAACTAGATTTTTAGTAAGAGCTCTTACTTGATTATTACAATCATGGAAGGCAACTCGACCACAACAACAGAATAGTATCTGTGACCAAGTATAAAAAGAGAACTAATATGTCATCTCTGAAGTTACTCTGTCAATAACAAACACCAGTTTAATCAGGTTTTCGCTAAAGTTGATCAAAACCAAGGCATCTAAAATAACTTTACAAATCAGCTGTCAAAACATGTGCTGTTTAGTCTTGGCCTTCAGACCAATCCTGATATTAGGCTGTTGACCTGATGGTTCATATGGAAGCAGTTTGTGTTGCATAGATATTCTTTAATAAAGTATATAAACTTAATGAAAACTCCAAATGGGAAGTTCTGAATGCTTCAGAAACAAGTCAGATTACAGCAGACAAAAGGAAAATTTATTCCCAAATTTGTATTAGTCACTACTGTTTTATTAACTGTTTATGTTTTATATATGTTTATATACTGTTTATGAACTTTAACTGTTCATACTATGATTAATACTGTTTATTTCTACCACACAGTTTAGATTACCACCCTATGAAAACCTAGGCTTATTCTGAAGGTTTGCTATGTGCCCAGGATTAGTGTAGATACTGTACTATGACATACTATGCTAACTTTGTTATAAAGATTAAGTTAAATCTGATAACATTCCAGGGAATCCTCATTTTCCTTAAGACAGCCTGCTACCTCACTATCCAACTACACATTGCTTTTCAGAATGATGTCCCTTTTGTTTCTGTGTAAGCACTCATCTACTTCATAACGGACATGGCGTGCGGCGGCAGTCACACACATGCTACTTAAAAGTTAATTTCTTAACATTTGTTTCATAAAGATACTTAACAGACAGTAGGAGTATCTTCACAAAAAGTAGAATGACCTTTCAGAATTTTCTGCCTCGCTCACTATTTTCTGGTCATAGGTGAGCATCATACTGAAAAAGCTTTTGGCTGCTCAAAGCCAACTGAAAAATTACTTTTCAGATACTTTAGAAAAAGCAACCTCAAAAAAGTGAGTTAGAGAGTAATCTATATGTGCAGGTGGCCGGACACAGCAAGGATGCACTCAGCCCCATTCTTAGTCTCAACTGCAATCAATTCCCATGTCAACTAAAGCTTGCTGCTTCATTGTGAAACACACAGAGGGTTATGCTTCCATAGAGAAACAAGCTATAAAATTTTGTCAAAAAAGATAAAAGAAGAGGGAAAAACGTATCTGAGCTGAAGCACAGAAACTCAAGGTAGTTGAGAATAAAACAAGATAGCTAATTATTTCTTGTGAGAATTCAAATGTAGCACCTAGCATATCATCTCCACCTCCAACCACACTGTTGTAGATGTATAGCAAATATCTAGGAGTGTTTCTACCACTTCATTTTCATTCTGACTACATCAGAATTCTTACAGAATTGTCTCAAAATTGAAATAGCAACAAACCTTCCAGCTTTGTCTTAATTAGTACTGCAGTTGAAAGGTTTCAGCCAAACAACACTTAGCCACATACCAAGAAAGTAAACAGATATTGCTCCATCCCCAAGACAGAAAGAGGAATCTTGATTTTATTGAGCCTGCAAAAATCAACATCAACCAAGAGCTGTTACACAGTTCTTGTGTAGATCAGGTAAAAACTGCTAGTACGTGCACAGGAAAGGTGAGTCCATGCATTGTTTCCTCCCTATAAGTCTACACGAACATTTTCTTATCATGGCAAAAAACTATTCCCTTCAGGGCTAGTTTCATCTTGAAGAGAAATGACCTTGCCCATGAAGTACATAGATAACTCTAAGTAATCATTTCTGTATCTAGGGCCAAGAAACCACTAATCACCACCACATACTGACAAATTCAGAAATTTTAAAAAGACTTCAATAAGACCAAGAAGCATGGTCCAAAATTTGGAAATTGCTGCTTTAGAGAAATTTTAACATAATCACCCTCAGCTCATCAGTGTCATATGGTAGTTTAATTAATGGGATTTGAAGCATTCCCCCAAATAATCAGTGGAAACATCCTTAAAATAACAGATTAGAAAGCCAAGATTTGTTACTCCACATATACAGCAAGTTGTCAATGCTGCCAGAATTAAAAGGTGTGCAGTGAGAAGGTAAAAGCTTTGCAGATTTAAGTCCCACCTGCAGAGCAAACTGGAATTAAGAGACAGGTAATTTGTTCCTGCTCTTCCCAATACAAAACATGCAATATGCATCATGTCTGTTTCAGTATCTCTACGTACAGATGATTATAGTCTTAAATTGGCTTTATTTCTTGGAACGGTTCATCCTCATCATCTTCCACGTCTTAGACTAAATTCAAACAGAGCTCTCACAGGAACAACCGAAAACATAAAGCCTCTCTTTTCTTTGATGTAGTTCTTCCTCCTGGGATTTCTTGTTTTAAGCTTTGGCTCACTCACAAATTCCAGCTGGGTCTTATTCACTAAAATGATTGACTCATACAACGTTAATGAAGGATGAAGAATTTTGCCTTAAATTATGCTTTGTTGTAAGACCAGTATACTAAATAAATGTATAAGTGATGTGCAAAAAAAGCTTATCTGAGAAAAAGCACAATATAGGAATGGTGCTAGCAGCTAAAACAAAGGTGGCAACATTCTCAAATGAGAATTTCTCTGATAACTCCTAAGTATGGGGATTTTCACTACACATCACCAGCCATTAAGATTCCATGACTTCACAGAACTAAAAGGGTGGAGTGACACACACAGAAAGTTCAAGGTTGAGTACATTACTGACAGCTAGAGAGAAAAAGGATGGCTAAATTTCAGCCTGAAGGCTAGAGTCTTGAATATTGCAAACCAGCAATAAGGAACAGGGTATTAGTTTCATAGTGAAAGAATCTGTAAGTAAACTGCACACATAGTTATTTTGATCCTAACAAGGACTTCTGTCAATGACTGGAACTATCTAATGAAAAGTGAAACTGCAGAAACTAGTAGGAAAAAACAGAGCTATCAATACAGTAGATTACCACACAGTTCCTCAATTAATCCTTTGAAGTGTCATACAAAACTTCTTAAGATTTGGCTCGATTTGAAATAATTTTCAAAATGAAATGTCCTCTATAAAAAGTGTTTGGGTTTTTTTGTTTGTTGGTTTGTTTTAAAGAACTGCTAGGATTTGTGTGTTTTATCCCAACAATCAAGTATAGAAAGCTTATCATGGTATTTTCTGAAACAGTACAGTAATATATATGCAAGACAGCCACTTCAATGCACTTCTTACACTGTTCTCTAAGGCTGGGCTGATTAGCAACCAAACCAAGAAGCACCAGTAGTTTATTGCTGGATGGAAGCTCATCCATTGCCAAAAGTGAGAACTGCAGTGTAATCTAAACACATTCAAGTCATACCTAGTTAGTAGTAAGTCAGTTATAGAAGTAAAAAAAAAATATTAAAATAAGTATTGCAGTAATATGTGAATGCTACTATGTGTTACAGTAGGGTTATTTTAAAAAGTCTTCCAACGGCAAGTCAAATCTGCTTTGATTCTCAGACAAGCTAATGATAGAACTGATGAGCTCAGCATAGAAAAAGTTTCAGAACATTTCCACTTAAGCACAGAGACAAAAGAATTCTTAAGTTTCACTGTCAAAATAAGTAAATAACAAAGTCCTGCAACCTCCTGTTCATCTGTTCTCTTACAGCAGACCTGCACCATATGAGTATATAGATTTATAAATAAAGCAAAACAGATAGATTCTGAAGTATAAACTTGCCTAATTAGGACCTCATTAGTGTTTTTCAGTTCCAACACCATGACGGACACAGATCCTTCCGATGGAATGATTAGAGGAGGAACAGTTATGTTCTCTGGATACTGGTCCTTGGATTCTTCATACCGTTGTTCAGCTGTGGCCTTCACACCGTCGTGCCTCTGGACTTTCTCAGTGACATTCAGATTTTCATCAATGCATCTTTGGGGTTTAGCATAGAGGATGGCCTTTCTGGGGACTTCAGATACATAGTCCACTATACATACATCTGAGAGCAACTCTAGATTATTTAGAATGTCTTCTGGAAATTTTACTTGGTAGGTGTCTTGGTACAATTTGGGAAGCGCATTAGCCCAAAGACCACTGGAATACTTCAGCAATATGTTAACAACTTTCTGTTTGACGTCACTACTAAGTGATGCAGGCGTGGTCTCCGCATTTGGTTTTAACAAAGGGTCTACTTTTGAAGAAGTGACATTCTGAGATGCCTTTTCTTGCTCTGTATCACCTTTTACTACCGGTGGTATTTTCTTAGCAGGATAAAGAAGCCCATCCACCTGATCACCCCTGTGTACTTTCTCCACCTTGGAAAACAAAAAGTAGAGTCAATAATCAGTTGCATCGCTTGCATCTCTAAGTCTAAATCATTTTGCCAGTTACATTTTTATAACATGCATTTTGTACAGACTTTGAAGTGGACACGCACAGGGAGCTGAGCTTGAGGGAGTTACTACAGGATATTATTTCTTGTAATGCTTCATCCTCCATTTTGAACACACATGACTACATAGTACAGGGCAAATACGCAATGCAAGTCGAACGTGCTTCAAAAGTAGTATAGTCTCTCTTTTCTTCTAGAGGGAGTAGAAGATAACGATATGCTCCACAAACTTAGGTCTTTTGCACATTAATCCCCTTGATCTTCTATGCAGTTAAGCATATCATCAACAAAAGTTTCTGTCTGAGTTTATTGAGGGAAAGAGGATTTGATTGTCCACTTCAGAAACGAAAGGACAACTGTCAGGCAGTGTTGTAAAGGCTATCTGCTGTCATGCTCAGGGAATTATTTTTTCTTTTAAAAAGTTCTGAAATTAAGGAAGAAATGTCTGGATCATAATAAATTTCATAACAAATTTCATTAGGCCATTGTAAACTATGCCCACAGCCTCCCTCCAGACACAGACATTTTGCAAGTCCGTATATCTCTACCCTTTGCAAAGTTCAATAATAAGCATCTCACATGGTCTGAAGTTACAACCTTGAAAGCATCATTTGAGAACTGCAGAAACAAGCTCACAATAAAATTCCACTTCCTAACCCTGTGCAGTTTCAACCTAGATCAAATTAACTGTAGTTCAGCAGGAATATCTATGTAGAATTGAGGTAACAAAAGCTCTCAGTTTTCACATTGGTCCCAAAGCAAGAACAACTCCTGCAATAAAGTAAGTTACTAAGGTTTACATAGCTCCACCTTGATGTTCCTTCCTCAGAGGAAAAAGACTTTCATCAGTTTCCTGGGTCCACATCACACCAAAGTCCTTTTCAGAGGCAGGTCAATGAACAGAACATTGAGTAGTTGAATCACTTGCTGCTACTCAGGGGTAGCATTTACCTTTACAATACTGGTGTCCATACCCATCAGAACTTTATAAAGTCATTCTAAAGTAGGTAGAATGACCTTGCTAAAGTCATTCTATGCTGTTCTGTCTTAGCAACATACAACAGAAGCATATCAAAGAAGACTTTAAGTATTATCTTAAATAACAAGAATAATACATGTCACTCATTATCAAGATAACATTAACAAGGTAAGAATGTTTAGCTACAATACATTGAAAAAAATGAAAAAATGGCCATTACTCTGTCAAGAACCATGTGTTTTCTCCTATGTGCACTTCTTCACACTCAGCCCAAATTGCCACATGATGATCTGAGCTGAGAGAGTCAACAAAACCACCTAAGGGTTACTACACAAATGCATTTCCATACACTTGCTGTGCATTACATTGTCTAGACTGGTGCAAAAACAAGCCATCAAATTGTTCTTGAGAATAAGCCTTGGTCAACTTTCATGAACACTAGCATGTGATATTTAAAACTGACACAAAGGAAATAGCTTTCATAGATATAAAAAAACCCCAAAACATTAACCACGTTAAAGAGTTCTCATGCATTCATGGTGGCATGTCTGAATCCTTCTTTACCAGTGAAACCCAAAGTAGTAATTATTTTCTGAAAAAAATAAGACATGAGAAGGCAAAAAAACCTATCTAACACCCCGAATTCATGTGAACCAGTCCACAAGGTTTAAGACTTGAGTCTTTCCAAGCAGGCTCACTAAACCAAGGAAACATTCTCTCTTAACTGCGGTGAAGGGAGAGGTAGTGTCCTATAGACATCTGTTTAGTAAAGAATACGTATCTACTATAGGATAAAACATAAACAAATCATAAAAAGGACTTAAATGCACCAGTGATACATTCACCAAGTTCTTAAGCTTCTCTACTAGTCAGCTTGATACAAGAGAGGATGAAACATATCTGGCCACGTAACCTAGAAGGACCAAAGATGTCTTATTAATGACACGAAGAACCTACATTTGTACCCTCTGGTATCAGGAATTTTACTGTGCCTCTTGAACCACAGGCGAAGAAAGGAGCTTGGTTAAAAAAAATGAACAAATGAAAACTTATCAAAGCCTTGCAAGGGCTTTGATATACAGTCAAGAGACCAAAGTATATCAAGTGGCTGAGAGAAAAAATCAGGGCACACCACCGTGGCAGGTTATGCACACCATAGATACAGAGGAATTGATAAGGATGTCCCAACTGTCCATGCACAAGATCGAGGAATTTGTTGAAACTTTTAGCTCCAGAAAATACTTGGCATTATCAGGACAACAGTCTGTTTGAGAAGACTGTATCAGAACATACGGCAGTTCATCCTGAAAGAAGCTGTATGCAGAGGCTATCTTTATGCACCCTTTCTCTTAGCTGGCTCTCTTTAACTAGTGCTGCAACAGAGATTTTAGCTGATGGACTATTAAACCTTACACACTAAAGACTGGCAGCAGGCTAAAGAGAGAAGATCCTCAGAGACATTTAAGCCTCTTAATTCCAATAATAGCTCTGAGGTTTTCTAGACATTGAAGCTCTGTTTTGAAGAGACTGTAGATGCTGACTGAGCAAACAATTTAGAAACAGAAAAAAACCTATTTCAGTAAGTGTTTCACCTTACTTCAATATAAATAAGCTCATGTGGACACCATCAGGCTACTATTTCTTGCATAGAACTTAATGTTCAAGATGCAACAAACTCCTCCAGACAGTGCTGCGGCCATCAAGGATGCAGAACACTACAGCAACTTTTAATTAAAAGTGAACAGCTTCACTCGTGAGCAGTGCCTCAAAACAGCCATCCTTTCTTTAGCACAAATATCTCAACGTGGTTTCCCGTTGAGTTTATAGATCTGCCTGCAACGTACTTCCCATTAGCACGGTTGGCAGGCCTGCTTTGCAAGCACAACACGCCTGCTGTCACCTCTCCATTATGGAGCACAAAGCAGAGTTAACAGCTGTCAGAATGTATTATCAGGGCAACAGAGACTGAAGTTATTCTACAGAGGAGAAAAAGAAAAACATGTTTGTCCTAGACCTGAGTAACAGAGGGAGCTCTTAAAAATTAAATTCTGGAGCCTAGAATAACAAAGCTTCAAAAAAAAAAAATACTCCCAAGATAAATACTGACACTGCAACTACGTAAGCCAACTGGAATGCAAGTCCACTCCTTTTGACATATACATATAGAGGGTATGAAGGCAGACATGCTCCTGTATATGTTGCTAGGACAAAAGCTTTGTATACGTGTGCTAGACACTGTGCAAATAAACCACTACACTAACATATATAATATTTTCTGCCTTTCTTCTGCAAGCTAGGGAAAGGAAACGTGCAGGGCAGGTTGGCAGTTAATGTCAGTGACAGAGTCTCATCATATGTGGCAAAAAGAAAAATGGATGGGAAGCTACACTACCTAACTTCTTACCCTAAATGTGAAAAGGACATATTAAAAGGCTTGTCTTCAGCCAAACTTCATGTCAACTGGGAAGCTGGAACAGGACCAGAACAGGACTGGAATATGTCCCACAAAGGCTGCAAAGTGTCCATTGTTAAAACATGAGCGGGTACAGCCCTGGGCAAACTGCTCACGGTGACCCTGCTTGAGCAGGGGGGTTGCATTAGATAATCTCAAGAGGTCCCTTCCAACATCAGTGATTCTGTGGTTCTGTGAAATCTTCATGCAATATTAGAAGAACTGTCTCAGTTTTTCTGAATTTCAATTGAATTTCAGTTATCAGGACGTAAGAAATAGCTTCAAAAATTGTAGGCCTCTTACAAAACTAGGGAAGGCAAAATTATTTTGAAACGTTTTTGATTTAATAGCCTTTTCAGTCACTAACCCTGACAGGTATGCTAGTTTCATCTAAAGGGCCCAGAAAAGATCAGTTATGATATTCAGACTGGCAATGACAACAATAAATGTTGGTGGATTCTTGAGGGCAAATACGAAAGATACTTTCAAACCTTCAACTGAAGTGAAAATTTTCAGATGCTACAGTGAAACCTTTCTGGTTTTGGTAGTCATTACTTCTGTACTTAATTGAAATGTTAAAATACAAGTCATACTGGGCATATTTTTGTATTTTCTTTTGTTGTTAGACAAAAGGATCCTTGTCAAGATATCCCTTGTTCCGGTTCAGCTAGTACTCAGGGCTGGGGTGGTAAGCTCTGCATAGTTCAGGAGTGTCTTTAGGTTGCCATTTCTGCTTATTCTCCTTGCCCTCCCACTTTATTACCTTGCATATTACAGTAAAGATAATTACTCTCCACAGCTCCTCATGCTTTTGAGACTCTGACTTCTGAAAACACATAGTTACAAGTGAAACTCTGTGACCGCATAAGCCAGCTGAGCCAATGTAACAATTCCATGCTGTTTAGGGCTGCCCTTATTCCTCACATCCTTATGCCAGCGCAGAGGATCAGCAGACATCTTTGTGGCAGTTCTTTCTGGCTGCACTAGTTTTTACCTCATAATGCAGTGAAGTCTTCCTAAGGGGTCAGAGAAGCGCAAGATTTAACACACCGGGAGTTGCAAGCGTATGTGAAGCAGGAACAAGGAAAGATGCTCCCAGCTGGTGCCTGACTTAATTTGGTAACCACTCATCAGTAAGACTGAGCTTCAGGAACATCGAGTTACAGCCTGTCCTAGCACTGTGTTTGGACAGCAAAGTTTTTCTGGATCTTGTGTCCTCAACTGGCTCATTTCCACATGTACTATGACACCATCTTCTCAGTGAGGCTGATACCAACTGTATTTCGCTCTGTGCTGTACTATATCATGGAATCACAGAATGGTTTGAGTTGAAAGGGACCTTAAAGATCATCTAGTTCCAACCCCCTGCCATGGGCAGGGACACCTCCCACTAGACCAGGGTGCTCAAAGCCCCATCCACCCTGGCCTTAAAAACTTCCATGGATGGGGCATCCACCACTTCCCTGGGTAACCTGTTCCAGTGTCTCATTACCCTCACAGTAAAGAATTTCTTCCTAATATCTAATATAGCTACACATATGTGGAACACATCTAGTTAAATTTTAGACAGAACATGTCTTCTGTGCACAGATGTCCATTCTAAATGGCTAGTGGCTCTGTCTCTACTACTGCAATACCCACCAAAGCAAACTCTAAGACCAAACACTGATTTCTTCAACAATCATGGCAAGAGAAAGCTAACTACCACAATGCTAGAGCTCATCTGCAGAAGACGGTTTGTAGGGTTTGTGTAGAACTGTGCAAACTTACTCATTCACATGCATTTCCAGCCACAACAGCCTGCTCCATTGACTCCTCCATATGCAAAGTACATTCCAGCTCATAAGAAGACACTATATATTACTTATAATTAGAGCTGAATTTTTTATTCTCTCAAGTCCATTTCTCTGTTTGGAATGATGACTTTTGCTTCATATAGCTTAATCATGGGATAGAAATTCCTCCCTTGAGAGTAAAAACCTGACAGAACCAAAGTCGCTCAAGGAATACAACTGGTTATTATGGCAATCCTCCTCTTCTCTGACTGGACTGGTTTAATTCACTCTGAACACTACAGTAAAAACTCAGTTGCCAGATGTAGTAGTATGCAGTACCTGTTTCATTAAGAGAGGGGATACTGCACAGGAACAGAGATTCAGATAACAGCAGCCCCTAATCCTGTTTCTGTCAATCTGTTTACCAGCTGATCCTGACATCTTCCTAAGCCTTTAGTTTCACTTTCTGCAAACGATCACAACTTTTATAAAATGTAAAAAATGAAGAATATTCTGAGAAATAGACACTGTTAAAAAAAACCCAAAACAACAAAATATCCTACCTGTCAACTAGGCAACACATGCAAGTCCTATACTTGCCTGAAAATACCTTCTACCTTCCTGTTTGTAATGAAAAACTTCAACTTGTAATGACTACTGAAAAAAAAAAACCAAACAAAAACCAACCAAACAAAAAAAAACAAAACAAAAAACAAAAACCAAGCACAAACACCCCAAACCCAACAAACAAAAAACATGCCAATTTTCCCCGTCCTTTCTCTGATTTTTTCCTATTATTTATCTTCAACAGCCAGCCTTTGGGACCGGCCCAGCACCATCCCAGACATCCAAGATGCAGTAAAGAACACCAAGCTTTCCTTTACTGTGTAAAACCACCTCTGCAGAAAAAATAGCCAGGCAAATGTTCTCCAGTCTGAGGAGCATTTTTACACAGTATCAGCCAAGACAATACCAAAGACCTTAAGTGCACTAAAGAATGTGCTCAGGTATTACACATTCTTTAGCCATCTGCTTATTAAAAAGCAGTAAAACAACTGATTGTGGAATGGTAGATTACTGAAGATGAAACCGCTTCTGATGACAAAAGATTAATGGTTAAACTGGTAGGCAGCCAAAGCCAGTAGGATGTTTTATGAAAAAGAGCATCTTTGTTTTAGTACTGCTGAAAAGCAAGTAGATCTCTTCCAGCACAACTGAAATTTCCAGATTCACCATGGTGGTGTTATTCATCAGTAGCTGCCCAGTTGTGTAGGGACGGGGTCAGGAAGGCAAAGGTGCAGCTGGAGCTGAACTTGGCAAGGGATGCAAAGAATAACAAGAAGGGCTTTGACAGGTACATCAGCCAGAAAAGGAAGGTCAAAGAAAGCATAGCCCCCTGATGAACAGCACTGGCAAACTGGTAACAACGGACAAGGACAAGGCTGAGGTACTCAACAACTTTTTTGCCACACTCTTCACTGGCAACCTTTCTTCCCACACCTCTCAAGTGAACGGACCTCAGGGCAGGGACTGGGGGGGCAAAGTCCCTCTGACTGTAAGAGAAGATCAGGTTTGTGACCACCTGAGGAACCTGAACATCTAGAAGTCTATGGGACCCGATGAGATGCATCCCAGAGTCCTGAGGGAACTGGCTGTTGTAGTTGCGAAGTCACTGTCCCCGATATTTGAAAAGTCACGGCAATGAAGTCCCCAGAGAATGGAAAAAGGGAAACATTGCACCCATTTTTAAAAAGGTTAGAAAGGAGGACCCTGGGAGGTACCAACCTGTCAGCCTCACCTGACAGATCCTCCTAGAAGCTATGCTAAGGCACGTGGAGGACAGGAAGGTGATTTGAGACAGTCAGCACGGCTTCACCAAAGGCAAATCCTGCCTGACCAACCTAGTGGTCTTCGATGATGGAATAACCACATCAGTGAAAAAGGGAAGAGCTATGGATGTTGTCTATCTGGACTTCTGGTAAGGCTTGACACAGTCCCGCCCACATCCTTCTCTCTAAATTGGAGAGATACGTATTTGATGGGTGGACTGTTGGATGGATCCTGGGTGGATAATGAATTGGCTGGATGGTCGCATCCAGAGGGCAGCGGTCAACTGCTCAATGTCCAGATAGAGACTGGTGACGAGTGGTGTCCCTCAGGGGTCTGTACTGGGACCAGTACTGTTTAATATCTTCATCAATGACATAGAAAGTGCGATTGAGTGGACCCACAGCAAATTTGCAGATGACACCATGCTGAATGGTGCAGTTGACGTGTGTGAGGGATGGGATGCCACCCAGAGGGACCTGAAAAAGCTCAAGAAGTGGGTCCACGTGAATCTCATGAGGTTCAACAAGGCCAAGTGCAAGGTCCTACAGATGGGCCAGGGAAACCTGTGTTATCAGTACAGGCTGGGGGATGAAGAGACTGAGAACAGCCCTGCCAAGGAGGACTTGGGGGTGTTCGTGGATGAAAAGCTGGACATGAGCCAACAATGTCTGCTTGCAGCCCAGAAGGCAAACCACGTACTCGGCTGCTTCAAAAGAAGCATGGCCAGCAGGTCAAGGGAGGTGATTCCGACGCTCTACTCCACCCTAGTGAGACCCCATCTGGGGTACTGCATCCATCTCTGGAGCCCGCAGCACAGGAAAGACATGGACCTGTTGGGGAGGGTCCAGAAGAGGGCCATGAAGATGATCAGAAGGCTGTAGTACCTCTCCTATGAAGAAAGGCCAACAGACCTGGCGTTTTTCAGCCTGGAGAAGAGAAGGAAGACCTTATAACAGCCTTCCAGTACCTAAAGGGGGCCTACAGGAAAGATGGGGAGGGACTCTTTATTAGGGACTGTAGTGATAGGACGAGGGGTAACAGTTTTAAACCGAAAGAGGATAGATTTAGATTAGATTTAGATTGGATCCATAGATGTAATAACTGCTTATTTACACTAAAATGAAAACTCATTTCAAGCAGACAGGTATTCTCATTACTTCAGTACCCTTCTGGTACCACAGTTTGACAGATGTTGATGAAGTTGAAAGTTTCATTGATACGATGGGCCTGTTAAAGTAAAGCTAAACAAAGCATTGATGCAAAGTTGCATTATACCGTAAATGAATCATGAGTGCAGAAGAGAAAAAAACACAGCAACTGAAGACCCTTAACACAGTCGTGATAGCAACTCACATGGCAGACCTGTGAACGGAGGCTCAGCTCGTAATACGAAGGACAAAGACATCCCTGGTGATCAAGAGGTAACAGACACGGGGGCAGGGGATGGGCAGGAAGCGGTTGAGCTGTAATCTCGCTGCAACATTATCACTCTTCACTTTGATTTATTGTTGTATCATAAGCCTAACTTACACAGCAAAATTACACAACCTTAACTTAAGATGTGAGAAAGACCTGTGAAAAAGCCTATAGAAAGAAAATAACTACAGATAGACCTAAGACTGCTCACACAGGATTTACTGATAGCTTATAGATTTAAGAGGAGATAAATGCACCACAAGGAAAAGCATAAGATGCGATGGGGAAAAAAACCAAACATGCCATGGGTGTTTGGGTTGTCGGTGTTGGAGTCAGTTAAAGGTGGCAACTCAATAACCCAGAGCACTTGCTACAAGAGGCCACAGAGGTTGGCCTTTCTTCTCCAAAACAATGCTAGTCCAGCCAACAGTGGTATTTTGGGTACCATTTTGAAGGCATTGCTACAATTTGGGGAAGGGTGGGGGCACAATATTCTTCCTTCTTCTTTTTCTTTTTTTCCTCACTGCTCCAGATAATGAAAGGAAACACAGGACTACATAAAATAACATTTGGCAAATGAACACGCAATCTAGGTTATTGTTATTTTCCACAAAAATGACATCCAATACTTACTGTGCACACATGAGGCCAATTCTCAAGCTGACGGAGCACTGCTGTGCTAAGCTCCTCCCAGTACATTTCCCGGTAGATCTGTGGCATCTTTGACACCCAGACACCACTGCTGCACTTGCTCAGAATCTCTATAATGCGACTTTGAACTTCATTGACATTAGCAGCAGAAGGGGCAGAGGCAACAGTATGTGTCTCCGCAATGGAAGTTTTCAAGTTATCTGTTAAACAGAAATACAGCCTTGAAGTAAATGTAGCCTTGTCAGCAAAGAGAAAGACAGATGATTACCTACCTACTTAAAAAGTAAACATAGGAGCTGCCAGCATTACACCAACTTTAAAATGCCCAGCACAGCAGTTTCAGTGACTTTTTATTGGAAAGTATCATGGAAACATCAGACATTTAGCAATTGACCTGAAGGTGAATTTTCAATCACTGTAGTTATTTTCATAAGAAGCTGCTAAATGTTTCCTCTCAGGGGATCCTGGAAGAGGTTACAGAACCTTCAGCTGCACTGTTCCTGTGAGGTTGCACCAAGGCAGTGTCCCAAGAGGAACACAAGATAATTTCTTTATGAGTACAAACACAACAACAAAAATACAGCAAAACACCCAAGGATGTTCTTCTAAATTCAGACTGAGGTACAAAACAGATGAATGATTTGCCTGTCATTGTAAGATATGTCCTGAGGAAAAGTCTGAAACCAGCACCCAGCCTTTTTGTGCTCCTGCATTCAAGGAAGCCCCTCCAGCTGAGCAGGGAACAGAGACAGCAACTGTCCAGCTACTTTGGACAGTTTCATACATTGTGTGTAGGAGCACGGCGGTCATTATTCCAGTTGGAGGTTCACATCACTAGCTTGCCCGCTCCCTCATCTCTACTCCTCCCTTTAGAGGGATGTATTTGCTACCAGACCTGAAGCTTCACAAATCAGCCTGACAGGTCTCAAAGAAAGCAATCATAATTTTACAAGTCCATCAACTGCACAACTGCTGTGAGACAGGCATGCAGAAGGGTATTTCTGTGTGCTGCTTGCTCCTGAAAGCCAGGATTTCACTCTCCTATATCAGATCCCTACCCTGGCAGTGAAGTTAAGCATACTCCTCCTGTTTCCAAGCTACTCACACTAGCTTTATGATTGGCTTTGACACTTACTACACAAGGATTCTCCTAAAAGACAGAGGGACATACAAGTAAAAACCATGAAATCAGAGTGAAAAGGTCCACTCACAGAACTTTGTCTTTCACACAAACCCATCTTCATTCAAAACAAGCACTAAGACGGATTTTTCTTAAGATGACACCCAAACTAATGTGAGTCGTTAACAAAAATTTTCTTCATGGACAAACATACCATTTGAATCTACGGAAGAACTCCTGGACAGGTGAACTTGCAACTCCTTTTGAAACCGTGGTGGGACAGTTAGTCTCTTCTCAGACCTAAAATTGAAAAGAAAATTGCTTTAAATCATTCTCCTGGCTCCAAATAGCATTCCATTTTCTTACAAGACCTATACATAAAATAAAATGTGTGTCTCATACTTCTAGCAGGTGCCCTGCACAAGATCAGTACTCACAATGTCCTGGCTTGGAAGACAAGCTGACCAGCAGTAACAAGACAGATCAACAGGTAGTTTCTAGTTTTTTTCTTATTATCCTGATTATTGTGAGAAACAAAATGCACAGTAAAGAGACATTAGCAAAAGGAAAGCATCTAGGCCTCATAACACAGTTGATGGTCTTACACTTCATACATTCAGCCTCACTGTTTTGGACTTTTATCTGGATGGCATCTCAGTCTTGCTGTTGAACATGATTATGCTCACCTTTTGGTAGTCGTATCAGAGCCTTCTGGAAGTATTTGGCTTCAGAATTCAGGGGAATACCTAAAACTACACAAGAACTCAAGGTGTTTTCATGGACACTGCTGCTACACTGTTTAATAGAATCCTCTCTGAAGTGCTCTCCCACAGAAAGTATACAAGTGTCAGGCTCGCAGGTGTTCTTCTGAGGTGCCTCAGAGAACAGCAGCTTATACTGGGAGCACGTGCAGCACAATGAGCTCCTGACAATGAAGAGGTCACAGAATTGTGTAGCTCACTGAGACTGTTTTGAAAACCATCAGCTCTGGAATGATCACATACAGTGCAAGCAAAAGGGAACAAGACTCGTAGCAAAGAGTTCAAAGACCAGGACCATGCACCTCACAAAGACACAGAGAATCAATCACAGAATACCAGGTTGGAAGGGACCTCTAAGATCATGTGGTCCAACCCTTCTTGGCAAAAGCACAGCACCCTGTCCAGCTGAATCTTAAAAGTATCCAACATTGGGAAAACCGCCACTTCCCTGCGGAGATTATTCCAATGGCTGACTGTTCTCATTGTGAAAAATTTCACTTTTGTGCCCAATTGGAATCTCCCCTGAAGTAACTTATATCTGTTACCCCTTGTCTTTTCCATGTGACTCCTTGTAAAAAGGGAGTCTCCATCTTCTTTGTAGCCACGCTTTACATATTGGAACATGGTGATAAGGTCTCCCCTAGGCCTTCTTTGCACAAGGTTCAACAAACCCAATTCTCTCAGCCTTTCCTCATACGGCAGGCTTCCCAGGCCTTTGATCATCTTGGTGGCCCTTCTCTGGACCCTCTCATTCCACATCTTTCCTGCACAGCAGTGACCAAAACTGAACACAGTATTCCAGGTGTGGCCTGACAAGCGCTGAGGAGAGTAGGATAATGACTTCTTTATCTCTGCTGCTGATGCCCGTGTTGATGCAACCCGGCATCCTGTTGGCTTGCTTTCCCACTGCAGCACACTGTTCGCTCATGTTGAGCTTTTGTCCACCAGGACCCCCAGGTCCCTTTCCACAGAGATGCTCCCAGCCAGGTGGATCCCAGCTTGTGCTGCACTCCTGCATTATGTCCTCCCAGGTCTGAGACCTTACACTTGTCCTTGTTGAACTACCAGCCTATCCAGATCTTCCTGCAGGGTGGCCCTCCCTTCAAAAGCGTACACTTCCCCACTCAGTTTGGTGTCACCAACAACCTTCGTCAGGGTACACCTGATCCCGTCACCCAGATCACTTGTATTAAACAGCACTGGGCCCAGTATCGATCACTGGGGAACCCCACTTGTCATAGGTTGCCGCTTTGAAAAGGAGCTATTTGCCATCACCCTCTGTGTGTGCCCTATCAGCCAGTTCCCCCACTGCACAGACCACTTGTCTAGACTGTAACGCATCAGTTTCCCAAGGAGGAGGCTGTGGGGAACCGTATCGAAGGCCTTGGAGAAATCCAGGTAGACAATGGCCACCGCTCTCCCCACATCAACCGAGCAGGTTATTTTGTTGTAGGAGGTGATCAGGTTTGTCAAGCATGATTTACCTCTGGCGAATCCATGCTGGCTTTTCCCAATCACGTGCTTTGCTTGACTTGTGAGAGCCCCTAGGAGGATTTGTTCCATACCCAAGAAAGAACTGCAGCAGAGACATCAGGGTGGCAAACGCACCAAAACAGCTCTCCACAGACACATGGCAGGTTGTTTTGAACACTAAGTATTTCAAGACCACAGCAGCCACGGTAGATGCACTGGGCAGGCTCTGCAGACGGTCTCTGTTCAAGAGGCCAGTAAGGAGACTAGACACCTCTGGAGTTCAGGGTTCTCTGGAAGAAACCACGAACTTCACCAACCACAGAAACACCAAGGGGAATTTTCCCAGCATCACCTGGGCTCTCAGAAGGTAGGAGAGGGGCTAAGTATTATGCTGAGGCTAGCAGCAACAGGAAGTCAATACTAGAGCAGTATTAAGGTAACCCTATGTGCCTTCACACTGACCTTTAAGCAGAGTAGAGCCACAAATCAGAAAGAGACCTCCCACATTACACCTCTTCTCAGCAGCATCTTACAAGACTTAACATGAACTTGTCTCCCTCACTTTTTTGCTGTCCCCATAAGATGAAACCACTGCTCCTCGATCAGCTATGGGGTGTCACTTGTACCAAAAAGAATACTTCTGTTCTGGGTCACATGCCACAGTGTTAGCCATGAGGACAGCCAGTGCACAGCACAGCATTTTCCAAAGCAGGAAAGGCATGCCCAGAAGCTTTGAGCAGCAGATCAAATACAAGCACATTTGTGAAACACACAAGGGACGGGACTCAAAAAGTACAAAGGCCATTTCACTGACATGAAACCCAAACACATGTTCACACCTTGTACTTGTTGGGTATCTAAGAAGCCTCTTCCAACACTCCACCTGCATCACAGGAAAACCCTCTACCTTCTGGGCACAGCTCAGATCCCCTCACAAAGCAGCAGCAGTCTTTTCTTAGAAGGTGTGCTGTGATCGGCCATGCACACCCTACAAGAAACCCAGGATCCTACCAGGAGCCCACCTCTCTATACATGTGTTTATCAGTATGGACAACTCCAAGATAGACAGATACCCAAGGAAAAAAAAAACCTTAAGGGAAGCAGACTCAAAAGACACTATCACCACTGCTAGGCAGCAAGCAAAACAACCTCATGGGCTAGCCACATGGGTAATGGAGACAGTCCTGCTACTGCTGCCTCCCAGTAGGAATCCATACCTGTGTTCTAGTCCTCAGTGCCACACATGATTTCTACCACCTTAGGCCACACGCTGGGTGACACAGATGACATGAATGCAGTGTAAGCCAGCAGGAACTGCAGCAAGGTTTCAGTGAGGAAGATGGCAGATGTTTCCCTCTCAAGCCATGCCATCTGTAACACCTTGGAAAGGAACCCAGAACAGAGGATTGATGATTCCCTTATGTTGCACGAGAAAGAAAACTGGATTTGGAATCCTCTCAGTATTAAGAGATTTCATGTGGTTATCTTCCCGTGTTTCTGCTGTGGTTCAACAGCTTCCCATGCAACAAAGTGGTGCTAACATCAGCTTTGAGCCCAGTTCTTATCTGTTTCGAGCCTTGCAATCAGACAAGGATCCTGTGATGTACAGCTTGCTCACACAGACCATGGTCTTATCACTCCAGAGATGGGATGGAACACAGGCAGACATCAGCAGGGCCAACACACTTCTTCCACAGCATGCAGGTATGGACAACTCAGCTGCCTGCAAGGCCTCATGTTCCTCAGCTGCTATAAACTGCTCCCAGCAAGAGGCCTCCTAGCCACACCAGCAACAAGAGAACACAACAGCAGTCCGGCCCTTCATAATTGCCTTACCAGCCATGCAGCCCTGACAAGTCCCCATGCGTAGCTGTAGCTGCGCAGTTACATTTCACTTCCACAGACCACTGTCTCAGAGTGAAGGGATGATGTGCTCTTCCCCGCCTATCACCTTACCTTGGTAAGGTCCATGTCATCCAGCTCCGCTCTTTAGCCCTTGGACAGTGCTATCTCAACAGCAGTGCCAGGTGACAGCTAGCGGCAAACGCTGCCTGCTGGTCAAAGCAACGGGGTCACCAAGCATCTCAACCTGCTCTCATCCATGCCATTGCTTTCCAGCTTCACGGATCTCTGCAGTTAGCCTTACAAGAAAGGTCTTTCCCATCTTCTGTGGGTTTGCAGGTCCACAGCAACATGCTCGTGACATGCACTTACTGAGTGATTGCTGCTATAAAGACAGCCTCTCAGATCCTGAAACAGGGTCTGCAAAAAGGCCTAGGAGGGCATCAGGAAACAACCTAGCACAACTTGGAGCTACCTTCAGCATCTCCCCCTTGTCATCTGGGTGTGACAGATGGGGAGGAGAAACAAGCCTGTTCCCCTTCCACCCAAGCCTACGCAGCAGCAAGCCCCAGAAGCTGTGGTCATGAAAATCTCTCAGCAGAACACCAGGGAGTGCTAGAGAGGTGGGACACAGACTTTGGCAGCCACGAGGGAACTGTCATTTGAAACCTCACTGTGGGGCTTCACTAAGTGATGCTGGGTGGAGCACCCAGACCAGTCAGCACTCAGACAAAGCCTGTTACTGGGAGGACATCCTGCCAAGGCAAGTAACACAGACCTCCCACAGATGCTCAACAGAAGCAGAAATCAAAGACCCTTAAGTGCAGTCCTGAAGACACACAAGTGCTTTGCTACAACTTCGGTAAATGGAGGGGCAGAAGGGCAGGGTGGGTCTCAGAAAACAAACCCAGAGAAACTGCACATGGACAGCGCCTCACCACAGACTGGGAAATAGGTCAGAGACAAGTTCTTCCACCTTCAGGACTTCTCTCAGCCAATCTCTGCTGTGATTGCTCAGTCACTCTCACAGGCAAGCGCTGGCACTGCTGCTGGAACAGTGCCCTCGAGTCTGTGCTGGCTACCTACAAGGCTGGTGTGAGCCCAGGGTGACTGTGGATGCTGCTCACACCTCCACTCATCTGAACACTGTTTTGAGGTCAGGACCTCCTGGATCAAAGTAGCTTTCCCTCCTGCAATTCCCAGAGCACAAGCAACTACAGCAGCACTGTGGGCACAAAACGCCCCCAAGCAGCAAGGACATCTGCCATGGATCTTGCCAGTCCTGCTTCAAACTGGCCAAGTTGAAACAAATCAATCCAGTCACATGGGCCACTACGCAACCTTGCATTAAAACAGAATATGATCTTCTTCTCCATAAACCCTTTCTCTAGTAAAGCTAACAGGACAGCATTTGGACCCTTTGCAACAGCACAAGATGTTTTCTCCTCTAGAAGTACCTGGGCCAAAGTACACTTTGCCTGTAGCTTCTCCTCATGAGTATGGCAGGAACAGACACCAGAAACAAACGCAGAACACTATTGCCAGAAAGAAGCTCAGGGGTATCTGACAGAGAAGAACAAAGATGAAACACAAGATGGAGTATACTCCATTAGAAGAGCCAGAATAGGGCGGATATCTACCTAATTTTATTTCAAGCATAACAAAGCTTCAAGTACTACAAAACACCTCTGACCAGCAACTGACCTGGTGAGAAATGTAAGTGCTCTTTTTGCTGTCTGTCCCAGGACAAATTATCTCTCCCTTTTGGGGAAATGCCACTTAAAAAAAAAAAATCAAACTCATCTGCAAACACAGAAAAGGGAAGGCCTGTGCACACCTGCTCCCATCATCTCTCTGTCACAGCAGGATGGCTGGGCCCTTCTCTTGTCTCCTGCAGCAGCCTCCTCGACAAAACAGAGCACAGTGCTGGGTGACATCTTTCTCCGCTGCAGATCCACCCAGCTTGCTCAGGAGCAGAAGAACGGGGATAGCTCAGTCCACACTGAGTTATTAGGAGCTCTGGCGCAGACAGACAGGCCCATCTCGAGTCTCCCTTCTCCTGTCACAGTCCCGGCCTCATCACCTTCCCCTGTCACACGCAGCACGTCTCTCTTCCCTGGCCTCTACCTCCAAACCCTCCGCTCCTCACATGGCCACTGCCAGCTCCTCTGGCTTCCCCGCTGCTCCCGCCACTGCTGTCCTCTCACCCACCTCAGCTTCACAGCCTCTGGCTCCTGCCCCCACCACCACACACCTCCTAACTCCTCCAAATTTCTGCCCAGGCACGCTGCTGCTACAGCCACAGCCCAACTGCCCACGAGGAGCACCTCCTGCCCACGAGAGGAGCCTGCCCCACAGCAAAGCCCCGGCAGATCCAGCCGGCAGCCACAAGGCTGCCTCACCCTCCCCGGGGCACCTGCTCACTCCATTAGCACCAGCACACGGGGGAACCTCCCAGAAAGCACCACCAGCAGAGCACTGCCATAGCCAAGGGCCCTTCGCCGAGCAGCAGGGAGGTCACGAGGCGGTGCTATCAGCCATTAGTAAAATGCTGTGCACTCGGGCACAAAAGCTGAAGTGGCTGCTGCTCTCACGGGGGCTCTGAGCGCATCCTCATCTCCCGCTCCGGCACCCAGACCCATCCAGACATGGGACTCAGGCAGGCGACTGGGGCAGGATGTGCCTGCTTTCTGTGGGACTTCCAGAAAGAACAGGCTCCACGGCGGAATTAAGCTGTCATTCTGCTCCGTGCCACCTCACCGCTATGCCGCCATGGAAGCGGCACACCACTGCCATTTCCATTCAGCGCAAGGCTCATTTCCAACCCATCCCGCTGACCCGCAGAGGATTACCACCACAATCACAGCTCCAGGGGACTTAGGCAGCCACAATGAGGGAACACCAAACACCTTCTCGCCAACATCAGCTGATGGCCCAGGGCGGACAAAAACAACACAGAAAGAAATGATGGGGCCAGCAGTTGGGTAAGCCACCTGGATTAGAGAGGCTCAAAGTGGGACGAAAACCAGCATGTACTGCTAACCCAGCGAAACTGCAGCTCCAGCCTCATCTCCATTCACCCAAACACGGTCAGGCAGCCGCTGGGTCCAAGCACAGTGAGAGGGGAAACAAACACTAACATTGCAATGGAGAAGTCAGGCAAGCGGTAAAGAGCAGCTGCCTGCAGATAACCAGGACTCTGAATGCACAGTATCGCCTGTCACCTACACACAGACCTCCTGCTTTCTATCACGCTGGCCACAACAGCTCCCAGGATCCTGGGCCTGGCAAAAGCGACATCCACACACACCCTTGGCGTGACACCTTTGGCCTCCTTTCTCCCCAGAAGAAGACATGAAGCAGGCCAAGAGCACAGGTAGCTACGGCAGCATCCAAAAAGACGAAGGATCACCGTCTCCCTCTTCGGTACCGACCCACATTCAAACTTCACCTTCCGCAAGGGTGGGAGCCTGCATTCCCACGTCCCAAAACGCACTACTAGCACAGCAGCATCCAAGGCTCCACCACACTTCATTTCACCTCGCTCACACACACACACGTGCACACACTGACCTGTTTACCACAGTGACGTGCCTCTGCATGGGAATTTCTTTAGATGGTCCACTCCCAGTGGCTGGAGGCAAGGCAGACCGTGCACTCTCCACAGTGGGTTTCACCACTCCACACGCCACTCCTCTGCCTCGTGGTGGGCGAGGAACAGGCCTCTTGCTGCCTTCTTCTGGCACGCTCAAAGACCTGGGCTGTCGCAAAGTTCCTTTGGGCTTTCCTAAAGAGTTTGCAGATGTAGACATGAGTAGCACTCTCCTCCACGCAACCCAGAGTTCAAGCACAGCACGTAACTCCTTCCAGGGATCCCATACTTCTCCAAAAGGCGGTTAAGAGGGATGCTCTCAGCCATGGCTGGGGGGGTCTCTCTTCTACAACATCATGGCATGCACCCAAGGACTCACAAACCACAATCCCCAGCACTGTGTTGCAGCAGGGAAAAAGACAGAAGACCCATCTCCCCTTACACTCTTGAAAAGCCATGCACCTGTGAGGTACCACAACAGGTCATGCCTCAGGTGGAACCATATGGCATACCACCCAATGGCAGCAGAAGCAGCTCCCAGAGATGTAGCACATGCA
The DNA here is from genome assembly GCF_963924245.1 of Chroicocephalus ridibundus. Taxonomy (NCBI): domain Eukaryota; kingdom Metazoa; phylum Chordata; class Aves; order Charadriiformes; family Laridae; genus Chroicocephalus; species Chroicocephalus ridibundus. Next base: position 16,455,872 of record NC_086316.1, read on the forward strand.
GCCTAACTCCCATCTCCTTGGACACCTCCTGCATCACCCCCCAAGGCATTTCTTCTTCTCTACCCTGGCTTGCAAGCACCCTCCTCCCAAACTCCTACCACACAGCAGTCGTTACCACATAACACCTGCAGAAGAACACAACAAACTGGCCCTCAGGGCACACTGGGATAAACAAACTCTTGGTCACTTCGCTGGTCACTTGCTGGCCGCACCACACCAATTTGGCCAGGCTCAAACACCTCCAAGGGGTACCGCCATGCAAGACATGAACCAATACACGTTTATAAACATTGTTGTTTAATTGGGATATGAGTCACCATTGCAGCTTCCCAACTAGAGGGCACACTGTTGGCATGGTCATAGGAGAGCAAGAAGCAGCAAACCCTTTGTTACAGACAAGAACAAGGGAATACAACAAACTGTGAGACCCACTGATGCTCCAAGATGCCAACTCACAAGCAGATGGGCCTGATCCTGGGATACCCCCCTGACAGCAACACAACAACAGCATGGCAGTGAGGGAAACCTGACCCACATGCTCTGGGAAAACACTGCTGCACCAGCTTACGCAAAAGGCACAGAGATGCAAACAGCAGCCCTTGGGCATCAGCAATGTCGTGGCACCAGGGAACTTGCAGCAGCACCAGGAGCTGCTGAAACAGCAACAGACAATGCTGCTGGGGCTCCTTCTCACTGCAAGAGCACGGCTCATCCCTGCCACTCCACAATGGGCTGAGCTTGGCCTCAAAGAGCAAGCAGGCTCATGGCCACACTCCTCACCTGCATGTCAACCACATTCCTCTCAGAAGCATGGGCAGGTGGAAGTAGTCAAGTGTACTCTGAGAACTTTCTTTTTCAAGATCATTCACATCTCATGTACACACTCGAGAAGGGCTTCCTCACTGACCATGGCTTGTAAGCAAAAGCACACTTGTCAACAACACTCCCTGCTCCCAGAAACTCCTTCACTGGGACCACGCAACTTGTGGTCATTAGTAACACACCCTCACGGCCAAGACTTTTGCTCCAGCAGCCACACAGTTCTTTCACAAAGGCAGGCCCTCCATAGCTGCCTGAGGCTTACCTGCTAATGTGACTGGAGACGTGTTCTTCAGCCTCATCTGGCAGTTCACTTGCCGTCCCATTTTCCTCTTGGAACTCCTCTGCCGGGCCACCAGTTGAGCAATTGGCACTGTCTCGCTGCAAGCAACAGCATGGCAAGTGACCTTGTTTGACAGGGGGGAAACAGTCAGTGAGGTCCAAGCTCGTCCACAGCCCGCAGAATGACTTGCAACTATTTCCCTGCCTGTAACTGCTGCGTCACGTGGGCCTGCAGACAGTTCAGCAAAGTCTTGAGCAGCAGACACAGGCTTGGAGACCACCCTCTCCTTTTGCAGTGCACCTCCAGAAATCAGCACAGCAAACAGCCAGAGCCTCTCCATCACCTTCCCACATTAGGGCCCCACCAGGGAACAGCCTGGTTTCTCACTCCCATCCTACAGGCTTCGCTTTAGAGTGCCAGGAAGCCACAGGCTTCCAGCCTGCCCTTGCTCCTCCTGCCAAGGCTTGCCAGGGGCTCTGGCACCACTCTGACCCTGCTGAGCTCGGCTGCCTTTGACCCACTTACCAAAGAAGTGGCATAGCCACCCTGGCTGCACAATTCCTCTGCAGGCACCGGGCTGGCTTCCAACAACGGGCCGGCCTCGGGTTTGCCCGAGGCCACCTCCCTGGCCTCCTTAACAGCCTCTTACCTCAACCTCCCCTTGCCGTGTCTCAGCCATGCTGCCACAGGCCATCCCTTGAATGGATCAGGAACACTGCTTCATCAAGCCCCAAACCACATGCCTAGCATGTACTTTGCCTCACAGTGGAGATGCAAGCCCTAACTTTTGGGCCATTCAACTGCTAACAGCCTGCAAAGGCAGCTGGACCAGTACTCCTCCAGGGCTTCACAAGGACGCAGGCAGCCACCCAGAAACCCCCAAATGAAAAATGGGAATCCGTGATCTCGGAGGCTCTCTCCATGGGTCTCAGCCATGCTCTGTGGTGGTGGTACAGGCTGAAAAAGGGGCCCTCACACAAAGCACCATTACCCTCATAACCATGGCCCCAAACAAGCACAGTGTCTGACAACTCAGCACAGAAGAAACTCAGGGACTTGGCCAGCACCTCTGAAATTTAGCAAACAGCAGCTCCAGAAAGGATCTTTTCCCACAAGCAAGGCAGGACAAACAAAGCAGAAAAACCAAGTGCCAAGACAAAAAAGGAAGCAAGCTGTTGCGGCTTAGCAATTGCTCGACAGTCATCCTCAGTCTCTAGGGCTGACCCAAACAGCCCATGAAACACGGGCAAGGGAGGACAACACTAGGAAGAAGGCAATACTTCTGGCCTCCAGCAGAGCACTCCAGCTTGTCCTTCCTCTCCTCTTTCTCCTCCCCTGCACACCCAGCATCTGCACTGGGCTGGCTCAACATACAGCCAGTGAAGGGAGGTTCTCTCCTTCTGAGGGACAGCTCTCACTTCCAAGGACCTCGTGCTAGAAATCAGGCAGCGTACCTGCTGCGCAGTCAACACCTATGCAAAAAGCATAGCAGCAGCCTCACCACTGCAGTGGTTAAAGGCAAGGAATCACAGAAAAATTGAGGCTGAAAGACATCTCTACAGACCATCTCATATAGCCTCTCTGCTCAGACCAGTATCAACTAGACCTAGCTGCTCAGGATATTGTGCTGTCTAGGGTGCAGTATCTCCCAGGATGGATCCTTCTCAACCACTCTGTACAGCTTGTCCCAGTGTTTAGCAACCCTCCCTGAAAAAAGGGTGGTTTTTTAAATGTTTAAATGGAATTACCTGTATTTCATTTTGCTCCTGTTGTGTCTTGTCTGTTCACAGGATACCACAGAGAACTGGCGACGGAGGCTGGCTCCATGTTTTTTTACTCTTTCCAACAGGTATTAATACACATGGATAAGATCCCCCTGAGCCTTCCCTTCTCCAGAATTATAGAATACCAGGTTGGCAAGGACCTCAAGGATCATCTGGTCCAACCTTTCTCGGCAAAAGCACAGTCTAGAGAAGGTGGCCCAGCATCCTGTCCAGCTGAATCTTAAAAGTATCCAACATTGGGAAAACCGCCACTTCCCTGGGGAGATTATTCCAATGGCTGACTGTTCTCATTGTGAAAAATTTCACTTTTGTGCCCAATTGGAATCTCCCCTGAAGTAACTTATATCTGTTACCCCTTGTCTTTTCCATGTGACCCCTTGTAAAAAGGGAGTCTCCATCTTCTTTGTAGCCACGCTTTACATATTGGAACATGGTGATAAGGTCTCCCCTAGGCCTTCTTTGCACAAGGTTCAACAAACCCAATTCTCTCAGCCTTTCCTCATACGGCAGGCTTCCCAGGCCTTTGATCATCTTGGTGGCCCTTCTCTGGACCCTCTCATTCCACATCTTTCCTGCACAGCAGTGACCAAAACTGAACACAGTATTCCAGGTGTGGCCTGACAAGCGCTGAGGAGAGTAGGATAATGACTTCTTTATCTCTGCTGCTGATGCCCGTGTTGATGCAACCCGGCATCCTGTTGGCTTGCTTTCCCACTGCAGCACACTGTTCGCTCATGTTGAGCTTTTGTCCACCAGGACCCCCAGGTCCCTTTCCACAGAGATGCTCCCAGCCAGGTGGATCCCAGCTTGTGCTGCACTCCTGCATTATGTCCTCCCAGGTCCGAGACCTTACACTTGTCCTTGTTGAACTTCCAGCCTATCCAGATCTTCCTGCAGGGTGGCCCTCCCTTCAAAAGCGTACACTTCCCCACTCAGTTTGGTGTCACCAACAACCTTCGTCAGGGTACACCTGATCCCGTCACCCAGATCACTTGTATTAAACAGCACTGGGCCCAGTATCGATCACTGGGGAACCCCACTTGTCATAGGTTGCCGCTTTGAAAAGGAGCTATTTGCCATCACCCTCTGTGTGTGCCCTATCAGCCAGTTCCCCCACTGCACAGACCACTTGTCTAGACTGTAACGCATCAGTTTCCCAAGGAGGAGGCTGTGGGGAACCGTATCGAAGGCCTTGGAGAAATCCAGGTAGACAATGGCCACCGCTCTCCCCACATCAACCGAGCAGGTTATTTTGTTGTAGGAGGTGATCAGGTTTGTCAAGCATGATTTACCTCTGGAGAATCCATGCTGCCTTTTCCCAATCATGTGCTTTGCTTGACTTGTGAGAGTCCCCAGGAGGATTTTTTTCATAACCTTCACAGGGACTGAATAAGACTGATAGGCCTATAATTTCCTGGATCCTTCTTTAAGCCCTTCTTGTAGATAGGGCGAAATGAACAGTCCCACGTCTCTGAGCCCTCCATCAAAGATGTTCCAGTCCCTTCCTCATCTTCACAGCCATTCACTGAACTTGCTTCAGTGTGTCCCTGTCTCTCTTGTTCTGAGGAGCATGGGACTGGACACAGGTTCCCTGATGTGGTCTTCCCAGAGCTGAACAGATGGGAATAGTCACCTCTGTCCGTGTGCTGGCAACCATCTTCCCAATTCAACCCAGTACGCTGTTGGTCTCCTTTGCTGCAATGGCACATTGCTGCTCACTGTGAACTTCGTGTCCACTAGGACCCCCAGGAATTTCTTTGCCAAGCTACTTTCCAGCCCGTCAGCCCTCAGACTGTACAGGTGCATGGGGTTATTCTTCCCCAGGTGCAGGACTTGGCATTTCCCTGCATTGAACTTCATAGTGTTATTTCACTTCTCCAGTTGTTGAGGTCCCTCTGAATGCACTGCTATCCAAGAATCCACAAAGCAAGTCCTGCTCAACTACCTCAAGTCTCCTGTTTATTAGGTTTGTCCTTTTCCAACTCCTAAAGCCACATTTCACTCTCTCCTTACAGCTGCCACAGAGAAGGCACTGATATCCAAGAGTCCACAAGGCTCTCAGCAGACATAGTATTAGAGGATAAGAAAGGCTCTCAAGGCAATGGGAGGATACCCGATTACACCTTGCAAGGCCCTAGTTAGAAACAGATGGCTATCTGCCAGAGCCACTATGAGGAAGCATTAAATTGCATCATTACAAATGTTCCCAGAGGTTCCTGCATTTATGTTACTGATGTAGCTGCAGCCAATGCAGGCTTGGAGCAAGTGAAAAAGAACCCCAAACTGGACATCTGCTGCAAAAGGGCAAATTCTGACAGTTGTAAAAATGCAGCAAGGGAACCTCTTGCTTAAAAATAGTCACATTTCCAGACATCAGCAAAAAAAAACAGGACACCTCTCGTCACACTCTTTCACAGCTAACCAGGAAGAACTAATTCTCTGTTCCCAGCCATCCATATTCAGCTGTCCTAACGAGGGAGCTCAGCCCTGCTGTCTCTCTAGACCTGCTGCGACAGTGCTGTGCATTGTGCCCAACATCTGCTAGCTTTCTGCTCTCCCACACTCTACATAAGTGTTCAGGAACCCAGACATGGCTCCAACAAGGGAGATGCTTCAAGCCCTCCACTCAAAACAGATCATCTACACGTCACGCAGCTATGCCAACCACCAAGAGAATGCCTTCTGACTCCTTTGACAAGGAGAAGGAGACTTGTCAAAGGTCCTGGCAAGCTGATTCCAAGCTGGCAGCCACCATGAGACACAGGCTAGTGCACCAAGACCAAAGAATAAGGGAAGACTCTCCCAACATACTAATATTCTCTGCTGAGCACTGGTCCACCTTCTCCTTGACCTCTGCACTGACTCCTTATACCCTGTACCCTTGCTAAGCTGAGGTAAAAGATGACGCTAAACCCCACCCTGAAGAGATGATCAAGACACATGCACACAAGTTAACCTTCTTTAAGGTCCCAGGACAACCCACCAATATTCCCCCGAGAGTTAGAAATGCCGAGACAGGGACCAGAGCTCTACAGTCACACAAACTGCCTTTCTAGCCAGAACTCCTTTTCCTCGGAAAATGCCCTGCAACCTTGCACCTTTTGCAAACACAACTTCCAGTCTGCATGCAGACACAGGAAAGTAAGGGGCTCTTGGTTTATGCCACAGCTTCCAATTCTCTCAACATTAGTGCACCACACACATGGTACAGTACTTTTCTCAGAAATCCACGGCACAGGCAGAAGTAAAGTTATACACACTTCACAAACACAAAAGCCATTTCTGAACTGTAACTGATTCTTACCTCTCCCATTTTGTTCTTTTCCATTCTGACCACTCCTGGGATGCTCTCCAAGTAGCCTTGCAGTGTGCCATGTCCTAGGTGCCTGAAGGGAATCCAGTCGCCGGTCAGGGATTTGTATTCACCCTGAAGTTCTGACAAAGGTACTCCATTTTTAAAGGGATGAAGAACAGCTCGCACTGTTTTTGCAATAAGTTCAGGGTCCTGCATCTTCACCTGTAGCCCCTCCATTCCAAAAGAAAAAAAGAAAAAGCATTTTTTCATACACAGGCTGAAAATACTAACTTTTACTATTCAGCCTCCCTCCCCAAATAAGCAAGGATTCAGTAGCTCAGTGGCTCTTCTTTGGAGACCTTGATACTTCTGGGTACACTTATAGGAGGCTGGTTCTGCCAGCCAAGTGGGTGGTATGAAATATACGGGACATGACATTGTCAAAAAAAAGCAGATGAAGGAGCACAGCAGCCCCTGTGCATGGGCTGGCCCTGCCAAGCCAATCACCACAGACCACGTGACCAGAAGAGGGGCAGGGCTGCCACGCAACTGGCCCATGTCACTGCCTGCAGAGCCAGGACTTCCACCCGCCACCCCCCAACTTGGAGCCCAGTGCCCTCTCCACTCAGGTCCCACCGTGGCATCACGTAGCTCACCCATGGCCGCTCCTCGCACACACAAACCCACATGCCCGCACGAATGCCCACGGGACGCGTGTTTGCTCCGCCATATAAATCGCATGCACCCGGGCCATGCCACGTCTTACCCACAGGCGCACGATTCCTCAAATCCACAGGTGTCTCTTCAGAGAGAAAACCCCACAGAAGCAAAACCTGCTCCCTGCAAGCCAGGGGCTGCCCACAGGAGGAGCACCACAGAGCCAGTGCCAACACTGCCCCTTCTCATCAAGAGGCAACTGCCCTGTCCGGAGAAACATGCGCCCACCACTGCGGCACCGGTAAAGGTGTGAGCAGGCTGCTGCCTCATCTCCAACAGCAACTTCCCAGGTGCCACAGGCTGCTGGAGTGCCGGTGGGACACTTCAGGAGGCTGGTCAACAAAGGATGTGGTTTCAAAGTGGGTGCCAGAGCTGCCTAGAGCCCTCCCACCCCCTCAGCTCACAGGCGGGCGCACACTCAGGGCTTCTCCAGGGCCATCCAGCCACATTCACAAAACACCGGGGAGACCCAGGCACAAGTGCTGCCGGGCAGGCGCTGTCCTCCGGGGTAGGTCGTCTTCTCGCAGACCCTCACTCCCCAAAGGGACACTCTCAACAGAGAAACCTCCCCACCAACATCGTGGACTGAAGACGGACGGAGCTCTCCCACAGCCCTGGAACTACCCTGCTCTCAAAATGTGGGCTGCATGCAGGGTCGAGTCCTAGCGCTGAGCTGCCCTTGTGCTTCAAACACCCCAGCTTCACCCCCCAGCAACTAATGCCCAACGTGAGCAGAGTCACTGGTTCCGGAGAAGGCCACCTCATGCTCCTCAAGCCCCTCGAGCTCAAGACACAAGAGGAGACTCCCTCACCTCCAGGCACACGAAAGCGACCAATTGCCGCTTGCATACCTGCGTGGTGCTCGCTCCAAACGGCAGCAGCACCAGGCAGCTGCAGCCGCAGTAACGCTGTGCGAGACGCCATGGGAAGGTCGTCTGTGCTGCTCTCGGCAGAAGCAGCCCCTCTCCCCTCACCATTTCCCTTTATTAGGGGAAATCACCCTGGGCAACACACCAAAAGGAAGAGAAATCCTAAACCTCAGCACATTTCAGACACCGTGCCACACATTTCAGTCTACGCATGGACTACCTTCCTGCACCCAAGGCCACGACGGCCCAACCCAGGTGCCGGGCAAGGAGACACAGCACCAAGTCCTATTCTTCACCGTTCCTTGAATGGTTTTACTTTATGCGCGCAGGGCACTCCACTGATCTGACCGCGTCTCTGTGTGTGTACACATACAGTTACACACAGGTACACCCACGCACCTACAACTATTCAGACAGCCCTGTGTATACATGTGTTTACACAGGCATGGCTCCTTACCCCACCAATTCCTGCCCTTCCCGGTACAGTGTGGTTCCCTGACTGATCCTGGAACAACCTCTACCACAGCCACCTCCACAGCATCCCCTGCTCAGCTACAGGACACAGCGTTACTGCACCCACAAGGAGGGGCACACGCTGCTCACGCACACTTGCACACCTCCAGATGGCAACAGGCGGCAGCCACACAGGGCATTTAGATCCTTCCCTCATCCTTTTAGAAGCTTAGCAGCTGGTGAACAGAGCTTCAGGAGGCCCCCCAAAGAGTAAGAAGAGGTGGTGGTCACCTGCCAGAAGGAAAAGACCCAGGAAGTTCATTATCTCATTTGGATCCGCTCAGTGTCATGGTGATATCATGTGTTGGACAAATGCAAAAGTCTCCACTTGGTATTAACATTTCAATTATATAAATAAACAAACCCCCAAACATTGAGAAATGCACCAAAACCACAGTTTTGTCCGCAACTGTGTTCCAAGTAGCATACACACAAGAGGTATGGAAAAGTCAGTGAAAAGCATTTTTGGGGCTTTTTTCTCTACTCTGTCTTTTAAATAATATACCCAAATTCATATTTCATTAATATGGCTCTTAAACGTCCTCTTACCCGAACTATCTGAATTGAACTTACTGCTCAGAAAAAATTAATGCAATATCCATTACAGCTGGGCAGAGTGACAAGGAAGAAAACTTACAATAACCTGGGAAGGCAGTTTCAAAGGTTGACACTGTAATAAAGAGAATCATGTTTGTTAATCAAATCAGGCTTTCTTAAAGGCTGGTGAAAACTTACACTGTTTCGACTCTTCACATACTTAAATCGCAGGCATCCAGTGTGCTATCTGGTGCACTTTGACACCTCAAGGCCTAAATCACAGGCATCCGGTGTGCTGTCTGGGGCGCTTTGACACCTGAAGGCCTAAATCACAGGCCTCTGGTGTGCTTTAACACTTCAAAGGGAAGAGCTAAGTTGTGCGATAAGCTGAAAAGAGTCTCCCCAAGGACACTGATAAAGATGAGGAGCCTTCAGCCTCACGACCACCAGGAGGCGGGACAAGACCGACCCCCTAGCAACACGTCGCTCAGACACAGAATATACCAGGATTGACACATATACGGGAACCAGAAGAGTATATAATCAGCTACTTTCGGGAAGTGGGTGTGCACCGTTGGCGGAGCAAAGACTCCCCGGCCGCCCAGCGCTGTTTTGCTTGCTGCCGCTTGCTTAATAAACTAATTTGATTAATTGGACTGGTTCCTGTCAATTATTGGGCCACAATCTATAACAACACACAAGAGTAACTTCAATAAAAACAGAAAGGGGGTGACGACGTGGGGCGGACAACATCAAGCCGCTATCAGATTGCTTTGTAGTACACAAACACTAAAGAACTCAGTTAGATCAGAACTAGCAAACAGGATACCATAAAATATATGCTCCTAAATTATATTATGAGGAGCAGCCATGAGGGTAATTCACTTAGTTAAATGAGATGACAAATAGTAAGGTACAAAGGTTAAACTGAATGCAGTCTTCAATTTACACCTCAATGATGTTCCCATTCCTACAGCTATCAATAATGCAGCAGACTTGCAATGCAGTGCAGTAATGACAACAGTAAGTAACACACTGATACATTAGTAGAAAGCTACACAGCTCAGAGCATGTCCGAACCTTTTTTAAAATTATTTTTGTGGTCAGCTGCTGTAAGGTTAGGTCATTCAATAGTTACGGCATTCACCTGGCAGCTCACCGCATCCAGACGGGAGGACAATTCCTTGGAAACACAGCCCGAGGAGCCTCTATCTGTAAGCCAGGACACATCATTCAAATCAATCTTCTCCGGCATATGAACAGAAACTTTTTTCCAATATTCTTAACACAGATTACGAGCCTACAGTTGCAGAACAGTCTCCATGCTGCAGATTATTACTCAGGCTAACAAAACAAGGAAGTGAGGACACTTTTTCTGCTTAGAATAACTCCCTCACAGCCATACTTTTAGAAGACTACAAACGCAACCCTACGGAACGCAAGTCTCCTCAGAAGGCACAAAGTAGTCGCTAACCCGCTGAAGTCGGGACACCTTCTCTGACCACCGAGGAGCAGCAGCCCCTCGCTGACAGGCAGAGCCTGGCCCTCCACACTGCCTCTCCCCCCAGCCCGGCAGGGCTTATGCCCGGCGGGGCTCCGCTGTTTCCTTACCACCACCTCACCCCAGGGGCTTTCAGACACCAGCCGAAGCCGCTTCGCCCTGCCGCCGGTAGCCGGGGCCGGGCCGAGCGCTACCGCCTCCCTGTGAGGGGACGGCGCGGCCCCGCCGCCCGCTCCCCCTGCGCCGACTCAGCGCCCGCGCGGCCCCACCCCGCACTCCTCGCCCGCTCGCGCCCAACCGCCCCACGCGCATGCGCCCCCCCCCCGCCGTCCCGGCCGCGCCTTGGCCTCGCCTCACCCGAGCCTGCCCGCCGCGCACGCGCACCAGCTGCCTCCGCCTGCCGGCAGGCGGCGCCCCGCTGAGGCGGCAGCGGCCATTTTGGGACTGCGGGGGGCGCCGCGGTCGGCCTCGCTGCACCCATGCGCTCTCACCATGGGGCCGGGGAAACCTCGGATCTGTTGCACGGCAGCAGCTAAAGTCGCCTTCTTGAAGGAGAGACTGAGGAATGACAGTTAGGTGCGTCTCTTCTAAAGGTTTTAAATTAATTAACCTAGTTCCTTCAATTTCTGAGTACTGAAAGCTTCACTGAATTGAATTCTATAGTTGGAGCTCTCTGTTGAGCACCTGTACAAAACCACTGCACGGGTGCACTCTCCATCAGGGAGGGGCTGGTGGGTGCCCAGGCGTCACCTGGGCCTTGACTGCACTGCTCTGGGCCCGCAGCATCCTCTCAATGGGGTGGGCCTGCTCAGCCTCTGCACAGGCAGCTGCCAAGCTCCAGATGCCTTGTGTCTGTCTGGGCACCTCGAGCAATGCTGCACATTTAAAACCTTTAGATCCCACAGGTTTGGCTTTTGTTACCGCTCTAGCGGTCCACACGCATGGCTCATTAGTGCCCCACACAGAGGGGCAGAAGATGGTCACCAGCTGTATGCCATCAGGCCTCGTGAAGTCAGCCCTGTTCCCCACTGCCAGTCATGGAGAGCCCCTCACCGTTCTGCCATCAGGGGTCCTGCCACCCTGTAGCTCCCTGCAGCAGCATTTCCTTCTCTGCAGATGTTGTCCACTTCTGAGAGACGAACTGGAGGCAACGTCAGGTCAAGCTGCATGACAGAGGATTGATGGAGGGCTGCCAAAGCCAAGTCAGAGGCTGGCCCCACAGAGGAAGACTGCAGGGGCATATGCAGGGGCAGAGGTGAAGATGCTGAACCTCACCAGGGGTGTGCCTTCAAAGGGCTCCCAGTGATGGCGACCCAAGACTCGGTGACAGCCACCTTCTGCCATAACCATGACAGCCTCCAGAGACTGCTTCCTGTCAGGGTCTGGTATTCTCTGACCAGGCTTTTTTAGATAGTCCACCCAATGTTTAAGACAATGTTTAATACAGAGTTTACTCATTTGAGGCTGTTTGCATTTACAAGTTTTCCATTTATTAGGGTGATACAGCAGTCATAGTATAAATACACGTTACATTTTGCAGACTATTGCATTTCCAGTATACTGTGTAATCACAGTATAGTTGTGAATCTCATTACTGGTCTTTAGAATATGCTTACTGTCACAACACTGGCAGTCCCTAATTGCCAGGAAGGGATATGTGGGTTGCAGCCAGCTGAGGCCTGGAGCTTTCTCTTTAGAGGTTCAGTCAGTTCATTGTTTTCAATGTTTTTGTACTTACTGTTGGGATAAGTCACATATACACTCCCTATGCTAGCATGCTTGAGTTTATTGCCACGGAGCCTGCAGTGTGAAGTCTGTGACCCAATATCTTCCCACTTCGTGCCTGTACTCCTCTGTGCTTCTTGCTGTAACTTCTCGAGGCCTTCACTGTCATGCCAGATCTGTATTTCTCTCACTACATCACTGTGCTAGTGCTGCAAATATCTCATTTGACAGAGAACAAGTGTTTCCAGCCATTCTTTTTACAAAATTATGGTCACACTGAACAATAATAAAGAAACACAAAACAAGTAGCCATACCAACCTTGTAAATTTAGCTGTTGCAGCTAAAACAAGTAAAAGTTGCAGGCAGGCCAAGAAAAGTTCTCACACAGGCAAGCTTCACAGCCCTCGGCCTGAGGCCTTGTAAACTCAGTACAGAGTTGAGCCATTATTTGTTTTGTTAAGTGCTTGAGATAACTCCTATAAACCACAAAACTATGATACTTGCTATCTTACTATGATAAGGTGTAGAGCCAAGCTGAGAACTCATGCAGCTAAAGAGACCTGTCCACAAGGCAGAATGGTGGGGAGCATATTTCTTCCTTCCTCACCCTCTGGGTCTGGCAGAGCAAGCTATAGGTACATGCAACTTGAAGGTACAACCACTGTGGAGTGAGGTTCTTCTTGCAGGACGTAACTCAGCTGCTTGGTCTTGCCTCAGAGTTCGTGGTGTTTGCACTGCTCCAGCTCTTGGTTGTAGGTGGAGGCACAGCAGGCAAAGTCCTGTCCCAAGAGAATGACAGGGCTCTACAGAAAAGTATAAAACAATAAGCTAAATGCCTCTTATGGTTACCTACATTTAATATGGGTGTATGTATAGATATATATATATATATGAGTCATAGGGTCATAGCATTAAACAGATCTAATACATACACAGGCTGTATTATCTTAACAAAGTATACCCCTAAAACTAGTTAGAGGTACACTGTTCTGCTTGAAGTCTGCATTTTTTTAACTCTGGGACAGACGGTTACACAACTGTTCTTTACGCTCAGCTGATTCAGCCAGTCTGTCTGAAACAAAGGCATCCTCTGGTTCCCTCTGCTATGGAAGTGAGTTTGGCTTCTTTTGCAACAGTTCTGGTCAGTGACTCCATTATTGTCCCCTAAGCCTCGAGGACATGGAGCTTCTCCTTAACTCCTCAGAGCATGCCTCCTCTGTATGTGTGTGGTGGGGGGCAAAGGGGTCCTTGAACCAGTCACAGCCCCATGACTGCTGAGAGCATCTTTGGAGCCCACCAGATACTAGCAACTCTCCTGAAGCTCACTGTCCTCATGAACATGAGGAAGTACAACCTGGACAGCCAAGCCACTGCTGGGGACATACAGCTGCTTCTTTATGAGTGGCACCAAGCAGCTCCTCCATGAGCTTATCAGCTTTGCAAAGTCCTCATGCAGCATGAATGCTTACAACCACATGTGTCGGCTATCCTTTTGGCAAGCATGAAGGAAGCCCCTTGGCCTCACTGAGCCTGGCAGCTGGCACGGTGGCAGCCACACCTCCAGCACCAGCCCCAGGTCCATCCTGGACTGGTAGCCCTTAGGTCCCTGGGCACAAGGAGCTTCCCAGCTTTTCATACGCCATCTCCCATGAGATGCCTGCAGCATCATGGTCTCCCCAGCAGCTGTAGGAAGGCTCTGATGGTGGAGCATGACCAGCATGTGTCCAGCTGTAGTCCTGGCAAAGACAGTAGTGTCTCCTCCCGACACTCCTCTTGACAAAGGAGACCAGCTGGAGCTGCTCTAGCCTCTGGAAGGAATGGAGCCATGGCAGAGGCCAATGGAGGACATGGCTGGTTGCTCTGCTGAAAGCTGCAGCCAAATCTGCTCAGCTCCTGGCAGGAGCAGGCAGTGCTCACCTGGAGTCCCCAGCTGCTCAGGAGGAGGAGCTCCCAAGGGTTGTTCCCAACGTGGCAAGAGATAGCTGCTGGGAGGGAGTGTGGGATAAGAGCCATAGTGCCAGCAAGATGGTCAGAAGCCAGAGACAGAAGCAGGCAGAGGAGCCAAGGAAAATGGTAGAGGAGGAGGTCAGGACACTGGCAAGTCACAAAAAAGCTAAAGAGGCTTTGAGAGTTGAGAGAGAGGCCAGCAAGTCCCAATGCTGCGTGAGGACTACAGCAAGAGCACCTGCAGGAACAAAAAACCTACTAATCTGGAATAAACAGTGCCTGAAGCAAGGCCAGAAGGTGGGCATGAGGGAACATAGTGATGGTTATCAGACACTCAGGGCATGGGGTCAGGGACAGAAGACAGGCCCACATGCAGGGAAGAATGAAGGACCACGGTCCCCAGGCAGTGTGAAGTCTGTGTCTTGTGCCCCAAAAACTTCTTTCTCATGTGCTCCTCAGAATGACCTTGGATAGGAATTGGCCTGAACTAGGTGTCTGCAGGGTGCAGGTCAACTCTGCTCTTACCTGTCCAGTCAGGACTTCCTCTCTCTATATATATTTAATGCACCTTGGTCCTAAAGTTCTAACAAAATTTTAGGGAAAGATGGGAAAGGGACATGTTTCTTAAATGTGAAATAGTTGTTTTGTGTTTCTTCTGGGTGTGTCTACACAGTTACGGTAGTGAAGCCCTGGTGTGGAGCAGAAGCTTAACACTTTTACTACCTGGTCCCAGGGCTTTGCTGTAAGATGACCAGGAGACGGAGAATAGCCCGGGTAGACTGCTGAGGATGCTTGCAGCATGCAAACCTGACCAGCTGAGAGGCAGTTCAGGAAGCTGCTCCCGGATGTTTCTCAGCTGTTGGTGAGTGAGCCACATAGCTGGAAAGGCATGCCTTCAACCTGGTCTGAGCCATGGTCTGGTGGCTGGCCTGGTGAGGCATGGGGCAGCTTCATGAGCTGTCTCGCTCTACAGATCTCTGGGAACACAGCTGTTTGCGCAGGTCCCCAGGTTATGCAGCATGGTCTCCCTGCAGACTGAGCCTAACACGAGGAGCAAATACAGGCAGTTACTAGTCTACAGTCATCTGGTTTATCTCAGTATGTTCCTCAGCACTGTGTGGGCAGCTGAAGAGCAGTGGAAACTTGGGGGAGATATCACCATGTTGGGTAATGTCGAGCACTTATTACACAGGTGGCTCTGTATCTGCCCACAACTTCAAAAGGTTTCAACCTTCTCAATAAAAACACACAAAAAAAGTCAATAAATGCATGAAGGTTAGGGTAGGGTTTGGATTGCAAAGGCTGCTGCTGGCTCTCTGCCAGTCTGAGCAGGTGAATGGACATGGTCACGCAGGGTGCAGGCTTGCATTTCCGGGACTGTGAGACAAAAGCCTGGGCCAAAAGAGTTTCACGACACTGATCTTTTGTACCTTGGTAATAAAGTACACCACCAGTATCAGGGCTGATAGGAAGTTTCTGCTTTGGGAAAGGCACTCAACACAGCTGAGGGAGCATCTTCTTCTCCCAGCCCCATTAGCCCACTGTGGCAGTGGTTCACTGAAGTGCACAGGACTAAAATCCACAACTACAGAGGGGCAGGTATCCGAAACCGCTGTTAGTGACAGTGCAGTGCTGATCGCCTCATTTCTGTTAATGCTGCAGTGTTCATGAGATCCCCTGACTATCTCAGCATGGGGTGATGGGCAGGCAGACACAGGAAAAGAGGATTTTGAATGCTTTTTACCATCAAATATTTAATACTGAGTTAAAACATGCATTTGTCCAACACGTGATACCGCCATGACACTGAGCGGATCCAAAGGAGATAATGAACTTGCTGATTTTCGTTATTTTTCTAGCAGGTGACCACTACGTCCTCTCTTTGAAGCTCTGTTCACCAGCTGCTAAGCCTCTAAAAGGATGAGGGAAGGATCTAAATGCCCTGTGTGGCTGCCGCCCGTTGCTGTCTGGAGGTGTGCAAGTGTGCGTGAGCAGCGTGTGCCCCTCCTTGTGGGTGCAGTAACGCTGTGTCCTGTAGCTGAGCAGGGGATGCTGTGGAGGTGGCTGTGGTAGAGGTTGTTCCAGGATCAGTCAGGGAACCACACTGTACCGGGAAGGGCAGGAATTGGTGGGGTAAGGAGCCATGCCTGTGTAAACACATGTATACACAGGGCTGTCTGAATAGTTGTAGGTGCGTGGGTGTACCTGTGTGTAACTGTATGTGTACACACACAGAGACGTGGTCAGATCAGTGGAGTGCCCTGCGCGCATAAAGTAAAACCATTCAAGGAACGGTGAAGAATAGGACTTGGTGCTGTGTCTCCTTGCCCAGCACCTGGGTTGGGCCGTTGTGGCCTTGGGTGCAGGAAGGTAGAGACAGTGTTGGTGTCCATGCGTAGACTGAAATGTGTGGCACGGTGTCTGAAATGTGCTGAGGTTTAGGATTTCTCTTCCTTTTGGTGTGTTGCCCAGGGTGATTTCCCCTAATAAAGGGAAATGGTGAGGGGAGAGGGGCTGCTTCTGCCGAGAGCAGCACAGACGACCTTCCCATGGCGTCTCGCACAGCGTTACTGCGGCTGCAGCTGCCTGGTGCTGCTGCCGTTTGGAGCGAGCACCACGCAGGTATGCAAGCGGCAATTGGTCGCTTTCGTGTGCCTGGAGGTGAGGGAGTCTCCTCTTGTGTCTTGAGCTCGAGGGGCTTGAGGAGCATGAGGTGGCCTTCTCCGGAACCAGTGACTCTGCTCACGTTGGGCATTAGTTGCTGGGGGGTGAAGCTGGGGTGTTTGAAGCACAAGGGCAGCTCAGCGCTAGGACTCGACCCTGCATGCAGCCCACATTTTGAGAGCAGGGTAGTTCCAGGGCTGTGGGAGAGCTCTGTCCGTCTTCAGTCCACGATGTTGGTGGGGAGGTTTCTCTGTTGAGAGTGTCCCTTTGGGGAGTGAGGGTCTGCGAGAAGAAGACCTACCCGGGAGGACAGCGCCTGCCCGGCAGCACTTGTGCCTGGGTCTCCCCGGTGTTTTGTGAGTGTGGCTGGATGGCCCTGGAGAAGCCCTGAGTGTGCGCCCGCCTGTGAGCTGAGGGGGTGGGAGGGCTCTAGGCAGCTCTGGCACCACTTTGAAACCACATCCTTCACTGCCCAGCCTTCCCGGGCGGGAGCCCTTGCTGGCAGGTTTCTGCCACATTTTGTGGGAGGGAGCTGACATTTTGTTCAGCGTTGCAACTCCTGCTTCCTTTGTACGAGGAAGTGTTCAGATATAAAAATATATGCATTTGCATACAGTGCATACAACATGTATTTAATTAGAAATATATGTATAAAGGAGTGTATTAATATGCTTTTTTATTTATACATAGATACATTAATTATGTGTATATATAGAGGTATATAAAATAAATATTTATACCTGTAAAAGCATAGGTATAAAGTCTTTATTAAGAGCTAATGGAATAATTAAATGTAAATGAAATGTAATTAAACATAAATAAAACGCAGGTTGGGGGCCTCGACTTTGCACGTCTGCAGAAAAAGCATTGACCTGTCAGGGGGGCGAGTAAGAGGTGACGTGGAGAAGTTGGGATGTGCTCGAGGGCTATGAACCTCTCTGAGATGGCACCAAGCCGATCTTGGCACAAACCCTGTCATGTGCCAATAAGAAAGCGTGCTGTGAGCCAGACTGAGAGGTCCCCATGCCCGGGCAGAGCCTGATGGGATGGTCATGCAGTATGTATCACTGGGGCAGGCTTTGGGCATTGCATGGCCCTACCAGACAAGGGCAGCACAATTTGAAAAAATGGATGGCTGGAAGAAAATTCCTCTGTCAGAACATGTGTGGGGCGACGGCGAGGAAAATACCTGAGGGAGCATCGCCAAAAAGACCACATGTGCTTCCTTATCCTTAGGTCAATGTCCTTAGGTCGATGCCGTAGATGGAAGACAGAAGACTGCACATGCAGTCCGGACTGTCCTGTTAGACAATGGTTACTGCAAGGCTTCAGGGCCTGTGCCCTTAGGGACCAGAGCTCCTGCAGAAAGAGCCAGTGGATGGGTAGGAGTGCTGGGGTGTTGCAGAGCTTTTCAGCTTGGACCATGATTATTTTGGGGCCCAAGCAAGCAGGGTGGTCATGATAAAAGGTCTGGAGGCACTTTTAGCTTTGAATAACAGGGATACTCTGGGTTTTGCTGGGAGTCTCATGGTGCGTATGGCCGTGGGGTATCTGACAGATGCAGAACTGCTAAGCAGGGCAAAAGGGCTGCATGGCAGACTAGTGTGGTCTGTACACAGGAGGGTCGCTCCAAGCTGCATCCCCTCACCTGAGGATGTGCACATGGTCATGTACACATCATCTTCCTATCTGAGGGGATTTTAAGGCAAACGACGGTCTCAGATATCCCAAGGCCTGTTCCCATCCATCCATTGAAACACGTGCTGAAGGAGCATGTCCTGAGCAGACATTGAGCAGGGCTAGTGAGTGCAGTTGTGCAGTGGTGTGGGCTGGTTACAGCCTGGGACTGCTCCCGTGTGTTTTGTGCACCTCTGTGAAGCATGGAGAGAGACAGAAGAGGGCATTCTTTCCCCCCATGTCTTGCTGTTACGTTGGTTTGGGATGTTAGGGCACAGGACAGTGTTGTAAAACGAGATGGTGGGCCTATGGGATAGGAGCGAGAAAACAGGCTGTTCCCTGGTGGGGCTCAGCTCGATGTGGGAAGGTGATGGAGAGGCTCTGGCTGTTTGCTGTGCTGATTCCTGAGGTGCACTGCAAAAGAAGAGGGCAGTCTCCAAGGTCTGTGTCTGCTGCTGAGGCATTTGCTGAACTGTCTGCAGGCCCACATGACCCAGCAGTTACAGGCATGGAAAGGGTTGTAAATCCTTCTGTGGGCTGAGGATCAGCTGGACCTCTGTGCCTTTTGCGTAAGCTGGTGCAGCAGTGTTTTCCCAGAGCATGTGGGTCAGGTTTCCCTCACTGCCATGCTGTTGTTGTGTTGCTGTCAGGGGGGTATCCCAGGATCAGGCCCATCTGCTTGTGAGTTGGCATCTTGGAGCAACAGTAGGTCTCACAGTCTGTTTGTATTCCCCTATTCCTAACAAAGGGTTTGCTGCTTCTTGCTCTCCTATGACCACGCCAACAGTGTGCCCTCTAGTTGGGAAGCTGCAATGGTGACTCATATCCCAGTAAAAAGACAATGATTTTAACTGCATGTTGGTTCTTGTCTTCCATGGTGATATCCCTTGGAAGTGTCTGAGCCTCCCCAGATTGGCAGAGGAGTGGCGTGTGGAGTGGTGAAACCCACTGTGGAGAGTGCACGGTCTGCCTTGCCTCCAGCCACTGGGAGTGGACCATCTAAAGAAATTCCCATGCAGAGGCACGTCACTGTGGTAAACAGGTCAGTGTGTGCACGTGTGTGTGTGTGAGCGAGGTGAAATGAAGTGTGGTGGAGCCTTGGATGCTGCTGTGCTAGTAGTGCGTTTTGGGACGTGGGAATGCAGGCTCCCACCCTTGCGGAAGGTGAAGTTTGAATGTGGGTCGGTACCGAAGAGGGAGACGGTGATCCTTCGTCTTTTTGGATGCTGCCGTAGCTACCTGTGCTCTTGGCCTGCTTCATGTCTTCTTCTGGGGAGAAAGGAGGCCAAAGGTGTCACGCCAAGGGTGTGTGTGGATGTCGCTTTTGCCAGGCCCAGGATCCTGGGAGCTGTTGTGGCCAGCGTGATAGAAAGCAGGAGGTCTGTGTGTAGGTGACAGGCGATACTGTGCATTCAGAGTCCTGGTTATCTGCAGGCAGCTGCTCTTTACCGCTTGCCTGACTTCTCCATTGCAATGTTAGTGTTTGTGTCCCCTCTCACTGTGCTTGGACCCAGCGGCTGCCTGACCGTGTTTGGGTGAATGGAGATGAGGCTGGAGCTGCAGTTTCGCTGGGTTAGCAGTACATGCTGGTTTTCGTCCCACTTTGAGCCTCTCTAATCCAGGTGGCTTACCCAACTGCTGGCCCCATCATTTCTTTCTGTGTTGTTTTTGTCCGCCCTGGGCCATCAGCTGATGTTGGCGAGAAGGTGTTTGGTGTTCCCTCATTGTGGCTGCCTAAGTCCCCTGGAGCTGTGATTGTGGTGGTAATCCTCTGCGGGTCAGCGGGATGGGTTGGAAATGAGCCTTGCGCTGAATGGAAATGGCAGTGGTGTGCCGCTTCCATGGCGGCATAGCGGTGAGGTGGCACGGAGCAGAATGACAGCTTAATTCCGCCGTGGAGCCTGTTCTTTCTGGAAGTCCCACAGAAAGCAGGCACATCCTGCCCCAGTCGCCTGCCTGAGTCCCATGTCTGGATGGGTCTGGGTGCCGGAGCGGGAGATGAGGATGCGCTCAGAGCCCCCGTGAGAGCAGCAGCCGCTTCAGCTTTTGTGCCCGAGTGCACAGCATTTTACTAATGGCTGATAGCACCGCCTCGTGACCTCCCTGCTGCTCGGCGAAGGGCCCTTGGCTATGGCAGTGCTCTGCTGGTGGTGCTTTCTGGGAGGTTCCCCCGTGTGCTGGTGCTAATGGAGTGAGCAGGTGCCCCGGGGAGGGTGAGGCAGCCTTGTGGCTGCCGGCTGGATCTGCCGGGGCTTTGCTGTGGGGCAGGCTCCTCTCGTGGGCAGGAGGTGCTCCTCGTGGGCAGTTGGGCTGTGGCTGTAGCAGCAGCGTGCCTGGGCAGAAATTTGGAGGAGTTAGGAGGTGTGTGGTGGTGGGGGCAGGAGCCAGAGGCTGTGAAGCTGAGGTGGGTGAGAGGACAGCAGTGGCGGGAGCAGCGGGGAAGCCAGAGGAGCTGGCAGTGGCCATGTGAGGAGCGGAGGGTTTGGAGGTAGAGGCCAGGGAAGAGAGACGTGCTGCGTGTGACAGGGGAAGGTGATGAGGCCGGGACTGTGACAGGAGAAGGAAGACTCGAGATGGGCCTGTCTGTCTGCGCCAGAGCTCCTAATAACTCAGTGTGGACTGAGCTATCCCCGTTCTTCTGCTCCTGAGCAAGCTGGGTGGATCTGCAGCGGAGAAAGATGTCACCAGCTCTGTGCTCTGTTTTGTCGAGGAGGCTGCTGCAGGAGACAAGAGAAGGGCCCAGCCAAGAGGCTTGTTCTGCAGGACCTTGCACCTCAGGTCCCCCTTGAGCCAAGCACTGTGGGACCAAGTCCTCAGAGCATGCCAGCCACGCCCCACCAACCTCCCCATGCCTCTGCAGCCACGGGCCTGGCCCTCAGGCTGTTGAGGGCTTTGCTCTCCACCTCTGTCCAAGCCAAGGCCCATGGTGTCTGGCTTGGGGTCGTGCCATCGATGTCCACCACCATGACCCATGGAGAGAGCCATGGGCGAGGCCTTTAGCCACACTGGGCTGTGAATTTCAGGCTCCTACTCGAACAGGAGAGCTATGAGTCCTGCTCTTAAGGCAGGCAGACCTTTGCCACCATGGCTGCCCCCACTCTCAGCACCCTGGGATCTGGACCTGGAGCAGTGCCATGCTGCTGAGTGCTGGGATTTGGCCCTCGTGCTGTGAAATGCTGTGACCTCCCTGTGCTGGGCGCTGCAGGGCCTGGTCCCTGCTGGCTATGTGAGATGTTGTTCCCTCAGCTCCCCCCAAGCCCAGCACCATGGGGCCTGGCTTCTTGACCATGCCTTGGGCTGCCCCGTGTCCCTTTGCAGGCAGGTTTCAGAGCGACAAACTCCCTGTCCCAAATTTTCCCCCACAGGGGAGTGGGTCCCTTGTGCCCTTCCTCTGTGGAGCCACTGGGGACAGGCCGGCCACCCCCAGGTTACAGCTTGCCAGTGGTTCCCCAGCACGCATGTGCCCCTCCAAAGGAGACTGGCACCTGCAAAGCAGCACCCCGCACCTTCCTGCTGCTCCTCCCAGCAGTACTGCATGCTGCTCTGGGATCTGGGCCACCTTGCTGCCCAACGAGACCCAGCAAGACACACTGGTGACGCACTGGTGACGTACTCCTTGGCAGGGACAGGACAAAGCAGGAGCCTCTGGAGACACTAATGTGTGAAAAGGCTCGGCATTCTCTGTGCACCAAGGCACAGCCCTCGCACCCGCTTTCTTCTTGGCGTGGGATGAGAAGAAGCTGGCCAGCCCATACTCTCCATGCTGCAGCATGGCATGGCACCACCGCTCTCCCAGCATGGGCAGTGGGTGCGTGGGTTCAACAACATGTCCTGGTGTAGGGGAGCACCCCATGGCGGGGATGGAGACAGGCACCATGGAGAACACAGCATGAGGGACCATCAAAGAAAGCTGGAGACAGCCAGAGGAGGAGCAGCCTCGGAAACCTGTGCCCTTAGCACCCCACCTTACTGCCTTTTTTTAACTCCTCATCAGACGAGGATGACTTTAAAAAAAGTGGAACAATCTTTTTTTATCCATGAATCAAACAGTTACAACGTAAGCATCTTTGCATAACTGCAGTACACCCTTTCTCTTACAGTAATTTTTAACCCGCAGCAATAGCACACCCAGTGCTCGGGCAGGGTTACTGGAAGCCTTTCCTAGTTCAGCGCAGGGTTTTGCTATCCTCAGTCAGAAAGCAAGAGGGCAGCAACCTCCAGTTTAACGGTGAGTAAGCAACTAGACCGCAACATCGTAAAAGCTGTGCCCAGCAGCAAATGGCCTTGTTTGTATATAAAAAGGAATTGCCAGAACTAAGGTCCCTGTTTTAGTAGCTTTACTTTAATGACACTGCTTGTTTTGTGCCAACACTCAGTATAAAACTTGGCGGACACCAGGAAAGATATTTATAATTAACAGAAACTAAAGCAGCTCCCTCTAAAAGGCAGATATAACTGAGACTTTGGACAGATTTCAGCAGGGTGCAGTTTAACGTTTATGACCAGAGCTGCTGACACACCAGTGTGACAAATTTAACAAGACTGAAAAAAAGAAAATGTCCACACAATGTTCACTTATAATCCAAAGAAGCCTGAAAAAAACTGTTAAATATTTCTAGAGGAGAGCAAACATGGCAAGCCATTGTACAGAGCAGTGACACAGGAGTGATGACAAATCCTGGAAAGGGAATGGCTGATGAGGAGCTAGGAGGAAGATGGAGGTACCAGCAGGAGCCAAAGGTTGGGAAGCTGAGTTGGAAGAGTGAAGAAGAAAAAAGTGCCTCTAGCAGTGCACTGCTAAGAAAGAAGATCATGGTTTCCTCACTGCCTGCTTCTTCCCCGTTACTGGAGAATTAGATCATGTTCTCTTTTGTTTTCAGGACTATGTACAAGGATGAATTTTTTGGTCATGTCTCCTGAAAAATGAAGTTCACCGAGCTCACTGCATGCAGTTGTCTCCCAAAGGTGTACCACAAGTCTACCTGCACCATTTGGAAGGAATTCACCATATTCAGCACTCACAGAGAATCCCTAAATCCTCCAGGTAGATGTGTTTTACCCACTGGACAGCCTGGCTGGCTCCTCTAATTGCATATTTGAAATCGGTGCTGCATCGCAACATGTAAAAGTTGAAAAGAAGTGCATACAACATGAAGAGCAGCATGTTTTAGTGTGCTGTAACACCACGAGGACCTGAAGAAAGAATAAGTGGAAAATGTTACTTCCCTTTCTCCAGTTAACAGAGAAAGGATAATTTTTCTTCCATGTTTAAGGCAAGCTAGTGGGCATAAAGCTTGGTTAAATCATGAACACTTAAGGTTTGGGTGTTTTGTCTTTTTTTTCCCCCCTCTACACAAAGGTCAATATTGTATTTGCTTCCCCTCTTTTCCCAGAGCAGTAGTCTTGAGCTGAGGTTTTCTATATATATTTTTAAAACGTGGTTGTAGCTGCTTCAGAGCTTGATTTGCAGCTCGGCAAGGAACAGTAAGGTTTACCTGGAGATGCTAGGGCAAGAACAAGCCCTCTTCTGTTCTGCAACCAATTGTTGAAAAGAGCGGGGAGAAACAATTGCTCTATGCCAGAGGGTGGGTTACTGCAGGAGGATCATCCTAAGTGGAGGTGTCAAGCTGATGGACCCCATCAGCCATGTGAGGCACGCCAGGAGCTGAAGGGTCTTGACCTCCAGGCAGGGGTGGGCTGTCCACCCACAGTGGAGCAGTTTCCATCTGTGCTTTGGACAGCCTTTCCCCTCTTGCCCCAGCTGACTCCTCCAAGCCAAGGTCCATGGGGTCTGGCCCTTGGGCTGTGCAGCCTAGGTCCGCCACTGGTCACCTGAGCCAAGCACAACGGGGCTACGCACAGCCTGAAAACACCAGGTCATGCTTTTTTCTAGAGGAGCGCAAATCGGGCAAGCAATTGTACAAAACTACCTTGGAAATTCTGGATCATCATTAAAGTAACTCACAAAACAAAAATGCTTAACACATTATGATGCTGTCACAGAAGGATTTTACCACTTACAGTAAGGGCTACCCACAGAAATAAGGGTTCCACAAGAGCTTGAATGTTGCAGCGGGGGTGTCAAACTTAGTGTATAGGTGTCACTTAAAAACTAAAACCTACAAAATAGCACTGCTACAACAGAGCCACCCTCTCACAGAGCATGACCCAATCTCAAACAACAGGTCTACAGAATACCTCTAAAAGTAGTGCCCAGCTAAAACAAAGTACATTTGTCTCTGCAGAAGTGTATTTCACTGTTTTTAAAGCATGACTACTTCACAAACATCCAGGGTAGAAGAGATGTTGTATTTTTCACAGACAAATTCTAGTGACAGATCTCTGGAACTTGTAAATAATACTTAGAATACAGAATTTCAAATCAGTGCAAAATGTACAATTGAATTAAACACAAAACATGTATTGCAAAATATATACAGAATTGTTCTAGGAACATAACCAAAGGACAAACAGATGTTTAAATATAAGAGAAAAGTCCATCTTTAATAAATTACTTTTTTAAAACCAATTAGTAACACTAGGTATGTTATTTGTTGACAAGTTACCACAGCATAGCGAGGTGTCTCATTTGCAAGGCAGACACTGAGAAACAAGTTACATCATTAAAAGCCTGTTTCTGAGACAATCCACAAGTAAACCTGTGTGATAATGCATTACTGGTTTGAGGCACACGATGTGGAAACAGTTTTCAACCACTTTAATGCTTACCAAAGCTTTTTTTTTTCTGAGAATTATTAGGCAGATGCACAAAGAGTGAGCACTAGACAACAACGAAACTGTTCAATGGTCAGCTTACCTTAGCTTGTTGGCCCTAGCTGATTTATTACCAATGCATTAGAACATTCACAAGAAATGCTATAAGAGATCTTAGAGTATCTCGATATTAAAGTAGCATTCATAAAACGGCTTGAAGTTGGAGGATTTAAATAACCAGAGGTGAAAAACACAGTTATTTAAGCAATACTTAGGCCAGTATTAAGTGAGTTAAGACGTCGTGGGTGGTTCATAATAGGAGGGACGCTGAAATCTATAGCGAATTACAAACTCTGATGCTTTGCGTTCAAAGCAGAGATGGTCCCTTCCAATAATCAGAACTTGCAGTTTCAAGGTATTGATTGCTACTATCTACACCATTGCTAATTAAACTGTCCCAAGGATAACGTGCTTTTGGCATGTTCAGAAAGCTGGAGTTATACAGCTATTGCTATGCTACAGATCCCCAGAATTTTGCTTTAAAATAGCAGTGAACGCTTTATAAGCACCTAAAATTACACAATAAATACTCAGTAATTCTTTCAAGCACCTCTTGCTACCCCATTTGGCAAGTTCAGCAGCACAAAGAGAGGGATGCCATGGCGAGGCAAGCTGTTAGCTGTTTGACACTTCCTTCCTTCGGAAAGCAAAAGGCGTGATGTGCGGCACACCCTGTGGACAGTGGGAGAGGACTCCAAGTGCCAAACAGTCACCAGACTTGTCACATTCCTGCAGTCAAGCACAAGGACGCGCTCTCTGCTCTTTACCCTGCAGTGACTTGTACAGGGGAAGAGTTCTGCCTTCTACAGCTGATGTTTATATCAGGAATTGCTGCCAGAGACGTGGCACAGGCTACGCACAATATAAATGAAGCCACATCTTCTGAAATCGAGTCGTCTCCTAAATAACACACGTGAGCTGTGCACAGTGACCTGTTAAATGGGTGTGTTGCTAGGAGAGCTCAGAGGGATAAGTACACCAGTAACAGTGCCCTATTAAAAAATACTTTGCTTTGGGATACATCTGTAATATCTACACATATTTATTTCGAGACCTCAGACCAACTTTTTCAACAACACAGATCTGCTTATAAAACTTTCTCATAAATTATCTTCACAAAAAATAAAGCGACTCTTTC
Organism: Chroicocephalus ridibundus; assembly: GCF_963924245.1. Taxonomy (NCBI): domain Eukaryota; kingdom Metazoa; phylum Chordata; class Aves; order Charadriiformes; family Laridae; genus Chroicocephalus; species Chroicocephalus ridibundus. Next base: position 16,482,116 of record NC_086316.1, read on the forward strand.
GGAAAACATGTTCAATACAACACTTGTATCGGCAGAAATTCTGTCCTACAAGTCCATGGCTGAAAAGTCATAATCCACATTTAAATCTTGCCAAAGGGACATAACCAGGAACCTAAACCAGAAGGCAACTATTTCATTAATTGTCATGGGAAGCAGAAACAATGCTTCCAAAACACAGAAAGAGCGCACTGTTTCAGCCAACACGTATGGGTTTACAATCAATAGTCACTGTCCTGTAAACATTGAAACTGCTGGTCTCACTGCGCGTTAAGATTAGTAATTTGCATTCATTTCACTGTATTCTACACATACAATGGCTACACTGTTAAAAAAAATTACATTAAATAGCAAAAGGAATGAAGGCTTTGAGCTGGATCTCTCCTACTAAGCCAAGTGTCAAATCAGTAAACGCTGACACTATAAATAAAGCTTTACCATTACTTCTACGCATTGTAACATCTGTCTAATAAACCTACATCTTAGAATAGCAGCCAATTTGTAATTGTTAGAAAATACATGTGAACTTTCAGTCAGTCAGCTATAAATACATGCTGCGATGGTAGGCAGACACCATCTCTTATCCCCAAGCAGGCTTTCAAGAACGCAGTATTATAGATGGATGGGGAAAAAGGAACGCTGCAGTCAGAGAAACTCAGCAGCTGCATTCTACAACAAACTTGTTTTCATTGTTACCTGAAAGTGCATCTTTGTATCTGTAGAATCATCCCCATTATTTACAAAAAAGTACAAACATTGCAATTTTGCCACACTCTAAGCCTATCTAACCTGCATTTTCTGTTAAGTGCAAAAAGTATATGAAGTGATACATGCCCTGGCGCATACAAGATCAAGGCCTGAAAACAAGGCAACGCTGTCACCCTGAGTCCAAGCCAGTTCAGTAGATGCCGAGTCTTTGCTGCACAGATGTTAAATGGCTGAAGTAAGCAGAAATTAATGACCAGTCTAAGCCCGACAGCCAGAGTGGCGTTTTAGAGCAGGGTCTCTGTTCCACCGCTCTCCGCACAGATTCACCGCCACCGACTGGTGCCTTTGTTACCAGTTTCAGTATAAAGCTGGGCCCAAAGGCCAGGGAGGCACCCAGCACAAGAGGAAAATGCACAGATACTATGAAGGTTGTACGGAGGAGGTGAGAGGGGCAGGCGGAAAGAACATCTACTGCCAGGTCTCTGGAGCGCACAGCTCCAACGCTCCCCCAGTTCCAGTGCTGGAGTACGGACCGGCGCCTGTGCAGCACGGGGCACGGTACGTTATAAAACACCTAGGCAGCTAAACCTGTTGTGTCTTCAACATTAAGTCCTTTCCCAGCATCTCAACAGCTCCTCATACCTTCTCCTCCCACAAAATGAGGCTTCATTCGATGACACCTTTATGTACCAACAGACTGCTGTAAAGTAATGTGCATGCGTAAATGCTTAGTGATTCCAAAGGGCTGATATTCATAACAAGTACGTTACTTCCTCTTTGAATAAATGCTATCTGTACAACACTTTTAAGAGGGTAACTATGAAGATTAATGGACAATTCTATCTAACAGCTCATTTAGTTTTGTTCCTTATTCAAGTCTTGCAGCGGACTGTGCTACAGCTTCTTCTAGTTTTTAGAATGCTGCAATAGCCATTGCCATTGATTTTAGACACACAGAGACTCGATGAAAATCCAGAAAGCGCAAGAGGAGCTCAAACTGTACACACGCAGAGACTCTAAACACAGTTGTGCTTTCACTATATTGCCATCGTGTCTTGTCAGAAAGCACATGTCCACCAGGAGCATGTGCTGGGAACCTCAGTGGGACCAGTAAGAAAGCAAGCTCTGCCTCCTGTCCAAAACTGGTGAGAGAAAGATCCAGAAATGAGCGCTATCCAAATGATATAACACAGCAAAAGCTGTACAAGTAGGCACTGTGAAAGGAAATATAGTAAGGCCTATTTTTAAAAGGGGGTGTGTGTATGTATGCATACACATACACACACACATGTATACACATATATAAACAAACAAATCATTTTGGCAAAATAACACTGTTTCATTTAAAAATCAACACAATGAAAACATCAGCAATTTAAACGGTACAAATCAAGCGTAAAAGCCATGGGGAAAAAGCAGCAACTTTTCTGAAGTAGCACCTGTATCTCAGGGATGAGCTTTTGAATTTCGGTTCCCCTACCCTAATTTAAGACAGAGGTAATGTGTTCACCCATCGAAATGGATTTTAATCAACTGACCACCTTCTCTTGCCTGCAGTAGCGGGGTATTTGAAATGCACTGTGATTTTCAGGACCCTTCTTCTCCCCCACGCTGGCAAAGCCTAGCTGGACGCCAGCAAAAGCAAAAGGTCAGGAGCGCGTAGCTCAGCAGGAGGGATGCTGGCTGTGCTGTCCTGCTGGTGCCTGCCACGGGCCACAGGCACGGCAAAAAGGCAGGGGCGTGGAGAGAGGATGGAGGAGTGCGCTGAGGAGAGCAACGAGCCTGCATCTCCTCCCTGTCTATGGATTATGGTTCCTGGCCCTGTGTCCCTGATGTTGACGAACAGCTGTCTCGAAAGAACCCAGCCTCTTCCCCAACACTTTTGTTATTGCATTATTTAAAGCACTTGTCCGTGCGAGCATGAGGTTCTCACACAATGTTACTTGAAGACTGAGTGCTGAGAACAATTTTTCTGCCCGCTATCATGTAAGTTACACTGCATCATTTTGTTCAACGTAAAGGCTAAGTTAAAATGTTTTGTATTCACTGCAGAGTTATCTCCTCTCTTCAAGGAAGTCTTACATACTATGGAAGAAAACACTAGGCCTTCTCAGATACTCTGTGTAATGAAAATCTCGGAAAAAAAACCCAAAACATCTTGATATACTGGCCTTTACAGTACCTGAAACTGCAACATTTTAATAGAGGGGTTAAATAGTAAGTTTCTCCTTTTAAAAGCTTTACAGGAGCTTCCCTATCTCAGCTGTCCAGGAATCTATTTTGTCTCCAAACACACTGAGCCTCATTATATGATGCACAGAGACCTTAGATGCCAAGTGTGTTTTACTTAAGATACGTTTTCATTCCAGTGTGGCACTCACCGGCTCAAACAACACATGGGAGCTGGTTTCTGGAAGAAAAGAAAAGGGGAAAGAAAAAAGAAAACTCAAAGTCTTCCTGTCCTCCACCAGGATCCCCTCTGGCAGCTGCAAGGAGAACACGTTCACATTTCTGCGTCGCCTTGCTTCCACAAAGCTACCCCGAGACAGGCTCCTGCACTGCTTCAGGGATGAAAAATCCCCATGGAAGGATATGCCACAGCAAGGGGCCCTCTGATTACAAATACTGGGACCCGAGCTTCATGTTGTTTCAGATAACAGATACTAAATAAGCAACAGGGACTGCCAGCCAAGCCACTAACAAGCCAAGAACATGAAACACTGTCAGCTGCATGCTGCAGGATTATATATGTCTGTAGCAACAGCCAGACAGGTTTATTTACTTGGGCTGCAGAAGATGGTCAGCACCAGCAAGCTTAAAGCTTACGCGTGGTTTCTGTAACAAAAGGTAAAGTTTTCCTCTCTGTTACTGAGTCAGCAATTGGAAAGACGACCTTGCATTCTTTCTGCTGCCCTGAGGACACAAAGCAGTTTCTCTGGCGTTCTCGACAATTAAAAGCAGCAATCTATTTCAGATTTGCTCTCTAATTTGTGAGCTTCGTCCTGAGAGGGCATAACTTGAAATACAACACTTTACCCTTCTTACTTCTAGTGCTGGTGGCAGGACACCAGAAGAGCTCCGTGTGACCCTTCAGACCCAGGTTCTGAAGCAGAGACAACCCTGTGTTTCAGGATCAGGAGACGAGGATTTTAGCTACCTCCTTCACGGCATGAGTTCACTTTGCTTGTTGAATAAAAAGATAAGCTGTAGTCCATGTGGTGGTACCTCAAGAACACCCCTAAAATTAAGTTAACAATTTAATTAATAGCAGGCCTCACTGAAAACAGGAGTCAGTCCTCCAAATGCATCCGTACCAGAACACTAGGAACAGAAGGAATCACTGGACAGGAAGGAGAGGCTGCAGGCAGCTGCCATTTTTGCATAGCTGTTTTGTCTGTTTATAGCGTTAGCTGTATCATTCTGTTGCTCTAGATGACTGTCCTGTAGCACCCACCTTCACACCCTCATCTGCACCGTGACTGGAAAGTAGAAAGCACAGGTAATGATGTTGCTGAAGCTGGCACAGTGCCTCAAGTACAGACTTATCAAGAAGACCCAGCATGAACTGCCTCAGCACATACTGGGCTCCAACAAAAAAACAGCTTTTGCGTATTTCAAAGCTACACTGAAGTCCCCTGAAGCAGCTGGAGGTGTTTTTGTATAGACACACTGGCAAGCTGCCACTTGAGTGATGAATTCATGCCATCCATAGCTGAATCAGTTACTACCGTGCAATAGAGGACACGTAAGCCCGCTGGCCAGCGAAGGGACTCAGAGGGCCCCTTGAGTATGATGTTGACCTGAAGTGAAAGGTTCACTCACTCGAGGACCACAGCGACATGAGGCCAGCAGAGATTTGAGTAAAGACTAACACGACTACGGCTACAGACTGCAGATATATGTAGCGTATGACAGGACCAGCATGTCTGCTCTAGCGCCAGTCTCTAAAAGGAAGCTATAAAAGAAGTACTGGGTACCCACTTCTTCAGGAGATGGCTAAGCACAGAGAGGTGATCTTGGTCTCACAGGAGCTGACAGAGGACCAGCCTCTGAAGAGCTCGTCCAAGTGAGAAAAGACAGTCACTGTGTGTCCCTGGGCCCACACCTGATACAACATCCACCAAGGACTTGAGCAGGCCGACCAGGTGAGTTTTCATGACAACTATTGCACTCCCAGCCATTTGAAGCCTACCAGATGTTACGTGCACACTATACAGGCTTCAATACCTCCTACAGCTCCTCAGCAAGGCTACACTGGACTTCAGTTCAGCTCTAATGTATGACTGAGCTAATTTACATAAGAGAACACTAAATGGTACTTCTTTTATCCTAATTAGTGGTAATTCTTTTAGTCTTTGAGCTTGCTGTTAAACATCAGTCCAACTGTGACAAATTAATGAAAACGAAACAGCACAAGTAAAGACAAGCAGAAAAGTCTGGTGTCAAAGATAACGGTTTCAACGATAGAAAAAAAAATGCATATAATAATAATACCGCCTCAGGTATTCTTGTTCCTTTTTTACATTAGAGTGGTAGCTGCTGAAATTCAAACACCTTTTAAAACAGGCTTTGTCTGAATAATATAAGGGAAACTAAGCTGCAACTGAAAACTTGCTCCACAAGCCGTTTCCCCTTCATTCACACTGCCCAAATACTGAAGTAAACTCTCTGAAATATTTTGACTCAACTGTTCTAGTACTTTCTCTCTTCCCAGTGCACAGGGCTCCTTTTATAGAAATAATCTCTCCTGTGTTTTGTATTTTTCTCTTTACGGTAGTACTGTTTCAGCTGTGCTATTTGGACCGATCCAAGGAGTTCTCAGCAGCTCATGTCTCTGCCTTTTTTTGGTTGGGAGGCTCCTGTGAGCATTCATTTAAAGGAACACATTTTCATTTTTGGAACAATGCACCAGAATTTATCTATGGAATGATTTTCTTTAAGAAAAAGCTGGGAGGAGGAGAAGAGTCTTTGTGAAGGTAGATGCAGAAATCTCAGCATCTTGGCATTTCTGTTTGGCATTTCTGTTTGGCCTCAGTTTCTATATACATGAAAAACGGCTTACGGAAAAGCAACCCGAAGCAAACATTTCAGATGAGACAAGTGGTACATAACAGTTATTTTTAACAATGAGGCACTATCTCTGAGAGATGAAGGAGAACCCAGTAATATCAAAATGTAATGAAAGGCACACTCATAAGCAACCCTCTTCACTGGTTGTCTGCGCTCGATTTTACTGAACCGTCTTGGCATCTGCAGTAGGTGTGCTGCATCGCTTCGGAGCACGGGTCTCCACTTAGCGTCCTCCTTCAGAGGCTGACATACTATACACTCTCATTTCTTTCAGGCTTGCAGTTTTCTTCTGTTTCTGCTTGGATTTTTTCAACATATGGACCTGAAATGGGAAGTTTTAAGAGAAAGCGAGTATTAAAATATCTGTAGTCACCTATAAGCAGATCTAAAGCAACTAACTAATAAACAAGTAAAATGCTGGAACTGCAACAGAAAAACATCTAAATACACAACTACCTGAAGCGCCTATCCTTATAAAGCTATAGGATTAACTGCTTTTTTTACATAAACATATACACACAGGTATGTATATGTATATAGATGTGTAAGGATGTGTACATGTGTGCATGTATGTTCATGTACACACATACATATATAAACAGATAACACTATTTGTCACTAACCTGACAGAAAGATAGAAATACTTCTCACTGGAAGAACAAGTTAGGTTTCTTCTCTCTCTCTTTCTCCTTTTCCCCCTTTCCCTCAGGAAAAGAACAAAGCTTGACATATTCCAAAACATGTCAGGTCTGACCCTCTTTTTCACCCGTTTTTCCTCTGCAAAGAACCATTGTTCTGGCAGCCCTCCCGGTAGGGGTACATATTCTCCGAGACTGTCTGTAGCAACAAATTTCTGTGAGTTAACAGGGCATCCCTTAAGGTAGCAGGCAAACGTGTAGACTGGCGTGCACCAGAGTGTATTACTGCAAAATGTTTATTTCACAATTTCAATGTCAATAGAGAAGTTAAATTCTTAGGTAGCTGATGCTCTTTTCCTTCTACATATATACATTGAGATATCATGGAAAAACAGACACCGATTACTCCAAAGTCTCTTTTTCTCAGACCCTCCTCCTCCATTATTCAGTCTTCTCCGTTGCTGCTCTCTGACAGACCTTCCCTTCTCCAGCTCTGCCAGCAGACTGCATCCTGCCTCACACACTGCAGTGCTACCACGGCCCTCACAACTGTGACCTGCGTCAGGGCAGAGAGATCTCAATACAGGGGAAAAAATTAAGTCACTAGGCTCAGGGACTATTTTTTTTTAAACACAAGCATCATCTCAGCCAGTGGAGAAGGCCCTCAAACCATCCTCTGTAGAAACTGCTACGTTTCCAACAGTTACCACACCGTGCCGACGAGCTCCTTTAAAGTTACGCATCAGAACACAACAGAAAAGGAAGGTAATACGACAATATCCACTGGAGAAACAAAGTCAACTTGCTAAGACAAACCTACAGCCAGTACCTTTGGTCCTGCAGCAGAAATAATAATCTGGCCAGGGGCCTGAATCCAGGGTTCTCCATCAACTTGAACTGGAATTGGCTTTAGGAGTGTTACACGAAAATACGAGCCTTGGGCTATGCGGATTCCTGATCGAAAACCACCTTGGACTTGACCCTGGTAGGAAGTAAAAGCCAGGATATCAACCACCCCAATAAACAAGAAGCATAAATATTAGTTGCACATAAAACTCTGTGGATAGAATTTCATTCTCACCCAACAAAACAAATTTCAAGTAAAAGAACTGCCTAGGCAAAAGCTGCATGGGATGCCTTTACTGACACAGCATTAATTACTTAAGTTAATGCATGAAGAAGAGCTCAGATACCCCTCAGGCTGCCGGAGGCAAAATAACTGACACAGTGAAATCATTTGTACACTCAGCTTGGCCCAGGAGCGTGCACGCACAAAGGTCGTTTGCTTTTACTTCCCTGCTCCATAACGTAGAAAACACATACTCAAAACACCTGATTATACACACAGACTTCGGCATGTGTGAAACACAAAAGTCTAAAAGCGCTTTATCAGACAGGGAGAGAGTGTTTTGCCAAACTCAACTCCATATACATACCTACACTCAACTACATATACATACAGTCAACTACAACCAACAGCTCAGTGGTAACTGGAAAAAGTGAAGCAAGGTGAAGTTTGCTGCTACACGTTCTCTCGGGGAATGTGTACAGACACAAAACGTGGGGGTAAAAGCCTTAACAGAAGATCACAAAACCACAACATGGGTTTGTTAACATTTATATTCCAAAGCAACGGGTACACTCCTTGTTGCTTCTAACTTCACAAAAATTTTAAGGATCTCTAGCAAAGCACTTCTAATGCTATTTGTCTTCCTTAAAAGATGTACAATGCAAAACGGTAAAGTTGGCCAACACCAAAGATCGATGCATACTTTTGCTCTGTTCTTACTGGGATGGCAGCTTACCATGTGCATGACGCCAGTCACACCAACAACTTCCAGCAGGCCATCATCGATACGTGGTTTCTCGAAGCGGTTATCGCTCTCAGACCCCCAGAGATCGGCTCCGGACCCCCAGCTGCGTGGAGAGAACACCACAGTGACCACCTGCGGACCTGCCGTCTGCCACAGAGCACCCTGCCTGGTTCCCTGCCAGGGGCGGCTGGTCCACCAGGCTTCAAAAGCCAGACGCTTGTCTCAAAAGCCAGAGATGGCACAGCTTTCCTGCACTGCAAAAGCAGGGAGCACTTTCCTAAAATTTTTAAGGCTTCTAACCAGATCTTTTAGGAGTGAAAGGAGCAGTGAAATAACTAGTTTCCATTTGAAAGAAAAAGGGCAGGTAAGACCAAAGTAGCTCCAAGAGTTTTAGTTTGCTGGGAAATAGAGGTTACAGCTACACTAACCCTTAACTTCCAAGACTTAAGAACTGAACATATATCTTACTGGTCTTGGCAATATTCAGGGAAGCTGCTGAAGAGAACCTAAAGCTAAAGCAAGCAGCAAGTTTTGACTCTTGCACCTGCCCAAACTCACTTGTATTTAAGCAGGTATTCCTGCACTTCAGCCCTCTGAAATGCTTCTGACAATTTAACACCGTGTTGCTTTTTGTGCAGTATTGACCTTCCTTCCTCAAATCGCTCGCTCCCTGTTTTAGTGCATTGACTGCTCAGTACTAATTATGATCTTTTCCTCTCCACAGTTCTCATGTGCAACGTATACCTGTGTGTATGGGCATGTGTACATACGTGTGTGTACATGTAAATATACATATTTGAATAAAAAGTCGAAACATTCTCAGACTAAAACGGAAAGAGACACAAGTAGTTTGAGATACGAGTGTACCTGAACAACAAAAAAAAACACAAAGTAGTATGACAGCACTAATTACCTGCTGGTTTTGTGCAAACAAAAAACCTGCCTCTATCAACAGCACATCTAAGCCAGATCTCCTGCGGATTTACCTTCCTTTCTTCCACAGCAGCAACTCTAGCTCCCTGCAGGTGGCACAACCCCACAAAAGGTACCTGAATGGTGGGTCTTCCACAGCTGCCTGGGAAGCATCTCCCAGTCCACCCACACTGACCAGCTGGCTGTAGGACCTGGGCAGTGTCTGACAGTTGAGCCCCGGCTGGCCTTCCCTGCAGGAACCCCTTAGGCACCGTGTCTCCAGCATGCCAGAAAGGGCACGCAAGCTCATCGTCTTTGATCCTTCTACCAGTCACGGTGAAATCTGGTGAACCGTTCAAACAGTTTGGGGGAGGGGTAAAATGGTAGCGGGCAGAAGCCACAGGCCTACAACCAAGCTGAAAAAACCATGTTTTGCTAGAAAACTGCTCCAGAAGTCTGAAGACCTTTGGTGAGGAAATCATTCCAAATTACTGTTAGGACACAGAAGAAATAGCAGATGTATGGGGGTTTGCATGAGGAAAACGAGACAGTACCATCTTTATGCAGAGTGAGATTGTGGGTTTCAAAGGAGCAGAAAAACTATGGCAAAATGGTACTAAGAGCTGGCTCCTCAGGTGCAGTTGCAAAGCCAGTGAGTCAGGCAATAATCAGAAATACCCACGAACAACCATCTATTAACCTAGACCTTTTAGCATTTTATCTAACCATTTAACGTTTGATGCTCAAATACCAAGGAGCATTTCCACACGCACAGCCAGACATGCATCCATCCACACAGGACCCCTTCTCTCCCTTTTACCTGGGTATATTAATAAAAATGAGTCCTTCTATGCTCGGTAACTCCACCTCATGCTGGTCCACTTGAAGCTTTATGTCTTTGTGAAGATTTCTAGTATGACTTATCTTCTGCAGCCCAACTTTCATGTAAACTCCTTTGTTGTGAAACCTGGGGGCAGACAAGCATCCTGTAACTAAAAGGTAAGGCCCAGCATATCACTCTTCCTCGTACGCACACCAGTATTGCCCCGAGTTTTTCAGTTAAAACCCTCTCTGCAGTCTCTTTCAGTCAAAACCCTTTACCGCAGAAACAAAGCATAAGTCATGAACTGCTACTTCATATACCTTTTACTTAAGGGATGATTTGTGCTCTTGAGGCACGCGGAGATCTGCAGAACATTCATACGGAAAAATCATCCCTTCTTAAAGCGCTGCCTGAATGCAACGCGCCTCTTGGAAAGGTAAACTTCTGGGCTGAAAAACTGTATTTTTAATTAAGACCTAGGGGTCTTCAAGAAGCATTTTAAAATGTTTTCTCATGCAGTGCGAGAATAATTAAGGTACAAAAACCTTTGCGAGTCTTTGCTTTACATTTGCTAATTAATTTGAAATATACTTAGCTGTAGAAACTTAAAACATGCTCAGTAGCGTTAACCTGTGACAGAGTTCTAACATCTCTATTTTTAGAGTAAAAAAAGATAAGGAAGATTTTATGGCATCCCTAGATTTGTCAAAGTATTTTAAGAATAACACAAACACATTTTAGTTAAACACACAGTATTTTCTTCCGCGGTAGAAACCTTTAGATACATGGCCTTCAGGGCAACCTTAAAATAAAAAGCATAAACTTCCATTATTTGACCCAAGTAGCACAAGGGTATCAGTGCTGCAAAATCTCTCTAGCATTACATCTAAATGCTGTAGACGTTCAAGTGGGGAAGACAGACAGTTCAGCGCGTGGGTTATAGTCAACTCCTCAGAGGGAGACTCTTCAGTTCTTTTAAATTATTACATTGGGAATAATTAGTCTTACATGCTAACAAGTTTTAGACAGCGTTGAATTAAAGGTATATGATATAACACCATTTAATATATGTTTAACATATGCTTCTACTCCAGACAAGACAATAAGATGTGTCTATGCTAAGACAGGCTTTGTCTGATTTGGACACAACTGAAAAATAACAGAATATCAGTAGGAAACACAATACTTTAAATATCCCCGAGAAGTACTAATTTTTGTTGCACGAAGAAGGAAGCCTGCAGAACCTGAAAGAATATGACGCAGTGCCGTAACAGCAGAGTCCTGAATTAATGACTTCTAGGAAACACTTACAGACCACTGAGGTCCACAGGATCCAGAGACATTGGATGGAGCACCCCGTGACACACAACAAAGGGAAAATCTGTCAGAGATTAAATCCTACCACTCCATTCTTGCATAAAAATCCCACTCCGTTTATGTATCTTATTAGGACATTGAGACCAAATAAGAATGAACAAACTGATTTCTGTAACGTTACCATGCCAATTCCTACCTAATGGTTTTGAAGGTGCCTGAAAAATTTTATGATGAAAATGGCCAGCCAAGCTCAGGAGGGTGACCCTTGCACGTCCACTGCTAGAGAGAATCACCAGCCTTCCCTGCACATCTACATGTGGGACATGATCTGGGGAGAACGGGCCAGTGGAAGTCATCAGTCTACTGCTAGCAGTAGCCAATAACATACCAGCTTGCCCATTTGGGTAGAAAGAATAAGCATCTCCTAAAGCAAACCCTTGGCTGGATACATTTTGTAGACAGTAGTTTCACCAGTTAATTAGAAAGGCAGGAAGGAGGAAGCTGTCCTTGGAGCAGTCTCCAACACCTTATTTGTGCTGGAGGAAATCAAGGTTTGTATAAGGTGAGACTGATGTTGCAGTCACAGCTGTAAATGACACTGATGGGGATAAGAGAGGAGGGCAGGGCGTTACAGGCAGGACATCCATCCCCACGGAGCCAGTGAGTCCTTGCATCATCTCGGCTGTAACACTTGCATCGTTATGTCATCCCAGAATTATTTGGAAAGCTCTTGTCATTGTTTCAGCTGGGATGGGGTTGACTTTCTTGCTAGCAGCTGGTGTAGTGCTATGTTGTGGATTTGGGATGAGAAACGGTGATGACAGCGTACCGATGTGTTTGGTTGTTGCTAAGCTGTCCAGGCCTTTTCTGGTCCTCACATCGCCCCACCAGCGAGGGGCTGGAGGTGCACAAGAAGCTGGGAGGGGACGCAGCCGGGACAGCTGACCCCAACTGACCAAAAGGATATCCCATACCATATCACGTCATGCTCTGCAATATAAAGCTGGGGAAAGAAGAATGAAGCAGGGTACATTCAGAATTATGGTGTTTGTCTTCCCAAGTAACCATTAAGTGTGACGGAGCCCTGCTTTCCTGGAGATGGCTGAACACCTGCACATGGGAAGTGGTGAATGAATTCCTTGTTTTGCTTTGCTTGTGCACGTCTTCTGCTTTATCTATTAAACTGTCTTTATCTCAACGTGCGAGTTTTCTCACTTTTACTCTTCCAATTCTTTTTCCCATCCCAACCAAGGGAAGTGAGTGAGCAGCTGCGTGGTCCTAGTTGCCGGCTGGGGCTAAACCACAACAGCTCTATAGAGTACAGATTCTGAAGTAATATCCTACTGCTCAGATGAGTTTGGGGATTTAACCCACACAGCTCAGGAATCACCCTTTGGTTTCTTTTTCTACAAAAGGTGCACTGCAAGTATAGCCAACATTCACATACTACCTGAGGCCCCACTTACTACACCCATAAAGCTACATACACCCTCCTTGAGGGACATTCGGTTGGACTAATTCATCAATTTAGCTAATTGTATATCTCAGAATAAAGTTAAAAGGTGATCCTGTATAGGACCAGTTTCATGGATTACGAAAAAAATAAGTATTTTTTCAGTATTGCAATCCTGTAATTCATCCTGGATAGACCAAATTTAAAAACACCCTTTACTCTCAAAGAAGTCCCATGAAAAAGTCTTCATAGACTCAGGGAGACACCACAGCACCAACTTAAGCTGTTTCATCATCTCTGTGGCTGTTGCCCAAGCACCGCTGGTGGCCAGAGGAAGTAAGACCATCAGTAACCACTTCCCAAGCTTTCATGAAAACAAAATGAAGACGATGGTCCAAAAGAGCCATGAAGAAGCTGAGGCAGAAAGCCAGATTTTTCAGAGGTCTTGCCAACTGCTGCACACGCAGAAGGGTAGATTTGCAGAACTCTTTTTTAAAGGTGATGGATAAGAAATCTGTGTGCCAGATCTTTTAAAATGAACTTTCATTTCCCATGAGCACCGATAAACAGCCAGGTGGCATCTCTCATAAGCAAACCTCTCAGAACTGCAGCACACAGCACGGAAAGCTATCAAGCAAAAGCAAATGACCACCTTTTACCTAAGCCCTGCAATTCAACAAGCCCACCACTGGGTGGGAAACCACCACCGCAAAAGCTGAGAGCTCTGACCAATAATTAGCATCCATTTGGATGCTTTTATTCGAGCGATCTTACTGACCAGGAAAAAACTTTACCAGGTTCACGTACTGAGGACCCAAGATGGAAAAAGTGAGTTAGACAGAGGCTGTTGTAGCATTTTAAAACCCAAAACTGACAAATCAAACAACCAATACTTTCAAACTCTCCCCCACCAAGAGAGAGAACACTTCTGTATCTTTGTACGGTTCTCAACTTGCATTAAATCATGCAGAATATTATCTCTGCCTGACTTCACATCCATGAGACTGCCTGCCACAGCAGTCTCCTGCAATTTTGGATGGCATAAACAACATGTGGTATTTTCTGTAACAGGCAGCCCTAAAGACTGTCCCAGGAGCCCATGGAAATGGGGGAATGAAGGCAGATGCCCTGATCCTTAAATTTTGCACTGTGAAAAAAAACCCTCACATAGCTTGGCACTCAGCAACGTAAAAAAACATCACTGCCACAACACACGCTATTTCTACTGTCCCAGGATGCAAGTTTAGCTGTAAATTCCCTGCAGGGAAGCCATCACTGCCCTGTGCACTGCCAGCCAAAGGTAAGGAGTCCTGAGCGCACAGAGAGACTGCGCAGCGTGAGGCCAGAGCGCACACAGCTCTTGGGACGTTTACCAGCTTAAGGTCTTGATTCCGAAGAGCACTCAAGCCCATTTTTCTTCCAAGGACTACCTGTAATTTCTGTTGCCACAACCTGAAACTTCCTGTTCTGCACTCAAGAGCAGCCAGTTCACACACCAGCAGCTGTTGCATCTGGCATTAAGTCGCCACCCTTCTTAGTTAATTTACTGAAAATAATTTTAAAAAATATGCTAATCTTGCTGGCAAGAGCATGCACTCGCGTATCATGGGAAAGGGTAAAGCCGGTAATTTTAACAATCATCGTCACAGGCAGCAAAAGGCAGCAATCATGCGTCAGCACTGCTGGCCTGAACAAGCTGTTTGTCTCACGCAAAACTGTACCTCAGTCTCAATTCATTATTTCATGTGTCTTTTCCAGATCCTGAATCACAGAAATATGCAGCCCTTTAGATTTACAAAAAAAATTAATAAAATAATAAAAACAATCTCTGCTTTCCCACACACCCTTCAAGACACCCTGCCTGCACAGTGTCCAAACAGGCACGTAAAAGGTCTGCAAGTGCGGTACCGAGCCATCGCCCACTGCTGCGCAGGTGCCGCACACTGTGAACTGAGATAAAGATTCAAGGGACGAAAAGTACACAGGGTAATACAAGTCAAAGTATAACCCTTAAATACAGCGGCAATAAGAAAAGGACACATCTTTTAAAGTGCTTGCAGCTTTGCAAAGTCGGAGTAGTATATTTTAAAGGCAGAACGAACATAACTCTTATGTTATAATAACTGCAGAAGTAAATCCGGAACAGTTTTACACACTAGAACAGGCACTGCTATATACAAACCTATTGCCTGATTTTACTACCTATGATGTTTTTAATCCAGTGGATTGAAAATGCAAACCAGTGCCGAAGAGTAACTTATGTACCACAAACAATATCCTGTATTATTCCGTTTTTAAGAAAAAAACATGAGCAATGCCTGTAATGACAGACAGCCTGCAAGATAGGTGGGATTACACATCATTACACTCATAACTGAGCAGAGAATATTTTTAATAGTTCCAATTCCAATACTGCATAGTTGCAACTGGCTGTAACTCTCTTTTGCAACCAGGAGACAATTTAGAGGATGTTTACTCACAAACCAAGGGGAAAGCAGACAAAAACAGTTTCTACGGTCAATTACAAATGTGATTTCTTTTTTTTTTTCCTTCATCCATTTCAGTGATTACGGGAAGAAGAAAAAGTGCTATTATTGGTTGATCTGCATGCCAGAAAGGAGGAAGTTCTCTCTCCATAGCTTTTTAATCACACAGTCTCACGTGAGATACAGAGATCTTTTCTTATCCTTATTACCAGCACACAGGTGCTACCACAGCACTAAGCAAGGGTGGGAAAGGTACAAACAAGTTCTGAACAGCGTGTTTATTGCTCACGTAGCTGCACTGTGGTCCCTCCTGATAAAAGCTCTGAACAAGAGATATTTCCACTACCTCAGACTTTCACTGAACTCAACACTGCAGTTATTGGCAAATGAGTATATTGAATAATAGTGACAGGGCTTCCAAAACCTGCTTTGGTGCTCTCTCTTGGTAAAGGAAAACAAAATAAAAAAAAAAAGGACAAAAAATGAAAACCAAACAAAACCCCAAATTATGTGTCTACGAGTTCCTGGCTAACTTAATTCCTTCCTGTGCCAGCTCTGCCACAATTTTTTGTGCATACTTGTAGCATTTCAAGATTATCAGCCATAGCTTAAATTGGAAGTTATGCAATACCACAGAGTTTGCCCTTCACCCCTGTTTTCCCCAGGATTATACCTGCTATTAAATTTCCCTGGTTCTTCTTCTCTAGCATGATGAAAGTCCAAGCTCAACTCTGCGTCAATGCCAAGACCACAGTAATTGTTCATCTGTACAATCTGACAAAAAAAAAAAATGTATTATTTCCTCCTTACATTTATACATAAAGAGGTTCCAAAGTTTTTCAACAAAAGCAAGCTTTGCAGATGATCCTTCCAAGTCACTTGCATCTTGACAGATTCTGAAAAACATTTTCCAGAAACACTGAACTAAATATAAAGCTGTACAGAGAGTTGCTAACAAGTGTAATCATCATTTGTAAAGTATCAAAACCTTAAAAATTTAACCTTAATTGCAACTAACAAGCATAATAGGGCAGAAATAAAAACAAGTCCAGAAATAAAACAACTTCTCAAAGCAATTCTATGCAATAACTACAAAAGGTGCTGAACACTAACACCACTATTATTTTTGGCATCAGCCATGGATTTATCATGACATCATCGGGAAGCCGCTCTTCCGTACTTCGGAAGGTGACCAGCTTACACTAGATGAGTGAAGAACTTGACTTCACCTACTCAGCTGCATTTTAAATAGGTCCCTTTAAGCCAGTCTCAAGTTTCTACAGATTTCAACCATTACTGCAATTAATTCTTCCTTTGCTTGCCAGTTAATTCCATAGTTTTTCTATCCCAGCCCTTGGCTCTCCCATCACTCACCTTTAAAAAGCAGATTAGGCACTCGTGGCAAATCAACCCCTGCCTCCACCAAGTGAAAAATACCTGGAACCTGAGCATCTTAAATCATCCAACTGACACATAATGCCTAGGATTCTCCAGTGACTGGACTAAAACCTTAGACAACTGCTATCACTATTACAATTTCCTACTTTCTTTTTGCCACCCCCTTGCGCAATTTCTTTGTTTTGTCTGAAGATAAACAGAACCAGGATTCACACAAAGCTCTGTAGTTACCATCTACAACTAACATTTTTATTTTCCTAAACAGAAATAAGTAACACGAACCAAGGGACAGGGATTTTTCACTCCAAAAAAATAAAACAGATGCCACATATACAGACATACAACAGCAGTAAGATGACAGAAGGATTAACTTCTTGTATATGCTAGCAACCTGTAGTCATTTTTTAAACTGTTAAAGGAAAGATGAGAGTACTTTGGGGCGGGGGTGGGTATTTTTTTGGTCGACACTCCAGTTTCACTAGTGTTCTGGAAAGTGTTTGGCGTTCCTTCAAAAAGCTTTTCTTATTCTTTATTCTTCTTATTTCTTATTATAAATAAAATAAATTTATTTCCAACTGAAGCAAACAGGTATGCCACTATCATTTGAATCTTTTCATTAATCCTCTATCAGATACTTTTTGCCAAACAGCTATGAAGTGTGTTCGGCAGCCAACCTGCAGCCCTACCAAAACAGAAGCACCAGATGAGACGTATGCTGTGTTCACTAAGGAATAGCCCAGTAAGGCCAAACCTCAAAGATAAGCAAGCAATACAAAATTAAACTACGTTAATATCTATCTACTTTGTGGTTTTTGCTGGAACAACAGTTCCTAAGAATCAAACCCAAACCAGTGCTCAGCTCACCTTTGGAGGCTCAGGTTCTGCAATGCCATTCTCTGTGCCTTCAGCTGGTTCTTCTGCATCCAAAAGGATAGTCCAGCGATCCATAAGAACATCGTCCGCCTCATCCACGGAAACCAAAATCGAGTAGGGATCCTCTCCACTGTAGCCAGCTCCCCAGTGCAAGACCCTCCCTAAGTCATTACCTGGGCAACAATGAAGAACCCTAAAACATGACTGCATTTGCTAAGTCAGCTAAAAGCATAAAAAAAAGTGCATCAGCCCTGTTGTACAAATAAAATTGCACTAAGGTGCTCCAAACAAGTCACTGAAGTAGCTGGATTGGACTGGAAAGTTAACAAGCAGAAAAAATACCTAAGCGTTGTTGTGGTCACATGTGTGCTCAGTATCACATGCAGATATGCTGTCTCATCTGAAAAGTTTTCACAAAAAGCAACAGAAAAACCTGTTACGGAGTTGAGAAGTCAGGGAGCAGTTGAGCTCACTGGTTTACAGCAAGGGCTGATGCACCTCGGGCTGTCAGGAGGAGAATATTTTGCCCTCTCCAACTCCTGCCCACTCAGACGCACACCCACACCAACACCTCTGCTTCTCCTTCAAGAACCATGACTGGCTTTCCTTGAAAAGCTGATACCGCATTTGCTCTCCAACACTGGCCAGAACTGAGTCATGGCACCTTTACTGCAAAACAGAGTTGTTTGTCAGATGAATAAAGAATGATAAATCTTCTGGAGGACTTCTGCCCTCAGAAGAACGGTGCTCGCTGTGATTCTCACCTGTTCCTAAAGGTAAGATGGCAACCGAGGGCTCTGAGCACACCAGCTTGTGCCTGATCTCCTCCAGCGCACCAAGCACCCAGCCGACGGTGCCATCCCCTCCGCACACCAGCACTCGGAAGGAGGGGACTTTAGAGAACGTGTGAAACCTCCATTGAGAAACAAAGCAAAGGGGAAAATAAACGTTACAACGTAGTACAGGGAAAGCAAAGCCTCCTGACAGGCTATTTAAGATAACACGTTGTTATTAGATTCCCACCCCCGGCCCTCCCGACCACCATCAGTTTCAGGATCAACTTCAAAGTGAATTGAAAATAGGAACTTTTAGATAAAGCTGTTTAAAAAGACTGAAAACCACACATTCTTCTAAAATTCTTTAGAGCTGGGGTTAAATTTTTAATCACTTCCTTTTTCATCAAAGACACAGAGATCTAACTATTCATAATTTCAATGTGAACATTATAACTCTCAATTCTAGTAGAGATGTTGATTAGGGGTGGTTTCTTTTTTTTAACTTAGTCATAGGACTCATAGTACATTTTCTTCCTCAAAGTACTATTTCCTGGTCGTTCTTACCTTTTGTGGCTTTTCATCCTACATACCAAGATATCCCACAAAGGAATTTTTATTTCCCATTGCACAAGAAGCAAAGAACAAGTGGAAGCATTTTGCCAGAAAGCTACAGAAGGATTCCATGCAAAATAGCATGAACAAATTACTGAAGTTACAGCTTGAACTGCATTAGGAAGACAAAAGAATTACACAGTTCTGTCAAATAACTTGGTTTGTGCAGCTTGTTTTCCTTGCCTTCTGCATAAGCTGCATTTCTCTCAGGAAAACTTGTTTTGCAGAGCTTGTCAAGACAGTGCTTTATTAGAGTCGTCCTGAAGGAATGAGCCTACTCTGAGTAGGCTACAACCATCACCTTCAGTTTTATGAAGCTGGTAACAAAGTCATGTTGATTAAATCAAGTAATCGGTTCCTGCCTCCCTACAAGCACATTATGTTCTGTTCCTTGTATTTAGAAATGTTGCAGCTGTGATCAGGCAGGCTCTGTTAATTCTGCAGATGTGGCCAAGTTTCAAGAGTCAGGATAGAAAATTTTATTATACTTTCCTCTTAGTTCCCATGAGACACCAGAGGAAATAAAAGCAAAAATGAGCTCTCGTCAGACAATGTGACATTTCTCTTTCCACCCCTATTCAATCATAAAATCTTTTTATCTTCAAAAATTATTAAATCCATGTTGTTGTAAAGTACATATGACTTTCCCAGGACTGGACTCTATTAACTTGACACAAGCATATATATCAGGAACTACTCTATTAGAGAACCTAAAAGTTTATATCTATTTTCACAGTGAGAACCAGTCAGAAGGAGTGATCCACTGCTTTGGTCTTCAGGCCCAGAACAGAAGCAATTCAGATCTTCATAGCAAGTGAATCTGATCCATCCTTTCGAAAAATAAAAATCCAACATAAATAAAAAAATATTACAAGATATGATGACTTACCCAGGCAGTGGGCCACCATTGGTAAGCTCGAAGACCTGATGTGGGTTTAGCAGCTTTCTAAAACTGTACAGCAGATCCCGGCCTTTTAGACCACCACTTTTTGGATTCACAAATACAAGAAGTGGGCAGCAGTTCCGTGGTATCTTGGAAGCCTGAAAGAAGGCAAGAAAAAGGATTAGCCAAACCTGGGTAGGCAGGAAAATTACTACTGCATCTCAGAAGTACTTCTGCTTCCTTGATGCTTAGTAAGAAAATGCAGGTTTGATAAATAAAAAGATTCAATGTCCAGACAATGGACAGGTTAGCTGCTGATCTTGTTTCTTCTGGGAACTGAAGTTTCCTTAACCCACTCAAACTACACAGTTGAGCCCAATGTTAAAAACAAAGGCACTGTAAGTGGTCCCCCCTACACATTTTCGGTAAACAGTCTATGCCGAAGAAAAGTGTGAGGGTATATGGTACTTCCAGAGAGTCATGTGCAATTCAAATGCTTTCCTTACAAAGCGAGAACTTCTCCCAAAGACAACTGAAACATTTGTCTTAAGTTTTGTGGTTGTCTTAGATTACACGTTAATTTAGAAGGACAAAACATTTCAGAACGAGGGTGTTTGGGGCAGACACTGGCATGTTACATTACAGCCCCATGGAATGAGAGGCTGAAAAGCCTCTTTTAAAAAAAGAGTATTTAAAATTTTTAATGAGGAGGATTTGGTGCCAGCATCCTCCAATCCTCGCGCCTCTCTGCTGAAGCTGCTGCTGCTGAAAGGGCTCTCAAAGCACGGCCATGCTGTGGGGGAGCCTGGTATCCATCCAGAAACCACTCCAAAGGAAGCCCCGGCACATGGGAGAGGAGGGAGTTCCTGGGGTTCTCCACGGACTGCACAGGAACGGTACCTGCAGCCTCACCAGAGGCCAAAACTCCCAGACACCAGAAGCCCGCCCTCGGGCCTGGTTTTCAGCCAGCCAGCCCATAAATCATTTCACAAAATGATTTCTAAATGCTTCTAAAAAGATCAGGAACCGCCAGCACACCCTTCACCCCTCCATCCACCGGGCTGCGGGGCAGGTATGCGCCAGCAAAGCCCATCAGGCGTTTCACCGAGCGCGCTTCAAAACAGAAATGTTCGCCACAGTCCCTAAGTCGTGGTAATTTGTATTTACAAATTGGACGGCATTCAGGGAACAGCAATTTGTCACGCAGCTGACAGGATGGATTCAGGGAACAGAACAACAGTGCTAAATATAAGTCAATTTAGACGAGAATGATTCAGGGGGTGGTGAGGCAGCGGCATGACCGCAGCGTGCAAACATGTGGAGAGACACCAACAGCTCCAGAGGGAAGGAGACAGCACCCAGAGAGCCCCCCGGCCACTGTCTGTGAGTGACCACCAGAGAGTGGGAACTAAGGCAAAGAACGCAGAAATCAGGACAAATTCATGAGTCGCTTTGAGGGGAAGCAAACTGGAGTCTGATGTTGAGATACGCCAGACCACCCTCTACCTGTGAGCTGATTTGTACGCTTAAAAGCAGACGACCCTTTGGGGCTTCCCAGTATTTGAGAGATTTCCTCAAATTTTGCTTTCCTAAAGGAGCTGTGTGCCAACCCTTTGCAAGTCACACCCTGACAGATCTGTCAAGATACCCGCAAACACAGAAAAATCCTTCTCCTCAGTGTCACTGCCTGCATGAGAAATGCCCTCTGCCACCCAGCGTGACTCGCAGGCATGAACAGAAAATGAACTGGGGAGAGGAACGCTAAGGTAAGAAGGTTGGTGGAGCAGGAACACACTTCTCTTGCCCCTTCTGTCCCCATCCTTTACACCATTGAAAATACATATTTTTTTTCTCCAAAAAAAATTAGCCAAACAAAGGTGATTTTGGCTGATAAAAAAACCAGAAGAGCCTCAAACTTTGTTTTATTGGAAAGGTTTCACTGCTGGCAAAACACCTAGGTGGCTGCAAAGCTCTCCGCACAGCTTTCTCCAGAGGAGAACCCCTTCACGCTGTACCTGTGATGACTGCTACGTCAAAACACCTCTTGCCTCCATATTCAGGCATTATTGGAAAAGGGGAAGCAAATATTGAGAGCATGCCCAACACACAACAAGGGTAATATATTTATTCCTGTTAAGCACGTGGAAAAGATACCTGCAGCCAGCAAAGGAAGTCTGAGGAAAACAATGCATGCCACTGTCACAAAAGGGAAGGACTTCGTGAGTTGTAAGGTTAACAGCTCAAGGATCCACACATCCCAACCAGAGGATTTCCCCTCCTTGAGTCACCACAGGCATTAATAAAAATAGTAATCAGAGCTCTGGCTTTTCCAGAAGTAAAGCCCCTCTCATTACTCCAACAGCTCCTGCACCGACACCTGCCACCACCTCAGGCTTGGTTCAATAGCTGGAAACTTGTGGGGTTTAAAAAAAGGGGGGTAAGGGGATAACAGAAATTAAAAAATACTCAGTTCTGCAGCTCAGACAAAACAAACACTTTTTCAAAAAAGAATGAGAGCAAAGAAACCAGCCCAGCATTCAAGTCAAACAAGTATCTTACTTGAATATGGACAAGAATGTTTGATTACCTCCTCTTCTTCAGGAAATCAGTTTCTAAAAATACTGGTTTTGGACATTTAGAAGTGACATGTTGAACATGTGTTTTACATTACTTGCTTTTACAGGCAAGATCTAACACACTGGGTTTAAAATCAAGTAACTAAAATAATTCACGAGGAACTTCAGGGAAAGACAATGATTTCTGAAGCAGAGTAAGCTCCAAGGCATCCAAAAGCACAGCTGTGTTTTGGAAAGTCATCTGAGATCTTACCCAAGTAAATATATATTCTTGCAAATATGTATTTACAGTTTCTACAAAACTGTCATCTAAATTTCCTAACTCTCAAGTGTCAATATTGTACCAAAAAAATAAGAAAAAGCGAAACATTCACCCTGAATGCCACTAAGACACATGCTGCTGCGGAGAATGCCTGGAGCTAAGAAAGTATCTGTATGTAGCGTAAACCGAGCAGTCCTACCACTCAAAACCACCTCTCAAGTATCTTCTAACATAAATCCCTAACTATACCTATTTAGGATGAAACGTACCTATGTAGAAGGAATAGAAGTATTCTAGGAAGTTAACTTGCTTCCCATCATCACTCTTCATTAAACCTAAAGGTGTAAGAAACACCGCTAAATCCCTAGATAAAGGCCAGCTTCTAAGAAAACGATTATTTTTCAGTAGGGTTTAAAAACTCCACGTCAGTCTGCACAGCAGAGCAGGGCTGCTGCCTCGCTTTCTGAAAAGCACGCGCTCCGTTACAATTACAGACGGCCACAAGGGTGGCACTCTTACACTGCAGAATTTGTTTTAATCCCTTAACAAAGCCCCAGCGGGGACAGGAGAACGGACGTGTGACTCACAGCCCATGGAATCCCTTCCTCCTTCAGCCCTGCCTTCAGAGCGCTGCTTGAGGAGCGAAATCTGCAGAGGGGTTTTGTACTGGCTGGCGTTCAGGAAGGAATTTATTGCTTGTTTCTTAGAGACAGCTGAAGGAGGCGGTGTGATTTTAGACACTCTGTCCATCGCTGTGAACCGCTTAATTTGTCAGGATTAGCACAATGTGGCTTCAGGCTGGGGCACGATATTTATTATCGACGCTAATCCCCTTTCTGTTGAGTGTATTGTGTAATCACATCTCACGACGGAGCAGAACAAGGTGTTCTGCGCCACAGGCCTGCCAGCACGACAACCCATCTTCCAGGGTGGTGGGTAGTCTCCAGGCACTGCAGATACCTCTAAATGACAAGTAAAATTCAACATTTGCAAGCATCCGCCATGTGCAGGGACTCATGACGCCCCAAGCACAAACCTCCTCCATCCTGGCCGGAAAGGAGCCGTCGTGTCCGATGAGGAATGATGTGCAAGGTGTCTCAACACAACGTGAGCAGCAGCTGTGTCAACACAGTGGGACACCAAAGCCTTTCTTTGCTCTTTGGGGAATTGCAGCAGTGGAAGAAGGGTGGAAAGTAAACTTTCACCAAGTTTTGGCTAAGAGGGTCATTAAACTATCATTTAAGTTGGACATATTTGGGTGAGGAATTGGTGGAATGAATGAAATGGAAAGTTTCACCCATTTGTGAAACTCACGCATCTTTTTCTACTACTTTTAAGGAAGCTAACCACAGTACTTCAGAGGGCACTGATGAAGCTACAAAAACCTGTCATCTTTGTGCCGATACTGGCCTCGTACAACTCTGCTGATTTCCTTGTTTGCCAGTATGGCAAAAGGAGTTCTGGAAAATGAGCTTTCAATTCAAAGATTCAGCTCTGCAATGTCTTTCACCTTGACACGCTACCAAAGAGCGATACTAAACTGCCCCTGCAGGTCCACAAACACAGCAGCTAAACACCTCTGTAAGGGACTGTATTTTTTTTTTTCACACTCCAACAAAGACAGTATTTTCATTTATTTGAATATTGTGAAATGAAAAAGTGTTTGATTAAATTCTTGAAGGCCCAAGATCGTGAAACAGCAGAACAGATCAACACATCTGACCACATTAATTGCTTGACTTTCTAATAAGCAATTAGGGCAAACAGCTTCTGCATTCAAACGCTTCAGTAATGACAGTAAGAGGATGAACTGCTTCCGCCAGACCTGACCATGCCAGAGTAGAAGGGGGCCTCCTCCTCAGAAGGTGTATCAGACACAGAGTAAGTGAATCTCACCTTGGGAGAACGAAGGACTAGCAACCTGCCAACCACCAATTTACTTCTGTGGTTTTATTGACTTTTAAGAAGGTTTGTTTTGTTTTGTTTGTTTGGGGTTTTTTTAATTAAGTTGCAATTTGGAAAAATCATTCATTAACCAAAACACTGTTTTATCACCCGTTCTTCTTCTGAGACTACGCATTAGCCCTTCATTCTCAAATTCTTTGTATTTCACCCACGAGAGGAATGTCAAACACAGCACAAATTTAATATTGTGCTCAGTTCCTGCGTAAGTATTTCCTGGTGTTGTACTTAAACGCTCACACATACAAATTATAGACAAAGGATAACAGTATCATATGATAAAAGGATAATCTAGATTGGAAGGTACCTCAGGAGGTCATCTAATGTAATTGTTTACCAAAGTAGGGTCAACAATCCCTCATTAGCTTACCCTGGATAATTAGTGAACGGTGTAAGCTGAGTGGCCAAAGCACACATTAACAACACTTGAAATATTATTTAGATTAACTCTCGGCTCATTTCAGTGAGTTAACCAAATATAAACAATACACGCTGAAATGAACACAAAATGTATGTGCACATGTACAGCCGGTCTCTCTTTCTTACATACTAGAAATTCATCCCTAGCAGTCCCCTGAACTGGAGTTTCTAAAAAATATCTTGCATCAGATAACAGATAGCATTATCCCTATTTCCCTGGCACCAAAAAGTTCACTTCAAACGTACCTAGTGTCAGAAAACCAAACACACATAATCAAGAGAACGGAGTATGTTCAACCTCACACACCGTGCACCAAATCAGGCTCATAACACATTTGCCTAAAAACCACCAAAACCAAGCATCCAAAAGCAGTCCCATCTTCATGATGCCTTCTGTTTCTGATAACAGAAACCCTGAAACCTAGTTTGGACAACGGGGGGGAACCTTGGTTTCTAAGGATCTCACAAAACATAGTGCCTGTGCATGCGTAAGAACAAGGCTCTCACTTTTTTTGAAGGGTGGGTAGTTTTTAATCTTGCCAGTTTCATGTAAGCACCACCACTGGTATCTGCTCATACAAAAAAATAATTTTGCCTTCAGAAAACTTTGACAAAGCATAGGAGTCTAAATGGTAAAAGCAGGTACATTAAGTATGCAACTATGGCTATTGAACTTGAGAGCCTCCCATCTAAAGTTGTTTCATAGTTCCCACTAATTATGTAATTTATTAAGTTTTCAACCCTTTGTGAAGTCCTAAGAAGTCAAATCAAGACCTTCACTTCACTTCCCATAATGCAACTCCAGAAAGACAGTAACTGCAAGATACACAACAGTTCAGCAGAAAGTAACCAGCTACACCCTCTTTTGGACAGAACCCACATCACCCTGGTTAAAAATCACTTTTTTCAGTGAACCACTTGCCTCTTTTCACCCTCAATCTGATTTGCTACCATGAAACCTACTATTAAACCAACTGATTCATAGGAAAGTGATTTATAACCATAAAAATGAATAAATCAGAATGAACCCTGCACTTGTGAAAGGACTCTTGCACTAAGTCTTTCAAAAGACTATTTCCCTCTGAAATCCACAATGTAGCATTTAAACAAGCTCAAACTCCCTCTGATACAGAATGGGGGAAATGAAGATACTGTAAATGTAAAAACTAGCAGTAGCACTTTACCTCATGGTTGGCGCGGAGACAGGTTTAGTCTCCAAAACAAAGTTGTTGTAAGCATTTTAAGATACATCAGCTAAAATTAAAACCCAACCTAACCTTTTGATCATTGAAATAAATAAAGAGGAAAAAAACATATTTGTTTTTCTCCCCTTTATAACTGCATAGTTATGCAGTTGTATAGTTATTCCCAACAACTCAACATTAACAGTACAAGTGACTTTACTCACAGAAGTATATCACATACATGAAGTACAGGCTCTCAAGTATTTTTTTATCACACCACTCACAGAAACTCACTGTATGGCTCTTTTGAATAAAATGTATTTTCATTTACTTCCAGCAGAAAAAGTCTTAGGGTAGTTGTTTTTCTTTTAAAGACATATTTTAAATTAAAACCCATCTCTTACCATAACTTCAGGAATCACCACAGCATTCAGAGGCTTGTCATTGACAGTTGTATCTTTAACTAGCATATATATTCTTTCAGCTTCAGAAAAGCATGAAATTTCGAGTACAACAGCACCTGTGAAGAGGCATCAGACCTATTTTTCATATATTCTGTTATTATTAATAAATCAGTATCATCGTATCACAACAAAAGTTGTTTACTCAGGGGATTATTCAGTAAAAGTTACTCTGCAACACTTGGGACTGTTGGTTATCAGTGAATTGGGCTGTTCTGTTTTTTAAGCCTTCCTTCATATGCCCAAACACATCCCGGACTTTTGTTAAAGCAAAGCAGTTTGAGGACAAGAAGAACTGCAGCACAGAACTGATGTGTATTTAAAGATTTCATTTGGGCTTCAGAAGCATGGCTGATTTCCATACTCTTTATCATAGCTAATAGGCTGATCTCATCATGTAAAAGTGACAAAGGTATCAGATTTTGTATCTCGTTATTAAAAATCCAGTGGTTCCATTTGTTGACAATACCTCAGTAAGAATTATTACAAGCAAAGATTTGGTTTGAGAATCAATTTAAGATCTTTATGTCAGGCTTAGGTCCTGCATGGGGAAGCTGGGAAGACAAAAAGGAAAAATAAAGGAAAACAAAATACTGCCAAGTTAGTTTAAAGTAAGACACTTAAGTGAGGAGCAAACAGGACAGGACAAAATCAAAGTGCGTAATGGACAGCACGTGAGATATAAGTTGGTAACACAACCTGGTTGCAACCAAAAGTGAGAGCTAGGAAGTTGGAAAAACATAAAAATACTCAGAAAGTGAAAAAAAACAAAGAACAATAAAAATCACATACAAGCAGAGACATCTGAAAGACACATGCAGGTAAACTTGGCTAAATGAATCTGTGACATGAGAAGAGTATCACAGAAACCCCTATTATCCATTGACAAATATGAAAAGGAGAAGGCACATCTAAAAGCTTTATGTTTTTCCTTAGGAAAAGTGAGTATTAACCATCCATGTGGAGACAGCAGATACACAAAGGAAACACACGTCAGTCTTCAAAACCAAGCTATACAAAGACTCATTTAGTGGTTACGTGGAAGTTAAGCTTGCCAAAGGAAGTGAAGCACCTTGGACATGGACACCTCAATGTACGAATGATAAATTCTGCACTTTTAACTTCTGACAAACGCAGATCTCCACCTGACCACTGGGCTAAAGCTGCCCTGAGCCACTGCTGTTCCGGGTCTCGGAAGCCTTGCAGCTTCTCCGACCTTGCTGAAATGAAATTCGCACAGCAAAAGCAATGCAGCAGCTCAAAGGATGAACGCAGAGATGAGCGTACTGATTTTCTTCAGACTTACAGCCACTGAACCCCCACTTAACACCGTGCTAGGAAACACTGGCTGTGAAACAATCGCATCAAGTTCAACAGCAATACCAAATTTTAGTCTTTTAGAAGACAAAATAAAGAGAGAGCACTTGAAA
The DNA here is from genome assembly GCF_963924245.1 of Chroicocephalus ridibundus. Classification (NCBI taxonomy): domain Eukaryota; kingdom Metazoa; phylum Chordata; class Aves; order Charadriiformes; family Laridae; genus Chroicocephalus; species Chroicocephalus ridibundus. The sequence goes on from NC_086316.1 coordinate 16,510,171, forward strand.
GGTTTCTAACAGGTCAGCGGTGTTAGACTATTCGGTTGAAGTGCAACTTCAAAACTCATTTTTGTGATGAGATATTACCACTTTCTGGTATACAAGGCTTGAAGCCAATCTTTTTATTTTGTTTAATAAGGTAATACTAATCCACCGCTCTTCATAAATACAATGTGTTACATTTTATCTGAAGGGCTTTTTGCTTATGCAATAACACTAATGCACTCTGAGCTTAGAGCCTCTTAGTATCAGGCTGCAGTTTTGAAAATAGACATTATTTGCGAGACTAAAAATCTTAATGCTTACCTTGTGCTTGATAAACATGACTCACAGATACGACATTTGCTGCAAAGGTTAAAAATATAAACAGATAAAACCTTGGGTACATTTAGAGTAAATATTTAAAATATTTTTTAAAGTTACATAAATATAATATAAATAAATATTAAATGTTATACAAATACAGGAAGAACCTCCAGCTAACACTTTCCCTCTCCTAAGTTTACTTTGCAAGTTAGAAAAGCTAAACTGATTTTCTTAGAAGGTGACTATGAATTCCTTCTGGCATTTAAAGTTTAATTCCTCTTGAAGTTACATAAAAGGCTGGGAAAAATGCTTCATTTCCTGAAACAAAAAGCATGACGCATTCCTGATACTGTTTATAGAACACGTTGGTTGAGAGAGTATTATGAGAAATCAATTACACTTTTTTGCAAAAGAAAAATAAATTCATTTCACTGCGTGCTTGTCCCTATGTGTGTGCACCCACTGCTCATACTTCCCCATCATGAGGCACAGAGCTAACGAACAACATGGAGGAGAGTCGACACAAAAAATGTCAGAGGTTAATAAAGGAGAGAAACATTCATGCACAGGGAATTAAACTGCCCTGCCATAATTTGAATGGTGTAAGGTATGTAAGGTTAATTTATAATCAGCTTTTCCACTAAAAAAAATGGAGTGGTCACATATAACTCAAGTCATGTAATAACAATTCTGCGAATAATGAGCTGTCACGTCTCTCATGCAACCATGAACATGTTAAAATTAATAAAAAAGTGAGAGTGGAAGGCAGACTGATTTCTCAAATATGGTCAGAAAACCTTAAGAAAAAAAAAATAGAAAGGAGCAATAGATTCTACTACATTTTATTCTGTACAAGTGAATACATCTCAAAATGCACCCATTTACTTACTTTTGATAGCTAATTCGTCCTTGAGAATATTTGTGTATTCTTCAGAGGAAAGCTGAGGTGGAAGGCCACCAACAAATAAATTCACTCGTACAATGGATTTACTGTTTTCCACAATGTAAAATCTTGTTTGATTCATCTGACGTATTGAAGTCTACCAAAATAAAGAAAAATAAATGACTTGACATTTGGCAAAAAGATACCGTGAAACAAAATCCCAAATAGTTCTGAACTTAGCGATCAAGTCCTCTATGCCTACAGAATACCACGAACAGAAACAAACTTCAGCCCAAGCACTTTTAGCTTCTCTACAGAGGAGCCAGCTGGGGGGGTAACTGATTACTTACTTTTTCTGTATGAAAGGGGACTCCTTACTTGCTATAAAAAGGATCATGTTTCTTTTTCAGGTTTACCTTTCTTATGTCCTTGAGTCTGTTGAGAATCAGTTCCTGATTGTCCAAGACCATGCGCTGAACTAGAGACAGCAAGAACATTAATCATATTCGAAAGCGCTGCAAGTTACTATGAGGCTCAATTAAGCAAAAACAATACAAGAAATTTCAGGGAAAATTCACAAGTCTGCACACAACTAACATTAACACAAAGGACCACGCAAACCTTGACTACTCACTATTCAACAGAAAAAACACACAGGTGCTTTCAACAGTATGGTTTTGTTCACAGTTCTTAAACACCACCCTCCATTAAAAAAAGGCAGAGACACTGCTTGAAGCCACTCAAATGATAAGCAGCACATTGGTAACAGGCTAACTGTTTGACAGGAGACTTTAAAGCTACATTCCCTGACAGCTACAGTAATAACCAACTTCAGTATTTTATTTAAATATTAAAATAACTGCAAAAACTTCCAGCTAAAGCGAGGTTGTCAATGATGCTTTAAAACAGAGCAGCAGGAACCAACCAAGGTAAGACATTCACAAGGCTACAATAACTTTATAAAACAACTTACTGCTGATGTTCAGAAAGAAAGCAAAGTATCAGGCCAGTATTTGAACTAAAAAGATATTTACTTAGGTGCGGCCAGGGCACCATTAGACTGCTTCTGTGGTTTTTTATTTATGTCTCCATGCAGCCTTACAAATAATGAAGCACAAAGGGATGTGAACTTGGAGAACACCAGCTTAGGCCCTGCAGGATCACAAATCTCTTGAGCAATGCTAGGGTTGCGTATTTCTGTACTTCATAACGCACATACTCCTTGGACTGTCTCAGGACTTGAATTTGCTCTTGTCTAGGGGCAGTGTCAGGGGGAAAGAGGAGAGAAGGAAGGGAGCCAACTGAACTTTACAATTAATCTTTACTAAATAACTGCAGTTAAGAAAATTATGTCAGCTAAAGGCAGCTCCCCAAAACAGGGCTCTATGCCAAAGTGTCAACACCCACCAGAAACCACTAATAAACCTTTATGCAATGATGAAGAAAAAGAAGGGACCAACATTCCACAGGACGCACAAGACCAAAAGGAACCAACATCGCTTCTGATTAAGTGTTTCAACATGATGGGGAACTTTTATTTGTGAAGGCATTTATTGTAAGAAGTTAACTGTGACTGTGTTACAAGGGGCGAGAAAAAAGAGCTAGAAGATCAGTTACAGATGTGCCTTTGGCCAGCACTCCCTCACTTACCTTGCTTACTGCCCATAAGCACTTCCACCAATTTGAAATTCTGGAGGCACTCCATCTGTCAAAGATGCAACACGTAAATGTAATTTCTGAATGAAATATAATTTTGCCAGATGTTTATGTTAAAGTTATGTTATTCACTGCACGCACAGAGCATAGAAAATTGAACGTTTTTAAATCAACCATGATATTCTTCCCCTAACCCACTCCTCCTGAGCTAGGAATAATCTTAATTTCACACACCCAGCCTCCCACACGTGGTGTCAGGCTCCTGTGCCCTTAACTATGGTGGCATCCTCGCAGCCCCATGGTGAAGGGGCACTTGTAAAGCACGATTAACTCTACCTCCCTTCAGCGACCAGCAGCTCAACTAAGATATTTCCAGAGTGTCCTTCCTTAGGAAAAGTGAGTATTAACCAGGACTGGGAATGAACCTGCTCTTTGAGAGCACGGCCCAGGAGCTAGGCTTAACAAAAGCAGGCTGACTGGTCCCCATCTCCTGGGGCACTCCACCAGCACTAGTGGAACAAAATTCTCTTCTCATGTGCCACAGCCACTTCTCCGAACTCTACTGCCAGGGACCATCCAAGTCCCCCACGGCTGGACAAGAAAAGCTGGCACAGCCAAGAGTTGAACCATTTACTAGGATTACTGCAACCCTGGAAACATGTGACACTCAGGATTGAGGAAGTCTCTTAATTTTTGGCCTTGAGACTCAGAGGACAAATGATCTTGCTTTACACATCATGAACAGGGCTGTTAAAAGCCTCAACTGCCTACATTTGCTTTGCCTGAAATTTGATGAGAGCAACTCATCAAATTGGGACACGAAGATGATGAGAGGGCTGGAGCACCTCTGCTATGACAGAGTTGGGGTTGTTCAGCCTGGAGAAGAGAAGGCTCCGAGGAGACCTTATAGCAGCCTTCCAGTACCTGAAGGGGGCCTACAGGAAGGATGGGGAGGGGCTCTTTGTCAGGGAGTGTAATGATAGGACACAGGGTAACGACCTCAAACTGAAAGAAGGTAGATTTAGATTGGACATCAGGAAGACATTCTTTACTGTGAGGGTGGTGAGGCACTGGAACAGGTTGCCCAGAGAAGCTGTGGATGCCCCATCCCTGGAAGTGTTCAAGGCCAGGCTGGATGGGGCTTTGAGCAGCCTGGTCTAGTGGGAGATATCCCTGCCCAGGGCAGGGGGTTGGAACTAGGTGATCTTTAAGATCCCTTCCAACCCGAACCATTCTGTGATTCTGTGAACTCAGTGAGGATCTTCAGCACAGGCAAATTCTGGATATTAAAGAAAGGTTTTGTGTATGTGCATCTTCATACAGAAAAAGGAGAAAACGGTTTAAAAACTGATATATCAGTATCAGAGAAATTGCAACTAGCTAAGAAATTAAGTCTCTGACAACACAAAACTAGCTTTCCAAATAGAGATGTGAGGATCTTCCCCAAACAGAGTATCTGACTATCCTGTTTGACAGTTGCTTTTTTCAGATGAGACAAGACTTCAGTAAAGATTTTCCAAGTTTTGTTAAAAGGTCCCCAGCACTTGAGGAACAGGATTGAAATCAAATCCTGGAACCATCCTATGGCACATAAAAAGTTGTGTGCACTACATAGCTGTGTACACCTATACAGAGATCTACAATTAACATCTACTGTAGATAGCTAGCCACACGTATGTTCCTATGCACCCTGTAAATAACCACAAAAGGCGGTGGTCACCCTCTTGAGCATGGCAGAAGCCTGGAGCTGCAGAAGTGTGCCAATCTGCTGGTGTGCTCACAAGCCCCCAGTGCTGAATTAAATGAGAATGCTATGGCTTCATGTCTCCACACCTGTGTGTCTGATTGAGACTGACAGTGCCTTGGTACACTTGCAAGTTCTATTAATGTGTTTCCTAAAAGTCAGGCTATCTTGGCACCAACTGTAAGAACGACAGGCGGACTGAAAAGAGATCATCTTCCAAGGATAACACGTGCATCTGGAAGATTACAAGATGTATCTAACCATTTCCAATGAGGTGGGAAGAAATGCAGATAGTAAAGAACATGGGTGCCATTCAGCCTTGAGTCCTTCCTTGTACACCTTGAGGACTACAGAGATGCTGTTCGCCAATGTAGGAAGAAAATTCGTGTGGCCAAAGCTCGATTAGAGTTCAAGCTGGCCAGCACTGTGAAGGACAACAAAAAGGTCTTTTTAAAATATGTTAACAGCAAAAGAAGGATCTGAGATAACATCAGTCTGTTACTTGATGAGGTTGGTCACCTCACAAATAGGGACACAGACACAGTGGAGACATCTAGCGCCTTCTTTGCCTCCGTCTTCAACACTGATGATGGACCCTGGGATCCCCAGAGCCCTGTGTTGGAAGACCATTGACTGCAGGGATGATCAGCTCCCAGCCAACCCTGAACTTGTTCAAGACTTGCTGCTCCAGCTGGATGTACGTAATCTATGGGGCCTGACAGGATTCATCCCAGGGTATTCAAAGAGCTGTCTGATATTACGGCAGGACCTCTCTCCATTATTTTTCAATGGTCTTGGGAGTCTGGAGAGGTTCCAGTTGCCTGGAAGCTGGCAAATGCTGTCCTAATTTTCAAGAAGGGTAAAAAGGAAGACCCTCGTAATTACAGGCCTGTCAGTCCCACTTCATTGCCTGGCAAAGTCATGGAGAAGGTTATTCTGGGAGTTACTGAAAAACATTTGAGAGGCAACACAGTCATTGGTCATAGCCGGCACAGGTTCACAAGGGAAAGTCCTGCTTAACCAACTTAATTTCCCTTTATGATCAAGTCACCCATCTAGTTGACCAAGGGAAGCCAGTGGATGTGGTGGTTTGGGATTTTAGCAAAGCTTTCGATACTGTCTCTCACAGTATCCTTCTGGATAAACTGTCCAGCACGCAGCTAGACCAGTCCATAATACATTGGGTGAGCAAGTGGCTGACACGTCAGGCTCAAAGAGTTATAATAAATGGGGCTCCATCAGGCTGGCAGCCAGTCACCAGTGGGGTTTCCCAGGGCTTGATATTAGGGCCAGTGCTCTTTAATGTTTTTATAAGTGATCTGGATGCAGGAAACAAATGTATATTAAGTACGTTTGCTGATGATACTAAACTAGGAGGAGCTGTGGACTCCCCTGAGGGAACAGAGGCCTTGCAGAGAGATCTGGATAAACTAGAGAGCTGGGCAATCACCAACCATATGAAATATAACAAGTGCTGAATTGTCCACCTGGGACGGAGTAATCCTGATTACACATACGAACTGGTGGATGAGAGGCTGGAGAGCAGCCCTGCAGAAAGAGATCTGGGGGTTTGGGTTGATGGCAAGTTGAATATGAGTTGACAGTGTGCCCTGGCAGCCAAAAGGGCCAACCGTGTCCTGGGGTGCATCAAGCACAGCAGAGGTAGCTGGGCAAGGGAGGTGACTGTCCCACTCAGCACTGCACTGGTGCGGTCCCACCTCAAGTGCTGTGTGTAATTTTGGGCACCTCAAAAAAGAAGGACATCAAATGACTAGAGTGTGTCCAGAGGAGGGCAACCAAGATGGTGAATGGCCTCGAGGACAAGACTTAGGAGGAGCAGCTGAGGTCACTTGGTTTGTTCAGCTTGGAGAAGGCTGAGGGGTGACCTCAACACAGGCCACAAATTTCTCAAATCGGAATTTTTGGTCAATCCTCTGCTTGACCCAGAAAGACTGATGGTAACTTCCAGTGCCCAGAAAGCAGGTCCACCACCAAGACTGCAGAAAATTTTGTGCATCGTACCAGTCATAAGAGACCATCTACCGAACATTAACAACATTCACATTAACTGCAAATGGACTGACTATAATTTTTCTAAAGAGAAAAAACACACACTTCAGGGTCACTCAGGTGGTATATGGACATGCTTATGATCCTTTGTTTACCTGCCTTCCAAGTAATGGAAGCACTTCTTTGATCACAGTCTGCGTAGTGCTATCCTTATTTACTCGTAGAGAAACATACGCCATTCCCACCCTAAAGAGAAAACAAATAGTTATTTTAGGACAATTGTTTGACCTATCCTATGTGTACTTTTTTACCTAAATGGCAATTTTTTTAGGGGGTAGGCAGAAATTTGTATTAGCTGAAAAAAGCTGTTCACTGAGGCTTTTGGAAGATGCAGTATTAGACCCACAGACAAGCAAAGACTTCCTCTCAAGGAACTGGTCATTACAATTGCAACACTGCAAATTAGTTTCTTCCTACACACAGAATTACGTACTAGTCTTTCATAGAATTTGGCAATGTAGTTGCATTAGTAAAATGAAAAAATAGTTCAATTTTATCCCACTGCTCTTAAAGAAATGAATAGGTCACTTGCCAGTCTTGTTTCCACTGCTAAATATCCTTAGAATATATATTGTCTCAGTGGGGGTAAACGGAACAGATTTTTTTTTCTTCATTTTTAACTCCTTTTCTCACAACAGAAGTTACATTGAATTCCTCCCACTTAATATCTTCCAAAAAACCATCAAGCTTTCAAATGACTTGTGTATGTCATGATTTGTTTACAGATGGAAAGGCTGTATCTCCTTTGCCAAACGCACAATAATAGAACTGCACAAGTTGCACGGTATGTACTGTGCATGTAAAGAAATCCACAAGCAGGTTTCCAGGCACGGAAATTAATAATATGTATATTACTCATTCAGAAAAATAAACAGAAGAATCCTGAAACACAGAAGAAGAAACTACATTCTCTGTTACGCTTGTGCGACTTCAATAACTGAAACACACTGGGCTAGACTACAGAGGACAGATATAGCAAAGCAGGATAACCTTGGGGTAAAGGAGACCACTCACTTCAACCAGGCAGGATAAATTCGGATCACTTCCTCCTCCTTTGGTTTGGCTCTGATGATCCAAGCTTCAGGAACAGATTCTCGGAATACCGAGCCCAAGTTGGTGTCCTGTGCAGCATCGTTCCTGTTGATAACATCATCAGACAGCAGCGCCTGCTGCGTAAAAGTCTGAAGCTCATACTCCTGCTGGTCATCGTTTATGTAGTATGCCCTCAAAGCAGCCTCCTACAACAGAGCAAGATAAATTAACATTTTCTTGAAAAGACACCATTAATACCTATGTAGCCACAGACATTTATAAATACTTTACTTATGGAACCAACCTTTAATGCATGTTTTAAGTGCAGAATAGTGGATAAACAGCAATGGTAAAAACCAAAACAAGAGTGAAGTTTTGAAAACAAATTTTAGTGGAAGATACAAAAACAAAACTTGAGATATCAATGGATTTGAACACAGCCCACGGTATTTTTGTCAAGTGACAGTCGTTTTAACTCCATAGATCAAATGTAAAAATTCAGCACCAATAAAGCTACACTGCATGCAAAATTTACTCCACAAGGAAAATGGTAAATTACACTTAAATGTGCCCAACTCTGCATATTCAACCTTCTTGCACTAAGGGGATGATGAAAATTAGCGAGCTTCTCAGCCACAAGGCTGCCCCGAACCCCCACACCCGTGAAAAGGAAAGGTAAAGGCTGTCCTTGGAAGATGCAAGGAGTCACAGGAATTTTACATTGATTACCGGCCCATGCCTGCAGTACTTCTGCTGACACAGATGTTGCAGTGAATAAAGCCCAGTAGGTCACTTATGGGAACTGGTGTTAATCTGTCCTGGTATGTGAAGAAGCAGTGTGACAAAACGCACTTGAAAGGCAAGCAGCACTCCTAAATACAAGTGTTTTCAGCACTGTACACAATTTTCCTTGAAGATCTTTGACTTGCAGAACGCTACCAACCATTTTCAAAACTCCTGTTGATTTTGAGCACAATATCAAGATACAAATCTTAATGAGCTGTAGGTCTAAATTGTCAAAATTCTGATATAATAAATTCTCCAGACGCCTTTGCCAAGTCCTTTATGACTCTGAGTCCTCACCATGCTCGGTTCTACTGTGCACCACCATACACCCGTTTTGGGCTCCATTTCTGCACAGCATGGGTAAATTAAGATCTCTACAGAGCAGTCGATTCAGTACGGAGTCGTGTTTCCACCCCAGATGGAGCACTGGAGAAGCTAGCGAGTGTCCGCCATGTGATCAATAATTCATTACTTTCACAGCCAAGGAGCGGAGGTAACTATGGCGTGCTTCAGTCTTCAAAGCTCATTAACTGAAGCAAAATAGTGGCGTCTGCCCAGGATAAACATCAAACCACTAAATATTACAGAAGAGGAGCAAGACCTAAGGGGCTGATTATCCAGTATTGCTCACATCAGTAAAATCAGACTACAGTGTCACACAGGGAAGGAGAATGACTGCTTAACATGGGATATGCTCTGGTCCCCATTATGCTACAGATACGTAGCTGCTCCAAAATAAGAGCACCACATGAAACCAAATTGCATTGTAATATTATAGCCTATTTACAGATTTTGTTGTTGTTGTTATATTTGTAAAACTATTAGCTTTTGAGGACTGTAATATAGAATCACATGCCCTTTTATCACACTGGAATATTGACCTTCACCGGGTATCTTACCACAACTTCTTCGTTTTTTGCAATCCTTGGAACTGAAATCAGTCGAAATTGATTGCGTTTCACTGCATCGTTCCCATCAAATATCTTTAACGTTTGTTTACCTAAATGAAAACAATTACTGTATTTCAATAACACACCCCTCAAATCATAAAGCTACCTGAATAGGAAGCGTATAACGGAACTGTTAAAAATCTGCTTTTAACCCACCAAACTGTTTATTTACAATAAGCTTTGAGGCTTAATCTTGTAATTTTTGTTTTGTTACTGTTCATTTAAAACAGGCGTACATTTGTGGAGGAAAGCGGGAAGAGTATTTCAAGTTATCATAGTTTTATCCTGGCTTTTGATGTAACTGTTTATATGTAATTATATTGCCTATGTTACAACATCTTCATCCTCACCATTCAAGTCTGTTCATTACTGGCAAGTTCAACAACATGAAAACCAAGACAGAGACATCACTTTCAGAACAGCTCCCAAAGCACTGCCAGTTTTGAGAGCATCCTTACAAAGAAAGTCCTTAAAGTACCTGGTTAACTCTGCAGACAACAGGAGATAATACAGAAACAACAGAAAAAAACTAGGAGAACGAAGGTACAGCAAATGAAGAACTACAACCCTTTTCTGTGTTTCATGGCTCTAAAGCCTTATCAAATCCATGCTCAAACCACGGAGCACAGGTTGCTGCACAGAGAAAGGGTGAAGAGTTAAGGATTTCAGGTCCACCTTTCACAAAGATGAGTTAAGACTCAGTCTGGCACAGTCCAGTGTATGACAAAGTTTCTCTTTTATTTAAGTGGCCATTGTAAGAGCAATAGCAAAGCGTAACCAAATTCTCATAGAACAGGCAGGTTTTGAGAGGTTTTAAGAACAAATGAATGTTACCAGTCCAATAGGTGTGTCCTTACCACCTATAGAAAGGAATCAAGTCAATCAATCCAGACGAAAAAGGAGATTCCAACCAGACAGGCCTTGTATCCTCTCCTAGACACATCTTTACAAAGAGACCTGATGAGCTTTTCAGTTTTGCAGGTTCCTTCAGGTACTCCCCCAGAGAGCCCATGCTTTACAACATACATGACTATTCTTCATGGACAGAATCTGCCCGTTTTATTGCAAAGTTGGACTGAACTGTTAACGAAAGTCACTCTTTGTTACAGACTCTGATCTCGTAACTAATCTGTATGCCTGCATTCGCCACAAAGTAGTAAAATCACCAGAAGCTATCACTTGCAGACTTGAATATTAGAAATATTAACTGAGAGCCACACACACCAGCTGTAACACCCACACAACTGATTAATTATGAAGTCTGTTAATACGCATTGGAAAGGAGAGATACATCCCATGCTGGAGTCTACTTCCATCTTTCTCTTACAGCTTGGAAACAGCTTGTAGTACAGCAGAAAGTGCTGAAAACCTTTTGGTCTCAAATAATATTAGCACTGAGGTTCAAAGAACCACATTAGCAAACTACCATTTCTCATACAAGGATTAAAAAGGGGAGCTGGAACTGGAGGAGCAAAAAAACAAACCACCTCTAATTGACAGATCAAAAAAGAAAGCTAGAACCCCAGGCAGAAATGTGCATTACTGAGTATCTCAATACTGCAGTGACAGATTATGCAGAAAGACTGCGGCAAGTAACTGCCTTGCAAGAGCACTTCAATGATGCTCTGCTCTGCTAGAGCCACCTGAAACTCAGGTACGCCACGTCTAACCCACCTATTCCTGCTTCTGTGTATATTTTGTCACTTCAATCAAAGGCAGACACTGTGCAGAGCTAAAGGTTCATCCAATACTAGGTTCGAAAGCAGCCTTTTGTAAAGAAGACTCTAACCCTCAAAGAAAAATCCTGCTACCTTCATTCTCATCACCTTTATTTCTCATCATTTTGAGATGCAACAGCTACACTTTAGACTGCTTTTTCAATTTAGACTTGTCCACTCGTGTGTTCACCAGTGTCCACTTGTCCACACTTATTACGGTCTTTCCTCATTAATGATTCCACTGGGCATGGCACAATGTGCGTGCAAGGACGTTCTCATTAGGTAACGTAAAAATCTAACTGCACAGCAAAGCAATTGCGAGTACAGCCTCCAATCCTATTCCAAACTCTTCCGAGTCACTCCTGGAACAAAAGTGTCTATGCTGATCAGCAGGCACTTCAGCAGCAGCACTTGCCCTTACAGGAGAAGAAAAATGAGTGGGATCCCTTGAGGAGCAACCACTCCCACTGCAGGATTTGGGCAGTAATTCAGCGTAAAGTTTTGCTCTTCTTCTTTTGCATTTATAAAACTATGGTAAAGTGTGTATGACCAAAAATGTCTTCTATGCTGACACTTTGAGAACAGAGCAGGGCTGAAGGTGACCCATCCCGTGTGCATCCACATGTAAAGAGGGAAATGCTTGCTAGCCAGGAGTATTGAGGAAAACTTGTGTACCTTTCCCTGGAAATGGGCACAGCTGGGCACCTCTCTGAGGTGCCCACAGCACGGCACACAACAAGAACCTGGAGGTCTGCACGTCATTCAGGGCTGTGATCTCTTTGGGGTCATGGGTTGTTGTGACAGCTCACACAACTGGTGTGCCGCTGGGGATGGACACAGGCTGCTGAGGAATGATGGGCTGGAATGGCAAGGAGGGGGAGTTCCTTGCGAGCCCCTTCAGTGTGAGAGCAGAAGGGATGCTTGGAGCTCTGCCTTGAGACAGATGATGAGACAGCAGGAGTTTATGGGTAGTGGACAGACCAGTGTATGGGTGACATCACGGTGGCTGTTACAAACACCTTGATTAGGAAGAAGTGGTAGATAAAGCAGATGATGCCTCTTCCCAACAACTGCAAGAAGCCTCACATTTGCAGGCCCTGGTCCTCACTGAGGACTTGAGCCACTGACACACCTGCTGGAGGGACAAGACAGCCAAGCATAAGCAATCCATGAGGTTTCTGGGCTGTGCTAATGACAACTTCCTAACACAAGTAATGAACTGAAGAGGCGAGATGCTCTGCTGGACCTGATTCTTACAAACAAGGAAGAACTGGTTGAGGATGTAAAGGCTGGGGACAGCCCTGGCTGCAGTGACCACCAGATGCTGGTGCTTGGGAGCCTGAATGGTGGGGAATAAAGCAAACAGCAGTATCAACCAAGGACTGGAAGAAAGCAAGTGTCAGCTGTATCTTCATGAAGGGTAGGAAGGAGGCTCTGAGGAACCACAAATTGATCAGCCTGACCTCGATCTCTGGGAAAGTGATTGAGCAATTAACCCTGGAAACCATGTTTAAACATATTAAAGAGTGGGAGTAGTCAGCAAGAGATCTATCAAGGGAAATTGTGCCTAACCAACACGGTAGCTTTCTATGATGAGACAGCTCACTGGGTGGCTAAGGGAAGAGCATTGGATGTTGTTTTTATTTACTTTAGTTAGGCTTTTGACACTATGTCTCTTAGCAACCTCACAGACAAATGGATGAAGCACAGACTAGGCAAGTGGAGAGAGAGGTGGACTGAAAACTGGCTGTACTGCTGTGCTCAAAGGGTTTTCTACAGAAATGTGAAGTGCAGCTGTAGGCTAGTCACCAGTGGAGCACTCTTGCAAGTCAATACTGGGGCCAATATTGTTTCATTTCTTCACTCATGACCTAGATGATAGGACAGAGTACATCCTCAGCATGTTTGCAGAGGACACAAAACTGGCAGAAGTGCCTGACAGACCAGATGGGTGTGCTGCTATTCAGAGAGACCTCGACAGGCTGGAGAAATCGGCCACCAGGAACCTCATAAAGTTCAAAACAGTGAAACGCCAAGCCCTGCACCTGGACAGGAATAACCCAGGCAGGGGTCCAACTGGCTGGAAAGCAGTTTGGCAGAGATAGCCTGGGGTTCCTGGTGGACATCAAGTAGACCGTAAGTCAGCAACATTCCCTGACATCTGGCTAACTGCACTCTGGGCTGCATTAGTAACAGTATTGACAGAAGGCTGACAGAGACGATTATTTCCCTCTACTTGGCCTTGCTGAGACCTCATCAGGAAAGCGGTGCCCAGTCCTGGGCTCTTCAGTGCAAGAAAGACATGGACGTATTGGAGCAAAGGCAGGGAGGGCCCATGAAGATGACAGGATTGGAGCATCTCTCATATGAGGAGAGGCTGAGAGAGCTGGGAGTGTTCATGCTGGAGAATGAAGGATTGGGGAGTCAGTGCGGGTGTGTGTGTGTTTATCTGTAAGTAATAATGGGAGGGTATAAAGGTGAACAGACAAGAGGCAATGGGCACAAACTGAAACACAAGAAACTACATTTAAACCTAGGAAAAAAACCTTTCCTACTGTGAGACTTCAACAGGTTGTCCAGGCAGGGTTGTGAAGTCTCCGTCCTTGGAGATATTCAAAACCTGACTGGACATGACCCTAAACAAACTGCTTTGATAGACACTGCTTGATCAGGGGACTGACCTAGACAATCTCCATACTGCCTCCAACCCCAGCCATGCTGTGACTCTGAAAAGGGAAGCCTGTACAAGAGATGCTTGTACAAAGAAAGAAAGAGAGACAAACAGAATAAATAAGATCATAGAACCATAGAATAGTTTGGGTTTAAAGGGAGCTTCAGAGATCATTTAGTCCAAACACCCTGCCACGGAGACATCTTTCACTAGATCAGGTTGATCAACGCCCCATGCAACACGAACTTGAACACTTCCAATGATGGTGCATCCACAGCTTTTCTGGGCAGCTTGTGCCAGTGTCTCACCACCATCATTGTAAAACCTGTCTTTCTTATGTCCAATCTAAATCTACCATCTTTCAGTTTAAAATGGTTGCCTGTTGGCCTGTCACTACAGGGCCTGGTAAAAAGTCTGTCTATGCCCTGCTTATATGCCCCCTTTAAGTATCGAATGGCTGCAATAAGGTGTTCCCAGAACCTTCTCTTCTTCAGGCTTAACAACCCCAACTCTCTCAGTCCTCATAGGAGAGGTGCTCCAGCCCTCTCATCATCTTCGTGGTCCTTCTCTGTACCCGCTCAGGTCCATGCCTTTCCTGTATTGAGGGCTCCAGAGCTGGACGCAGTACTCCAGGTGGGGTCTCACCAGAGCAGAGCAGAGGGGCAGAACCACCTCCCTCGACCTGCTGGCCATACTTCTTTTGATGCGACCCAGGATGCAGTTGGCTTTCTGGGCTGTGAGCACACATGTCGGCTCATGTTGAGCTTCTCATCCACCAATACCCCCAAGTCCTTCTTCACAGGGCTGCTCTCAGTCCACTCACCCTCCAGCCTGTACTGATACTGGGGATTATCCTGACTCAGGTGCAGGACCTGGCCTTGTTGAACTCCATGAGGTTTACACAGGCCCATTTCTTAATCCTCTCAAGGTCCCTCTGGATGGCAGCCCTTCCCTCTAGTGAATCAACTGCACCGCTCAGCCTGGTGTCATCCGCAAACTTACTGAAGGTTCACTCAATCTCACTATCTGTCATTGACGAAGATAATAAATAGCACTTGTCCCAGTATGAACCCTTGAGAGACACCACTTGTCACTGGTTTCCACTTGGACATCAATGTGAAAGAACAAAGGGTTTAAGCAGGAAGCAAAAGAACTAAAATCCTAAATGACAGTCAAATAGAAGAAGCAAAAATTACTGCCTTTCTAAACAGTATCTACAACATGACAGAATTCTGGGCTTCTGGTTTTGCAGCTTTACTTCTGGCTCCTGTCAAGAAGAATGAACTTTGGAAGCACAGCTCTTATTTCTTCTTTCCTATATGACTGTTCTTCACATACTCTTGAGAGTAGTTAGCTGAAACCTTTTACACCAGCTATTTAAGAAAACTAATCACACAACCTCCACATGCAGCGTACACTCTTTGCAGCAATGGAGCATAAATTATTCTACAGATAAAGTGAGCTTGGGATATATGATATGATACAGCAGGACTTTTTAAGTATTTTTTTTAGTATGAGAAGTAGTTTTACCAGGTGGATTTGTCTCTTCAGTTTTCAAATTATCAACTTAGTGGTTGCGTCTATTGTCTTTTTTTTTTTCAGTCACAATATAAGGAACATGTAAACATCAGCTCTCACTTATAAAGTATCCTTGAAACTCTATTGCCATTGCATTGAGACTATAGCACACGTCAGGAAGTGATTCACTCCTTTAAACCCTGCTGGATTAATGTCAGAAAAAGTGAAATTCTTTTAGAAACAGATTTCTGTCAGAGTGATCTCCATGGTGACTTTAGCACAGATAAATTTTAAGCAAAAGACACACAGGGTCCTGCGTGACCTTCTTTAAGGCTAACACAACTTCAGAAAACACAGCAAATGCTGGTTACTGACAGCACAGCAAATGTTCTGAGTATGAACTTTCGTCAGATTATCAAAACCTCCACTGTTTTCGCTAGCAATCCAGAGGGTAGACAACCATCTGAGAATAAAAACATTCATCCAGGTTTTAGTACTTGTTTTCATCTGAATTGCCCTTGCAGTCTGCTCTTGTTAGATACTAGCTGGCCTGAGAGAATCCCTAGCAGTTTCGACGGGAGATTTTTTTTATGAGCTCTCTGCTTCTTAAGACCAGCCAAATGTTGCAAAAAGTTGGCTTGACTCTTAAAATAAACTGGTTCGCAAGGAGGAGTTTAGACCTACAGACCAGTACTAATGCCCTAAGCTCAAGTACGTTCCTTAGATAAATACACAGTATGCTCAGTCCTGCTTTCCTTGAGGCAATCTGGTTACTCGTCATACAAAACAAGCTCAATTTATCAGCAAAAAAATCATGGTTAACTTTGTCATTGTCCTCCTCACAGTGGTCACTTTTACTGCAACCTGATGAAAGATGGCTTTCCTGTGTATGAGCTTATGGGGACAGGTTAACGAAAGACCATACCAACTAATTCAAGTGTACATCCACAACATGAAAGTGAAGAAGTGTCTCACGCTAGTCTGATTTGTCTAACTAGCCTTGGAAAGAAGATAAAGTATAATCACTTTTAAAGTTAGATAAAGCTCTTTCTCCCTCCTCTTCCAATTTTTAAAAATTAGAAAATGACCCAATTAGAGAAGTGAAGTCTACATACCCCTACTTAGTATAAAAAAATCTTGCTAATATGCAACAGATGCACATAAAAAATTTTGGTATTTAAAGGAGTTACTGCCTGTTTTATTGGACTGACACTTCACTGCCAAATGTCTTTCATCTTTTCCTGCTGGATCAGGCTACACAGTATCAGGACTTTCTCCTGAAAAACACATTACTTCTTTTCTTATCATGGGATACTGAGTTGAAAAAAAGCTGTTCTTCATGCTTATGCTTTTCAAGGGGAAAATGACTACAAAAAGGTCAACTCCAGGCACAATCTACCAAACTATGGAATTTGATTTCAGTGGCTAAGATACCAAGTTTTCCTGGGAAAAGGCTAAACAGCATTTGATGAGTCCAAAGCTCATGTCCTTTGACTTCCAAATCCCCACAGACAGGAGGACACAGCTCCTAAAAAGACTTATGTGCGCCTTGTAGCAGAGACAGGAAAATGATGTAGTCCTGAATGTATTTGCCACAGAAGAAAGTTAGAGGCCTACACCAACATATTGGTGGAATTTAGTCTTAAAGACTAAATTCTAGCAGTGCTGTTTACCAAGAACCATTCTTCCCAACAAAACTTGCGCTATCCACATGCTTTCTGCTCTCCTTCTCTAGTCACTGCTACCTCAAATTACAACAGTGTGGACTGGCAAAATTTTGGTTTATTTCATAGAATCACAGAATGTGCTGGGTTGGAAGGGACCTTTAAAGGTCATCTAGTTCAGCACCCCTGCAGTAAGCAGGGACATCTTCAACTAGATCAGGTTGCTCAGAGCCTCATCAAGCCTGGCCTTGAATGTCTCCAGGGATGGGGCCTCCACCACCTCTCTGGGCAACCTGTGCCAGTGTCTCACCACCCTCAGTGTAAAGAACTTCTTCCTAATGGCTAATCTAAACCTACCCAGCTCTAGTTTAAAACCATTGCTCCTTGTCCTATCGCTACATGCCCTTGCAAACAGCCCCTCCCCAGCTTTCCTGTAGGCCCCCTTCAGGTACTGGATGGCTGCTATAAGGTCTCCCGCGAGCCTTCTCTTCTCCAGGATGAACAACCCCAACTCTTTCAGCCTGTATATTTCAGTATTACCATTCACTATCTACACCTCAGCAATAAAGCAAGTAAGAATGGTGCGAACATCTCTCTATAGCCTTCTGGCAATGATGCTACAGAACTACAGGAAGATTTTTTCAATCTTTCTTCTTGAAGAGATTTTCTATAAAACCTCTTTACATTTTCAGATGAAGTAGTTAGGAAGAGGTGCTTGCCTTCCCTGAAAGAGACATCTAGAGCAGCCAATGTTTTGACTATCAACTAATACTAGACATCAAGGATGAAGAAGGGACAAGGGTATGCAGTGATAGGATGAGGGTTAATGGCTTCAAACTGAAAGACGGTAGATTTAGATTAGACATTAGGAAAGAATTCTTTACTGTGAGGGTGGTGAGACACTGGAACAGGTTGCCCAGAGAAGCTGTGGATGCCCCATCCCTGGAAGTGTTCAAGGCCAGGCTGGATGGGGCTTTGAGCAGCCTGGTCTAGTGGGAGGTGTCCCTGCCCAGGGCAGGGGGTTGGAACTAGATGGTCTTTAAGGTCCCTTCCAACCTGAACCATTCTATAATCCAGGGAACAAGAGAGGGACAGGCAGACTGAAAGGGAACCAAGCCAAAGGGGCAGTAATACTGGGGAGTAAATGTTGTGCTTGGGGAAGGGAGGGAACAAGTTGGGGAAGTGCACAAATCACAATCTGGTGAGAAGCAAGAACAATAGCGGGCACTATCAAGTGACAGAAAAGGCAGATGAAGGGGGCTGAGGGAAGGAGAGGAAAGAAGACATGCACAATAGGGAAAGTGAAGCAAAAGAAAAGTAACATGATTTTTCAGAACACTCATCTTTCTTTTCCCAGTTGTTATAGGCAACTGAACGAAAAAATGGAAATACACAACCTCTTCCAGCACTTAAGCCACTAGTTCATTCAACACAGTTGAGCATAAACCTCTTTTTCAAAATATCTTCAAACGCAGGTGAAGCAAACTGTTCTGGGGGAAAAGAATGTTTTCACCGTGACACCGGGTATGACAATTCAATTTGCAAATGAGTATCTCTTGAAATACCACTGAACAGAAGCTTTTGTGAGGAAAGAAGTACTTCTCCACATCCTCAACATCCTTTAACTACTATCTATGGATAAGCTTCACAATAAATAAGAGCTGCCTAGGCCTCACTACACAGTAGTCAAGTACCTTCAGCTTTTATTGATTCCTGGCAAGCAATTAGGGCAGAATCTAATGTCTTTTCATGTTCCCAGATCCCTGCAGACTGACACAAAAGTAAGAGCTCTTAACTCATGTTTTTATTTCAGGAATTAATGAAATACCTCCTCTAGGATTCATTTGTTGTATACAAAACAAGCCAAATTTTTTTTCCCCTCCACTAAGCCTCCATATTACCATGAAGTAATAGGAATGATTTTCAAAAGTTTGCCTTTGACTTCTGAAGCTTGACAGATTACATCTGTGGTTGCATCTTAGCAGAGACCAATGAATTCTGTCTCCAGGAAAACTAGAATAATGTGTGCTGGCTGAAACCTAGTTCATCATTGCATCCCAGAAAGGACAGACAAGGCACACCCCCGAAAGGCTCCCCCCAAAGGAGCACTTTTAATTCCCTTCTTTACCTCCAACGCCAGCTATCTGAGGTCTGTCAATACAGACCAGTTTTATCACTTATATATTCCCAGAATGTCCAAAAATTATTTTAGTATGAAAATGGACATTGGGGCCCAACTCTTTCCCCACTACACTACTGACAGCATCCACATGATGTTTATCCCACTATCCCTGTAACATTCAGTTCTCGTTAGGTTAGCTGTCCACTATGTAGACAAGTCCTTAGAAGTTGGCTCGTGTTCTCAGGCACAAGGATTTACAGTCTTTTTCCAAATCTGCTCTGTAAGTCTGTTACATCTATCATCTCAGAAAGTGTAGGGTTGTTTTTATGGTCGTGTTAGCTTTTGGCTTCAGTATCTTGGTAGGCTAAGTTCCATGGTTGATTTAACATATTTTAGCTCCCAAAATTGATATTTAAATCTTCTAAATTTACACTTCACTCAACAAGCCTACTAAAATAGCAAAGAAGCAAAAGGGAATGCAGACCAGTAATTCAATTTTTTTCCAGTATTAATCTACAGACTTTGCATCCTTTTCTACTGGCTTCTTTCCTACAGAAAAACATGTCTTTAGAAGTCAATACTATTCAATTTGCTCTGACTTTTTTCACTGTTTTAAAAAACATGCATCTGTAAAACACGGAGAGCTGGAATTAAGAAAAGCTACAATATTCTGGAATATAATTCAGTTCAGACACTCCTGAGGGAGGGCATGATACCATCCCAAAAGATGCGGCAGATGTACTGAGTCAACACACAGAAGCTAACAAGCAGCTCCTTCTTGACCCATGCTACACAAGTGGTATTATCTAGATCAGGGTGGAAGAGGTCCAGCAGGCTATAACCGTGCCTCTGTCATGTTTAATTTGATGGGTTATGACTCCACACACACACACAGAGGCACAGATACACAATGACTGGTAGGTGAACCCCAGTAACTTTGTCAGACAAGTTATCAGAGAAGCCATGCCCTGCCCTGGTGCAAGGGCATCACCCCATGGGCTGGCGGTTGCACCCATCAGGTGAGCCCACAGGAGAAGCTCTGTGGGTCACCTCCCCAACTGAGGAGGCCACTGAGGGTGTGGGGCTC
The DNA here is from genome assembly GCF_963924245.1 of Chroicocephalus ridibundus. Lineage (NCBI taxonomy): Eukaryota > Metazoa > Chordata > Aves > Charadriiformes > Laridae > Chroicocephalus > Chroicocephalus ridibundus. Next base: position 16,530,369 of record NC_086316.1, read on the forward strand.
CATGCGGTGGATGGGAAGAGCATTCTGGGCTTGTACAAGAGGTTTTATTGGATGTTTAGGGGAGTAACCAGAGGCAGGGGAAAGAAGGGATCAAGGTGGTTTGGGGAGGAACAAGCATGGGAAAATAGAGGTAAGGAGATAAAAGAAGGTGGTCACAGGTGGAGAGGCTGCTGGTTGGTGTGTATCCTCGCCATACCCTGCAGCACGGTCTGTCCTGTCTTCTCATTAAATGTTATTTCTAACTCTTTTTGTGGGTGTGGTTTCCACCCTCCTGCATGTGTGCACGTGGGTCTGTGAGTGCAGCAACTCAAGCAGGACCGCAGGTCACTGTGACCCATGTGTCCATGGTGCCAGCAACCAGAGCAACAGCTGTTGCATGAGCTGGCTGGACTCGCTGGCACATGGGCTAGGAGCCACATCTGCATGTGTCTCTGTGAATGAGGCACCTGGCAGAGATGACTACTGGAAGGACCAGGAGGTCCAGGATGTCTGCTGGAGGGACCGTGGGGGCTGGGGATCCACTGAGAGACCTAGGGGGAGGAAGGCCTGCGTGTGCATATATGTATGCACACAGCCACATACACATGTATATATATACACATATCTAAGTATCAGAATACATAAATGTATACACACGCAGAATCCAAGAGACCTTCCTCTTAGTCTGATCCATCAATGGCTCAGTCCCTGGGGGCAGGATGTTGCATCAGCTTCACCTCTACTGGGGTACCAGACTTGGAGACCCCTAACATCATTAAACTAAAGCTTTCAAACATTTCATTTTTCTGTGAATGCTTTGGATTTAGAGATATTAGAATCACTGCCTACCTAATTAAGCTTTCTAAATCACAGAAAAGTTACAGGGCTCTACACTGACTTCTGTTTTGTGAAAATGCATTGAGAGGAAGCAATGTTATTTAATGCCACTGTTCTATTTAAAACACAACTAACAATTCTTTACACGAGCCTTGAAAAATGTAACATTTGATGCTGCTTTCTCCAGTCCGTAGCCAGACACTGTATATGAACAAAAGACATATTAAAGTTTGTATCCTGCCCCTAATTTTCATATTATTTTTCCGTCTTTTGTGAAGGCTGTCTAAAGCGGAACTGGATACGCAGTTTGCTCTCTTTGACAGTCATGAGTAAGGGAAATAGCTTCAGTTGGTGAAATATACAAGACTGACACTCAGCGACTTATGTCACTTAAAAAAAATGGGAAAAGTGAAAGTTTCTTACATAAACTGCAGTTAGTCAGAGCCTGGCGCCATAATAAGGGAGCATGGTGGTGGATCATAACTTAGTCATTAAAGAGACACCAGCTTCAAATTTTAAGAAGTGAAACAAGAGCATGCTTGAGATCCTTCCATAACTGAGTTAATTATTTACTGAGCTGGATTTTTTAAAAATCTAAACAGCATTTGCCCAATTATCCTATTAATTTTCTAAGAACTTTAGGTGAACAAAAAAAAAGGAGAAAAAAAGATTAATCATATTTATTGATTTGAAATTTTGGTTTTTACAACAATCCATGCAGCTACATTAGGCAGCAAGTACTATGTTCCTGCAGTTGCTCATATAGATACAGGGGGTGGGATGCCCTTAAATTGTGGTTGGCTTCAGCTTCTGAAAGTAAGTTTGGCTAATTCCAACCCCAGAAATCTCCAATGCATAAGAATGCAACTGCATAAGAAGCAACCAGCCCAGCCCAATCATGACACAGAGGAATACAAACACTTTTATTCTAACATACCCAACCCCTCCCCCTGCAAAAAATAAAAATTAATCACCTGGTGTCTTCAGTAAGGTTGGATCCAGCTATCTTAAAAGAAAAAGGCTTTGAAAAGACATGCTGTCTGCCCTTTAAATTGGTTGCTTAACTATGGATTGTTAATACTATGCTTGCTTTGACCACCATGTTGAGAGAAATGACCTATTTGTCAGGGTAATGAATACATTGTCACTTATGGCAAACTACCAGTGGAAAAACAGTGATGAGATATTTGTAAGACCCTGGATAAGTCTGTTGGATCAAAACTTTGGACCTCAAATTGATACCCATCATTAGAAAAACAGCCTTTTAATATTTTTACATAAGGCAAAGCAATTTAAGATTACATTAATAAAGACTGGAATTCACCATTTACTAAAATTCTGCTTACTTGAATCTGTTGAAATTTGGACATCTTTTGCTGATCCCTGTGTTGACCCATCAACATCATCATCTTCATCTGTGAAAACAAAAACATTTTAAGAAAGGATTCCTGTTAATGTGAAGAAGGGGAAAAAAAAAAAGTATTTGTCATTTGAGGATGGTTTCCCTCGAAGAAGCTACCACAAAAGAATCCAGTAGGAACAGAACACTTTCTTCTTCTGCTTATTTTTACGATAACAATCCATACTATAAAACCAGCATAACAACCCCCCCCAAACCTGCATTGTCATGTAACTACAGTGAAAGCACACCTGAAGTCCTTCTACTATTAGCTTTAACATCGCAACCACTGCTTTCCATCCACTTCAAGCTGCAATGTTTGCATGTGATTGAAGTAAGTATATATGGTTTCCATTAAGTTTTAAACCACCAAATCGGTCCAGAAATTGCAGTAATAGCTCTCCAGTCAGAAGTACGGGTATTATATGAATAATTTCCATAACTGAAAAATAGATTTGCTGACACCCAAAAAGAAATTACTGCACTTCAGAAGAGGAATTTGACAGCTGCTCAACAATCTCACTAAAAGCTAGGAGCTAACACGTCAGATAACACAGCCTGCCAATTCACACATAAAATACTTAGAAAAGATTAAAATAAAAACTACTAACATTTACATTTGCTCCTGTGAAGATAACATCCTGACTGCATTCTCATTCCTGACACCCTGGGCCATGCAGGAAGACTGGTAAAAATCCAAACCTGGTAATTTTTTCTTCTCTAAGGGCAGCAATACCGTGCAACACGAGCCAACCCAGCGTGCTGATCATATAATAGTATTCATACTCCCACCCATTGAAACTCACAGTCAGTCTTGACTGGGATGCGGTCAAAGCTCCCAAAGATATAAGCCAGGCACCTTATAAAACATAACACCTTCATAAAATCTATGCCTTGCAGTCGAGAGAGAAAGCATGAAATCAAAGCACAAAACAGGAGAGAAAAAAAATAAAATAAAATCAGTAAAGACAGATCTTCAGAGCAAAAGAGGTACTGGGAAAGCCAGAATCCTAACGCAGGAAAACCTTCCAAGAAGCAGAATCACCGCATGTCAAGAAGGGTACATGGTAGGAGTCCTAAACTGGAGACCAGGTAACTTACGGAATATTTGTGTAATGCTTCAACTGACTACAAGAAACACCAACAATAATATTTCTGGGTTGGGGTTTTTAAAATATAAAAGAAGGGTTGAAATACTTTCCCTATTATAGTTGACAAACAGATTAGCTTTCAAACTGGAGAGAAATTTAGACAATGTGGTCCTGAAACAGCCTGAAATAAATGGAAGCTGAATGCCTTCTCGAATTTCACTTCGGATAAAATCAAATTAAATAAAGAATAAATAAATACAACAATAAGAAATAAAAGATTTCCTGATTGCTCCCAGCCCTCGCCTTTTTCTAAGTTTAGATGGGAAGAAGCTGACATTTTTTTTTATTACTCTTTCTCTCTCAGTCTGGATAGTAGGGAAGTCTACGCTAACAGCACCTTGGAACTATTCCAGTGAAGTTCAATGACTTCTTATGAAACAGGCAGAGACAGGAGTTACTTGGAGGACAGGGAGACAACTGCTCCACATCGCTTCTCTTCTTAGCCCAAGAGTTTTGAAAAGCCACTTTCAGCACAGAGATGTTCACTGAATGTTCACTCAGTGAAGCTAATCTGGACGAATGCTCCCCAGTAGGTCAACGATGATGTGCTCATTCTCCATCTAGGACAAGTCATCTGGCACTTCCCAACCATCAGCTTTGGAAGAGCTGTGCTGCAGCAGTTAACTCATCCAGGCAACCGCCAACACTTCTTTGGTACCACAGACTGATCTTTTCACAATCTTCTGAGTGATGCCCTTCGTCAGCTGTGGCAACAGAAGAGCACCTTCCGTGCACGCCGCGGTGTGAGGACTTCTGAACAAACATGCTTGCGTGATGCATCCCACAGAAATGCTAATCATCCTCCAATAAAGCTGAAATGCTCCTTGCTCCCTGGAAATATCCCTAACGTGCATTCAATCTTTGAGATCTGCCATCTGGAGCCTACACTTTTCCCTGGAAAAGCGTAGGAACTCCCAGGGCAGCTCTCCTGAGCTGCTCCATGGTCAGAGGAGCTTCAAGTAAGTCCTGAAGAGCGTCAGGGAGCTGCTGGAACTGTGACACATCTTGGTAACTTTCAGCACATGCAGGTCCGCTCTGTGAACATGGGTAAAAAGAAGGACGACCAGGCCAGAGCACTGAGCTCCCTCGACACAGGGTGATGCGAGAATTAGTTTAAGGCAATTCCCAGCTCTACCTTTAAGAACGAACCTGGGCAGAAGGAAAGACCTATGTAGCAATGGTATTTGGTGCCTTTGGCAGGGACCTGCAGAGAGCTGATCTCCAGCAGATGATGAAGAGCGGCAAAACTCCAGCAGCAGGTCTTAAAACAAGCTTCAATAGGATGCTAATAGTGTAACAAGGAGCATGACAACACCAGACTTGTAACTGAACATCAGGGACCTAGGTGCTAAAACAAGTGTCACATACCATCATCAGCTAAGAAAAAAAAAGAACAAAATGCCTTACGCCTAGCAGACCGCAAGGCAGGTACCATACCGCAAATGCTATTCTCCATGCCTTGTGCTGAGCCAGGACTGTGGCCCACTGACATGAAAAAAGGAAGATGTCAAGTGCTGGAGGCCCCCACACCACAAGGAGCTTAGCCCAGGCAGCAGAAACCTCATAGACCCGCAGGAAAGAGACGGGCTGTTAGAAAACAGGTTTTTCATGGTGTTTCTGTATTTTATCTGGGTGTGTGCAGGCTGAGCACTATAAAAAATGCATTCTGGCTTTCCAAATGTGGTGGGGTTTTCTTAGTTTCTTTTTTCATATCACATTAAAGCACTGGAAATGGTCCAAATTAAGTTAGTGAGTATTTCCCCTTCCCCATGCGTCTGTTTCTGATCACCAGCTAATGACTGATCTGCACTGCACTCTCAATTCAAAGTACAAGACATATTGTAATTAAAGGAGTGCAAAAAGCACTTCAAAAAAACTCAAATGTGTGTAACACAAACTCATATCCCTAGCATACAAAGTCCTGAAATGGAAAACCTTCTCTTCTATCATATAAAATAATGAAGGAAGAGAACAGAAGGTGCAGCTATAACCTTGCATTTTTTCACTCAAGGTGCTTCGTGTTCAATTTTTACTTAAGGGTGATTTAAAAATTAAAAAAGGAAAAAGTTTAAGTCTGTCTTTTAAAGAGTGGTGTGTTCTTTTAATACGTCAAACAGTTAACATCAGAAAAGGCAGACCTGAAGAGGCTATTTAAAAGGTTTGTGATTAACTTCCGTTAATAATAATACAACTTTATCTTCCCTTAAGCCTTTGGGACACTTGTAGAATACCTAACAATAGATCTGAATCAAGGTTCATAATGAGTCTTCCAGCAAAACCGAGCTCATCCAGATTATTTCTGGTATTTCTGATGTTGGAAGCATTAAAAAACTCCATGACTTTCAAGCATGTGCTGTACTTCACCTTCCTCCACCAACAAGCAAATTCATCAAAAAGAAAAATAACTCACTGAGAAAAACATGCCAGCCAAAAAAAGCAACGTTAACACCTCCTCTCCCCCTTCACACTTTCCTAGATCACTTCATTGTATTTAGGTTATGTAGGCTTAGGTTCCTGCAGTGGCTACAAACTCCTGCTGCAGCTTCTGCCCATGAGAATGCACGGCTCCTGCTAGCGACCAACTGCCTTCACCAAAACCAAACCTACACCTTCAAAGCAGAAAGTTCAGGAACAACCTGTCAGGTTGAGAAACATGCAGTTGCCAACATTTAACTTCCACGACCTATATTTTGCCTGCCTTTTGTTTGCTTTCCTATCGTATTCAAGCACCACAAGAATATAATAATAAAAATTCAAACTAGAAAATACTTCAGTTGCCTAAAAAAATTCTCTTGTTCCTAAAGAGTTCTTAAACAAACACACACTCTAGATGGCAGCAGAACTGCTAAATACATGATTTCCTTTCAGCACAGAAATCTTAAAAGGGCAGATGCTTAATCAAAGAGGCAAATAAAAATATCTGTATACATGATATGCTAAATAAAAACCAACAGGTATATCAGGAAGTGTTTGTAGCAATGATAACACTAATCTGCTAAGCAAATTTTTTTTTTTTTTCAGTTTTCACTTCATGCATGCTTACTATTTAAACAACAGTTTTCAAATTGCCCTGCACCAGGAAACAGAATTTTCAGCACTTTGCACACAGACTGCATTTAAAAATCTCTATCCTGTCCCAGAAATAGCAAGAATTTACAGTATTGCCACAAAAGCCTGTGAAAATTAGCAATCATACACTTCAGTGAATTACAACATTAGGTTAAATGTGCTCATCAATTAATTGCATTCATCTTTGGAAGTTTTTACCTGATTCTGTTTGCAAGTTTTCTGATATTCGAAAACAATGCAGTTTGCTGAAGTTGCGAGAAAATAACTGCACACAGCTCGGAGGAAGAATCATATTCCTTAATCTTCCAAATGTACATTCTGGTGTGACAATTATGTAGCAAGCCGCATGAGCCTATAAGTAGAAGCATCAATTAAGAACTTAGTGAGACACAAAGAAAGCAAATTTGTTTACAACGAAATCTGCACTAGAATTGCAAAACTCAGGCTAGGACATATATAGACATTCTGTAAATCACTTTCATTAAATAAGTGACCCATTTTTTGACCCCAGATTTTAATTTGTTCCATTCGGTTTTTATATAACCAATAATGGGAAGTTTTAACATGCGAAGAAACTCCCAAGTACTACAAACCCGCTCTATTAAAATACAAAGGTTTTTATACAGCTGTATGGAGAAGTCTAAAGTTTTGGTCTCAAGCCCTGGGTCTTCCCATTCTATATGGATATTTACTGGGGGAGGCGGGAAAGGTAGGCCAGGTTATACCGAAACTGGATAGCATGAAAATAGCAATATCCTCTTACACAGCTGTCCCCACTTGCAGATTCAGAGATAACAATGTTTGGAGTTTTACTCCAAAACACGACTGGCTGGTTTCTGCCTTTATGCTTGTGCAACATCTTCTGCCATTACTGAACACACATACTTTTGTATGCGTGGCCACATAGTATGTTATGTTTGTTAGACGGTTCTCAAAGACAGCCCCTCCCACCTCAGAAATTATGAATCAGATTAAAAATAAAAACCTCACAATATTAAAAAAAAAAAAGTTAAATTATTCAAATCACACCTGCGATACTGAATAACCTCAGGTTTCATTTTAAATTATTATTACATATAACCCCTCCTCTTGCATTAAATGGCAAATGAATGACTTATTACATATACTTGTCAGTTCCCGCCCCATCTGGTGCTACTTTGCACTTTCATCATATTTCAGTTAGAGGTAGCATTATGGGGATGGATCAATTATTACCTACACAGCAGGCTGAGTATCAGTATGTGAAAAGCTGTGGCTTTCATGAGGATTGTTGAAGGGTACCATCATGTTGCACAGGAATTAAACGTGCGTCATGTGAACGGAAAAACACAGAAACCAATACTGACAGCTTAAAAAAAAAACCCAGCCACACAGGTTAACAACTATTCTACACTGAAAGAGGAATAAGCATATTATAATGGTAAAGCCTCTGACCTTGCGGAATTCATGTGATTTGAAAGAAATTATGATTTCACACAGGAAAAGTAACTGCAGACTTCTAAGCAGAAATCTATAATGATTAGTCCCTGATAAATTTTAATTCCATTGGATTTACAGAAAATTTAACTGTGATTTTGAGAATTGCTCATTTGAATGACTAATGGGGTGTTAAAAAAGTCAGATTTTCCATTTAACTCATAAACATATATATTTATATAAATAAGTGTATAAATTAAGTGTATTTATGATGTGTATATAAAGTATATTTCTAAAGTGTACGAGTAAAGTGTACTTATATAAAGTGTTTAAATAAGAATGTGCATATAGACATATACATATGGTTCCCACAACTGTACAAAACAGCACAACGTACCAGGATGCCACACCATTCACATCTCATGCCAGAGAGCACCTCTGAAGAGCCACAGGTTTTTTTGCAAACTTCGCAGCGAGCACTGGAAGAAAGGTTTCCCTCCCTCCAGTGGTGGTGGTAAGTATCCTGGGGGAACACACCACGACTTAGCATTACACAAAATAAATACAGAAGCATCTTCAACCTAGCTTTAAAATCAGCAATTCAAGCAGCTCTGAGGAAACAGCAACACAGACCACGACGTTCAGTATTCTCTCACTATAAACATGAACCTGAACAATCTTATATTTCACCAAAAGAAGTTTATCAAACTATCAATAAATTTGTCACCTAGTGCTTTTTTTCTTCACAGTCCACCAAAACCAATATTCTTTAAAAAAAAGAATCCTGAAAGGTCAGTTTTATGCACGTGTTTTACAGTGAGAATCTGGGCAGTTTTGCCTCAGAGAGACTGCAGGAAGCCTGAGGAACATGACAATGTTTGCCAGGGATGCAATGCATCCAACTGCTCAACATACAGGAAAAAAAAGAGTTGCACGCCAGCTGCTGCAATGCAAATTTTTAGACAAGATGCTTTATTTTTTTTTTCCTTTTTATTTAAGATGTTGTATACATTGCACAGACTTTTCAGCTTCCATAAGCACCATGAATGCGCCAGAATTTAAGTTCATCCGGCTATCTGCGATGCATGCTGAAGCCACACCTTTCCTTTGCCAGCCAACAAGCTGGCACAAAAAGCACAAAAGTGCTTTGATAATTGGCAGCATGTAAAAGAAAAGACCAAAAGTCCTTCACCCTCCTCTAGCCCATGTTTTCACACCCGAAATGCATGACCGCTTTGTGCTGCAGAGGCATCGTCACTTACGTGGTCCTGGTGCCCGTCCTGGTGACACTGCCGGCAGTCACTGCAAGCAAACAGGACACAGTCTGTGTGCACATGTAGCTCACAAACTAAAAGCATGAAAACAAGAAAACTTCTGTAAGCTGGAAACTCCAGGATTTTTTGCAGTTCCTCCCTGTCCACCTCCATCCCTCCAAGACTTCTTTCACTGCCTTTCACTGCACCACACTTTCTTTCCTTTGCGCATTTTTCTGTTGAGCAAAGCTAGGCAATAGAAGTTTATCAGCACTGTCCTGCGTGTTGCTCCATTTCCTTTGTGTTAAACTGATGCAGCAAGTGTAAGAAAAGGCTGAGCTAATTTTGCTCACAAGCACTTGCCATATTTCCTCCAATACGGCAAGTTAAATTTTTAACAATTGTTTGGCTTATTACAGCTTTGTCTCGCAGTTTCACAGGAACCTCTGCCTACTCCAGCGTAATCGTGCCTGAAGTCTGCTTTGATTTAACCAAAGCAAAAAAAAAAGCTGAATGTTAGAAGCATTAACAGAAAGAGAGACACTCAACTGATTTAATTTTAAACCTGACCAGAATAAACTGGTATGCTCATGTCTGGGAAGATTTGTCCAAGCTATGTCTGCGTATGGTAAATCACCATTTCATTGTCAGGAAAAGGAAAATAATAATTTTTTCAGCACACTCTCCTAAGTAAGCTTAACATTATCTCCCAAAATACCTGTTAGATACTGTAGTAGGAAGACGTTTTAGCGAAGCCTATAAAAGCTTTAGGCAAGTTTGGTTTTGGATAAAGTACTTTCATTATTTAAAAGCTGTCTTGAAGTATCAGATGTGAAAGAAAAGAGAATCTACAAAAAAAAAAAAATACCCAAGCTAAAATGCTGCAAAGGATCAGTCATTAAAAAGAATACAACCAAAAGACCCCAATACCCAGCTTCACTACTTCAAGAGTTAGGAAAGTTCTCCATAAACCTCATAGACAGAGATGGCTGAAAAAGATCCTCCTCTAGCTGTTTTTTTAAGACTTGCATACACAAGTAGTCTGGGAAGGCATCCTATTTTTTGTTGAGTAAATGAAAGTAGAGAGGCAAGCGTCAAATTCTTCAAATATTTTTATGTACGGCTCAAACAGGTTATTGCTCCAAGCACATCACAAAAATCTGAAGACTGTAACCTGAAGACTGGAGGGTGGCAACTGTGTATTAGCTACACATTAGCTGAATAGCTGAACGTATTTTGAAGACAGTATTAAATGACACAAAGAATAATACCTTACTTTGAAATCGCTCTTTGGGCTGGCTATCAGCACTAACACCGTCTTATTCTAACCCCACAGAAGACCATGACCTACCACCACACCAAAGCAAAGTCTTTTTTTAACAGGGCTTATTACAGCTTTGTCTCGCAGTTTCACAGGAACTGCTGCCTACTCCAGCGTAGCTGGAGTCAACCGCTTTCATATGAGGTGTGACACAGTCCCTCCACCGCCCACATTTCTCTGTATTCACAGATATAACAGGAATATTCTACGGTTTTGCCAATTCAGCTACCAGGCAAGCTAGATGCTTTGAGTGATACCCTTACTAATGGCAAAAGTTTCCGTAGACCAAATTACAGCTTCAAGGAATTAACTGAAGTGTTAGGTTTTTTAGCGTTAGTTCTGCTAACGCAGGCATACACTGCCCTTTGCTATGCTTTGTAGAGAACAGAGGGGTGTTCTTCTTCCCCTTGGTTTAATTCACATCTGCTGCTTCTAACACCACCCTCAATTCAGAATTAATAAGAAAATGTGTGCCTGAGAAGGGCAGGAGTGTCACAGGAGTTAAATCTTTGAGAGCTATCCCGCAGATAGGAAAAGTAACACAGTTTAGTGTGTAAAGATCAACTCAAATCAGAGGGCTTACAAAAAAGAAGTTTAATCGTTATCAGCCCTTCCATAATCTACACAACTTTTTAACTCATAACAGGATGAAGTTTTCTGTTCAAGCTCATCATGACAGTGCTGTGACTTCCTTTATAATTGCCAAAAAACCAAACTGGTTAATTTCAGATACATAAACTTGGCAGAATAATCTTTAAAATGTTAACTGCCTCCCTCCACAGTAAATTTGCTGCTTCCAGTTGATGCTTAATAAGAAACTTTTGTAAAGGATCCAACACTAAAAAAAAAAATAAATGTTTGGGTTATTCCCTTTCCTTTTTTTTTTTTTTTTCTTTCCAGCTCTTCTCCTTGGAAAGAAAAGGGAAAGCAACTCTCACCATCATGAGTCCAGGTTCAACTGTTACCACTGAATTCTACAGGAAAAAATAGCTATCCAAAGCCATTAGTAATTGTCAGCAGAATTTGGAGTCCAAATATTGTACTTTTTGCCAATGAAGTGTATGTACTAATCTCACCCCAGGTTAATATACATGCGAGCTGATTTTTGAGAACAGATGCCTCACCATGCACTCACAGAGTTTACTACTTTTCTGAAAATTTTCAACTTCCTTTCAAGAAATTTATTTTATTGTAAGATATAGAGTCCAAAATAAGTTAATTTATATTATTTTAAAAGCACATCTTACTATGTCAATCATTTGCTTAGAAAAGGTAACTTCATCTTAACCCTCTTTTCTCTCTTAATTACAGCAAAGATTACAGGAAAAATTATTTAAATTCCAGTTATCAGAAGAGATTGTCATAACCAACAGTACACTTCTACTATTAAACTAAGTCATCAGAAGTAAGCAAAAAAAGGAAGAAAGTTCTACATTTCCATCTGGATTTAAAAGCTCTACAGCTTAAAACAGCTGACTTCTAAAACAAAATTCTGAAAGTATTTTCGAAGAGCAAAGGAAGAATCGTGTGCGTTTTATGAACCTCAACCGCCCTTTTTAAGCTACATTTTGGAAAAGTATCAGAGAAAGAAGTTGTAGACTTACTGGTATTCTGAAAACGGGATAGCAAACAAGTCACACCACACAAAACAAGGAAACTGTTTAATCCATGCAAGGCACACAACTCAGAACCTTCACCGAACCAGAAAAAAAAATGTTTGGGCATTTGTAATACCTAAATATAACATGGGCTTTCATGTGCTTCTTGTTTAATTAACACTTAAATGGAAACATCTGAAAAAATGAATATTCCCTTGCAACGGGTACAACGCTAATACAATAGAATTAAGAAAGTAAGAGTATGAAAGCAAAACGTAGAAAGCTTTAACTGAAACAGATCACTAAACCAAAGGTATTTTCAAGAGTTAAGAGGACATAGGTATCGAAAATTTTCTTTTCAAATTCTCTGTGTTTATCTTATGCCACACAATTTCTGAGGTTTATTAAGGTAGACCATCAGAAAAGACTGTGCGGTATCTGCAGCTCTCTGACCTCACACCAAATATCCAACTCAGACGGTAACTGTATTAAGTGACAGATCCCCACTAGCCAGAAGAACATAGTTTAGATTCGTTATGCAACTCACCAGACAAAAGCAGAAACAAAACCACTGCACCATTGTAAGTCTAAATGCCCTGCTTGGGTTTTTTTTGGGTTTTTTTTGGTTTGTTTTTTGTTTTTTGTTTTTTTTTTAAACAGTTCACAGGTAATACTCCTTTAAAATGCTAAATTCTATTCAATGTCACACCACCAACTGAACAACAACTACTAGACGTTCAAGACAGGGGAGACAAGGGAGAATTAAGGAGTTGCCCCACGTCAAAATCAGTCAAGTACTCATGCCAACGTGTATTTCAAAGAAAAATTCTGGTGTTTGGGTGATTTCTTTAATCACTGTTTTTTCAGAGAACCCATGTCAGAACACTCAGAGCAGTACTATTTTGACAAATAATATTTTCAAGTATCTTTCCATTGAAGGCACCCCATCCCCATTACAAGCAACAGATGTCTGAGACCAGTAACATAGAAAAGTTATATTCCATTCTTTTGTAGAAAGGGGGAGGTTTTAGAAATATGAATACCTGATAATTCTCTCTATCAAAAGCTTCCATTGGAAACCGAAATAAATTACCTCAACAGAAGAAGTCTTTCTTTTGCCATAATAGCTTCTCATTCTTTGTACATTTCGGGCATGAATTCATTGCACACCTTCAACGCCACAGACTTGCTCAAAGTAAATTGGGGGGAAAATGAAAGAGCATACACATTTGAGAAAGTCTGTGGTTTATTGATATTAAATGATTTATTATTCCTTAATTTGAAGTACCCATTTCCACGATCAGTGAGCGGATGATAAACAATCAAAAATCTCTCAAACACAGTAAGTGCATATGTGCGTGTGTATACACACACACCCTCAAAGGTACACATGTGAGCAAGTGTACATTTCTGGATAACACACAGATGGCTATACAAGTAGTGTTTTTCAGTTACCTTCACATCGAAAGGCAGGTGACTCTAGTGACTTTCTGCACACAGTGCAAAACTTTCTTTTGTAATGTCCTGGAGGCCCAAAACAGTGTGCAACTGGAACCTGCCAATGAAGAATGCATAAGACATCATCAGCCACAACTTTCAAAGTGCCAGTTACGATTCATAGAAACTGCTTTATCATGCAAGACAGGACAGTATACACAACATAGACTTAACTAAGCCCGAGAACAAACATAAAGGCAAAGGCAAATCGTCCTTTTAAAATAAATTTCATACTTAAAAATATATTTAAAATACTTTATTATAAATAATTATTTTAAATTTTTTTTTTTACGTCTTTCATTTTAATATGTAACATTTTTAAGTGCCAGTCAGCTTCTTGATGATCCAGTGCCATGAATCCAAAGGTTTCCTTTGGGTTCAGTGCCATGCAACTTACCCGGAGTCACAATTTTTCTCCTAAGTATTCTTAATTGAATCAAGGATGATTAACAGTATACAAAACACCCTAAAGACAATTTTTAAAACCTCAGTGCTGCCACAGTCCAGTACTCTCCACGTGCCTCCCACCTCTTCTCCAAATAGAGCCCAGCCAACGGGCTGATCAGAAGAAAGGCATCAGTCTGCCCCCGCGCCCCAAAAGCTTCAAAGCCTGGATGGTACAGAGACACAGCTCCTGAAGTACATCCATACTGAGGTTTCTGTTGACTGCAGGTGGAACATGACACGTTTCAATATTCTCTTGCCAACAGCTGTACCAACAGTTTTAGCAAATATATTTCTGGTATACTATTCACTTATCCTAAAAAGGTAGCCGTTTTTTCTTGTTTAGTGATTAATAATGAAGACTGGAAGTGATCTTACCAAAAGAACAACAGAAGGAAAGATGAAAAATGAGTAAGAAACATACTCGAGCTTTATACTTGTTCTAGAGACCACTCTTCTACAAGATACACACCTTTGTTAAACTGACATTCACATTAGAAGAAGCATAACTGCATCTTTAAAATTTAGAATCCAAATGACTTCCACAAAAGTCTGACATGACTTAGGTGTTTAGTTTTAGCATCTCACACGCCCTTCGTGATATGACAACTGTATCAAATTTATTTTCTGGTTCTCGCATCACAAAAACAAAATAAAAAAATATTGCCAGTAAAGGCTGACAAATGGTTACTTAGGAGTGAAATGAAATTAATAATTCCCAGTAAAAAGTTGGAAATTACGACTTAAGATACACATAGTCACAGATAGCTTCGTTTCCACCTGGATACACTAGTAAACAGTCCTCCAAAGATACTGGCATAGAAATGCAGGCTTTTCATTACTGCCACAGAAACGTTCTACTGAAGAAAAAGGACGCTCCGTAGACTAAAGGATCAAAGTAGAGTTTTGTGAAAAACGGGGTTTATTTTGGGAAAGACTGTGAGAAGACTTTGACAAGAGTCCACCTTACTGAGGGTTTGTCTCTACTTATCTACAACACTCAAGGGAAGCAGACCAAGTCAAAATTCTGCAGCTGTTCAGGACCCTGGTGACAATCCTCTGAAGTCTCAAGTCACTGCCGAAAAGAAGGGAAGGGAACAACTTGACGATTGAAATGTTGGTTGGAAAAAAAAAATAAAATCTGTTCCTTCAACTTCTTCCCTTCTGAAACAAGCCAAAGAAACTCTGTTTATTATGACTAGTCTTTCTAGCTTGCTTTAGAAGTGACAGGTATGTGACAGAAGTGCAGAGCCTGGTGGGAAATGGGATGGGAGTAAGATGGAAAAAGAGAAAAGGTAAAACGGCAAGTACAACATAACAAACTCATCAATCACATCATGTTCCTCCCAGCAGTTCCCTACATTTCTTTGTTGCTGAACAAGTTCCAAGCACCCACTACCTTAAATAAAAAAAAAAAAAAAATAAAAACTCAGACTGGGAACGCCAGTGAGGCAGCATGTCAGAACATGAAACGTTATGTATTGTTCTTTAATTTATATCCACCTGTGTAAGTACAGCAAAGTACAGACCCATAAGGTGGCCTACAGTCAGAAAATTAATAATTGATGAGTTTAAAACCGCTTTTTCAATACAACTACATAAATGACTTTATGCAAACCACTAAAATCGATTTCCACAGAAAAATACAGAAAATTTCTGCTAGTAATGCCATTAAATGACATCTAAGTGCCCTTACAGTATTGATCAGAAGCCCATCAGCAGAAAGTATAGTGGTAATACTCCAGTATAAGCTCCAGAATGACTTTGCATTCATGGACAACATACACCTAGTTCCTATTTTGTTTCCTGCCATCTGTTAAGAAATCCAGAGCATTACAGAACATCACACATTTCTGTAGAAGTTCATAATAGCCTGTAATAAAATTTGATCCTATAGAAACCTAAAACTTAGATTCTAACCCCTTCAGTGCAATCTGTGTGAGCGCACAGCAGTTCTGCATCATACAGAAAGAGCAGCAACAAACTGCTCTTAACTTTCAAACTTTAGAAGAAAAAGAAAGGATAGAATTGTTTTCTTTCCATAGTGCCTTTCAAAATTGTTCCTCATCCTGAAATGCCACAGGGTGTCAAGCAATTGGCCAACAGCAGATCATGAATTTAAGCGTTCTTCCACTGAGGTGGAATCACTATGCGCAGAGCAGGCCCAGCTACCACCTAAACCCTCCGGTTCACGGATGGAGTCAGGCCAGGTCAAGTCTCACTGCTCTGCAACATTCCGGATACCTCATCAGGGAAAAATACAGCTCCAGGAAGGCCTTTTCTTCACCCAGCTGCCGCTCCTTTTCTACCAGCTCAGGCAGAAGAAAGTTTTTAGCCTGAATCCTGAGCCAAAGACTTCCAGGCTCAAAGGGGAATGAGAGAAATACAGATATACCAAATGCCAAAGAGAAAGCTGCTGTCTTTCGCTGTCTTAAAAAAGAACAACCTACTAAAAACTTGTCCTAGGCCTGTGTCTAAATATTATTGTGCCCACGCATCTCCTTCCCCATCACATCAGAGAGACTCGCAGTTGGCAGGACTTTGTAAAGCACACCGGAGATACTGAGAAAGCAGGGCTGAACGACCTACAGTAGCATGGGGCTGATCAGCTTCCAAGCAGAAAAGGGGACACAGAAATAAGGATAAAAACACAATAGCCTCCAAAGGTTGAGCAAAAAGGAATTTAACTCAAGGTCACTAGTTTTCAGTTCAAAAATACTGTGGCATTTTAAGGATAATCACAACCAGCTTGGAAGCAACCACTTTCATGAAATGCGCACAAGGGCAGCCACACGGGGTCTTTCACAAAGACTGCACTCAACATTAGTCAAAAAAACCCTGCTGATACAAATTTAAATGGTGTTTCTTCAACAAGAACTTCTACGGATTCTGATGTTTCCAGTGCAAAAGTACTTCCATATCTAAAGCTGCTAGGGTTCACGCTGACACCAAAAAAACCTTTGCTCTAGAGAGGTGATCACATCTGAGTACACCCCATGATTATTCTGTTCGGGTTAATTAAGTGTCTAGACCACACCCTCTCTGAGAGAAGCTAACAGCTTTGTGATTCAACTTTGCCCATTATTGACATCTTTTCACTTACTTACTACTCAGTAATCACAAAGAGCACTTTAGTTTGTTTGTAACCTGTCTGCTTTAATAGCAGAAGATTTCTGCAACTTAAATACACCGTATGCACTTGAATGCACTCCACTTCTACTTTTTCCTTCTAGGGACAATGCCTGTTAATTACTAGTCAGCTGTGTCCAAATTGGTATTCTTCCTCTGAGCCCTTGATACATCAGTTGGTGTTAAAAAGGAACTTTAGGTACATGTTTCATATGGAAATTCTGAAATTAGATAAGAAATACAAAATGTTAAATGGTGTCTCAACATATCACAGGACAGGAGAGACGAGAAAAATCAAATACTTAGTTATAAAAATTTTAATTGGGGCTGATGGAAGGGAATAATGCATACAACCATATGCGACCTAACCATATACAGGACTCTTTTTCTCCATCCTACAGATCTCTGTGACAGGACACTAGGCCTTACCTACAGGCCCTCAAGGACACTTCGTGATAGGAACTATACAGTGAATTCCAGACCATTTCAAATCAGGAATATATGATATTTCTACTAGAAAACAAAACTTGTATAAGAGCTTTCCAGTGCAATTAAGAGTTGCTTGGACTAGCACTGTTTGTACTGGAAAGAGAAAACGATGTGCAAAAGACAAGTCACTCCTTGCTTTTATTACTACAGAGGAAATCAATGTCCATCTCCTTTTATCAAGATAAAGATTAAGAATTAAAAGAAACAAACATAGTGACATCCCATACCACTCCTGAATGTGAAGAGTCATTGATACAGCTACAGGGCTTGTCTCAGAGTTCACAGGCTACCAGGCAGCTTGCATCAAGTTTCAATACCGCATAATAAACTCTCCTGAGCTGATGAACTCGGGGGTGCCAGCTCTTCCCTTTAACCTCAGCGTTAAAGAGACTATTGCTTTGGGGAGGAAGAGGAGGAAACTTTGGTGCCCTGCCAAGAATGCCAGCAAGCAGTTTTACCCATCATTTGGCTTCTAAATTATGCCGTGTGGCTGACACACTCCAAGCAACTGCCTTGCTGAAACAACACAAGCATGGGTCAAGTGTTGAAGAACTAGAGACAGACCTTCTCATAGAAGGTGGTCAGGGCTATCCAGAAAGTGCCCAGGTAGAATCATACAATGCTTTGCGTTGGAAGGGACCTTTAAAGGTCATCTAGTCCAACCACCCTGCCATGGGCAGAGGCATCTTCAACTAGATCGGGTTGCTCAGAGTCCCATCCAACCCATTATCCAGGAGGGCATCTATCACCTCTCTAGGCAAACTGTTCCAATGTTTCACCACCCTCATTGTAAAAAATGTCTTCCTTGTATCTAGTCTGAATCTACTCTCTTTAAGTTTAAAACCATTATCCCTTGTCCTCTCGCAACAGGCCCTGCTAAAAAGATCAGCTTGGGGTCCAACCGCTGTTAGGACAACCTGTGCCCTAACCCTCTCATCAGCAAAGCCTCTTGATCACGGATAGTTAAAAGGGGAAAAAGAGAGAGAAGCACAAACTTTCACAAACTTGCTTTTATAATATATAAAAGAGGAAAAATATTAAGCATATATTTTCTGGGTCAAGTTCATGTTACAGACCTAACTCTGCCACCGCCACCATCAAAAAGATACAATAAGAGGGGCAGGAAAAAAAGTCTCTTGATTGGTGCATGCCAAATATACAGTAATTTGAAGATGAGATGTAACATTAATATGCCAACCAGCTTATTCACAAATACTACATTTCAGCCTGTTTTCTATGACAGTCTGCAGGTTCAGCAAGCATTCACTGCAGCGTTTTTTAACCCATGTTGATATAAAACCTCCAACACCTGCAACTACAACCAAGGAATGATTTTCCAAAATCGGATTCTGATTTTTCCCCCCCTGTCCTCTCCAGAACTCCCACTGAACCCAACCACACCAAATTCTTCCCAGCTTGCCAAGCTCTTTCACATTTGTTAAAGTGTCTACGAGTCATTTGCAACAACATTCCTTAAAAGCTAATTCTCTGAGACACTCACACAAAAATCCATCAGACATTTCGGACAGCTGCATGAAACGGGGGGATTTATTATTATAAGGCAAGTGAAACAGCAACCAAACCTTCATGGTCTTTGTCTCGCACTTTGTTGGAGCCGCCCATTGCTTCTTGGGCAGGGAACAGAGGTAGGGAGAGAAAGAAAACAAAAAAGAGGTTGTGTCCCAGTACCGAAATCCTTCAGCTGCTGAAAAATGAGATGTTGCTGTTGTGTATACAAAGTATGAAGTCCAATACAGAACAGATTATCAGAAGGGGGGCTAGGCGGATTTGCCCTAACTCGAGTATCCTTTTTTTCTCTCTTCTGCTTTCAGTTCATGAGGAACTGACCCAACTAACCACCTGCACACAGATGAATCCAGCAGCCAGAGGAAGTGATTTAGGTCAGCAAACAAGGGCAACACCTGCTTGCCCAAGCAGAGACCTCTGCGAGCACCACAACCTGCCCATTCACCATCACAACCCATGAACGAAGCAGCTCCCCACGTTCTGAACTACAAAGCCAGTTTTATTTTTAGCACAGAAAGCTTCAAGAGAAGCTAATGACCTAAACCAGCATTTTTCCATTCCAGACAACCTGGCTTTAAAAACAAAAGCACACAAGAAAGTTTCATGAGCAGCCTGTCAACCGTTCTTGAAGTGGAAATGTTTAGAAACCATCACAGCAACGCACCAACACAACAACAAGGAAAAACAAGCATAACAACTGCCAAACTTGACTAAAACCACTTTTAATATACTCACATTTCCATTTAGTTTTCAAAGAACAAACACACATGCACTTCTAAGGCAAATCTAAGGAGTAAAAAACTTGTAATACAGCTTCAATTCCAAACTAACGAGGGAAAATAAAACTTCACATTTCACACCCCATCAAAGAGGGTTTGTTTTCACTGTTGTTTTGGTTTTTGTTGGGTGTTTTGGGGGTGGGGAGTTTTTTGCCTCTTTTTTTCTTTGTCTTTTTTTTTTGGTGTTTATGGGTTTTGGGGTTGGTTTTTTTTGGTTTGGTTTAGTTTTTACACATACCTCAGAGTAGGCAAACACTTAGGGGAGCGTAGGGGAGAGAAGGTTTGAATTTCTAAAAGTTCCTGAGACCTTACCAGTGAAACAAATAACGTCCCATGCAAACCACAAAAACACAAACTTGTTCAGAAGACTGATCCATGAAGTCTTGTTTTGAAACATCATGACTGGGATCCAGTTCTGGAATACTAAATGCAGATGATAATGATTAACAATAGTGCAAAAAAATTTTAAGTGCAGCCTGAAGAGTGAATTCATCAGGAATGACCTGAGGCTGGAGCAGCCATGGCATGCTTGTAACCCTGTGGGCCTTTACTTGACCCTGGGAAGCAAACCCTACTCTCAGGGATGAAAGTTTCCATGAAAACTCTGCTGAAAAATTATTCTCTGACAGTTTGACTTAGTATCAAATGACACACACACTCTGGTGAGCTTTAACAATTACCATCTTCTCCGGATGAAATCCAGAGGATGAAAAAAAACCCAACTCATTTCTGTAATACACTGACTATTGACATACTAGAAGGAACTATGAGAAGAAAAATCCCACCAGTCTTCCCTCTTACGTCAGACCTTTTCATAAATAAATAATAAATAATCTGAAAGGAGAGCAGGGAGATTAAGAAAACTTTCCACACGTTCTATAAACGATTATAATTTGGTTTTTGCTCTGTTATGTTTTTTAGGCAAATGCCAAGTTCAATATTTACTTCGACAGAGCCTGCACGCAAAACCATGTCTCCCATATGGCAGACTTCACTTGCACAGCAGACCAGGATTAATGCAACTTGGATGACCACGTCAAGGAGGACAAGATCATCCAGAAATAAAAGCATAATCCAGTATTTTCAAAACATAGTCATTATCGCTCAACACGGATAACACACAAGACTCTTTGCAGCTAAATACAGCAACGCTGAACTGCAAACAGCATTGAGGGCTGACACCACCACTCATATAAAACAAACTCTACCACAAAGCAAGGATTGTTAGATTTTATGTGTAAACAACAAACAATTAGATAAAATTCACGTGATAGAGCATGTAGAGAATGGGGACTGGGAAAAAAACAAAAAAAACCTACACTGACATCCGTGACTGATGCGAGTGGAAACATTAGGAAGTTCAAATCCAGGATTTTTACCATGCAAAAGCAAAGGAACAAATATTATTTTGAACAATGAATTATATTTAGAGCAAATTCACAAAAGAAGCAACTCACAAATGTTTGCAGCTCTGACACTCTGAATTAAACGAATGTTTCCCAGTTGGATTTGTACCATCCCCCCTAAAGGCCCTTGCAAAGATACCTATATCATCTGACGCATCGTTTCTTTTCCCGTGCTACAAGGGCTGATCGCCAGCATATTGAAACAGTAATAGATGCTAAATCTTAGTAACAGCATTTCCCACTATCTACATGTCCCTTTACTGTGCATTCTAAGACTTAGAGTAGTATTTCTTACTATTTCACTGGCAACTTTCAATGCCTCAGACACCTTTTTGACACATAAGTTATACCATTCAAGATGAAAAGTATGTGGGGAAGAGGAAGTGTGTAGCAAAACCTAGCAGCATTATCATCTAGACAAAGCAAACGTAAGAAAAACGAGCGGCTAACTTCTCTCTATCCAGTTCCTGTAAGTCAAGTTACATATTGTTTCGAACTTTCCCATCTCACCCCCTACACAGGTTTCCACAACATAAAGGAACTTGTAAAGCTTTTTAGAATACAAAGAAGGGAATTAGTTTCCCATCACAGGTTCCCAAACGTACACAATGTATTCCCATAAATGTGCTTTTAGTCAGTGAGGTCTGTAATGCACATGATTCTGATTTTACAGCCATGTCTCATTTGACTTTTGCATATGGCTCCTTAAGGTATTCATAGTGTTTTACTATTTCTCTACTAAGTTTCTCTCTCCTTCTTCCTTTTTTTTTTTTCCTTCTTTGTCATCCTTTCCCAAGTGGATATTACACTTTGTTTTCTCTTCAATTTAGCTTCTTAATAACTTCGGTGCATCCTATTGTCTTCTTTAGAGTTGATTAATCTTTCACATCCTTTAAAACCAACCTCTTAAGCATGAAGTCTTGTGGGAGAAAAAGTCACAGGGCATCTGAAAACAAGTACTTTATTAATTACTAAACTGAATAAGTTTGCTTTGTTACCAACAAGCAAATTCTTAAGATGCCGCAAGAAGACAAACACAGCCCCTTCACTAGGCAGAGAAGCTTCTGCATTTTCTCAGTACAGTGTAACTGCTGTAAAAACTTTGATGCTGTACAGAGTTTTTGTTTAGTATGACACATGGTATGATTTTCTGAGAGCACTGATATCAATCAGTCACGCCACTCCATTACTGCGAGGCTTCCAGGTAATGACACACAAGTAAGAACATCTAGTAATGTTCCAAGAATGCAAATAACTGCTCTTCAAAGACAGACTATCCACAGTTGCCCATAGCAGGGACTTTTCAAAGGAAATGCAACTTTGCCTTTGAGCAGCTATGAAACCCTCAGTGATGACTAACACAATTGATTTAAGCATTACGCTATTAACAAGCCACCACTGTACCATACCATGTTCATTAGTGATAAATCTGTGACATTATCCCAAGAAAGGGCCAAGGCAGCTTGTGCTTACTCACCCTTACAAGGCTGGGAGCAATACATGAGCATGGTATCTTGACATTCTTGAGGCACTTTTCATGAGACATGAAGTTACAAACTGTAGAAATAAAGTAAGAACCATGAGCAAGTCTTCACAAACATGGGACTTCGTGAAAAACAAACAAACACAAAAATCATATGGAGCCAAATACAATCAGGAACACATCTTTTTAATGACATTTGCTCTCCCTTAGGTTTGAGAACGTACATGACTGTCACAATTCTTGCAGTGGGTGAACTCCAGCTCATTTTGTTACTAAGATGTTGGCAATGGAAAAAGAAGGAGAGTTTATCCCAATGCATTACAGGCCTACAACAAGTCATGCCCTCCCACACTCTTTCTCCATAAGCACCAAAACGAGCTCTTACATTTCAAATGAGATTTTAAACAGTCGTAAGTCCAAAGCAGCTCTTTCATGTAGCCAATGCAGATGGACACGTTTGAAAGTGAATTATTCTATAAACTAGCGCATGTCACAGGAATAAATGGGAGAAAACATAGCATTGTTACCCACTGAGTGTAACGGATGAAGGAAACAAAATTAAAGGTCACCAGTTGCATGCAGCTTTGAAAGTCAAGAGCCACTAATTATTTCTTTAACTGTGGAAAAAACAGGTTTCGAATTCCACCCAAGCTCCACAAAGCATGCTTTCAATCAAGACAGTGTTTGAAAAAAATAATTTCTCATGGGGGTGATATTTTCCACAGCTTCTTACCACAGATTTACATTATGTTAAGCTGTGCAAGGAAAACAAGGGATTCTTTATTTCATTCCTACCGCTTTGCTTTTATAAGGAATTAATAAGCCAAGCAGCTATGGCTTTAGAGTCTTGCTCCTCTCAGAATTACCCTCTACCAGTTCAAGCGTGAAGCCTGGACACAGATGCTCAGGCCCTGACCTCTCCCATGGAAGCCCAGACCTCTCCCAGTGCCTGGGCAGAAGATCACTTGCCAGTGGCAACTGTTGCTGTACGCAGGAGGTTTTCGCACGTCCCTGCTTTTCAGAAGCACGCTGTACCGCTTCCGAAGTTTCACCAGCAACTGAGAAAAACCGCATGCGCACCAAGCTTCCCATCCGCAGCCCACTGCCGTTACTGATTGCATGTGCCAGTGCCATCAAAAGCAGACAATTTTCCTCTCCTCACCCTTCTCCAGCTCATTGACTCCTGATTTCACAACACTCCTTCTGCCATGCCAACTCAAGCATTAAAATCCAGGTCCGCTTCTCTATGTGGCTTACCGCCAGGCCATGCAAAGTAATCTTTCCTTTTTGTGGCACCAAAAAAAAAAAGAAAAAAAAAAAAAGATGACCCTTTTTACATTGGCGCTCATCTTAATGGGAGCAGCAGGCAGATGTATGTTTTTTATTAATCTGCAAGTCAGAAAAAGAAGCAGCGCTGCAAGCCACTACTGCCTACAAACATGTTATTCATCATCCGTGGTTGAACACAGAGCAATTACTGCACCGATGAAAGAAAGTGGGAACGGAGCAGATCCAAAACTTCTGCCAGCTGGGTGTTACGAAGTGTCATGTGCATCTTTAGGGTTGACAGCATTCCTGACTAAACGGGGCAGATAAGGGGTGGAAACAGTACGAAGGGACGATAAAGCAGATTCTCAGAGCTGGAAATGCAGATGCCCAACACATTTGGAGATGGTCACTGTGGAGGAAGGAGCACGCAGCCCATCAGCACAGAGGAGACCAAAGAGAACAAAGTGATTCTCCAGGCAGAGCAAAGACACATCTCCTGGTCCAGAAAACAGGTACAACCCCACACAGAGAACTGGTGAATTCTTAACACACTTATGTATGTTATCACAACATGGATGTAGATGGACATAACCTACTCTCTTCTCAGGTGTCTGCAGTATTTCTACTGACGCTTTTAGGAGGGTCAGCTGGTTACTGTGAAAGCAGGTCTGCAGACAGTGCAGGAGAAAAGCTACCTGCCTGTTGCTAGCTAGTCTGAAATTTACCACATATGCCCTGCCACCAGCAGAAGACATTCGCTCCATCCATTTATTTAGGTGACCTCTTCACTGTCTCACAGGTGGTGCCCAAAGGTCAGCTGAACCTGGCTAGATGATGGGGACCAACCTCTGCAGGCAGAAGGATAGTGACAAAGGCTCCCATGGCTCCAACCCACAAAAGGTGACAATATGAAGCTTCAAATATAAACAGGCAGCTGTCAAGAACTTCATAAAGGGGTGAGAGCTAGCCAAGGAGAATGCACCAGTGACTAATGAAATTCAGTGAAATGGCACTGTTTTCCCTCATTTTTCTGGTTCAGAAGCATGCAGGCGAGAAAGGAAAGAACAAGACAGCAAGGTGCTGCAGATTACTCCCCAAAATTTTTATGGTCTGCAAGAAGCAGCAGGCAACTGAAGTCTGCAAGACCAGTGTATCTCCAAGTGGCTACGAGCTTTATTTTAAGCACACACAAAATAACGCAACACACAAGTTACCCAAGCCCTATGCAAACACCTCAGAGAATTCAGAGAAGGAGGCTTTGAATCAGCCAACAGAAGCGAGGCTCCTTCCATGAGCATGGACCTTGAGAGATGTTCTCCCTTTATTCGGACAACTCAAGTCCCCACACAATACCACTCAATTTTCTCTTTGTGGTGACAAAAGCAACAAAACATGGTTCTGTATAAAGACAGCATCTCATGGCTCAGCTGAGGGAACATCAATAGAAAAATGTACTACAAAAGAATTCAAACTGGCAACTTCTAACAAGCAGTAAAATCAAAAGGTGAATGGAGGTTTCAGACAAGGAGTAAAATAGGTGCATAAAGGTTTTAACTGCTTGACTGAGTGCATGCAGAAAAAGACAGCATGCAAAATAATTGATTTCCTAAAATTACATGGGAAAGATCGAAGCATTTGCAAAGAATCAAGTTAAGGAATATCAGGAGACAAACAGCAGGAGATCAGTGGTGCCCAAACAGAGATTGTAACGTTCTACATGGAGGATTTTCATGTGTTTTTCAGGAGGTACTCACGCACCACTCCTCTGCTTGTCACATGCCTTGAATTCAGCAGGGAAGGATGCACTCTTGCTATGTGTCTTCTTCCTGTCCCACTAAATTCCTCAGGGGTTGAGATAACTCTTACAAGTCATCATTTCGTTTTTGTTTTCCACATTCCCCAAAAGAAATAAAGAAAAAAAAAACAACCAACCCACCAACAAGCCAAACTGAATCATGAACAATATTTAGGGAGGAATCCTGAATTTGCATCAGTATCCCCAGAGAGGCAACACAATTAAGCCTGAAGTTTGGACAGCCATGAGTAATTTGGTGTTTCTAAAGGGGTGATCTTTCATCAGGATAAACAAGCCAGAAGACACTATGTGAAGTTTCAAGAGATGAAATGCAAAATTTTGAGGAAAAAGCATGTAAAGGGAAAGGAAGATGACAGGCTGTTCTACTTCTAGCATGAAGATTTCTTCATACATACAAACACAGTGATGAGCTACCAGCAGACACATCTATGGACTGTAAGTCAAAACAAAGCAATTTCAATTACAGCTTTCGGATACTGTATACTAAACTGCTGGTTTCACTGGGCTTGAAAGGCTGGAGTGCTCAGTGCATCCTTCAGCTCAGCATTTTAAACACTGCCAAAAGTACCTAATAGCACAGATGAAGGGAGAGACAAACACTTGAGGTATGTTTGAAGAAAACAGTGCCTGCGACCTTCAAACTGGACTTTGAATACAAGGCACCTATACCCAGGTTTAAGCTGCATGAAGCTGTACAACATTGAGGGAAAACAAACATGTGATTTCAAGAGACATTGACAGAATCCACAAAATTGTTTCCTTGCAGGTTTGGGGGACTTTAGGTAGCCTCTCTGAGCACCTGACTTTATGGTCGGGTGTACAGCACCAACTGCATTAACAACTTTCCCTTGCTCTCCTCCTCTACTCAATAATAAGTGACTTCATTCACATGAAAAATTAGATAATCCTAATGCACAGCAAGAAGACAGGTGGCCATCAGGCACCACAGGATTGCTCCTGGCCCACATCGAGCTGAGATGTGGCTTTACAGCAGTCCCTGACCATAAGCCTTCACCTCCCAGGGCCACTTCCCTATCACATTTTGTTTGACTTAGTGATTTAGTAAAGAAAAAGGTAGTATGTATGTACGGCAACACTCAGTGAACATACAGCCAGTAGCTCTCCAACATATACGTGCAAGGAAACAGAAAACATCTCTCTCCAGCCCTCCCTAGAAAGCCAAGAGATAAAAGCTGGGCATCACTATAACTCATGAGCTGTGTAACCCTTGCTAGCAAAGCAAGGGCTATTTACACCCTCCAATATGCCACACTTTTTCC
The DNA here is from genome assembly GCF_963924245.1 of Chroicocephalus ridibundus. Lineage (NCBI taxonomy): Eukaryota > Metazoa > Chordata > Aves > Charadriiformes > Laridae > Chroicocephalus > Chroicocephalus ridibundus. Next base: position 16,557,511 of record NC_086316.1, read on the forward strand.
GTATAACCCTTTTTCTCTCTGTCCTCAAGACAGACTTTAAAGCAGATCCCAGAAGTGGGCAGAAGGAAAAGGTGGATTATGTCCTGTACAGACTCTAGCAACGTTTTAAGTGTCCCAAGCAAATGATGGCTGGGTGAGAATTGCTTATGAAATACCAAATTTAACACATAATCATCTCCCACTTTTGAATACCGCCCAGTCCTGAGCAAAATCATAGAAGGTGTTGAAAATTACTTCTGTTTCCTCTTTGAGATGTTCACCATAATTCAGTTTTGCTGTTTTTCAAATATAAATTTATTTGTAAGTTTATATTTTAACATGTTAATCTATTTAATTTTTTTATTTTAACTTTAACAATTGTATTTATGTATCGAATTTTACATTTGCTAAACACTTTTAACGGTAGAGCTACCAAGCTGCTCTCCAAAGAGAATCAAGGAATGTCAACACAAAGACCAAAATGGATTTGATCCTCCCCTGGAAGTGTGATCAGTTTAAGGCAAGACTCACTGTGGACCAATTCACACACATGTTCTTAACCCAAGAGCACTTCCCACATTTCCATGAGCACTTATTTTAAGCTTAACAGAAGCACCTGCAAAGTAAACTGCAATTCCTCCTCCTCCAACCCTCTGTTGTCTGGATTTGCTGTCCTGCCAATTGCCACCTGTCCCTCTGTCTCTCGTTCTTACTTCTCAACTAACTTGCGCCAGTACCACGAGCAGCAGTTACACTCTCTCCTTCTTCCAACAATTCCCTCCTGTTGTCTCCACTGCAGGGTGCTACGGACCCACGGGTTTTGCAGGAGGTGGTCTGGTGCTGACAGAGGAGCCATCACCCTTCTTGTTGACACAGGTCGCATGGAGACTCTCAAGAAGAGGACTCTCCTGCGCCCGAAGGCAGAGCAGGTTCCTGCAGCCGAGGGCTCTACCCATGCACACACTCACAGCACAGCAGACCCACAGCAAACTTCAGTAACTCCCAAGAAACAATGCAGTGTTTTGGCCAACTGCCCGTCACAGAGCCAGCTCTGGCAAAATTTCATACCCTGACATGAAGTGACAACACCGCAACTCCTCGATATTGCCCCGATGACTTGGAAAATAATGATTTACTTTTGTTCAGCGTTATATGTGAGTGCCATAACTCACTCACTTGCATTTTATTCACCTGCACAAATTGTAACTTCCAGCAAGTGCCTGCCAACGTTTCTTCTAATCTTTCAACAAAGGTTATAGATTACTGAATGTCCTATCTGACTAAAGGGCTTATTCTTGTTTTTAAAACAAACCATTAGCTCAGCCAGGAATGGCCTAGTAACTCAGAATTGTTTTCCCAGCTATCAGTGCACAATAAATTTTTCAGTTCTGGAAAAATTGAAGTGCAATGCATTAAAGAACATACTCAGCTCATTAATGCAAATATAAATAAAACTAAATGAAAAGCAGTAATTCTCTGGGGCATCTTGTTAAATGTAAGACTTGGAAGAAGTCCCTGCCTTGGAGAGTTTACTTGACTGGATGGCCTGGTACACGTAGGAGTATTACATAAATGAAAACTCTCTAAAATCCTCTACAATAAGCCCTATAAATTTACATAAACTACATGAAAGAATTACAAGGGGGATTAAAAAAAAAAAAGGAAACAAAAATGCCTTCTTGAAGATCTAATACTGCATGAAATTCCTATGGACTTGCCAGCAGCTCAGCCACTGTATAGACAGTATAAGTTAAACTGTAATTTTATATTGTGGCACAGAGGTGGCTTTTGTGCCACTCCTCCCCATTCCTTTCCTAGTAACGTCTAGTATTTAATTTGCCTTTTTTTTTTTTTTGACAATTACACACTGGGCATATATTTCCTTGGATGCATCATTACAACTCTTAACTTCATTTCTTGCCCGATCTGTAAAAGCTGACTCAAGGCTCATCAACTTGTAAGAGTATTTTTCCCCTCTTCATATATGTCACTTCACATTCATTGACCCCAGGCAATAAAGTGTAGATTAAAATTCATTCACTTAAAAGATTCTTCTGCATTCCTTAGCAGCTGATGTCTAATGAACTCTCAGATCTCTGCTACCCTTTGTAGAGGGGGTGGTGGGCTGTTAACAAGAGCCGAGTAGTAACATATGCCCTACTAAGCCATTGCTGCCATCAATCCACCTGCAACCTTGTTTGAGTTCATTGCTTCCCTCTATGGCTTCTGTTTGCCACCTAAACCCAGGCCTGCAGTCAGTATGGTTTTATTTTAGTGTTTCACGTACTGAATGCCAACTTTCAGTTCCAGAGGGAACCTTCCATGGGCAGTACCCTCGGTTATACCTGTCTTCTGCTAAGATGCTCAGGAAAACAAGACAAAGAAACGGCTGTGGTTATGGCTGGCAACTGACTCTGGCACTAGACCACCCTTTGGGTGGCCAGAGGAACGTTGTCCACGTTTTCTTGAGCGCATTGAAATTGTACAGGGAAAAAAAAAAAAAAGCTTCTACCAGACTAAATATTGGGTAGCTTTTTTTCCAACAACATGTGTCTGCAATTGTTATAGATGATGCCCATACAAACATGTCATCTTTAAAAGATTATCTTAAAAGAAAAAAAGAAACACAGTAGATGGAGAACCACAGACAAAGTCCTCATCAGGTATCTACAGTGCAACTTTACCTCTCCTATCCTGAACTGGAATGTGTCTCTGTCCTCAAAATGTATTTTAGGCCTAAAAGTTTGAAGCATTCATTTTAAAAAATCAAACACATTTACAAATAGCTTCCTGGACCAGACGCAGGTGGTACAATTGTGTTCTCCTAATCTCAGCTTTACGGCAACTTCCACTCTTTATCATAAACCCCCATACCCCCAGGTTCTCTCCTCCTTTTTCACATGACAATCTTCAAGTCATTACTGTATTTTATACATCAAATAAAACTCACCTGTAATCAAACTTTTCTTTTTCCATCTGAACAAATCCCAGCAGCTGCAAGGAGCAAGCCAACTGAAGGTGGGCAGGTCTCTGAAAAACCAAGACCATGCCCCTTAACGCTTCCTTCCCACCACACATTTCCAGACTTAGCCATGGGAAGACTGCAAGAGGCCACCATTGCCCCAGAGTTTGTGCCCCAAGAGAGGGGCAACTGTTTGAAGAGAAAAGGTACACAAAAAGTCCAGCTCCTTAGAGGTGGCAAAAGGATAAGTTCACAGGTATGTACCTTGTGATAACTTTGGTCAGAGTCCGCATTGCTAGCGGATGGGTCCAAGAGCCACCTGTCTTCTGGCTGCAAACTCCAGTGTGTTAAGCACCAGGAATGCGACTCTGCTGCTGTTTCCCCATAGAATTTTTGGGGTTAGAATCCTTGGGAAAGTGACAGCACAGGCACTTTTTGTATTACCACGTGCCTGGTGCAACAGACCACCAACCCCCACGACGAAATCAGAGCCATCAAGTTTATCAGCAGCTTCAGGGCAGCACTGAGGCTGTGCAGCGCAGCTTGAAGCCTTGTGCTTCAGAGCAAAGGTGACTATGTTTTAAATGCCACAGGTACCATAGAAAGAATAATGGCTTATGCCATTTACTCCAGAGGGGTAATTCACTCTAGCAGGGTGAATTTTTCAATTCCTTTTCAACACTTTCAGTGATTCTCATTAACTCCAGTAGAGAGCATTACTGTTAAGTGTGCTGTACATGTAATTACATAGCCTGAAGAGTTAAGGTCAGACTCTCACATGCTGTAAATCAGCACAACTCCTTTCAGCTTGCTAAAGCACAACAATTTACAAAAGCCAAGATTCTTTTACTTCAGGTCAATACACCAGATTATAAATTAGACCAGGTAACATATATCTTGTTTTCATCAAGAGGAAAGAATGAATTAGGGGTAAATTATACCCTCAAAAACATTCCCAGGCTTCCTATAAGGTTTACCGATGAGAAGAGATATCTGTCAGTACTTCTAGCAACATAAATATTTCTCTTAAACCGACACAATTATTACAAATCTTAGTTCTGTACATCACCAACTTACAGAAGGCATCAACAATCCAGAACAAGAGGGAGCATTTGAATTTGCCTGTGCTACATCACGCCATTATTGCAACCTATTCTGCAATTAGAGGCATTTCCTCTCCTCAAAGTCAGAGCTATTCTTCAGAACAGGAATGTTCCTCAGAATTACAAAATGTTCTACTCCAGACGCCAAGCCTGAGAATGCTACAAATTCAGCAATTAACAGGGAAGTCTTGGCATTTATCAAAAAATATGACTGTGGGAATTCAGAGGTCTTGCATGATTTGCTCGTGAGAAGACACCTGCTGGGAAGGAAGAGATGAGGACATTCCAGAGCCCAAACGATGAGGAAAGCATTGGGATTCCATCCTTTTCTTCTTAGATCTGCAAACCAAAACTCATTCCAAGCAGAAAGATAAAAGAGTAGTAACAACTCTGTTCAGCTGACTGCAAGTATTCTCACGTTTTATAGTTTAAACAGTGTGTTATTTCTGTGCCACATACCTACACCATCAAAATAATTTCTACAAAGATATTCACTACTTTGGGCATGAATCTCAGTATGTCCCAGAAGTAACTGTAGCGAAAACATGTAGGTAACACACTAATTTTTACAGAAAACTGAAAACTGGGCAGCAAGCAACCTCAAGAGCTCAGCTAGTCTGTCCTTCTGTGTTCCTGACAAATGTCAGCAAAACTGCTCCAAAAACCCACCCAGAAGAGACAACACACAGCCCCTCCGCGCTGCCAACTCTGTGTCCTCCAAAGTCCTTACAGCTAGGAGCCTGGTGCTTGATGTCCAAACCAAACCTCCCTTATTACAACTCATCTCCAAGCATTTCTTGCCCTGCGTACTAAAGCCATGAAGAGCTGTTTATTTTCCTTCCTCTTTGCAACTATTTCTGCAGCTAGGTACCTTAAGCGAGGCAAGGCGCTGGTTATTTTAGCAAGTCAAAGAGGCTTATTTTGGGAACTTGCTGACAGCAGAACAGAAAGGACCGCAAAAAACACATAGGTGGAAAATCTCACCTAGTCTTTCAACTGGTTATTCTCATCCCTCCACCCACCAAAAGAAGAAAAAAAAGAAAAAAAAGGTAGTGCTCAGCAAGAGAAAAACCAGCTCTTTTTAAAAGCACTGGCAATCACTGGTAGAATAAGAGAAAACAACATGTTCTCTTATTACCCCTCTTATTGAAGAAGAGAATGCAAACATCTGTTCAGTCCAGCCACTTTCCCCAGGGTTACCCTGAAGCACAGCAGGGCCCTCTGCCTTCTGGTGGATCACCAAACCAAACTGCTGTAGTCCAGGATGTGGAAAGGCTTCCAAAATTCCCATTTTGTTTGCCAGCATTTGTAGAGATGTCTCAGCTTCCACCTTGGTTCTGCCAGGACTCTCAGTCGTGAAACGACAGCGCTGGTTATGAGCGCTCAGGGAAGGAGGACGGGTGCAGAAGAGCCAAACATGGAAGAATCAGCTTGCTTAAACTAGTTTAATAAAAGTACAGCCATGCACACGATGGCAAGGATACCCAGTGCATGAGGCGTAGCTACTGCGGTGTACTTAAAAGAGGGAAGGAGGAAGGACAACTGCCTATAGATGGACAGAGCAAAACAAACAAGAAATCAAGCAAAGCCAGGGAGTAAACCAAAGCGTCAAAGCTGTTATACAAGACGACAATAACAGTCTCTACTTTCCAAACAATGAATCAGTGAGACTTAAAGGGCATATCAGCACCAAAACAATTCAGGCCAAGTCAGTCTATCAAAACTCTATCAAAATAAATTTTTATTTTGGTCAAAACTAAGTACATTACTTCCTCCTCTCCTCCTGCTCTTCCACAGCACATGCCTGACATGACAGAAGCCAGAATACAGGCTTAATCTTCCATCCCCTTAATCCCCTTTACCCTGTAGGGGCTTTTTCACTCGCTCCTAAAGTTGTCGTCGATCCTGCAAGCAGGCTGTTTTGTTCAGCAGGACTGCCTTTGAGTTCACTGAAGAGATCCATTGATAACTGGAAGACAACAGCTTCAAGGAAATGCCCACAGGCTAAGTAGTCATAGACCGGAGAAAAAGACTTTTTTTAATAAAAAAAAAGTCTCAATCTTTTTAAATTACTATATAAAACACACTGCTATCAGACTGCTTATGCAGACAGGACCATTCAAGCTGATGGAGGAGGAGATGCTATTTTCATGAGTAACTTAAAAGCAATGCTCTCTTTTCACTGGAAGTTTGTGGGACTTAACTTTTACATTTGTTACACAGCTTTGAGCTCCTTTTCCATTGTCGCAGGTTGCCAACACAGACACATTTAGCTTTTTTTGTTTAGGACCATGACCACAGGCCAGCCTGAATACTGTGACTGTTCACCGAAAGGAATGCTGGATGCAGTGCATGGACCTTGCCAGCTTATTTCCCAATTCATCAGAAACATGCGAAGACCTGCATGCAATAGTGGTGTGCTCTCAGACAAAAACACAACCTAGTTTAAGTTTAGAAGTCTGTTGTGCAATGCTTGCTAAATGTCACCAGGAAAGTTGTCACTAGAAGCTTTGGTCTTCCCAGAACAGTTCAAACAATGGCAAGACAGGAATGGAAAAATCTCTGACAGCTTTAAGAACAGGCGTTAAAAACAAACACCCTCCTCTCTCACTGCGCTGAGAGACCTTGGGCCTTTGCTTGTCTTACAGTTCAATGAGACCACATTGTGGATCATCTTCCCCTGAAAATCCAGAAGAAATAAGAAAGCTGTTAAGGTTCTCCGAATACTTACCAAACATCCTTATAGATCACTTGTACTTGCCAGAACCTTTCTCTCTTCAGGTCTCTCTGGTCTTACCAACTAACCAGCCATACCTGCCTCTGCTTTCAAGGGAGACACCAGCATATATCCTGTCTGATAAAAATGCAGTTCCCCCTCCCTGCACTGAATTTTGGATTGCACTGAATTTTTTATTTTCAGAACTGCGTACACGAGAGCAAACTCTATTTATAGGTGCAGATACCCAAAAAAAATGTTTTTTTAACATGTGAGCTCTGTAATTTCAAGGCAGCACATTTGAATTGCTATTCATTAGTATGTCAGATATGCTGTTAGGAAATAACATAGCAACAAGTCAAGTGAAAACAAGACAAGCTACTGAATAACGAAACAGTCAAATGAGTTCAATGATATACTTGAACCATCAATCATAAAAGCACCAATCTGGGCACAGTAGGTTTGCTTGAACGGTGGTAGCCTTGCAAAGCGTGTGGGCTACCCTAAGAACCTTTCTCTCTCACCAATAAGGCTGTAAATATTCTGAAGTCTAACAACAAACTCTTATCTTGCTTCTCCATCTTGGAGAACATATATCCTGGAGCTTATACATCCTGATACAGTAAGCCCAGTACTGACAAATGAACTGACAGAAGAACTTCACCTGTCAGAAAAGCACCCTCCCCATCTCCTGACTTCACATAGAGCAGGTTTCCTAAATCCTGCTAAGCAGGCGAAGCTAGCGCACCTACAGCTGGAGAGACGACAAAGGCACCTACACTGCGTGCTCAGTTCCACCAGGGCTTCGCGCTCCAAGGAGCAAATAACAACTGCACAAGCAAGCTATACCTCAGTAGCAAAAGTACTCCCTTTGGTCAAAAGGCTTTTCTAGGCCATAATCACAGCCAGCAGAATTCCCAGACATCCTAACAGCTGCACCTATACAAAGAGGGGTCCACTCTCTCCACTTAACGTGCTGCAGTCCACTCTCCTGCCATTGTTGTACAGTATGGTCAATAACGGTATGGCCTGGCTGAATATGGGCTTCAATGAAACAAACTGGTTGGATGGTTGTATCCAAAGGGTAGTAGTCAACAGCAGAATGTCCAGATGGAGATCAGTGACAAGTGGTATCCTTCAGGGGCCGTACTGGGACCAGTACTGTCCAATATCTGGGATACAACAGTGTGATTGAGTGCACTCTCAGCAAGTTTGCAGATGAGACCAAGCTGAGTGGTGCAGTTGTGTCATGAAATGTTAATTTAGGACCCCGTCCAACTTAGAGGTAGCATCAATTTAAGATTTACTAACACAGGATTAGGTGGTATGATTTTTAACAATACTTAACTATCAGCCAATGATCATAGTGATTTAACAAAAGTTTCTATAATCAACACAGTGACTTAGTTAAAGATTTGAAAATGGCAAGGTTCACCCAAAACTTACCACAGTTTCCTAAATCAAAGCATACACACACAAACATGAGACTTACAACAGAGCTTCCTAAATCAACACACACACACACACATAGAGATATAGAGGTTAACCTATATAATTGTTTCTCTTCTTGCAAAAAGTAGTAAATTATTGGTACCAAACCATATTTGAAACCTTGAGAAATCCAACAGTAGTGAATTACTCACTCTTTTTCCTTCGTCAGCATTTGTCAGCAGACAACCTCTGAAATCCTCATGAAACCTACCTCTGAAATCCTCGAGAAATCTACCCTGAGAGGTGTCCCAGCACAGGGGGAGATACTGGGTCACAGCCTGCTGCGATCCCGGAGAGCTCAAAGTGTCTCACTTACGATCGCCATGTATAGGATTGAGAGATGATTGACTTTGGTCAGTATTATCTAATAATAATAATAATAATAATAATAATAATAATAATAATAATAATAATAATAATAATAATAATAATAATAATAATAATAATAATTCAGAGTGGGCTACAATCCAGGCAACAGGAGTTTCAGGCATGGTTAGGGAGTGCCTAATCGTCCTAGGACAAGACAGTACACCTGACTGTGCAAACTCACTGCACCTGCAACCAAGATAAGAAAGTGCCAAACAGTCCCAGCCCACAGACAAGAACGTTGGCCTGTCCCAACATCTCAATGTGGCCCACTGGGGTCTGCACCACCTGAGGGTGGTGGGAGGGTCCCTGAGGGACAGGATGCTGTCCAGAGGGACCTGGACAAGCTCGCGAAGTGGGCCTGTGAGAACCTCATGAGGTTCAACAAGGCCAAGTGCAGGATCCTGCATCTGGGTCAGGGCAACCCCCGATATCAGTACAGGCTGGAGGATGAAGGGATTGAGAGCAGCCTGGCCAAGAAGGACTTGATGCTTGGTGGTACTGGTGGATGAAAAGCTGGACATGAGCTGACAACACATGCTTGCCGCACAGAAGGCCAACCATATCCTGGGTTGTATCAAAAGAAGCGTGGCCAGCAGGTCGAGGGAGGTGATCCTGCCCCTCTACTCCGCTCTGGTGAGACCCCACCTGGAGTACTGTGTCCAGCTCTGGAGCCCCCTGCACAGGAAATACATGGACCTGTTGGAGCGAGTCCAGAGGAGGGACACAATAATGATGAGAAGGCTGGAGCACCCCTCCTATGAAGACAGACTGAAAGAGTTCGGGTTGTTCAGCCTGGAGAAGAAAAGGCTCGAGGGAGACCTTATTGCAGCCTTCCAGTACCTAAAAGGGACCTACAGAAAAGATGGGGACAAACTTTTAGTGCGTGTTGTGATAGGACAAGGAAGGGGTAATGTCTTTAAGCTAAAAGAAGGTAGATTCAAGACAGAAGGAAGACATTTTTTATGATGAGAGTGGTGAAACACTTGAACAGGTTGCCCAGAGAAGTAGTAGATGCCCCATCCCTGGAAACATTCAAGGTCACACTGGACGGGGCTCTGAGCAACTTGATCTCGTTGAGATCTACTCTGTGACTCTGTTCTATGAAATCCTATGAGAAAGGCATAGACTTTACTTTCTCCCTTTTGAAAAACAGCTGGATCAGACTTCCCACCTGTGAAGTTTCAAAGATGCATGATGTTAGCATGGAACAGGTCCCTGACACTAAGAGCTTTTTCTTCTTCAGACAGATGAAAGATGGCTAGTGTCAAACTCACATTCAGATCCAGAAAACACCAACACCTTCTCTTTTCTTAGAGGTTTAGGGCAAAGACAGGACAGCACCCTGGGACAAGGCATTGATTCACTAAAGGAAACCAGAAATCTGACAGGGCTACAACATCAGGAGAGTGCTCAGCAATTCATCTCCTGACAGTTCCCCCAAAAAGATCCTCCAGAGGGAGAGGCAACCCACTCACAATGTGGAGTTGCACAGGGAGCCTGAGGGGACACAGTTTTTGCCCTCTGTCCACTGAATTCACCTTTTCCACTACGTGATTCTAGCTTGGTATGCACTCCTGGGAATTCACACCCACCCATGTAACAGCCACAGACCACTGGGATGGCTGTGACTCTCCTTCCAGCAAGGAGGAATCATAAGCTCCCAATCTTAGGTGGCTAGCAGTGATACTCAGCGATGCTGAAGATAAGGATCCTGAAAAGACATGATCTCTGAACCACAGAAATATGTCTATCCAAGAGCAAACAATTAAGCACTCCAGCAGCTCTTTTGTACAGGCTAGAGGATGAAGGCTGCCCACAGAAATCAGATGCCAGCCCATGTAACAGTCGTGGTTTTTTGCCCCGTCTTCCAGACTGCAGCCTTTACACAGCAGGAAAGGGTCAAGCCAGCTTGAAGTCTAACAGAAAAACCTCTGATCACCCTCACTGCACCTTCAGTGAAAGGCTATAGCTCCTAACACCCTTGAAGAGAGAAGAGACGTCTTCCAATGACACATAACTCAAAATTTCAGCAAGGTGTCATGGGGGTCAGAGGAAAAATCAGATACCACTACAGACAAACCTCTTGAAGACCACCTAAACATCAGCCTTTTCCCCTGGCTCTGTCTTAACCTGGGGCCTCTTTTGTCTTCTCCTGCAGATTGCCCAGGTGATCAACTGAACCACAGATCAAAAACAGTGGCTACAACAAAGAGGTGCCAGCTCTGCAGCTTCTGTAAGTGAAATGAGACAGCAGGGGCAGACAAACGTGTAATGTTTAAAACCAGGAGAGTGACAAGGAAGACCCAGCTGGACCACAGAACCACCTACTGTAGGACATGCACACCAGTACCACAAATGCTGAAGATGTGGTACTTAACCATGTTAAGCAACAGCTTCTCCAATTCGCTGCTTTCAGGATGATGGTTTACAAAGAGAAACTTTGTCAATTGTTTATCAGCAGTCTCCAGCTGACTCACAGCTACTGGTCAAAACAAAGAGCTACAGCTTACAGTATTCAGAACAGAGTAACACAACAAAAACCACAGGGCAGTCTGACCCAGCCCTCCATTTTAAGGAAAATCCACTAAAACAGTTTGACGTTTACTGCAAACATCCTTATAACTAAAACTTCATCACGCTTAGGGAACTGACATAAACCATGCAGGCCTCCAGCCTCCCACATCCAGGCCCACAAATGTGGCCGCCTGCTCCACTATCTCTGGTTGCCTGGTACAGCGCTTGTAACTTCACACACCACAATGTCAATATCATACTTCAACAACTAGTTTCTGAAAAACCCAGGTGGACAACACAGATGTCTCCTACAAAAATCAGTCCTGTTAACGCTTCTGCAATTTTAGACACATTCAAACCAAAATGCCTCCCCACTTATAAAAGGGAAATAACAGTAGAACGTCTTCAGCTTTGAAAAAGAAGAATTTGAGTTACACTTAAATAGACGGGGCAGATCACAGCAGAATTTAATGCATGGTAGGACTTAATAAGCCATGATGGCATTTTGGCAGAAAATGTGATGTTGACACAGTTGCCTGGAATCCCTCACAATACTCAAAGATTTGGAGACATTCTCAGCACTACAGCATTCATAGCAGCTGCAGTGTAGTCCTGCACCTATGGGGTATATCACCAAGGGCACACAACATACACCACACACGCATCCCACCGAGCCTTGATGAGTTTGCTCAGTGCTCCAAGGGGGCTAAAAACCCACGAATTCCACCCAGAACACACATAAGACTTTGAGTGGATGAAGCAAGGAGAGACAGGCAGCATTTTACGTAAAACCAGCCTCCTCCACTCAGTGACAGAGGGCTGCAACCCCTAGGAGGTTCACTTCCTTGCACCATGCCTCTTAAAAACTGAACACAGGACATAAAAACATTAATAAAAAAAATCCTGAAGAGATTAGAATAAAAAACACTGCTAATCTTAGCTACAATAGCACCCACCTACCTCCACAGCACAGTTATTTTAAAAGAAATGCTGAGTACAATTAAAATGTAGGCCAAGTTATTAATATATGTAACCCCAAGATAAGTGTTCTTCCTCTTTTAACTTGGGTAATCTCAGCATTATCTAGGCCATCTCAACACTTCTTATCACCACAAAATAAAACAAATGAAGAAAAAAAAAAAGCTAACAAAAACACCCGAGTTGCCATGGCAACCTCAACCCCTCATTCCTATAGGGCTTCATTTCCAAGCATCATCACAGACAGACATGTACAAAACTGTACGATTTGAGTGAAAACCAGAGCGAGAAAGAAGACAGAAAAAAAAAAAAAAGAAAAAAAAAGGCAAAAAGCAAAGAAACAGGGTCCTGTGCCAGCTGGGTAAGTACATTCAGTATTTTCTTCAACGTGGTTGCTACGAGGGTATTGACATGGTCAGGAAACTAAAGGCAAATGATTCATACAGTGGTGAATCAGAGGAAACTCACAAGGCGCTATTTCCAGAAAAGCTAGCAAACTAAAGGTGCTATCTCTGAGCTACTTTTTTTTGTTTGTTTTTTTTTGAATCGCCATTCTTCGTTTTATTATGAATTTCAAGCATTTAAAAAAAGGTTCCTGTAAAGAAAGAGTGAGGAATTCAATTCCACCGCTTAGGCTTGAGTCACTAATGAGACTCAGGACTATACTTATCTTGAACTTAAAGAACAGCCTCTTTCACATGAGTAAGATCATACATAATTCATAGAGGCTGAGCATTTACATCTATCTAGAGAACAGAATCCTGCAGTGTCAAGTTGTATACACCACTTATGAGTACACCAGAACTTGCAAGGTGCAATAGCTCTATTCACAAAGCAGCAGAAGTCAAAATCTAACCCTGAGAAACTATAAATCATTCCTAAAGAGGGACCAAATGATCTCAAGGTTTTATTTTCATTTGTTGTTGTTTGGTGTGGTTTTTTTAATCAATCAGGCTGTCAGGGCAAGTTTTTGTAGCATTTGCTCTTAATTTATTATGTTACATAATCAGCTATTAATTTATACACATGAATTCCAATGCATGCTGAAAGGTTCTCAAGCCTTCCCAAGAGACAGTATTTACAAAAGAAGTTACACTGAGGTGAAAGTACTGAATAATATAACTCCATTATCTTTCCAGACTTGGGAAGAGGAAGGGGAGGAGGATTTATTTTTTAAATAATCTATTTGCTCCTCCTAAAGAAGTGCCTGAATGACAAATACAAGGGCTTCAAGAAATCTCAAGGCACTTGCCAGACAGGAGCTATTCTGAAGCAAAGAGCAGATAAGAGCAACAGAACAAGAGAGGTCAAAACCAGAAAGGACATAACAATACTTAGCTGTTTTAAAGGGCATTTTTAATATTACGGTATTTTTACCTCGTACTTTGGCCTGTTTCTGAAAACAAATTTGACTGGGAAGGTCAGACATCCCAGGTGCTGTTGGGAATAGGCAGCACTGTTTAACTTCACTTCTTCACAAGAGAAACTACAGGAATGCAAGTCAATGGCACAGAAACCAAAGCAGGAACCTTTTCACTTGTTTTAGTTTTTAAGGTTACATCTCTCTGCTTTCAAACCTCCTCATTTTGGGGCCACATACTTGGTTTCTCACTCAGCGTCTTCTATTTGCAGAGTTAAGTCTCCTCAGCATCCAGACAGAGGGTTGGAGCATCAAACATAATGGTAAGGACTATCTTCCTCAAGTTTCAGCCTCTTCTAGGACAAAGGGGTTGCAATTACTTTTGGAAGGGCTGCCGTTACCACCCATGACAACTCTGCATCGGTGAGTGCAGACCCTGCTCACAGCTCACGCGGACGCCTGCCAGGCACCACTGTCCCACTGCAGTACTATGCCAACAGTATGTCCAATGGCACCTGTGGCCACCTAAAATTTGTAGAAGTGTCTTGAGACTTGAAAATTCTCTAAATATTTGTGAATATCCAAGAGGTTTGAAAGCGGGTTTTCCATTCCTCCGTATCAACACTGTTTTGAGAAGAGATTTACTGTGAAAAAGCAGTTTTTCCTAGGTCACGCTACTCAGCCCACATCTTTGTTTCAATTGAAGGGCTTCTTTCTACAGCAGATACATTCCAGGATTGCTAGTCCTAATCAGTTTCCCATGCAAATTTGTATGTGTGTGTACTCATTCTGGCATCCTAACTGTTATAGATTGAGGCCCAATAATTGACAGGAACCAGTCCAATTAATCAAATTAGTTTATTAAGCAAGCGGCAACAAGCAAAACAGCGCTGGGCGGCCGGGGAGTCTTTGCTCCGCCAACGGCGCACACCCCCTTCCCGAAAGTAGTTGATTATATACCCTTCTGGTTCCCGTATATGTGTCAATCCTGGTGTATTCCGTGTCTGAGCGACGTGTTGCTAGGGGGTCGGTCTTGTCCCGCCTCCTGGTGGTCGTGGGGCTGAAGGCTCCTCATCTTTATCAGTGTCCTTGGGGAGACTCTTTTCAGCTTATCTCACAACTTAGCTCTTCCCTTTGAAGTGTTAAAACACACCAGAGGCCTGTGATTTAGGCCTTGAGGTGTCAAAGTGCCCCAGACAGCACACCGGATGCCTGTGATTTAGGCCTTGAGGTATCAAAGTGCACCAGATAACACGCTGGATGCCTGCGATTTAAGTATGTGAAGAGTCGAAACAGTGTAGGTTTTCACCAGCCTTTAAGAAAGCCTGATTTGGTTAACAAACATGATTCTATTTATTACACTAACTAGATTCTGAAGAAAATCTTTCATCTCACAAAAGGCTTTTTTTTTTTTTTCTGAAAGAGAGCATCCACAGTCTCAAACAAGACTAGCCTTTTCACTTCATGTTCAGCTCCTTCCCTCATGCCCTCTTCATGCTTAGAGGAATCTTAGCAATTTCCTTGTATTCTTCTGCCTTCTTTTGAAGCTCCCAGACACGCAATGATTTCAGCACTGAGGAAGTATTTTTGTTTGAAAGACTTAAGGAACTGGTTAATGGAGTACTCCTACGCTTGCTGGTTAACAAGGTGTACCAGTTCTTATCTCCACATGCTGTAGAGAAAGTACTGCAGAAAAAGAACAGACTCATTTCCTGAGTTGCATCATAACACAGCAAGACATTAAAATATGACACATTCTGCTGAGGAGAAAGCAATGCAATGAGGAACAGAGATTTCTTCTGCCACACGTTCTTGCACTCAAACTGGAAGTCCTATTTCCTAGCCATTGTAATCTAATACCACCCTGCAGAACAACATGCTGCAGTCTTCTCTATACATAAAACCTCCAGGGATGGATTAAATTGTGGTCAAATACAGCAATTTTTTTTTCTCACTTTTAGTTGCTTTAGGTTTTAAACAACGTTATTTTTACATAGCAAGTGGCACGGCATTTATATCATACAAGAGATATTTAAAAAGAAGCCAAGCAGTTGAGCAATATCAGCGTATTATATTCATAATCCTAAACATACTTCCAAGTTAATCACTCATATTCCATTTTAAACAGATAAAAAGCAACAAACATACATAAAAATACATGTTTTTCACATGTATCTATATATGTGCGTATGTGTATAAATATATACACACACACGCATACACCCTCATTCTTCCAGAGCCAAGTAAATAAAAATATTAAAATAAAAAAAAACAGGAAGTGAAAGTAGGGGCTGACTGTACTGTAGTGAATAACAAATTTCCACAAGTGAGAAAACAGTAGACAACAATACGATTTAAAAGGAAGAATACTGTGGTGGCACATTTAGAAAAAAAAAAAAAAAAGAAGTACACTTCCACTTAGTTCCTTATCACGTTGTGATATACAAATGTTAGTTTCTGCTCTCTGCTTGGGAGTGTTTCCTAACAGTCTTTCTCTCAAAACTGAAAGGTGTTTTTAAAAGATAGGCTGGCAAAAAAAAAAAAAAAAGAAAAGGAGCACATACTATTTTATCATTTGTAAAGTGCTATATGCTGTACATACATCCTGTTCTTTTCCCACTGGAGCTGAGTCAAATTAAATACGTGAATGTAACTTAGTCACGTGTTTTCAATAGGTGTTGCAAAAGCAGTTTCGCCGAAGGGATTTTCCTGAGCCAGCTCAGGATGGCCCTAATGAGCAACAAGTCACCCAGAAGGAAAACAGTTTGAGCTGATCAAATGCAGTGTTAGAAACGACTCTGGAAAAAACTAGTGACAGAACCAAAAAGCAAAGGTCATCCAGGGACAGCCTGATTCCAAGATAATTCAAAGCTGCCGCCTGAGAAAAGAGCTCTAAAAAATCAGGAAGAGAACCAGGTTTCTACGGGATAGTAAGCAGAAAAGCAACATTATGGGCAGTTAGAAAAAGTATGTGATCAAAGAGCAGAAAACAGACAAGCAACAGGGACCCTGCCCAGAGGGACCCCACTGGAAACAATACAGCAAACAGTCCTTATCCCTGGACTTGGAGTTCGGAAGGTGGGGGGGGGGGTGGAAATCAACAGAAACATCCATTACAAACTGCCAAGAGCAGAATGAAGACGAAATTCCTTGCATGTCATCCTCCATGGCACCATAAGCGGGAGACCGCACCTCAAGATCAGCATCTATGCTTAGGGAACAAACGCCCATAAAGGACTGTCGTGGTTTGGCCTCAGACGGCAACCAAGAACCACGTGCCGCTCGCTCGCGCCTTCCTAATACAGGAAGAATCAGAAGAAAAGGCAAGACTCTTGGGTTGAGACAAAGGCAGTTTAACAGGACAGCAAAGGGAACAGGCAAACAACAACAATAACACGGATAGGGGAATATACGAACACGATTATGGGACCGCCGCTCACCGACCAGACCCGAGACGCCCCAGCCCGCTCCCTTGTTATAAAACAATTGTCAATGCAAAGTGATTGCTTAATGGGTTGGGGTTTTTTTCACATGGAAAACCCCAGGATACTGTCTAATGGTATCAGGTATTTTATTGAAATAAAAGTAACATCACCACTAAAACAAAAACTGCTGAGGACTAAAACTGAAGGACACAGTAATCACACACAGAGATGTGTACTTCTGGGTAAGATGTGCTATATCCTATTTTAATACAAACATCTACATCCATAAAGAATGGAAAGAATCCAAAAGGAAGGATGTAGCACACCACCTCTAGAGGAAGGCGAGATGTTACCAAAACGTACTGGTTGCTAAAAAGAAACCACACCTGAACCAGGGAGAAACACACAGCGAATGCAGGCAAACACCACAGAAAATAGGAACAGGCAAGTGCTTCTGCACCCATGAAGTACTGAGGTCACTTCTGATTGAAACTCTACCCAAGTTTTACAGAAAACGCTGTAGGTGGCTCAGTACAGTGCTTAGAAAATGTTTTAGGGTGAAAGCCTTAGAGCTCAGTGTCCTTTGTTTATCAGAAAGAAATAACTAGTCAGGCATTTATCCCACACACAACTGCAAGAAAGAACAAAAAGGCTTTTTAGACCCTTAGCACAGCACTGCAAGAGCTATGGTCCGCAGGAAACTCAGCAGAGGAAGGCTGAAAAATTTCTGGCCAGATGGGAAGAAGCAGAGGATATTAGCCTAGAAGATAGCTGAGGAACACCTGAGCATATTGAGTCTGAGCAATATTAGATGAAAGATCACCTAGAAAGAAAACCTGCAGAGAGCAAGCCACAGCCACTCCAGACCATGATGGATTGATGAGCACCTTCTTCATTGCTTTTGTCATTTATCACCGAGTCAGACTGAAGCAGCAGAACGGATGAGATACGAAAGTGCCGTGCAAAGCCTGGTATTGGTTTACTGGCTTTAGCACTTTCTGTGGCAAGTTATTTCGTACATAATTGAGTTTCTGAACCGAAATCTGCGATAACACTGTCAACACAAAATATAGCTTCCAGCTACAAAAGCTGCGTGCATCCTCGTGAAGCTCCCTGTCCTTTCCACTGCTTCACTGATGGTGACAGTGATACTGTCCTCCAAAGCACTGTCAGAGGAAGGCGGGACAGAAGAAGAGCATAGATTCACCAGTACAAAATGGATTCTCCTTCAAATCCAGACCAGTAAGTAAATTGCATCTTTCAGTGTGTCAGTCAATCCTCCAAATACTTTTCCTAACATATATTTCAGCTTGACCAGAACTGAGCTAAGTTTCTGTGTCAGGTTTCTTTTGGGGAGTGGGTTTATTGGTTTGGGGTTTGTTTTTTTTTCTTTTTTTTTTTTTTTTTCCTTTTTTGACAGTCTTTGTGTTTGTTCCCAAGATGGATTCAGAGTCACACAGCTCAATCTAAATTTTAAATGCAGCAAAATCACGTCCACCCAACAACAATCTCAACCACAAACTCACACTGCATCTCAACATCAAACTGCATCTCATTGTTGCACGGAAAGGCCTCGCCACTGACAAGGAACCCACTAAAGAATAAAGTGAGCATGTCTTGAAAATTGAAACCGACTGTGGGATAGAGGCAAGATTTCATTGCGGCGCTACCTTCTTGCAGCTTCAATTTTTAATTCAAAATGCACCAAAAGCAAGCCAAGCTTGCCAGAAGAGGAGGGAGAATTTGCTTTCCTTTTGAACTGCAAGCATTAAGACTTTCTGAGGAATCTCATGTATCATTCACTGCCTTCAAAACTGAGCTGCATGGAACCAGCAGGGTCAAGGATCTTCCAGCTGCCTGCCCAACTAAACAGAAAGGATGAGAGTTCTAGGGGATTGCTCCTCATCCCTCTATCCCCTACCACTATTTCCATATCCCTACGAACTCCCTGCTGGTTTAACTCCCAGTTTTAAACTAAAACACGTCTTCCCTAACTGACTCCAGTTACTTAGAACAGTCTTTAAACGGAGTAGACTCCATTCAAAACATGCCCAGAATGTGTATCCCCGGACTGCGTTCACTGATGCTGTCTCCTACACCAATGAGGCACAACGTGGCTTGACCGTGTCTGGGACATGCCTGTATAAATCACAGCAGCTTTATGGCTGTCCTTCTAAGTCAGAGATTAATGACATAAACGTCATTCCAATTCACCATTTACATTTTATTCTGGAAAAGCGGCAGTGTTGTTAGCCAACATTGAAACCAGGTATTAGGAGAAACCGGGATTTCTGCATCTTGGACTAAGTCTGGAGCTTATCCTTAGAATACAAAGCCTAACAAACAAACAAACAAACAAACAAAACCCAAAACTACAAAACCAGAAAACAAGGATGCTATTTCCCAAAGTATTATTTGACTTAGTGCCTCCATATCAAGACAAGTATCCTACCTGCTCAAATGACATTTCCCTAGTAAAAACAGACACAAAACATACCAAAAAGTCCCTGACAGAAGCTTCCAATAAATTCTCTAATGAAAGAGATATTTATCTGTAACCTAAAAATAAATAATTCTGTTAAATTTGCTAACCAAATTGCTTATTATTTTTACCTTTGGATAAAATAAACCAAACCGAGTTAACATTAGAAAGATTTATAGCACTGGAAGCATTTGTAGCCCCCAAAATCTACAGATTCACCTTCCTACCTTTTTTTTTTTTTTTAAAGTTTTCATGGAAAAAGAAAAAGCACTGGGAAAAGAAATACATTTAACGATGGATAAAATAAATCCCAAACTCCAAATTAAAATACCTGCTAGCTACTTTTTTAGTGTATGAAATTTGTTTCTCTGTGCATTACCAACGAGAACTCAGCTCTCTTTATTTCTTATGCAGACTTCATATACTTAATATTTTTCATTTTTAAGATGCACACAGAGATGCACAGAAACCCAGTCACTTACACTGGCTCTTCCTTGCCAAGCCTGAGGGAATTCAAACCCACTCAAAACTGAAATGATCAGGCTTTGGAAAGCAAGAGCAATATAAGAGAGCAATTGTTCATGTTACAATACAAACATCACTTATTCTTTCACACACACAGTTATCAAAGGAAGTGACAGCTACAAAGAGTACAAGAAAAATAAAGAGTCATTTACCAAGGGTTTACAGAAAACAAATTTGCAGGGGGAGTGGGGGAAGGGAGAAAGAAAGAAAAAATAAACCACAGCTACAAGCCTGAGATTACAACAATACGTGCACAAAAAGCTTAACACAGTGACATCTTTGGACCCAACTGGACACCTAATACACACGGGAAGACTGTCTTCCCTGTAAAACTTAAGTTATAAAAATACCTTGCCAATCTAGGAAGAGAGCTGTAGTTCTCCCCAGGAGCCCCTCCTGTCCTGTACAAAGTGCTGGCAATGGCAGTACTGGCCCTGAACTGGAGAGGGAAACAGTATTACTTTAAAACAGAGGGATTAGATCCAGGACACTTTGTGCCTTGTACGGAGAGCATCAGAGCATCTCTTCTATGCATTTCTCAGAGTACACAAGAAGAAAACGGAAGGACCACTTATCTTGGCTTGCACTACCAGAAATGCGTTAAGAATTCATTGTACTTTCTCGCATTTTTGCTACACAGCCATGTAGGCCACATGGGCATGTGCCAGTCTGCTGAGTAGCTGATAAGTTTGCTGAAACACTCCACAGACCTGATCACTGACGTTTAGAAGATGCCATTTTCCAAGGGTCAAAAGCACGACCACAATTAAAGCTCAAATCTCGGTCATTTAGGCCGCACAACCTCTCAAAATAATGACAGGCAGGAGCTTCCCCCCCTCCCTCCTCCTTTCTTTAACTGATGGAGTCTTACCATCAGCATGCTCAGTTCCCCTCAAAGTTTGGAAACTTTCTGTTTTGATGAAGAACAGCTCCAGGGAACATCAACACAAACAGGACCAGGAGAGTGAACATTTTGAACCCACAGATCTGGAACAGAAACCACTGCAAATTCACATAGAAAAGGGGCACTCAGCGGCTTCATTTAGAAGCCTGTAGTGGGTGGTTTATCAAAAGGAGCCTGAACAAGGACAACATCAGCTCAGCTGCAACTACACACACAATCCTAGTCTCTCTGGGGAGAAGAAAAAGGAGATAGCGATTAGCTACTAAGGTTTTCCAGTCTACTGCAAACATGTCCTTCACTAAAAAGCTGTGCGAGTTATTTTTTTTATCATTGTTAATCAGCCTGGCACTCCTAGAGATCACCCTTTTATTACTTTCTAAAGGACAATGACCAAACTCCATTAGTTAAAGCAAATGTGACCAGGAGGTAATTATTAAGCAGAATTAATTTAAAATATCTTTCAAGAAATCGTATTAGCATTTATTAAATAACTCGAAAAGAACGAGCTGCCAACCTATTCAAGAAGGCACAAACGTGTACAACTGGCTGGCAAAAGGGGCCACCGTCAGCAAATGACCCATGGGGTATTTTTGAAATTTGTTGTATAGCAGTAAGTTGTTGGAACAGACGGACAAGCCACCAGGCACAGCTGGTTGAAAACAGACAAATGGACCAAAAAAATCAGTTCTTCACCCAGAGGAGACACTGACATGCCAAGCGACACCACAGGCTTTTCCCCCACGCTCTGAGCAGGAAATATTTCAGCTAATGAAGACTAAAGAGTATTTTTCTCTCTCTTATTACGCCTCACACACGCGACTTGGTTTGGGGTGGATTTTTCAGATGTAGGTTAAAAAGAGGTGTCTTAACAGCGCAGCTTAGAAGTGCCTCATTAGCACACGGTCATTAGACAGTGGCACTAACAATCCTTACCCAAAATTCAGCCTGAAAAACCAAAGGGGAAAAACAATTCCAGACTACAAAACTGTCAAGGCAGTTTTCAAACTAGTAAAAGACACTAAATTCAAGTTACAGCTATGCACTACCTTTATATACCTAGTATGGGAATGGGAAAAAAAGTGAGACACCCCGGACGAAAGCCTTTCACATTTTCTTACCTGTTAACATACCAAAACCCCTCAGCTCTTCAAGTAACAAAACTAGCACCTGAATGTATGCTTTTGTGACTCAAATAATGTGGCCCTTTTTTAAGGCAGTGATATAATAAAATTAACTACAAAAGACCAACTTTGTGCATTTCCACAACTTAAGAAATTTTCACTCGAGTTTGTGGATTTTTTGCTGTTAGGGCAGGCAGTGACTTTCCATTACGCAGACAGAACGACACATCTCTCAGCGAAGTTTTAAGTAAGGAAATACAAAACAATTCTTGAAAGACTTTTTTTTGCACCACACAGGAACATGACTTCCACCCAACTTCATCCTGTACCCTCTTCACCCACAACGACAAAAGGCAGGAGCTATTTCAAGCGCTGCAGGTTACTGGCTCTACACCCACCGCCCTGTTTGATACCACCCGAACAATGAGGCCCTTGTACACCTCGACTCCTACAGACATGGTCCTGGACATACAACCCAAGCCGGCTGCGCTGCATAGTCTCAAGAAGACATCAAGGTGTTGTTTTGTTGTTTGTTTCTTTGTTTCTTTCTTAAAAGCGGGCCATGGAGACACCCTCTCTTCCCTCTGACACCATTTGGTTTCTCTGCATCAGAACAAGCCATAATTTTGTCACCTGCAGGAACATCAGCTGCCATGAGGGCCAACAAGGAGACCTGGAGATTCCTTCTCCCCTCCTTGGCATCAGCCCAGGTTTAGAGGGTTCAAACTCCACCACAGTGGTAGTGGCTGGTGGCTCGCAGTGGATCCATCCTGGGATGGGCAGGGGCAGTGCTGGATCACACAAACACGCCTATCACCACACTGGTTCTTGGACCTTTCTTGGGTGTTGGACTAGATGACCTTTAAAGGCCCTTTCCAATCCAAACTATTCTATGAGTCTGTGATCCTAGGAGGAGGCAGTGCTGTACCTTCGATTTTTTATTATTTTTGTTAAAATTTTAATAATTATTACCAAATTTTCATTAGATCTGTTTTTATAATTTATTATTAGAATTTATTATTAGAATTAATTGTTATTAGAATTTATTGCTATTAATAGTCGAATTTTTGGTATTATCATTGTTTTTAGACTTTTTTATTTTAGACTTTATTATTATTATTGGAATTTTTAGTACCGTTGTTGCCACTAGACTTTTTTATTTTAGAACTTATCATTATTATTATTGGAATTTTTAGTATCACTGTTACGCTAGACTTCTTTATTTTAGAACTTATTATTATCATCGGAATTTTTCGTATCATTGTCGCTAGACTTTCTAATTTTAGAATTTATTACTATTGTTATTGGAATTTTTAGTATTATAGTTGTCGCTACACTTTATTACTAGATATTATCACTACTAGAATTTTCATTATTACTATTGTTAGCTATTTTGGTTTTAGTAGAACATATTATTTTTACTATTAGGATTTTTAATTAGTATTAGAATTGCCTGATTACTAATTATTATTACTAACGATAATTTTTGTTACTAGTATATTTAGGCATCCCCCCCGCCCATCTCGCCCCATCCCGTCCCGGTCGCTCCCCGCCGGTCCCTCACCACGGCCGCTCGCCCCGGGCCAGCAGGGCGGCGCGGAGCCGGCCCGCCGTCCCCCACCCTGGTCCCCGCCGTCCCCCGTCCGGCCGCCCCCCGCCCTGCTCCCGCTCCTTACCCTCGCACTGGTAGCCGGCCAGCCCCCAGATGAAGTCGGTGCAGTAGTGGCAGAAGGTGGGCTTGGTGAGGGTCACCCTGCGGAAGCCGTGGCCCGGCGGGCTGCTCCCCCCCGCCGCCGCCGCCGCCGCCGCCACCGCGGCGCGGCCCCGCCCGCCCAGCACCGGGCTGGAGGCCGGGCTGCTGCCGCCGCGCAGCGAGCGCGTCCCCTCCGCCATGCCCGTTCCCCGCGGCGCGGCGCCGGCTGCCGCTTCTCCCTCGCTTCCGCCCGAGGCGGCGGCGGCGGCGGCGGGGGCGGTGCCCCGTCAGAGCCTGGGCCTGGGAGGCGCCGCGCTGCCCCCTGCCGGCCCCGCCGCCGCCCGCCCTGAGCGGAGGCCGCAGCCGCCCCGCCGGGCCGCTGCCGTTCCGCCCCGCTCCAGGCCTCGCTGCCCTGGGCTCGTCCTGAGGTCGAATCGCGCACCGAGGTTGAGGTGAGCGCTGGAGGAGCAGGTGGAAGGGCGCTGAAGGAGCTCCCCCGCAGCAGTGTGTGTGGTATGGATTCTTCAGAGAGGTGGGCAGTACTTCTGTGCCCCGCCGCTACCGCCATCCGTGACAACGCCGCAGGAGGAAAGGTGGAGGCAGGGGAGAGGCCTGCTTGTGAGAAGGTGTCATCACAAACCAGCAGCGGGTTCACTTTGCAATTTACAGCTGTGAAGGCTGAGAAGACCTCCAGTTTCTTAGCATGGCACAGAACTGGATAGTGTCGCTGCCACAGCCTCGTGCGATTTTGGAGTGCACAAAGCTCCATCTCAAGAAGTTTTGTGATGATGCATTGGGAGAAGATGGATTGCCATAGATTTTGCCTTCTACTCCCAACATCTCTGCCTTTATGAGAAAAGATAAAGGGTTCTGTGTAGCAGCCTCTTCTCTCTATAGCACGGGGTGGGGGATGTGTGTGGTTTTTGTTGTGGGTTTTTTTCATCCTTTATGAAAACTAGCTAGTTGGTGCTAGTTTTGAAAATATTTACACCCTGGGAGGTTTCCACCTTGCTAGTCTCCTCCTCGCCTCTGAAATGCCTGTGTTTCTTTGACTGTCACTATATTAGGCAAAGTATCGTCGCTGGAGTAGGTTGGGACAAGAAGGGAGGCTGTGCCCTTGGATTTTTTGTATATGGATGTCTGCTGTCCATATCCGCACTTGTCTGGTTGGGTCCTAGATCTCAGCTTTGTACTAATCTCCACTGAGCTGTCTGGAACGATGTCCGGG
The DNA here is from genome assembly GCF_963924245.1 of Chroicocephalus ridibundus. Classification (NCBI taxonomy): domain Eukaryota; kingdom Metazoa; phylum Chordata; class Aves; order Charadriiformes; family Laridae; genus Chroicocephalus; species Chroicocephalus ridibundus. The sequence goes on from NC_086316.1 coordinate 16,582,361, forward strand.
TACGTTCATTAAGCCATGAGAGACAAGAAAAGAGTAGTTTAGATTTTCATCCCTGACTCTGATTTATTTGTATTTTGGTGAAAGGTTTAATAAACCATCCTGTTGTCCTGAAGACCAACACTGAGGTCCTTCTAAAATTTCTCAGCATCTTCTAGTTTCTACTAATTTTAGTTTACCTCTCCCTGTTGTTAATGTGAAGGTATTTATGATCAAGAGCAAGAAGGATTTGACCATCTCAAAGAGAAACAGTAGAAATAAGAGACTAAAGAAAGCATGGTGTGTCATTTTGTGGTTGGAGAAAGAGTGAGCAGTTAAGATACAAAAGCTTTGAAATATTTCTAATTGCTCCTACAAACACGATTTAGGAAACATACCTAAGATACTATAGAGCTTTATGGAGTCTCAAATACACAAGAGGATGGGGAAGAGGGAAGCCGTGTGAAACCCTTTCCTTTGAAGACGTGTGCCTGCTGAATACAATGAATGAGCCAAAGCCCATAATGACAGGTCCCACCTTCCACAAACTCAGCCTCACTTTGGTCTTCGTGAAGATCACAGAGCAAGGCCTCATGGAACATTTCTGGGCACATGGCAGAGAAGACAATGATTAGGCACAGACAGTATGGATTTGCCAAGGGTTAGTGGTGCCTGATGAACCTGATTGCCTTCCATGTCAAAATGGGTGGATCCATGTAGGAGGGGAGACTGATGGAACCTTGACTTCAGCAAGGTTTAGGACGTGGTCTCCCACAATATTCTTGTATCCGTGCTGGAATGTTATGGTCCAGCATGGGTGGACAACGAGACGGGTAAAAAACCTGGTTGGATAGTTAGGCTTGGTGGGTAGCGATTAATGGGTCATACTTGAAGTCTGCTGGAGGCCAGGGAGGAGTACTGCAGGGGTCTCTCCTGAGACCTGTAGCATTTAGCATCTTTATCAACAACACAGAGATGGTGATAGAGAGCAGTATTATCAGGTTTGCATATGACACTAAGCTGGGGGGAGCACACATTACATTGCCATCCAGAGAAACCTTGGCAGGCAGGAGAAATGAGCAGACAGGCAGGGGGGCAGCTCTGTGGAAAAGGTCCTGGGTGTCTCGGTTGACAATGAGTTAACATGAGCCAGCTGTGCACCCTGGCAATGACCAGGGTAAATGGCATCCTGGGCCCTTCAGGAGCACAGCCAGTAGACTGAGAAGGGATGATTCCTGTCTCCTCAGCATTCATTATGGAGTATTGCATCCAGTTTTGTCCCCCAGTACAGGAAGCACGTTGACAAACTGGAGCAAGTGCAGTGGAGGGCCACCAGGACGGTCAGGGGCTGGAGCACTTACCCTGTGAGGAGAATTTGAGAGAGCAGGACTTACTCAGCCTGAAGAAGAGATGTCTCCAAGGGGGACCTCATAGCAGCCCCCTAGTAACAACACAGAGGTTTTCAAGAAGATGGAGCAAGGCTCTTTACAGTGGTGCATGCTGAGAGGACAAGAGAAAAAGGGCAGGACTTTAAACAAGGCATTCAGTCTGTATATAAGGAGAAACCTTTTCACCCTGAAGCCAGCCAAGCAGAGGAGCGGGTTACCTGGAAAGTTTATGCCATCTCCATCCTTGGAAGTTTTCAAGATATGACTGGATAAGCCATGGCCACCCTGGTCTGACCTCATGGATGTCTGGGCTTTGAGCAGGAAAATTAGACTAGGTGACCTCCTGAGGTCCCTTCCAACCTCAATTACCCCGTGATATTATGATTCAAAAGTTTACACTCAGCCATTTCAAATGTGAAGGGACCTCAACACACACAAGTACTATCCCTTTTAGAGATTTGTCTGTGTTGTCAGTTGGTGCAAGCTGACAGAGTTCCTTGAATTTCATCTCTCTGTGCACCAGCTGAGAGTGCAGATGTTCACGGGGGATGTTTGAATTCAGAGAGACTACAGGTACGTTTAAATTCCTGTTGAGTATGGACAAAGGGAAACTGAGACTAACAAAAGCAGCCTGTTTGCTATGCTGTCTGCTTTCCCCAACTCCCATGTGGTCTATTTCAGTGCTTTCAAATGAGCTGAGTTTGACTATATCATGACAAAAGTTGCAATTAGATTAGACGTGCCGGTGTTTTTTCAGATGGAGTTCAGTGCTGTTTGTCAGCTTTGTTATTTGGGACATTCCTCCTTGTTTAGGAGAGGAAGACCCTTCCCTATGTGCCTAGCCCATGTTGTCATATTCTCACAGAGAGACTTCTTCTCTTACTTTTCTTCAAGAGCTTGTCTACAACGCACCTTGCCTCACCTGTTCCATTGGCTTGTCATGCCTTTCTTTTCCACATAGCTGTCCTCTTGAACTGCCTTTCTTTCATGGATCTAATAGTCCTTCCCCTTTCAAGAGACAGAGGCTCAAGAGTTGGAAAGCTGAAGCTCATCTGAACAAATCTTTCCTATGATCAGGAAAATACACTGCCTTATAAGGGCATCAGAATTTGGCCCTGTTTCAAAATCCTGAGGAAGTAATCAATACATCATTTTATAGAAATATGAAAATTCATTCAATTAACAAGTAACTCAGATACATTACTGCATCATCTGCCAGTCACAGGGTTTTCTTCCTGGAAGTTACCTGTAGAATGGTAGGTTTTAATATTAAGGTGCAAATGAAATGTGAGATTTTGGCTATTTCTTAGTATCTGACTCCTCAGATGCATATTTATATGCTGCAACACATAGACATGTGTGACCTATACTTACTGTGCCTTAACTTCCCTTCTTATCTCTGAGCAACCAGTCTAACCAGTCAAAACAACATAAACCACCTGATGATTTTCTTCAGCTGAGTCTGCCGCCACTTCTGCTGCCAGCAGCCATGGAATATGGCAGCAGTTGAAGACTAGCCATCCTTTCCGTTTCACCTGTGTAGCAGGAATGCCATCCTAGGCAGAGGAAAAGCGTGAGGTAAAGAATTATTATCGGAGCTGTCACATTCATAAATGTGATAGCTCACTAGAGGGATTTGGTATCAGTTCCTGACTCAGAGCTCATCATCTTAAGGTTTCGATGAGCTTAAGAGCTCATCATGCAAGGTTTCGACTGCCTTTATGTCTGCACTCAGGATACTCATCCAAAACCAGAAGAATGATAAGACAGCTGGAAGAAATTCCAGCTTTTTTTTGGCCCTTTTTTTTTTCTTTTAGCTATCAAGGTGGTCTTTATAAGGAGGGCATATACTGATCTTTATACAAAAGTGATAGTTAAAGTGTTTTTGAAGAAGAAACAGCAGTTTGCATGAGCCAAAGAGGATGGAGTTACATGCAACTAGCATAACTAACTGCACTCTCACAATGCTGGGAACCTGTGCAGCTAACAAGAATAAAAGTAGCTACCTGTTTCAGAAATGTCAAACCAGAAAACCAGCCAGCCTAAAGAAAGAGTTTGAGGTGGCTGGATCATAGCAAAGCATTCAAAAGGGCTGCTACTGGTCAGGGTCACAGTTATAGTGATGTGAATCTGGAACATATTTATGTGAAGTTGGATAAGTACTGTTTGTCTCTGACAGTTCTGCTGGGACAGAATTATCACCCATTTTAAGCAGCAGTGTGTTCTTGGCTGGCAGCTTGCTGTGGTCAAGCTGTGCTTGCCTGTCTGGGTCAGGCTATCAGAGGGGAGTCATCCCTCAGATACTGTAATTATTAGTCAACTTTATATTCAGATCTGCTTTGGATCTGAATAACCTGATGTTATCAACAATCCAAGCACATTATGGGGAACAAACATAGAATTATAGAGTCATAGAATGTGTTGGGTTGGAGGGGACCTTTAAAGGTCATCTAGTCCAACCCCCCCTGCAATGAGCAGGGACATCTTCAACTAGATCACGTTGTTCACAGATCTGTCCAGCCTGACCTTGAACATCTTGGTTAATTCTAAAAAAAATCTTATATTCTCATGGATAAGTATCCTGGAGCGTTTCTGGCTTACAAGATTTTGTGGAATTCCAGCAAGCCTTTGATTAAGAACAAACATTCCCACATACTCTAGCATAAACAACAGATACACATGTAATAGAAGTAATTTCTACCTTTATGCTTTAATTGTAAAATATAGAGCTGATAGAGATCAAAGGATTGCTTTTGTTAAATATTGCTCGGTGGCTCTTGCAGTCTTTATATATATATATATAGATATATATATATACACATACACGTATGTATGTATAAGTATATGTAAAAGCATGAGATATCCATCATGTCTCAATGGATTGTTTCAAAGGATCTGCATAAATCTTCAAGCTGCAGTAAATATGAGGGGATTTTTGTTCATGCAGGAATTCTTGCTCTACAGACTGAAAGATGGAACCAACAGGAACAATTACCACTTCTTAGATATACTTTTTTTTTATTTAATAAAGAAGTGCTACATGATGAAAATGGGCAAAATTCTAAAAGCATCCATTTTCTATTTTTTGACAGGATTAGTAAAATGGGTCAAAATGAAATGCCTCTGAAAAGATTATTTACTTAGTTTTATACCCAGATAAATATTTTGCAGTACCTGGTATGCTGTAACCTCATTAAACTCAAGTAATACAACTCTATGGCAGGCAATACAGGAAAATCCTCATTTTTACAAGTTTCCTGGCTTGGTAGAGGTATGTTCTGTAAATTGAGCAATCTTTACACCTTGGATCTTCTGAACCTTTTGAAATGTTCTTGTGCTCTCTCTATGTAGGGAGAGAACGTACTGTGACAGAAAGCCTTTGATACAACGGAGAAGTGCAAGTTCTGGTACATTACCCCACTTTATGTACAGGATTAAGTGAGTTTTATGTGCTGTCAATATCACATCATATTTTTATCCTTTAAGTAATACAGTAAATTGTGTCAGTGCTTTCTTGACACTCAGTACAATGAAATCCAGTTACTCAACTCTTTCATGAAGCAATTTATTTGTAAGCAAGCTGCAAAAACCTGACGATAAATAATCAAGTCAGATCCAGGCACAGGGAAGATTTCATAAAGGTCTATAAATTTGGGATTAGAGGGTGGAAAGCAGGGGGTTGAAAGCACGGTGTTCTCAGTGGTGCCCTTTGAAATTATAAGAGGCAATGGGTACAAACAGAAATACAGCAAATTCCATTTACGTCTAAGAAAAAGCCTTTTTTACTTTAAGCCTAGTCAAACACTGGAACAGGCTGTCCAGAGAGGTTGTGGACTCTCTGTCCTTGGAAATACTCCATACCCAACTGGACACAGCCCTGAGTCACCTGCTGTAGGTGACCTTGCTTTGATCGGTGGGTGGGATAGATGACCACACAGAGGCCTGCCAGCCTCTGCAGATCTGTGGTCTGGTGAAGCAGGTTTGGCAGTGAAGAGAGGCAAGACTGACAGTCCTTCTTTTGACTGAGGCTGTTACTGAAGCAGTGGGATGAAATGTGGCAGCCTAAATGGACTTTCCTGGCTTTCCAATTTCCTGGTTTCTTGGAGAGCGCCAAACGCTTTCCTCCACTTGCAGAACAGGGGTGAGAGCCATTAGCTTCCCAAATGCCACATCGGATTGCTAAACTTCTGTTTCTATATAAAGTTTTCCTTACATATTGGTGAGGTCTGAAATTCGATGGTATGCCATCTCATAGATGAGTTGTGAGCAAAAGCCTTTCTGAGCTTAGCTGGACCTTCTATGTTGCTGACTTCTGTTTTCTGAATTTCTTTCCCTGCCGCTACGCCTTGAAAGAGAGGCATGACATGCTTCCAAGTATATGTGGAGGTAGAAAAGGAAAATTTAAAATAGTCTGTGGCTTCTAAGAATGTAGAACTGAAAACACAGGCAGGGCTTTGAATGTGTCCTACTGTTGGCAGGCAGTAGGAAGGGCGGGCTATGGGGGTTTTGGTTTGGTTTGGCTCATGGAGTATCAGCTTCCTAGGCAAGAGAAGTTTCAGATTTGTAGCTTTGTCACCTCTCCAGAATCTAAGTTGGTGATGTCTGAACCAAAAGCAAATCCTGATGTTTATTTAAATGGGATACTTTTTTTTTTTTTCCAAAAGTTTCACAGCTGAAGAGACAAGGAAAATATTAGATCACATTTCTGCACTCTACGGCCTGCAACAGAAAGCAGAAGAGAAATGCAACTTCTCATATCCACACTACAAAAAAGTGTTAGTAGCTGGCATTAAATTAGTTTTCTTTTTGCTTCGTAGTAGCTCTACAGCTTACTTCCTGAAAAAAAAAAAAAAAAGTCTTTACAACAGTTGTTCTGATCACATTAGGAATAAGTCAAGTGCAGACTTTTTGGTTAAAAGCAGCCACAATCGCCCCTGAGTAAGAGAAGCAAAAGCTCAGATATGGGAAGCCAACACAAAGTTCTGGCTCAGTTTCAAATTATGCAGTAAAATAGCTGGCATGTCTTTCAATATTTGATTCTTTATATAGCCAGATTAAGAGATTATAAATTTTCAGATAAAGGTAATGATAAAGAACACATTAGGCTACGCAAGCTTAAAAAAAAAAAAGAGAGAAATTAAAATGTCTATTCTCTTGAACTCCAGAAAATAAATTATATATTACATATTAATATTTATAAATAAAATATACCACCTCACACATGGGTACAGAGACTTAGAACAGAAGGAAGTGCTTCAGTTTAAATACATCCATCTCCTGTGGGGAAAAAGCCTACAGAGATAACATCAATTAATACAGCTTTATTTTTACAAAATCATTATAGTCAGCACCAGTAAGTGTTTAACAAGAAAGTAGAGACACTTATCACGGGCAGACATAGCTGCACAACTTATACCATATTTTAGCATTTGCACTTCTTGCTATGTCAGTGGCTTCTCTGGTTCTGCTAACAAAACTTGAGACTTGTAAATAATAAGCCATATCAGAGCTGACAGGAAAAAAAACCCAACTGTGTAAAAGCACAGCAAGGTCAAGAGGCTGAAGCTTTATGTCCAGTCAGCTAGCAAATATGAAGATAAGACAGGCAAGCCATTTGTGTTCCAAATACACTGATTTTTAACATTTAATAGCTTATTTCCAGCTCTTACATTTTAGCACAAGTGACTTCCTGACAAAGAACACAAGGGGTTTTCTCAGAGTTAAGGAATCACTTCCCTGGGGAAAAAAAAAGCCACCCACAAAAACAAACTAAAAACCAACTAGGGTTTAATTTATTGTAAAAGATTGTTAGTTTGATTTATTTATTCATGTTTTGTCTCTGGACGTAGGGAACACATAAGCAATTCTTATGAATGGAGTAGCTAACTCAATGCATTATGAACTACAAAATATGGAGAAACATCCATGTACGGAATAACAGATTGCTGTTTAGGTTTGATAAGAGTTGTGCACATTAAAAAAAAAAATTCCATGAAGTTGTTAAAACCACATCTATTTCTTTTTCTACACCCTAATTATTTATCAGAAACATGGTATATAAAACAACATTTAATAAAACCTTATTTCTCTTCACATCTGATTGAACCTGCCAGCCCACAGGGTGCATCCACTCCTGCACCAGCAAGAACGTAAGGAAACACCGCCTGTGCTCCCATGCCCTTCATCCCAGACTCCAGAGCAATGTGGCCACACTTGCTCACCAGTGTCCATGTGGATGACAGGGGGTGATGGTCCCAGGGCTGGACAAAAGCATCCCAGATCTAAGGCCCTGGCAAGCTGCAAACCTCCTGAGACAGTAAGTCTGGTCAGCGAAAGTAGAGGCTCCAGCCACCTTCACTCACCCTGTCCTCATGAGGGGACATGTGCTTCAGGCTCAGATGCCTTTCCTGTCCGAGCTTGTTCCTGCTCACCTGTTCTCAGGGTGTTGGACCAGAGTGCATGAGCAGAAGGAGCCATTCTCCTGCTGCCAGGAGCCACCAGCTCCCAACCTTCCCACCTTGAGAGTCCCAACCTACTAGAAAGTCAAGCGTAGCCTTTAGCTGTCCCACCTTTTACACAGCTGTCGCAGGTGAATTATTAAGAGAAGACATTGTTTTGGGGTTAACTAAAAGGGTTTTATTGATGATTAAATGATGATCAAATAATAATTAATCGATGATTGAATGACAATTAAATAGTAATCAAATGGTGATTAAGCAATAATTGAATAGTAATTAAACAATGGTTTGATGATGATTTGACAATGATTTAAATAATGATTTAAACGAAGATTTAAATGGTGATTAGGCAGTGGTCAAACATTCTACTACTTACTACACTTCTAATAATTAAGCTCTAGCTGGATATATAAATCTCACTAGCATACAATATACTTTTAGGCCTAATAAAAAATGTCACTTCCCTCGTTACAGATACCAGATGCTGGGTAAGGGCTCCCTCAGCCTCGAAGAGTAACCTTGAGAGGTGTCCTGCTCAAAGGGAGATCACCGCTGTGCAGCCTGCTGCTGTACAGGAGAGCTCAGTGGGCTCGGGGGGCTATAGATATCTCTAGCATAAAGTGGCTCCATAACGAGGAGAAAACAAGTAGGAGCAGAAGCCTGTCTCTATCTCTGAACGACAAAACACTGGTCTGTGAGGTGCAAAGCCCCTCTTTTCTCCACCTGGTTACATTTAATTCTTCTACTCTATAATAGAGTAAGTCTGTAACTAAAACGGGCTCTGCTCAGTGCAGTCCAGGCTTGATTTCATGGAAAGATATGTGCTGTGAATGCTGCAAGAATTTTGTAGTTGTTTATTTCATTGAATAACGCAGGATAGGAGGGGTCTCTGGAGCTCAGAGAAGGGGCAACCTCAAAGTTAGATCCAGCTTTGGTGTTAAAACAATTCCTTGCTTTCTCCCAGCAGGGCTGCTAACCTGCTGTATCACCTCATTATTCAGACAAAACTTTACAATGTGTAACTCCGTTCAAGATTTTGGGGAGAGTGTGAATTTTCCAACCCATGCTGTTACCAAAGACAGGCCTCTGTTTGTTTATAACCATATGCTAACTAAAATGTTGTTTGTTTCCTACTAACCTTCTTACTGTGTGAGAAAATAGCTAATTACTGACTTTCTTACTGTGTCAGAAAATAGTCACTGACCTGTTGTTACAGATAGTGATAATGAGGAGACAGCCAGAAATAGCTAATCACCAAGGATGGGATAACAAGAAGCAGTTAATCACTTCAATGTTCTTTTATGTGTCAGGGATGTACTCCTATACCAATTAGGACCGAGCTGTCGCTACTTCAAGGAACATCCTTATCATCCTCAAGAAGTTGGCAAACTTACAGTAAACTTTTACTGTCCTGCGATGACTCAATACCTTAAAAGGATAACGCGAGGAAGGGTCTCCTAACCCAAACGACCACCAAGTCCCTCATGTTTGCGCAGAAGTGTTTCGTTGAAACAGCAAAATTTGATACACATGTGCAAAAAGGCCATTTGGTCATCCTAATGAATGTGTGAGCCTAGGTGGAGTTATGTGTTAGGTAGGCGGAATTATGAGCATATTTTGTGTATAAATAATGGGTGCATATCCCCGGTAAGGGGTGCTAGATTTGTGGGTTTTCCCCCTAGAACGTGACGTCGAATAAAGCAATATCTCCTCTCTAAACTGCTTTTGGTTTTCAGAGCTTTTATTTCAGATAACAATCCTACAAGTAAAACAATTAAACATGTGCTTGTGTGCTCTGGACAGGGCCAGCAGGTCATGGGTGTAAAATAGAAACTTTCAAGGTATGCAGGGCAGCCAATGGCTCAGGCAATGGCATGACATCCCGGAGGGTCAGGCAGGGAAAGCAATGTGGCAGTGGCACTTAACTCTGCAGAGGCCGATGCCCTTAAATTCCCAGGCCTGAGGAAATGAGCGCCCAACATCAAAACATGGTCCACAGCTAAGTTAGCAGGGATCCTGCACCTGTCCATTGCAGCGTGGGGACAGGCACCAGCACCTCCATCACCAAAGCTGTGACAGGCCTGGAAACAAGCCCTGGGAGAGAAGACGAGAATTTGTCTGCACAGCCCCAATCCAGGGAGCCACCTGCAGGTGTCATTCGGAACAAGGATAGTTATGGGACAGAAAAGCCAAAAACCCTGCAGTTTCCCACTACAGACCACTGGCATCATGAAAGTCTAAGCACTGGAGTCCAGCCTGGCTTTCCCTCAGAGATCACCAACAAAGAGCTGTTGCCTTTCATCCCAGGAATTTCCTTACAAAACACTGCATTGGCCCAAGATGCTTCTCCTGGAAATGCCTCTGGCTGTGGTGGACTCCCGGGCTTTGTGTCAGCCTCTTCCCCTTCCACGAGCACCGCTCAGCTGATGACAGAATCAGTTCAGCTTAAGTATACCTGTAAGTTGGACTCACCCTCAAAAATACTTCAATCCCCAGACAGTGCCATTGCAGGCACTTGGGATTTGTTGGGAGTCAGGCCCCACTAACATCAGTAACTCTTAGGTTGCTCTGTATGCTTAGTTACTTTAACCTAAGTGAAGGGTGTCTACAGAGAGGTTTAACCCACACACGAGTAAAATGTTTCTCTTGAAAATTAAGTCCTCTTGTTTTTTTTCCCAACCTTTTTTTAATGATTACATTCCAAAGCACTCATACGTTACAGCATCAGTGGATAAGGGAAGAGCAACAGACACCATCTACCTGGACTTGTGCAAAGCATTTGACACTGTCCAACACAACATCCTTGTCTCTAAATTGGAGAGACATGGATTTGACTGGTGGACTACTCAGTGCATAAGGAAATGGCTGGACGGTCGCACTCAAACAGTTTTGGTCAATGGCTCAATGTCCAAGTGGAAACCAGTGATGAGTGGCATTCCTCAGGGGTCAGTACTGGGATCCTAACTATTTAACATCTTTGTTGGTGACATGGGATGTTGGGATTGAGTGCACCCTCATCAAGTTTGCCAATGACACCAAGCTCTGTGGAGTGGTTGACGCACTGGAGGGAAGGGATGCCATCCAGAGAGACCTGGACAGGCTTGAGAGGTGGGTCCATGCAGACTTCATGAATTTCAACAATGCCAAGCACAAGGGCCTGCACATGGGCCGGGCCAATCCCAAGCACAAATACAGGCTGGGCAGAGAATGGATTGAAAACAGCCCTGAGGAGAAGGACTTGGGGGTGTTGGTGAATGAGAAACTCAACATGAGCCAGCAATGTGCACTCAGAGCCCAGAAAGCCAACCACATCCTGGGCTGCATCAGAAGAAGTGTGGCCAGCAGGTCAAGGGAGGTGATTCTGCCCCTCTACTCCGCTCTCATGAGACCCCACCTGGAGTACTGCGTCCAGCTCTGGAGTCCTCAGCACAAGGACATGGACCTGTTGGAACAGGTCCAGCAGAGAGCCACAAAGATGATCCAAGGGCTGGAGCACCTCTGCTGTGAGGACAGGCTGAGAGAGTTGTGGTTGTTCAGCCTGAAGAAGAGAAGGCTCCAGGGAGACCTTATAGCCCGTTCCAGTACCTGAAGGGGGCCTACAAGAAAGCTGGGGAGGGACTTTTTTCAAGGGCATGCAGTGATAGGATGAGGGGTAATGGTTTTAAATGGGAAGAGGGGAGATTTAGATTAGATATCAGGAAGAAATTTTTCACTCTGAGGGCGGTGAACAGGTTGCCCAGAGAAGCTGTGGATCCCCCATCCCTGGAAATGTTCAAGGCCAGGCTGGATGGGGCTTTGAAAAACCTGGTCTAGTGGGAGGTGTCCCTGGCCAGGGCAGGGGGCTGGAACTAGATGCTCTTTAAGGTCCCTTCCAACCTAAACCATTCTATGATTCTATGCAGCGCTCCATTCTTCACTAAAGATGTACAGTAACTGTCGTCTTTTTTTTTTTTTTTTTTTTTTAATCAGCATACTACATCTTCCTGGAAGGCTCCTACTCCCAGATGCCTACTTGCAACACTGGAATATAAAGTAATTTATGCTTGCTTCTGAAAGCTTAAGACGTTCAATTTACCAACAAATACTTGAATGCATCATCACAATTATTCATTAACAAGTTTCAAAGATCAAAGGCACATCAAGTAGTTGCTGAGGTTTGACAATTTAATCCTAAATTAGTTTCAAATGGAAAAAAACAGCCTTCAAGTCTTCCTTCCAGTATGTTAGCATTATGTTCAGGTTGAGAAAGCAGACTTCAGGGTGGGATTTTATGATGGCTTGCCATTTGCCTGCGGTGTAGCCAGAGGAAAGCAAATGTGAAATAACAGGGTGCAGTGTTAAAGCACAGCACATGCACAGCAGATACTCCTCCATTGACTTCCATGTGAATGCTTACTCCAGAACCAGGGTTCTGTGGCCTAGGTAAGTTTTCTTTGTAAGTGGACTAAACTAAGTACTGCCAGTGTAATTGTCAGTATAGAACAAGACCATCCAGATGGGACTTTAGTGTGGAATAAGCCCCTTTGAGTCATCACCCTGCAAATAACATATTTACAAAATCTCCTGAAAGACAGAATTACAGCAAGAGCTGCATCAGGCAACTAAATACCTTTTAGGAGGTGGGCAATTAAAAAGAGGCTTAGCCTTGGCATATGTTGAAAGCATCACAGAATTAAATCTGGCTGTTCAGGTACTGCTTGCATAGGGAACACGACTGAAGTATCTCATCAATGTTTAGTAAACAGGTTATCGGTGGTTGTGGTCAGTTAAGATACTGCACTAAAAAAGCAAGGTGAATGGGATTTCCCTGATGGAAATGAAGCTTTGAGAGTCCAGTAGCATTCAAATTAACATTTCACAGTAAGTCCCATTGGGTAGATTGCTCTTGGCAAAACCACAACTTTTGATTAAGGTCTGTGGTGAATGAGGCAGTCTGTTCACTGAAAGACAAATCAACAATGAAGGTACTATTTGCACACTGAGCAGTAGTAGAGGATTACCCACTCTTGTGGCATCCAAATGTTGTGCCAAGAAACAGGATAAAAAGAAACACCGAACTCTGTCTTCTTCACTGTGTTATCCTCAGCTGCTACGTTCAGTGGGTAGATCTCAATGACGGCTTGGTTGTACGGAAAGATTTGGACTACTTGCAAAGGGGCAAAAAGGACAACTTTTTAAACAGAAATAGCATTGCAGTGCCTGGTGTGAGATGTGATTTAGCTCCGTGCTCTCACTTTTGCCAGAGGTCAGGTTATATCCTTCATGATGCATTATTCTCTGCCCTCAAAGACAGGAAAATATGTCAGAGAAAGATCCAGCCTGACTGTGGCATATCATAAGTGATCTGGTCTGGCCAGGAAGCCTCAGAAGAAACTTAGTGGAAGATTCTTGAATTGTGACTGATGTTGTTATTCAGAATGTTAACTTTCTGCAGGAAAATCGATAAATCAAAAAGCAAATTACTAGTACAAATATTTAGGGAAAAAATAGGCAATATCCAGCTTTTCATTGAAAAGTAGTTAAGAACAGTTAATAAAGATTATTAGGCATAAAGATTATAAAGGCATAAATAGAAGTGAAATGTTATGGACAAACAGCCTACCACTAGGGTGCAGCAGAGGAGTTTCTACTGCTTTCTCTGCGTCTTTAATGCTCTTTGAGCAAAACAAGCCTGTATAGGCGGTATAACATACAGACCTCATTTCAAGAAGGACATTCTCTATTGCCTTCTATAATGTGCCACCTGTTCTTTACAGCTTGATTCAGTGTTTTCTTCTGATACAGGCGTCAAATAGTCAATTTCAAAGTGACAGAAGAATGTTCCCTTTTTCACGCTTTGGAGAAATTATTACAACTTACATCAGAAATTCTTCTGACATGAATATGGAAATGGGTAATAAGAAGAGAGAAAGAGGGACTGGAAAATGATAAATTTCAGGTAGAAAACAAGTTTTTCTATCACTCCCCATACCTTAGAGAGATTAGTGAGATTCATTTCCAGATGCTTCCTTGTCCTCCTCGTCCTCCATCTCTATATGAGTAGGAAGAAAAGCATAGCGATCCTCAGCTCTTAACTTTTGCACTGAACCTGGCTCTGCTTTTCTCTCAGTTCTTTAAGAAAAGGTTTGGCACGACCTTCTACTACGACTGAATGAGTTGTCCAAGGGTAAAAATGGTATTTTGCAAATAAGGCCTAAATAAGCACTGAAATTAATGTTAGTAGGTGGATTAAACATACACATAGATGAATGACACCTAAGGAAAGTGAAATATTCCCTGCTGCTGTTCTTGTATCTTTCATTAGTAATGTAGTGGCTTTTATTTCCTTTTAGAGCAAGACTTTAACTGCTCCATTTAAACGACCCACAGGGACTCCAGAGGACTTAAGTTAATGCAGAGGTAAGGTACTTTGCTAAGGTAGTAAGCATGTCCGGATGTATTTTCCCTTCAGAAATTAGCAACTGGGGACACAGGAAGACGAACAGTATCCTTTCCACTTAGCAAAGTCTAGTGCTGTTTGACCACTGTGTGCAAAGGCAGTGAGAAAGGCAGCACTTTGACTCCTGATTTATAGCCCAGGTGCTGTACTCCTCCGAGAGGCTTACAGTAAGTTTTGCACACTGTTTTGCAGATTAAGTTCCTCACTGCAGAGCTAAAGTGCTGTTTGTGCTGTCTGTAAAGTGAAATGTCACAGTATGCCTTGGCTGCTGAAAGTCAGAACTGCCTCACCAAAAGCTGAGCAGCTACGGCAGCGTGGCTGCAACCAAGCCAAACTCCAAACTTTGAGTTTTTAGCCAGCACAAAAATAGCTCAAGATTTGCTGAATGAATTACTTTGAGCCTTTTCCATCATCTATGGCTAGTATATTATCCCTTGCAGAATCTATCCAGAAGTTTACCCATATTTTTATGACAATAGTATAATTTACTTATGAATGGTTTCCTACTCATTTTACTAACAGTGCCTGTCTTGAATTTCAACACATTTGCTTTTTGGCCCAGTTTCCTCTTTTTCTAACCTGCTTTTATTCTGAAAGCATTCCTTGTGACTTGTTCTCACATTCTTCATTTGGAGGATCATTACATAATGTTTATTTTTCTAAACAATCTTATTACAATTGACTTCAAAATTGTTTTAATTTGACTGCAAATGACCACAACTGTTCTGGCATCACCCTTCTGTTCTATGTAATACCTTCACACTTTATGTCAAACTGCTTTTATGTAATTTCTACCAGTGACAGCTTTAAAACCTCCATCCCATCATTGACTCAGAACTCTGCAGCAGTGATATTTAATGCATCCAATTAATTTAGGTAGGTTACAAATGTTACGTTTTCTCCCTGACTTTGGGAGTAACTGATGCTTGAAACCCACTCTTTATTAAGAGGAAAAGGCACAGGATTTTCCAAGTTTGTATGCTTTTATTCACTTGTGAACACAGCACATCACTTTGGCTAAATCTGCACAATTATGCAGCTTTTGTAATCTGTTCTTAAATACCAGTTACTCCTAACCCAGAATTTATTTGTATGTACACATGATTATCAAGTCCAGAATTTTGAAGGTGAACTTGTTCCCACATTGCAGCAAACATGTAAATTGACACCAAGCCTCCGCTAAACCCTATCGAACCAGTAGATGACAGAACTTAAAGATTTGGTTTGATACTGAAGCTAAACTATGAAGTTCAGTAAGTATTACTGCAATTATATGAATTGAAGACTTGTTTACAGAAAGGCATTTAAGTAAATCAGTGTTAAGGCCAGGAGCAAATTATAATATATTTCTTAAAATATGCTGACCATGGAATTTCTTTGGGAGGATGCACAATCATTTCATTAAAGATACAGAAGCAGCAGGCCGTAACTTAATTAAATAACCAGAACCCACTTTGGTATTTCTAACCGGTTTTCTGAGAGGCGCTAGGTTCTCTCTTTTCAGACTTGTACTACTGTTGCACAGTGACAATTCTAACAGCTTAAAACAGTTGGGTGTATATGACCGGCGATGAAATCTGAGCATGAACTCCTTTGTGAGCTGCGAAACAAATTTATTTTCTTGTACTCAGGACAAGCTGTAGGCCATAACCTCCAAGGTACCACCTTCCCAAACTCATTCACAGGTGGCTTCCTGGAGTGAAACACTTTTACTGAGTGCTGACTTCATTTGAAAATATTAATTCATGTCATGGTCTGCGAACATAGTATGTTATATGATGTACCCTTAGGTGCTGCTTGTGGGGAAACACCACTCCAGAGCAAACCTCATCAAGTGATTTCATTATACTGCAGGTAGCCAGGAAAAGCAGGACACATGCAAGTTGTGCTACTGAGGGATGCTTCTTTGGGATGACTACTTCAAAGAGCAAACAGCTCTGGGTCCTCTGGGCTGACAGCTCTAGCTTATTGCCTCTCCCTCCTCGCAGTCCTATCCCACTTTGAGACCGATTGCAGCAATCCTGCGATTGCTGCAACCTCAGCAATCAGCTGAAACTGCATGGAGTATTACCACAACACAGAAGTCCACTAACTGCTGAGCGTTAAGGCTTTATTGGCTGTAATGAGCTGAAAGCTGCCTCTTGGGAATCCCAAGTATTTATAACTTTTTGGTAGGATCAGAATGACTGAAATATGTTTATAGAGGCATGACAGTGAAGTCAGCTGGACTTCTAGGACACTGCTTGGTGAATAACCTCAAAGAACACTCTAGAAGGAATCTGAGGTTAGGTCAAGCCTCTTGTAAATGGATTTCCCAAGTAAGACAGAAAGGACAAAGGACTGACACACAGTTCCTCATCTGCTGTAAAATAATTTAATGAAAAACCCTAAAAAACAGGAAATCACAAGCACTGGGATGCTCATGACTGCAATGAGAAAGGCATTGTTACTCCTACTTCTGTCCATCTTTAGTGCAAGAACTGAAAGTCATTTCCTTTAACCATGATTCAGCACAATGCACGATTACCCAAGAAAACTATTGGACAGCCTTGCAAACTGATATTAAAACCAAGAACCCATTTCAGTAAACATTGTCCTTACACTAATGAGATACTCATCTCCTAGCAGCATTGGGAGAGAGACAAACCCACAAACTTTTAAACATCTGCTAAATAGCCACATTATTGTAAACTCAGCCTGGCTGAGAAGAATGACAGCCTCAAATACTCCTGGTGCAAGCACCAGCCTGCGATAACCTTCAGACGGCATTACCATAAACCCTTGAATGAACAGCATATCTTCCAATTCCATCGTAGCTTCTGTGTCCTTACATATAACCAGCAGATGCTGCAGCAGTACTGTCTCTCTTTCTGTGGTGAGAAATCTTCTCTCCCACCCCCCAACCTCTGGGGCCTCCCTTCCACACAGAACAGAAAATACAAACCTTGCAGATACTCACTGGGAGAAGTCAGAGGCGACAAATGGATTTCCCATTTCTGTTCCTGACCTGCTGTTTCACTACTCTTTGCTCTTTGCCCAAGAGATTTTAAGTCAATCAGATTTTGCAGCAATTGCTTTGGTATCTAGGTATGAAGGATTTTATTTAAGATTCAGAACTCAGTGATGCATGTGGGCTTTGAAAGTCTGTTCTGTTAGAAAAAACAGTAACAAAGAAAATCACAATCATTTTTTTTTTAAAGGAAGTGACCCAAAGATTTATTGCAGGACTTTTATCTCACCAAGAGGAACATACTGAACTGCTTTTATTACTATTAACTAAACATATAAAAGAATAAAAAATTCTATCAATTAATGAAACATCTAAACCTCTAAGGCAAGCAATAAGAGGTTTTAGAAATTCTCTGGCTTCTGATACCACCAGAATCATCTACTCTTTTGTGGTGTCCTGAAGAAAACATGGGCCTTCTGCTTCCACTGCTCTTACCTGAAATGAAAGCCCTCAAAACCAAAAGTAGTTTAGAGAGGAGATATTGCTTTATTTGACGTCACATTCTAGGGGGAAAACCCACAAATCTAGCACCCCTTACTGGGGATATGCACCCATTATTTATACACAAAATATGCTCGTAATTCCACCTACCTAATACATAACTCCACCTAGGCTCACATATTCATTAGGATGACCAAATAGCCTTTTTGCACCCATGTGTATCAAATTTTTCTGCATCAGCAAAACACTTCTTGGTGGTCGTTTGGGTAAGAAGACCCTTCCTCACGTTATCCTTTTAAGGTATTGAGTCATCACAGGACAGTAAAAGTTTACTGTAAGTTTGCCAACTTCTTGAGGATGATAAGGGTGTTCCTTGAAGTAGCCACAGCTCGGTCCTAATTGGTATTGGAGTACATCCCTGACACATAAAAGAACATTGAAGTGATTAACTGCTTCTGGTTGTCTCCTCATTATCACTATCTGTATCATTAGCTCAGTGACTAACTATTTTTACACAGTAAGAAAGTCAGTAATTAGCTATTTTCTCACACAGTAAGAAGGTTAGTAAGAAACAACTATTTTAGAAACAAAGCAGAGGCCTGTCTTTGGTAACACTGCCAAACTACAAATATTACTTTGTTCTGACAAACTCAATCTTGTGAACCTCTCTGGCCAAGTGTTTGAAAAATATTGTGAATGAATGTCCAGTTTCATGTCCAAATTAACTATTTGTTAGAGCAAATCATATGTTCTAAAAACTCATTCAGTTCTACAAAGAGAACTTAGTGCATGTGAAATACTCCATGAGATAATTTATGCTGAAGAGAAATCAGGCCAACCTGGAAAAGATTTTGCATGATAACTCAAAAGTACTGTATTTTGTAGACGACAGGACATTTAGAGGTATCAAGTCAGAGAATAGTAGGTTTAACTACAGCGGGGCCCTAGAAGTCTTAATTGTACCAGTAAAATCAGTAGTGGGTATGCCAAAGCCAGGATTTCAGTATTTAGTTTAAAAAAAAACCCCAAAACCAAAAACCCTGCACAACGTATCTTGTTTGCTAGACATTGAGATCCTACCACTGATTTTCCCTGGTCTGCAAGTTCCAGCTGGACAGTGTGTAGGCAGGAGCATCTGCCAGTACAGGTTGGTAAGCAGGAATCCAACCCACCAACAACCAGGAGAGACATCTTGGGCATTTTCTAGGTATCACACTACTTCCTGAGCAGAGCAAAACACTTCCATTTTCACAGTTTGCATCAGCTTGCTCCTCTGAGGCCTGCTCCTCTGGAGCAAAGCCAGCAAGTAGACATGTTCGCTCTTGGCCTGAGCTTTCTTCAGAGGAAAACCAAAACATTAGTGGTCGCCTTTGCCTCCAGCTCTGACTCTCAGTGGTTGGCAAGTCTCCTAGCCACTGCTCTCCAAGACCTTCTCCAGACTTGTAAGACACATCTACGCCCTTTCCACACAACTCCCATTTCCTATTTATCTAATTATTTTCTTAGAATTGGATGATTTTAAGTTACTTTACTCAGGCCCAAGCCGTAGACTGTTCTACCACGGGCACGCTGGGCACTGAAAAACACCCCGGGGCACTCGGCTGTGGAGGTGATGTTGATTAGGACACCCTGTACTCTGACGTTGTTCTTCAATATTGGCGTCAGGATATTGATCTTGATCAGTTTATAAGTAACAGGCTGTTTTCACCCACAGCCAGGCCAGTGTGCTCTCTCTTCCCCCACCCCTTGGGCCCGGAGAAGCAACTGGAGGTCCCTCTACTGTCCCCCTGCCATGAGGAAGCAGTGTCCCCAGCAGTCGGGCAGTGTCCCCAGCGAGACCCCTTTGACTCCAGGTCCTGCCCGCAGTGACGGGACTCTGGGAACCCCTTGGAAGCCTGAGCACGGAGCACCCACGGCCCGTGCAAAGCAGCCCACGGCCCGCTGCCATTTTACAGTGCCCGTCCCTGCCACGGCCCAGCCCCCAGCACAGCCCTCAGCCGATCCGGCCTCGGCCGCGGTGGTCGCCAGCCCGGCCACCCCCTGCCCTCGGGGGCCACCTCTCCGCACACAGTAGCGCTCCCTCGGCTCGTCCCCCCAGCGGGGAAAGCTCCACGAGGGGCGAGCCCGGGCCAGGGCTGCGGGCAGAAAGGAGAAGCCCAGCCCGCTCCTCGCCCCCGCTGGCCGCCAGCCTTGTCCTGTCCTGCCCTGCCCTGCCCTCCCTTCCCGCCCCCGCGGCACGGGCCGCCGTACCGCCGCTGACGGCCTTGAGGGCGGTGGGGCGGAGCCAGCTGGCTCCGCCCCTTCCCTCCCTGCGCCCGGCGGCTTCTGACGGCCAGCGGCGGCGGTCCGTTCCTCCTCGCTCCCCGGTGAGTACGGGCCCCGGTCGCCCCGCTTCCCCCCTTCCCCCCTTCCCCCCTTCCCGGTGGCGGCGGCTCGGGCGCCTTGAAGCTGCATCCCCCCATACCCTGCTGCGGTGGCGCTGGGCCCTGCCTGCCGCGGGGGAAGGTGAGGGGCTCCCCGAGGCGGGGAGCGGAGGCGGGTGCGGGCCCGGGCCCGGGCCCGGGCCCGGGCGGAGGGCGGGGATCGGCGGTAAGGCAGGCCAGGCTGGCCCGCCGGCGGGGCCTGGCTGCCGGGGTGGGGGACTGGAGGGGGCCGTCGGGGCGGCGCAGGGCCGCGGGGGGAAGGCGGCTGTCGGAGAGCGGCTTCGTGGCACTATCTGCCAGCAGCAGTAGCCGGCGGGGCTGCAAGGGCACAGGGAGCGGAGCGGAATGGCCGGGCCCCGGATGGCTCAACCCGGGTGGCTGCGGGGGCCGGCGTTGGACCCCTTACAGCGGGTACAGGGTTCGGCTTCTGCTGCGCTGGGAACGAAGAGCCTCAGCTAGAGGTCTCTTCTCCCAGGTAACAGGCAATGGGACAAGAGGAAACGGCCTCCAGTTGCGCCAGGGGAGGTTTAGACTGGGTATTAAGAAAAATTTTTACACTGAAAGGGTTATCCAGCATTGGAACAGGCTGCCCAGGCAAGTGGTTGAGTCACCATCCCTGGAGGTATTTAAAAGGCGGGTAGACGTAGTGTTTAGAGATACGGTTTAGTGATGGCTTTTGTCAGAGTTAGGTCAATGGTTGGACTAGATGATTTGAAAGGTCCCTTCCAACCTAGGCGATTCTGTGGTTCTAAGAGCGGGAATGGAGGAGAAGTTGTGCTGCCCTATCCTTGTCTAAGCTTTTCCTTCTGTTTTCCTACTGGAAAACAGCTCCAGCCTTGCCTATGGGTATTTCAGTAGTATCTAGGTAGTAGAGGATAGTGCACAGGGCACATATCAAGCATACAGCAGCCCTGCTGTGTTGCAAAAAAACCCATAAGACTGCAACTTGAGTAGGTAAGACAGAAAAGGGGTGGAAGAAAAGCATTAGGCGGTGAAGCCTGTGTTAAGGTGAAGTGACAGATTTTAATTATTCTTTTTCGGCTTTGGATGACAAAATTCTCTGTTTTGTATTCACGGCGCAGATGGCAGGTGCAGGTGCTCCATCAAAATAACAGTCGTGGAGGCTGAAGCAAAGATACTTGCCTGGTAGTCACCTGCTTGCGGACTGCGGCTGCCAGGAGATGTCGGGTTTCAGAATCTGGATTAGGTGTATGTTCAGATTAGTTTCTTTGTGTCTGTTCAGCGTATTGCCCTGTTTCGTAACACCACCACAGTTCTCTCTTATTTTTTAACTGGAAGTTGTACTTTGATACTTAGTTTCCACCTCTAACGCTAGCATAGGTGTGGGAGCTGGAGAGGAGAAAGACGGAGAGGTCTGGAATTCAGTATTCTTTAGTATCAGCAGGAAACTTGGTGTAAAACAGAGGATTCTCTCTCCAAACAACTAGAATTGAATTAATATCTCTGAGCACTCAGTGCTGTTGCTATTGTTCAGACTGGCTCATTATCAATCCGCAATACCGAAGTAAAGGAAGACCACCCTAGAGAAATATTAACACTGGAATGTTTATTTAGTATTGCTTTGCTTAAAAGCAATTGTGCTCCATCAGAATGTCCTAATAAACTTCTGGGGATTGTTACTTCTTCAAAGAAAGTAAGAGGAATTTAATGTGCATAGAGTAGGAAGCGCAGCTGACTTTTGTGCCCTCCAGGATCTGTGGTGTGTGTGAGGAGTTATTCAGAAAATTGTAAATACTCATCCTGGACTTTGTAATATCTCCTCCTGGAGAGATTTTCAGTGTATGAAGGAGTCTGATCACTTGGCAGTGCCTTGCAGAGTATATCATGCAGACTACTGCTGAACTGAAGACTGTAGTGCTTTCAAACTGCATTTTTTGTCGTATCACATTTGTAATTTGGCACCTTTCTTTTTTCTGGTTTCCTTTAGCGAGAAGATAATGCACTCCCACTTTGATATTACTCAATGAAGTTTTTATAGTAATGGTGGAAGAGCTGAAACAATAATAGCAGAAAACCACAGAAGAAATAGTATTAATATTTAAATAGTAAAAGTAGCAGCAAATCTCTTTTGCTAGTGTTTTCCAATGTAGACTCTCGCTGTAGGATTTCACCACATAATAGCTGGAAATCTTCCCCCTCCCTGGAGTAACGATCCATTTAAGATCACTGGAAGGGTAGGAGTTGAAGAGTGGTCCCTTTCCTTGTTTTGAAGCAGAGAGAAGGTCACGAGGAGTCTTCATTTCCAGTCTGTTCTGTTTGCTCACACATCCCCCCCCCCAGCCTTTTTGTGGCAAACTGTTCTGAAAAAGCCAGTTGAATTAAAGTGTTTTGTGGAAACCTAATTTGCCTCCCCACGGAGCTTGGCTAGTAAACTCTGGTAACAGCTAGTTGTAATTGAAGAAATCTTATCAGATACACACTTGTTCTGCTTAGAGACTGAAGCCAGGGGCATTTGAAAGCTGTATTCATCTACACAAATAGTTGAATAGCTGCTGAGATTGCAGGCAGCAATTTTTGTTGTGAGAAAATTATCTTTCATTGTTTCCAGAGCAGAAATTCAGGATTTGTCTTGAAATGGCATGAGAAGTTAGGACTATTTCCCCACAATGCCAGATTTATTTCACAACCATAGTAATCCTCTCATCAGCTCTTCATCCTGAAAAGACTCCTTCCACCTACGTATCTTTGGTAGCTTTGAAACAGTTCAGATGGTAAGTTGCACAAAAGGAGTTTTAGGGGTGCACAGACAGCAGTTTACAGAGCTGGTACTATGGTAATGGTGTGAGTAGAGAGGACTGGTTCACAATACTCCCATTTTGTTTCCCCTTCCCATGCCCCTCTGCAGTCTTCCTTCCCCCCTTCACTTGAGCTTTTTGAAACCAACAGACCAATACTGAGATGTCTTTTAATCGTGCCTACTGAAATTGAAAGCAAATTTCAGACCAAACCTTTGTACACACTTACGGCACTCTCTGTATTCCAGGCTTCTTGCAGCGCTTCCGTGTTAACTTATCAGTTGGAACGTGTTTGTGTGTGTTACACTGGATTTTTTTTTTAAATTTTTTTTTTTTTTTACTACAGTGAAAGCTGGTTCTTTGTTAAAACTGGTCCATGCTGCATATTTTTAATGAACAGTCTAAGACTGTTAACATAGGGGAAATGAGCAGCAAGTTTGTACAGAGGTAGGAAGTAGGTTAAAGTTCAGAGTTGCTCTTTCAGGGGAACAAAAAATATCCAAGGCTTCATTTTTCAGTGTTCTGTAGCCTCCAAATAAGCTTCCCTGTATTCTCAGACATAAAACTGCTCATTTTCCTGCAGCAAAAAGAAAATTAGTCTCTACTTTTTAACTAGGACACTCAGCGGTGAGTCTGCTGACACAGCATTCCCTTAACACTTATGCCTGCTTAATTAGGATCTGGATTTTGTTAACTGTAAGATTAGATTGCATTCCAGAGGCTGTCTGAGGGTACTAGAGATGCGTGCTTGCCCTTGCTCACCAAAAGCTGGTGAGATGTATACAAGAGAAATGTCTTGACTGTCCCTTAGGCAGTAAGTGAGGGAGGAGACAGCATTTGGCTTTCCAGAGGGATGATGACTTCTGGGAGTTTAATATCCACATCCTGGAACTAGGCTCACATCTAAACTTCCAGCTGACTTGGAGGTGGAGGTACTTCAAGACCTAAAGGTTTGATTTCACAAGCTTGATCTCTGAACTAAATCTTCAATTCCTATATGTGCAATACAGTGCTGCTAACAGAAGTGAAATGGTGAGAATGCTTATGACAGCCTGTGAAATACATAAATTATAGGAATAATCGTAACCTGTCCAGTGCACTGGAAGTGTAGCACATTATAGCTCTGAATAAACAAGTATTTTAGCATTGTGGTCAAAGTTTTAGACATCAGGAGAAAGCAATAAAGTATGACATCCAGAGTCCCATTTGTGTTCCAGTACAGAGTCCCTCTTGAGCGTTAAAGTTGAAAGGGGCTTCTTGAAACTTTGCTTAGAGAGTGTTTAAAAAAAAAAAATCCTTTATATATTAATGCAGTTTCTTCCAGTGTGCAATAATGATGTGGTTTATAGCAGCATAGTAGTTGTTCAGTCATAAAATTGTTGGTGGACTTCTCTTTAAGGATCTGTACGTAACGGTGGACTTCTCTGTAACAGAGAAACACAAAGATTCTTTCTCAAATCTCTGTTAGTGCTGAAATCTCGTCACTGACTGCTTACAGCAGTGCAACACTGTGTATTTCTTATGCAGTGGCCTTATTTGTCACAGGTAGAGTAAGTGGTAAATAGTAAGAGCTTCTCTTAAAGCGAGAGACCTGTGTTTATTGCAGTAGTAGTTGTACTTGTCTGTTCTATGTGCATCCAAAAGTAATTATAGCTAGATACATTATACAACAAGACTCTGCTTGTTCTAGTAGTGGTGTTGAACTCTATCCAAACGCTGGGGGCATTTGTGTTGGGTTTTTTTCATTTTTTTGCCAGGGTAACAAAAACATTTTTCTTAGGCAACTTGGATATTTAAACTGATTTTTTTTTCTACCACACAAATATCTGTATTAGTTTCTTTCCTAAACTAGCTTAAATTAGGGATGGATTCACTTACAAAAATTTTACTGCAGCAGACACCTGACTAATACCAAGGGGGTGTTCTCTTTCCATATCAAAGATGCAGACTCCTGGCAACATACTTAACATGGATATTTTCTTTCCTTGCTTTTAAACAGAGCATTCTACAATTCCAATAGGACAGAAGTTCCTACATGCTGGACCTGCTAAGAGATCTTTGTTCATAGCTAAGCGATCTATAATTTAGGCAAACTGAAAGTAGTCATCAACATTTTTAATTAAGGCTCATTGCAGAATAGAATGTGAAACAATGAGAAGAGCTATGTAAGTTGCAGAGACTTGTTTTCTGTTGGGGAGCTGGGCAATAGCTCTCAGTTTAAATGCTCTTCAGCTATATATAATTCTTAGTAATATCAGAAAATGCATGCTTAATATTGTCTTGATGGATTTAGAGCTCAGTAGCCTGCTGCTGTGTTGCAGCTCTCCTTAGATTATTTTCTTTAGTTACTTGCTTTTGCTAGTTAGAGGTGCTTGTCACGTACTTGGTAGCTAAGTACAGATACACACACACACACAATGTCAATCAGTTGAGTGAACAAAACTAAGCGAAATTACTTGGGAGAGCAGGAGAAGGAATGATAATCACAATAGCGGGTGGTAAGATCAGATTCAGCATGGGTGGCAAATGCTGTATTTGGCAGGTAAGGCTGTGAGTGTTCCCTATGTCCTCTGCCTTATCACCAGGCAAGGGCTTTTATCATAGCAGTCCTACCAGCTCTCCTCTCCTTTTCCCCATTTTCAGTTGCAAATTTCTTCACAGATTTCCTGCAAGTACTGGCAAGCCTGAGCCTTCCCCCTTTTCTTGATGGCTGATAAAATACCGTCTTTGCTTTGGCTGAGAGAAAAAACCCTTTTCTATCATTTCTAGCATCTGGTAGAGTGTTCAAATGAAACTGCTCCTTAGCTGAGAGTGTGCTTCCAGGTGCTGGCTGAGAATTTACCCACTCTCCAGGAAAAAGAGCTCTTACTACGTGAAATCTGTTTCAGTCAAGCTATTTGGTGTTTAGTTTTATGAATAGATGCTTAAAAAACTCTTCCTGTTAATAGTGTAGGCACCCGTTCATAATTTGAAGACAACAACTAAGAAACCAAAGACGGAATAGAAAAGGCGGTGGTGGAGGCATGTTCCCTTTCCCTGATTGACATTAATATGTCTGTACTAAAATGCTGAATGACTGTGCCTGTTCTGTTCCTACTTTATGGCCTGATGCTTAGATAGAAGTTGTCTCATCCAGAGGCTTTTTTTTTTTTTACTTTTTTTTCTTTCTGCAGGTCAAACAAAATAAATCTGTGTCCTTGGTTTGTCCTCGGGCACTTCTGTAATAAATTTGATTATTACTAATCAGCAGTCTTTTGTCAACACATATTTCATGTACTACAGACAGAGCATGATTTACTATTGGCATGTATTTTAGCAGAAAAGTACTCCATGTGCTAATATTTTAAGTTATTCTGGATGGTGAGAGATGAGGGGGCTGTCCTGAGATCCCTAAAAAAACGCAAACCAATATTGTTGCTGGTATTCATCTGGTACAACAAATGAAGTTAAGAGCAGTTATGTTTTTAAAAAAATAATTTTTTTTTATTGGTATGAAAGAGATTGTTGCTTTTAGCCTGATTAGCTGTATTCATTTTTACCTTCAGGCTCTACTGCAGCTCTGAAGAGGGTAGAATAATATATTAAAGTAATGTCTAGAACAGCTCTGATGTCTTCATATTCTGTCTTGGGTATAGTGGGAGGCTAAACAGCACACCTTCCCATTCTATATGGTCTGCATGAGATAATTTCCACAAGTGCAAAACTACAGAATGTATCAGGATGCTTTCTCAATGCTGTTCATTGAAGTAAAATTTCAGCTTGTTGAAATTGTTCAAAGTCACACTGCTGCTTTTAAAGGGTTCTGAAGTAGAGTCCAGGACCCACAGTCAATCAAGAACGTGCTTTATATAATACCTCAATTACTGAACTGAGTCCTTTTCCAGGAGAAGATGTTGAGATGTGACTAGTACTGTGTTTATGTTGGATACTCAGAAAAGTTACTTCAACTTAAGATTTTAAATCAACACATGCAACATATGTTTAAATCTCCTGTTAATCTTCTTTAACAAAAAATAAAAAAAAGTTAAGTTGCATACTTTGATCCTTTTTGTGGATCTGTATGAGACTAATATGCTCCAAGTATATTTGATTTAGTTCATTAACTTTTAAGCGAAGACAAGCAAAGAGGAGGGTACAGACACCCTTTTCCTTCTGTCCCCTTGGGCTTGTGCATAATTCCTATGTGATGACCATCAAATGGTGTGGTCTTCAGGCTGCCGTAGGGATCCACACACAGAGTACAGCCAGTAGGCATTTTTGCACTAATCTTTTGTTGCTGGTAAACATCTGAGCTCTCATGGCAAAAGCTGAGTTCACTGACTCACTCAGTACAGACGAAGTGAGGAACGTTGTTGTACTCAGATTTTGCTAGTGCAAATGCTTTGTTAGAGTATCCCAGTGTAAAACTTGTGTTGCCACAGAAATTTGAACCCTCCTGTGTCATATCTAGGGATAGCGACAGTATGGAACAGCTGTTGCTGCCAAGGGTTCATTCTCTACTCTGAAGGTCAAATGTTGCGTGCACAAAAAACAGCTTCCTTTTTTTTTTTTTTTTTCTTTATTTGGAAAGATATGACCTTGTCCAAATAAGTTCGCCCCTCTTGGTATGCATGATTAGAATCCCTCTGCACTTTTGCTTCTCTGGGGAAGAGAGAAGTCGAGCTGGGGGAGAGAAAAGCCAGCAGTCAGACTTTGTGTGGTGAGCTGGTGCGCGGTCTGCGGTGGCTTCGAGGCATGCTCCAGTAAGAGATGGAGCTGGGTGGCACAGCGCTAAGCACCTGTGTTGATGTGACAAGGTGAGTGGAAACCAGTATTGATAGCTAGGCAGTGTAGATTTAAAGATGATCAGCATTAGTGTGAGCCAAATTATCAGTGTTCACAGAACTGTATTAGTAGGCACAGGAAGGGCTAAAATAAAGCTATTGTTTGTCTGGTACAATTTATACAAGTCCTGCAACGCTTTGAGAAGGTTCCAGTAATGAGATTCTGCTGGTTTGTTGTTTTTTGGGTTTTGTTTGTTTTTTTTTTTTTTTAATCTCCCCAGTTGAACAATTTTCATAGATTTCAGTCAGCTGAAACCCCTGGAGTCCTAGGGCCATGTCCAGAATTGCACAAACACCAAGAACGTGTGTGTGGATCATTGTGGAGAGGGAATAGCTCGGGCTAGAGTTGCTGCTGTTTTCCAAGGCCAGGATGAGCCCAGCTTGTGTGCATGGCTGTTGGCTGTTATCATTAGAAACCTCTTAGTCTGTACTTCTGTCTTCCTGAGGGCCACTCGGTGGAATCCCATTTCAGATGTGACATCCACGCAAACAGTTCTGAGGTTGTTATGCAGAAGACCGAGTGCTTTCTTTGGTAGGTGTGATCAGTGCTTACTGTGGTGGCGTGGCACTGGCTGACAGATCTACGCTCCCCTGCCTGCTAGCTGACAGATTTATTTACATTTCAGTGCCTGCAAGACTTCAATAAATATTCTGTGCTGCAATAACAAGTTAATCTGTATCTATTGCAGTGATTACTTTAAAAAAAATCGGTGTACTCGGCCTGCAGAGTATTGCTTACTCACATCTTTGTGGTGGATCACTAGCTTGAGCTCTGTGCTCTGGCTGCTTGGCTTATAATTTACTCTCTGGAAACAGTTGCTGTGACTGAGGCTTCTCCAGCTCTGTGAAATTGCTACAGCAGTGATGCAAGTTGGTGTTTTTCCTAGGTAATTGACCTCTTGGGGGGGATTTCTAAATGGTTACAAGGTTGTCTCATGGTTACAAGAGTTGGTCTCATCAGTGGGACCAGGCATGTGAAAAGAACAGTGTTGAGGCTTTGGTCATCCCACAGTTTGGCGTATTTGTGTAACTCAGTGATGAAAGCGAGTTTGTACTGAAGTATCTCATACTGTGAGCTAAAAAAGCTGGGTTCAGGGGAGAGGGTGATGGCTGGCAAAGAAATGGTAATAAGTAGATAATGTGTCATAGCATCCTGAATTGCTGCTGTGGTTTGCCAAGACGCTGACTTGGATGGAAAATGTCACAGCTGCAATTTATACTTTGATGAGAATATGTGAACTGAGTACAGCAGACTCATTATGGTCATATCAAAGTAATGATCTCCTGCTTTATCTGTCAGGGAATATCCCAGCGTTTTCTGTCTTCAGCTATCCTTACACTTTCCCATGAGAAGTGGATGTGCATAAAATAAAGTTCTCAGCTTGGAAGGCAGAAAATAAAGCTCATCAGGAGCATAGCTGTCAAGGAGAGGAAGGAAGCAGTTTATTTTGATGGTGCTCAATTGTAGAAGCACAGAGTTTTCTTAAGGAGAGGAATAGCTGAGTAGTTAATGCTGTTAAAGAAAATGATACCTAAAACATGATGTGCTTGCATGCGGGATGGCTGTCTGCAAAGCTGGGAAGAGGAATCTCAGAAAATAACTTGTAGATGGGAATGTGAGAGGTGATATGTTTGAGAGGTGTGTGTTTGCAGTCTGTTCATTTGCTTACCTTTCTGCCTTCCCTGGGCATTCACCTTTTTTACTAGAAACTTCCGTTGTTTTCTTTGACAGAATTCTGGAATTGTTCCTTTCTTTTACAGTATGTTGCTGCTTTATACCTTGGACCTTCCTTTGTCACCATTTCTGCTATCTCTCTGTCTCAATCTAACTTCTAACTTCGTTATTGTCTTCAAAATACATGAAATGCGATTTGTGCTGGAATACTTTAAAATACCCCCATGAATGTGTTACACATAGTAGTATTCCCTGTGTCGTGGTTTAGCCTCAGACGGCAACAAAGAGCCACGTGCTGCTCGTTTGGGCCTTCCTAATACAGGAAGAATCAGAAGAAAAGGCAAGACTCTTGGGTTGAGACAAAGGCAGTTTAACAGGACAGCAAAGGGAACAAGCAAACAACAACAATAACACGGACAGAGGCATATACAAACACGAGGCATATACAAACACCATTACGGGACCGCCGCTCCCCCACCGGACCCGGGATGCCCCAGCCCGCTCCAAGCGGCGACTTCCTGCCCCCTCCCCCGGCAGCTCAGGGTGGGCATGGCTCACAAGGCATGGAATACCAGGGAAAATTAACCCTATCCCCGCCGGAACCAGGACATTATCCACCCCTTATTCCATACCATCTATGCCATGCCCAGATCTTACAGGTTCCAATGAATTGCCACCACTCTCCCCTGTCATATATATATATATACATATATATTCATGCAAATATAATGCCCTTAGTTTATGGGCCATCCCTCCAAAAGTGTCCGTTGAGCTCTTTTAATCCATGGCTTTGGGCTCCATCTGTTAGAACAGTCTCTCAGGGCAGGTGAGATGCTGGGTGGTGCTGGTCTGTTGCATGCTGTATTTTTTGGAGCTTGTGACTGGTGCACCCGGTGTGGCTCATGCACACGGTCCGTGGGCTGAAGATGTAGATCTTGAGGAAGTTGCTGGGCGCCAGCTGCTGAGGTCAATTCTTATCCCATCATCCCTGTGCCTTACTCATAGTACAACTGATAGCAATTATAGCAATGAGGACATACAGTGACAGTGTTACTTAGTAATTAACAACACACAATTTGATTCATTGGCTATTCTCACCTAAAATCAGATCCCCATGAGGTACACATCGGACTTTCCCATCCTGCCGCATCACCCACCAAGTGCACCCAGGTCCTTGGGCAAAAGCAATCCCACGGGTGGGTTTGCCTTTGCCTGAGGCAGGACTAACCCAGACTGTCTTCCCTAGCATGTTCTTCATGTGCACTACGGGGACTTTATCCCCTTCTACAGTATGTGGAAGTTTTGATTGGGCAGGGCCAGCCCCATTGGTAGATCCCCTGGGGTTAACTAGCCAGGTAGCTTTTGCTAAATGTGTATCCCAGTGTTTGAAAGTCCCACCACCCATTGCTCTCAGTGTAGTTTTTAACAGTCCATTGTATCGTTCTATCTTCCCAGAGGCTGGTGCGTGATAGGGGATGTGATACACCCACTCGATACCATGCTCTTTGGCCCAGGTGTCTATGAGGCTGTTTTGGAAATGAGTCCCGTTGTCCGACTCAGTTCTCTCTGGGGTACCATGTCGCCACAGGACTTGCTTTTCAAGGCCCAGGATAGTGTTCCGGGCAGTGGCATGGGGCACAGGGTATGTTTCCAGCCATCCCGTGGTTGCTTCCACCATTGTGAGCACATAGCGCTTGCCTTGACGGGTTTGTGGCAGTGTGATATAATCAATCTGCCAGGCCTCCCCATATTTATATTTCAGCCATCGCCCTCCATACCAAAGAGGCTTCAAACGCTTGGCTTGTTTGATGGCAGCGCATGTCTCACATTCATGGATGACCTGTGCAATAGTGTCCATGGTCAAGTCCACCCCTCGGTCACGAGCCCATCTGTATGTTGCATCTCTCCCTTGATGGCCTGAGGAGTCATGGGCCCACCGAGCTATAAATAGTTCACCCTTATGTTGCCAGTCCAGATCCACCTGAGCCACTTCAATCCTAGCGGCCCGATCCACCTGCTGGTTGTTATGATGTTCCTCCGTGGCCCGATTCTTCGGTATGTGGGCATCTACATGGCGTACTTTCACAACCAGATTCTCTATCCGGGCAGCAATATCTTGCCATAGGTCAGCAGCCCAGATGGGTTTGCCTCTGCGCTGCCAGTTGCCCTGCTTCCACTGCTGTAACCACCCCCACAGAGCATTTGCCACCATCCATGAGTCAGTGTAGAGATAAAGTACTGGCCATTTTTCTTGCTCAGCAATGTCCAAAGCCAGCTGAATGGCTTTCACCTCTGCAAACTGGCTCGATTCACCCTGTCCCTCACTGGCTTCTGCAACCTGTCGTGTAGGACGCCACACAGCAGCCTTCCACTTTCGATGCTTTCCCACAATACGGCAGGACCCATCAGTGAACAGGGCATATTTCTTCTCATTTTCTGGCAGTTTATTATATGGTGGGGCCTCTTCTGCACGCGTCACCTCCTCCTCTGGTGACATTCCGAAATCCTTGCCTTCTGGCCAGTCCGTGATCACTTCCAGAATTCCTGGGCGACTGGGGTCTCCCATTCCAGTTCGCTGTGTGATCAGTGCAATCCACTTACTCCATGTAGCATCGGTTGCATGATGTGTGGTGGGGACCCTTTCTTTGAACATCCAGCCCAGCACCGGCAGTCGAGGTGCTAAGAGGAGCTGTGCTTCTGTGCCAACCACTTCCGAAGCAGCTCGAACCCCTTCATATGCTGCCAGTATCTCTTTTTCTGTTGGAGTGTAGCGGGCTTCGGATCCTCTGTATCCCTGACTCCAAAACCCTAGGGGTCGACCTCGGGTCTCCCCTGGTGCTTTCTGCCAGAGGCTCCAGGTAGGGCCGTTCTCCTCGGCTGCGGTGTAGAGCACATTTTTAACATCTTGTCCTGCCCGGACTGGCCCCAGGGCCACTGCATGGACTATTTCCTGTTTGATTTGTTCAAAAGCTTGTCGTTGCTCAGGACCCCACTTAAAATCATTCTTCTTCTGGGTTACTTGATACAGAGGGCTTACAATTTGACTGTAATCTGGGATATGCATTCTCCAAAAAACCCACAATACCTAAGAAAGCTTGTGTTTCCTTTTTACTAGTTGGTGGAGACATAGCTGCTATTTTGTTGATCACATCCATTGGGATCTGACGGCGTCCATCTTGCCATTTTATTCCTAAAAACTGGATCTCCTGCGCAGGTCCCTTGACCTTACTTCATTTTATGGCAAAACCAGCTTTCAGAAGGATTTGGACTATTTTACTCCCTTTCTCAAAAACTTCTTCTGCTGTGTTTCCCCATACAATGATGTCATCAATGTACTGCAGATGTTCTGGAGCTTCACCCTGTTCCAGTGCAGTCTGGATCAGTCCATGGCAAATGGTGGGGCTGTGTTTCCACCCCTGGGGCAGTCGATTCCAGGTGTATTGGACGCCCCTCCAAGTGAAAGCAAACTGTGGCCTGCACTCCGCTGCCAAAGGGATTGAGAAGAATGCATTTGCTATATCAATCGTGGCATACCACCTGGCTGCCTTGGACTCCAGTTCGTACTGGAGTTCTAGCATGTCCGGCACGGCAGCACTCAGCGGTGGCGTGACTTCATTCAGGCCACGATAGTCTACAGTTAGCCTCCACTCTCCATTAGATTTTCGCACCGGCCATATGGGACTGTTAAAGGGGGAGCGAGTCTTGCTGATCACTCCTTGAACCTCTAGTTGACAAATCAGCTCATGGATGGGAATCAGAGAGTCTCGGTTAGTGCGATATTGCCGCCGATGCACCATCGTGGTAGCAATTGGCACCTGCTGTTCTTCGACCCTCAACAACCCCACAACAGCAGAGTCCTCTGAGAGACCAGGCAAGGTAGACAACTGTTTAACTTCCTCCGTCTCCAAGGCAGCTATGCCAAAAGCCCAACGGTACCCTTTTGGGTCCTTAAAATACCCTCTCCTGAGGTAATCAATGCCAAGGATGCATGGAGCCTCTGGGCCAG
Organism: Chroicocephalus ridibundus; assembly: GCF_963924245.1. NCBI lineage: Eukaryota > Metazoa > Chordata > Aves > Charadriiformes > Laridae > Chroicocephalus > Chroicocephalus ridibundus. The sequence continues at coordinate 16,615,756 of NC_086316.1, forward strand.
TCACAATGGGATGCTTTTGCCACTCATTCCCAGTTAGGCTCACTTCCGCCTCCAGTACAGTCAACTCTTGGGATCCCCCTGTCACCCCAGAAATACAAATGGGTTCTGCCCCTCTATAGCTTGATGGTATTAAAGTACACTGCGCACCCGTGTCCACTAGAGCCTTATACTCCTGTGGGTCTGATGTGCCAGGCCATCGAATCCACACCGTCCAATAAACCCGGTTGTCCCTTTCCTCCACCTGGCCAGAGGCAGGGCCCCTCTAATACTGGTCAAAGTATCCATTACTCACTTCTTGCATAAATGACTTGGAAGTTCCTTCAAGAGGATCAGAAGCAAGATCAGGCCTTCTGCTCTGTCTGGGGAACTGCCCACTGGAAACTGGGGCGGCACTTTTCCTGGAGGGATCCCCTTTTGTGGTTGTCCTTCCTTGCAACTCCTGTACCCGTGTCCACAGGGTCGAAGTAGGTTGTCCATCCCACTTCCTCATGTCCTCTCCGTGGTCACGCAGGTAGAACCACAGGGTGCCTCGTGGTGTGTACCCTCTGTACTCTCTCTCTTGAGTGGGGAAATGCCTGCTTCTAATAGCTGAGACGCTGGCCCGTGCAGGTGGGGAGTAGGACATAATTCTCTTCAAGTTGCTGGACCTTCCGTGACAGTTCCTCCACAGCTGAGACAAGGGGGGAAGAGAGACTTTCTTCATATCTCCGGAGCCGGCCAGCCACCTCATCCACCGTTGGTCCCTCTTCAGCTTTCCATTCCATTACTGCCAGTGAGTTGGCATATGATGATGGTGCGCTCCGTACAAACTTCCGCCACATGGGCCTTGTGCATTGCACCTCATCAGGGTCTGTGGGTAAGTCTGCATTGTCCAAGTCATAATAAATCATCTCCCGCACGGCTAATTCTCTCAGGTACTGGATACCTCTTTCCATGGTAGTCCACTTGCTTGGTTGACATACAACATCCTCACTGAAGGGGTACCTCTCCCTCACGCCTGACAGGAGTCATTTCCAGAGGCTGAGGGCTTGGGTCTTCTTCCCAATCGCCTTGTCAATACCGCCTTCCCTGGACAGGGATCCCAGCTGCCTGGCCTCCCTACCCTCTAATTCCAGGCTACTGGCCCCGTTATCCCAGCACCAGAGCAGCCAGGTGACAATGTGCTCACCTGAAAGTCGGCTAAAATCTTTTCGCATATCCCGCAGCTCACTCAAGGATAGGGATCGAGTAATTACCTCTGGTTCTGCCTCTTCCTCCTGCTCTCGTGATGACCCTGGTTCATCATCATCTCTTACTAAGTGAACTGATTTCTTCATGTACTTCTTCTTCTGTACGGGGGCAACTGATACTGGCACGGGTTGGTTCCCTGGTTCAGCGGCAGTGGCTGCCACAGGGGTTGGAGTAGCCACAGTGGCTGCCACAGGGGTTGGAGTAGCCACAGTGGCTGCCACAGGGGTTGGAGTAACTGCAGTGGCTGCCGCAGGGGTTGCAGTAGCCACAGTGGCTGCTGGTCTGGTCTCCATCTCTTCCCCCTGAGGGTGCTGCATAATTCTAAGCAGTGCCTGGTAGATACTGGCCAGGGCCCAGCACAGCGCGGTGAGTTGTGCCTCTCTAGAATAGCCACAGCATTTTCCCTTCAAATATTCTACCACTTTATCAGGGTCCTGTAATTGTTCAGGGTTGAACTCCCAGACCATTGGAGGTGAGAAGTTCTCTAGGTACCTGCCCATGTTCTCCCACATGCCATGCCACCCCTGACTATCCACCCTCGGAGCAGATCTCCGGGTGGCAGTCTTAAATAGCTGTTTAACCTTAAACAGGACGTGGAACACATTCAGCAGACATAACAATAGGACCAGGCTGGTTTGAGTATCCCAAGGATATTCAAAATTCTCAAAAGCTGTCATACCTGACCCGAAGGAGAAAAGGGAGGCAAAAGAGCTGGGGAAAGTGTCCCCCCCCCCGTTTCCCCCACAGACTGGGTGTAATTATTAATAAATTCTGAGAGGCAATGCCCAAGGTACAGACAGGACAGCAACACCACATAAAAGCCCCAAAGTAACTGTCTAACAAGTGATGTTATCATCTCATAAGCCGATATTGCACAGGACAACAAAATGATAATCCTCATCCCTCTCCCAGAAGTAACAAAAATCATCGGAAGGAGTACATAAGCCATATAGGAATTCACGTAACACAGCCATGAGAACAAACCAAGCAACATGGTGACCAGCGACTATTTGCCTAATACAATAAACGCATACAACACATTCGTTTTTTCAAGCTCTAGTTGAATTCTGTCGTTATCTCGACCCTTCGAGACCCTTCGAGCCCCACGTTGGGCGCCAAAAAGGACTGTCGTGGTTTAGCCTCAGACGGCAACAAAGAGCCACGTGCCGCTCGCTCGGGCCTTCCCAATACAGGAAGAATCAGAAGAAAAGGCAAGACTCTTGGGTTGAGACAAAGGCAGTTTAACAGGACAGCAAAGGGAACAGGCAAACAACAACAATAACACGGACAGAGGCATATACAAACATGATTACGGGACCGCCGCTCCCCGACCGGACCCGGGACGCCCCAGCCCGCTCCAAGCGGCGACTTCCTGCCCCCTCCCCCGGCAGCTCAGGGTGGGCATGGCTCACAAGGCATGGAATACCAGGGAAAATTAACCCTATCCCCGCCGGAACCAGGACACCCTGACAATAAATTAATTCACTCTTTCGCCTTGCATTAACTGTTTTTAAAGAATATTGGGCTTTGTGCATCCCCTTGCACCAAACAGTCTGTGAGGCCTGTCAAAGGATGTATATCTCATACCTTGTTGGTTTTGGGGTTTTTTTGTTTGAAAAACTAGGGTGAGGGAATATGATGTTACTTAAATGAAGACAGGAACAGTGCTGTGGGAAAACAACAATGAATCTGGAAATCAGACCTGTGATTATCTCTCTTCTAAAAAAAAAATTTTTGATCGTGACTGGGAATGTTGCCAGGCACTGGAAGAGAATTGTCCTTCCTGTTAAATCTTTAGCTTGCTCCTTGGCATGTATTGGCCTAAGTCAGTGCTCACAGAAGAGCCCTGGGCAGAGTTCAGGTCTTAAAAGTGTCTTAGGAACTGTTACGTTAGGCAGTTTGCATGCAGTTAACCTTTTCTTGGACTGAGAGATGTTTCTAGAGTGAATTTAGACCCCTCTATGCTAGTTGGCTTTGATATTAGGAATATCTCAGGGTACTTTAACTTGTATAAGTGAACCCTGAAAGTCTTACATCCCAGTAGAATGCTCTATCCAGGAAACCATGAGGACAGCCACAAAAAAGCAAAGATCTCAAACTAAAATGATCTTTACAGTAGAGTCTACTTTGATTTATTATTTTTTTTGGTGGTGATCCTAACAAATCTTGCTGAAATCAGGAGGGTTCCTTGTGTCTCTGGTAGTCAGGGTTTGTAATCTTAGTCTGTAACACTTTCTGGCTCAAGTAAAACTATTGTGTTTTCCGTTTTAGCTAAATTGTTCTCAATTTTGAATGCAAATGTCTCTCTGTTTAGCTTTAGACCAATGCCACTTAAGATGCAAATGTCTCTCTGTTTATCTTTAGACCAATGCCACTTAAGAAATGGGACCACATTGTCATGGTGGTTCCTGGATCATGAGGGCACAAAGGGCTGTCTAGAAGCAGCATAAAGAAGAGAATAGTGCAGACCTTGAAGGTCCTTTGTAAACCCTGTGGTGTATCCGTATTTTTCACAATGCTTTTATCATCTTGCAGACCTTTTATTTCTGAGAACGTGTTAGAAGTAGATTTGTAGGGAAAAGGGCATGGCTGACACAGACTGTGGAGGACGGAGGACCTTTTTGCCTGGTACAGGCCTTGTATGTGGGACAAGATACATTGCGGGACTGTGGGACATGTACTTTGTATGCGGGACAGATGTTGTGAAAATGGCTTTCATTTTTTTTCATTTGTGTTTCAGGGACATTAAGAGTCTTGCATAACCATGAGCAACCCTTTTGTACGGATTGTGGAGCCGCTGGACCCTAAGCAACCTCTGAAGAAGTTCTTTAATCTGAGCAAATTGGAAGATGTGAGATATGGTATGTTGACAACATAAGGAAAGCATTTCGTTACTGTTGATGAATAGAACCTGAAGAGGTATTGCAACATTGGATAATACTTGGTCTCTGGACAAAACTATGAATTCAAAAGATGGTTCTTGGAAACAAAATTTTACCAAGACTTAATTCTGGAAATTTAGAACTATGGAAATACTGGCAAGATCACAGTATTATTTTCTCAACATGCTGTGCACACAACAGTCTTGTTTTTCTTGAGTGGTTGAGGAGGACTAGGCAAAACTAAGGGCACAAGTTATCTTATATACTGCTATGCTATTGTGAAAGGCTGGAAAGGACCTAACACTGATATGACTGAATCATCCAGAAAGAGTAGTGGCTAAGAAATACTTTCTTTAGTTCCTGCGGCACTTCCTGCATGTACTTAGGCATCTTTCATGTGGCACTGGTAAAAATCTTACAGTCCGTGCCACTGGCTTACAAAGTGAGTATCTATAGCTTATAGCTCTCTGTGTTGGGTGCTTTTTTCTCTTTCAGAAAGGAAACAGGTGATGAAAGAGTATGCAGGAAGCATAGGAGGAACATTTTCTCTGAACATCAGCAATACATGTCCATTTCAGGCTCAGATAGTGAACAGTTGAAGTCGGACATGTGTGAAAAGCAGAGATGAGTGTTAAAAAATAGACAAACACATGTATGGTATTACCAGTTGATCCATTCCAGAATTACAAGAGTGATAAACTTCAGATTCTTTAAAGAAAAAAGGATGCAATTCTCACTATCCAGCGGAAAAATGGTATAACTTAGCAACAGAAGAATGGGGCAGGGGGAGGAAGGAGAAGATTAAAAAAAAAACAAAACAAAACCACCACCAGCACCAAAAAAAAACAAAAAACAACCAAAAGAATCCCAAATTATTCTGAATGACTGTGTCCTAAATAATAGTTGGGGGTTTTTTTGATAGCAGTAATGAGGTCTCGCTGTGATTAAGTCAACTTTTGTGTCTTGGGGGCCCTGTATAGAAAGTTGGGACAAAATTCTTGAGATTTTTGACTGTAAATATTCTGAGAGGAAATCAAACAGCTATTATTACAGTGGACATGAGGAGGAAGGACAGAGGAACCTTTTTTTTTTTTTTTTTCACGCCCATTGCTTGTAGTAAAGCTAACAGTACTGCTCTAATAATATTTTATGTTCTCTTCTATAAATATTTCTATCTTGAAGTAAAAGAAGATCAGCAGATGTGCAGTCTTACTGCCATTCAGTTTCATTCTCCATCTTTGGAGAAGAAGAGACTGCCTAGACCACTAAAGCTATGCTTTCCAACATGTCAGGTAGAAAGTTATGGTTTTCTAATGCATTTATATGACCGTGTTCAGCGGCAAGAATGAGAGGAAACAAGGTGAGCACAGCATGTTTTCAGAGTAATATTGCTGTGCAGGATGGAAGAGCTGTAGAAGAGTCCTTTTAGCAAAGATGTCTACTGTTTCACAGGGACTGAGGTAATAAATCTGCTCAAAGAAATGGGTGGAACAGGTCAGTTAGCACTGACCTGCTGACAAAGCTGGATGCTAGAAAAGGGTGTCTGATTATTTGGGATAAAGCCTTGAGAGAACATGGGGATAGCACTCAAGGACCCATCTACCCCAGGTGTGGAAATCTGCACTTGCTAACATATGCCCTAAGGTAAAAACTGAATTCGTTTCTTGCCTCTTGCCCATGCAGCACGCCTGCCGTTTTCTATTCGAGTCCTCTTGGAAGCAGCAATCCGTAACTGTGATGACTTTCTAGTGAAGAAGGAAGATGTTGAGAATATTCTCAACTGGAAAGTGGTGCAACACAAGAATGTTGAAGTTCCATTTAAGCCTGCAAGAGTTATTCTGCAAGACTTCACGTGAGTCTGATGCTCTCCAAAGCTAGGAAGAGGGGGTCTTGAAAGTGCGGCAACGCTCAACTTGGTGTGGAGGGGTGAGCTGAGGGAAAGAATAGCAGTGAAAAGTTTGGAGAGACCTTCTTCATCTTTCCTGGTTGTCATGCTACAGACAACACTTGGAGAGGCAAACACTCATGATAAAAGCATTAAATGAAGTGCTTCTGGGATGGAGAAATAAATATCTTTATGAAATTCTTCAAAACAGAGGGGAAGAAAACGGGATGGAGAAATTGCATCCAAATGAGTGAATTCAGAGTTTAGAGGTTGTGTTGCTGTCGGGAGGGGTGTGTTGGTGTGTTTCTGTGTGTATGTGTTTTCCCCGTCAGCCGACGTCCTCTTACTTTGAATTTTCTACCCTTTTCAATTCTCAAATTTTCAATTTGTAGCCCACATCATTATTTTCTCTCTGAGTCAGTATTATTCCGCATATATTTTTAAAGACTTCTCTGCTACTGAAGAAATGAATGTCCATTTTTCTCCAGAAATGCAAATTGACATTCCTACCAAATGGACTCTGAAAACTCTGTAATAGTCCTTGATACATGTGGAAGGTCAATTTTCATATGGAACAGTAGCTTCTAACTGTTTAATATAGCATTTGACTTGCAAGTCCACTGTGCTTTGTACCTTTGTCCTGTGCCTTTGCAAGAGAGTTTAGTTCATCTGTGACAAGACCCATGCTGCTAAGCTGTCAGTTGACTTTATTTCTCAGAACAGTAAAGTATCTTAGCTGTCATACCTTCTGTTTTACATTTTCCCAAAGGTTGGCCAGGTGCTACAGACTAAGTACAGCTCAACTCCTAAAGATACTAGGAAAAATTGGCAAAACCTCAATTGAAAAAAAAGCTAATTCCCAAGCTATTTTTTACCCACTGGGTGTTGTTAACATTTGGAAATGCTGAAGCACAGAGGAAGCCAAACCTTCAAGGCAAACGTTGTTCTCATTGTTCCTGCACTTCTTTCTTGTCCCCTGCTCTCCTGCTGAGTTTCAAAATTTTGCCTGTAAGTCTGCAGAGCCGCTGCATTCATGAAAAACGATCTCTTGAACAGACTCCTGAGTAGGATCTTTTGGAAAAGGCAGCTTTCCAGAAGCTATACAACACTCCCTTCCTCCCGCCCCTGCTCCCTCCTAAATCCATCTAGGTAGTAAAATAGCATTTGCTATTTTCGTTGGAATATTCATATCCTGGGATGACAAACTGCTTCAAACTGCTGAATGACACCAGTTAGTCCTGTCAAGGCTACATAATTTGGGCCCCTTTTTCAGTTTGTTTTTCTAAACACATAGGATTTTCAAGGTAAAATTCTGTGGGAATTACAGACCCTTTTCTCTTCTTTTGACATTATTTCTGATATATTTTAAAATTGTAATAGTTTCCTTATAATCATAGTTGAAAATATAGACTTTCAGTGCTTTGGACTGCTCTTGCAGAAATGTAGTGTTCTCAGTGGGTTACTGAATGATGCCAGATCCTTGGGAGCATGTCACAGTCTGCTCTTCTTGTCTCAGCAGCCAACAAAATCAGATAAGCTAGTATGCAAGAGGGTTTCCCAAACTGATGCTAGTACATACCTGGGTAGAAGCTGAGAATGTATGTGCTGAGAAGCGCCAGAAACTTTGTTAAAATAAACATGTGTGATCTGTTAGGAAGGTGGGTATTGAAGTGCCAGAACATCTGGTTACTAGTCCTTGTTTGCTGATGTCTAAACTTGGATTGGAAGTGGTGGATGGACAGAAGACTTGTGCGTTACTTTGACCCTCTGCATAGTTTACCTACCTCACTTAGGAAGGAAGGTTTAATTTAGGCATTTAAAAATTGTTTTGGATAAATGAGACATACAAACAGAGAGAAAAAGGTCTGTTAACTTTTTTCTGAGTCACTTGGAGTTCAAGGCCTTGCAGGATTGTCACGAGGTATGTGAGAAGACAAAAATGTGAATGTTGGCCCATAGCCTGAAAACGTGCTGTTTGAATGTCATTTGTGATACAAGGTCTTTTGTCAGTGGTAAGTGCAAGATTTTGTTAGTAAAGATGATTCATACATCTTATTTCTGCCTTTCATGTTTGTCCAATGATCTGCCAGGGCAGTTAAATCCACTTCTGAAAATACAGTTATTCTGCAAAGGTATTTTGCAGTCATGTCCTTTGTAATTTAAGAAATCCGATGCCCTGCTCTGCCAGTTTTTACTTGAAGTGTGGAAGGTACCAAACAGCCCTAATTATGGAGAGGACTCTCCTGTGCTTTGCAAAACTTGGAAGAGATGACCCTTGCCTTAAAATCAGCTAAATAAACATAGCAAAGAATCAAAGAAAGGACATTGTTGTTTTCTCTCTCCCCCCTTCCTTTTTAAACAGACTGGGGAGGAGAGAGAGAACAGAGCAAAAGAAGAGAAACCAGTTCAAGGTCCCAAAGGAATGCTGACTAGGAGTAAGTTTCCAGATTCCCAGCCAAGCTTGTTACTTGATGAATTTTGGTTTTAGCTTTTCGTTCTTACAGGGCTCAGGATATAGACACAGTTCCGTCCCTTCTGCTCTTATGACTTTGTCTTCCCGAGGGTACTGTCTCTGACATAGAGTAATGATCCCAAGACTTAGGGGAAGGCTGCAGTTTGCTATGTATGGGACAGGAGGTATCTGTTCTGCATCTCAGGGTCTCGGTTGCATTTGTTTTGTTGTTTTTTTCATTTCCAAATGGTTTCATCTTGCCTATTTCTCTTCTCTTTTAGTGGGGTGCCTGCTGTGGTTGACTTTGCTGCGATGCGTGATGCTGTGAAGAAACTTGGTGGGGACCCTGAAAAAATCAATCCTATCTGTCCTGCTGACCTAGTGATAGATCACTCAATCCAGGTTGATTTTAACAGGCGGTAAGGACACAAAGTAACTCTTACTTCTTAATAGTAATAAGTAAGCTGGATCCAATTACTGATAAAAAAGGAAGCTCCATTAGTAATATTCTTAACATTTGGATTAAAACATCCTAGACTCTAAGATGTGTTTAGGTTAGACTGTTGTATCAATTGCTGTGAATTAGAGAGGGGAATTCTGTTTTTGCTGTGGTGCGTCTCCCAGCAGCACAAGCCTGGACTAAATGTTAATAGAAACAGGCTCAGTCCAGACCTGTGGTGATCGTAATTTTCCGTAATAATACTGCATTATTATTAGTTGCTCAGAAATAGCTTTTTTCCACATGCACTTTCTTGACCCTGCAGTGCTTTTTGGAAAGCACAAACAAGAATGTCTCCTTATTTATATAAGAATAGACTTGAGCAGCCCTAGCCCAGCTCTGAGGAACTGTTTGCGAGTTCAGTGCCTCCATGCAGAAGAGCAAAAGGCGCTGATTAATACGGCCCCTCTAAATACAGGAAAGAAACATAATGCTATTCAGTCCTCAGCATGCTACAAAGAGACAAGCACTCACTAGACCTACAGTGAAATACAGGACCAGGACATGGGTTCTTCTGTTCTCCCTGGTATCTAAACATGGACCTACTGAACTAGTCTTCCAAACAGATCCTGCAATTACATGTTTCTTAGTGGTTTCCTTCCATCTCCCAAACTCCTGAAGTTTTTTGGTCTGCAGTTACCTTGCCTGCTATAATACTCTGTATTTATTGTTGTCTATAGGAGACAGTTTTGAAGCGGGCCACTTAAGTTATAGCATTGCAAAGAAGGAAATTCCTAGAAGGTGGAAATTAAAGAACATAAAGAGCACTTTCTCAGTGGCAATATTTAGAGGCTTCTTTAGAATAAAAATACTGAACTTCTGAGCAGAAATGTATTGTGAAACCTGCTTCATAGAAGAATGTTGCCAGACAATTTTTAAACACAACTTTTTTCCTACTTTGTTTAAACTGTAGACTAGTAAGGATACAAATTCTCACTGATGCCATTTTGTAGTTGGCAGGGGAGAAAAAGGGTCAAAAAATTTTGACTTACATAACTGTTGAAAATTAACTCACTTCAACTTTTTTTTTCTAGAAATCTATTCTTAATATAACAGTAAGGAGTTTAGAAACAGATGCAAAATTAGAAATAATCACCTGAAGTCTGATCTCTGGGATAATGGGTGTTCTAGCACTAATCTATTAAACTAGAAACCTAATCCTTTCTATTTTCAATTTGCATCACCTCATTTTTTAAGATCTTCAGGAAACAGTGTGGTGTTTTTGTGGACAAGATATAATTTCCTCTCTACCATAGGACAAAATCAACTATTATGTTTTTTTCTGTATTATTTTAATAACATTCATTTTATGTTATCAGTAGTATCCAAGACTTCATTTAGGTAATTTGTAGCTAATAGTTACCTTCTGACACAGCCTTAATTTATTTCTATTAGGCTAATATATATATGGAGAGAACATTGGCCAGCCCTACACTTCACTTCTTTCAATCTCTTCAGGCCTAAGTTAGGCAGCTGATTCAAGTGAAAAGTTTGTTAGCCCTGTCTACTTTGAAACATAGGGGCTTCAGGCAGCACTGCATAATCAGTGATAACCTCTTTTTAACAGGGCAGTTGTGTTCCAGTTCCCTTTACTGCTTTACTGATTGGGTCTGATTTAGGTGTTGGAAGCTTCACATTGCTCTAACACGTAGTGTAGCTTTTCCCAAGCTACAAGTTTTAGGCCTGCCACTTATGTACTATGCAGATTAGCACTCACATTTGAACCAGACATCAGGTATTACCTCTAAAGATTTCTTGAATCCTGTTCATTGGTTGCCTGCAGTTCACAGCTGCAGTGAGATTATAAAGATGAGACTGATCAGCATTAACATTAGCTAATACTCTTCCTTCCTTTCAACCTTTGGGTATATCTGACCAGACATAAATTTCAGGTGAATTGGTTCTGACAGCTGATTGTTTTCACTTGCAGATCAGACAGCTTGCAGAAAAATCAGGACCTGGAATTTGAAAGGAACAAAGAAAGGTTTGAATTCTTAAAGGTACTGAAAGAATTAATCCTATTTGCACAGAGAAAAGTGCAATGAACAAAAGTTCTTCCAGTGCTCATGTGTGTTAAAATTTTTTTACTCAATTTGTTTTGTTTCAGTGGGGCTCTCAGGCTTTTAAAAACATGAGGATTATTCCGCCAGGCTCTGGGATCATCCACCAAGTGAACTTGGAGTACTTGGCAAGAGTGGTGATGGATCAGGATGGCTACTACTACCCAGACAGTGTGGTGGGCACTGACTCGCACACCACCATGATAGACGGCTTGGGAGTGCTTGGCTGGGGTACGTGCAATAGCGTATCATGAATAGTCTGTTGGCTGACTAAGCTGTGTTTCAGACAGTGAATTGTGAGTTTACTCTGCCTGTCATATTAGCCCCCTCCCAGTCTCTCGCTCACTCCTCCTTCCAGCAGAATGGGGGAAGAGAATCATAAGGGCAAATGCAGGAAAAAAACTCATGGGTTGAGACAAAGACAGTTTAATAAGTGAAGGCATGGGGGTAGGGGAGAAGGAAACAAAACCAAGTGATGTAAAGACCATCAGTCACCACTTCCCACCAGCACACCAAAGGCCAGCCAGTCCCTGGGCAACAGCTACTTTGGAAAAATTCCTCCCACTCCCCACCTCCCAGTTTTAATGCTGAGCATGATGTTATATGGCATGGGATATCTCCTTGTTTTAGTTCGGGCCATCTGTCCTGGCTGTGTCCCCTCCCAGTGTCTTGCCCACCCCAGCTTACTTGCTGAGGGGCAGAGTGAGAAACAGAAAAGACTTTGACACTGTGTGAGCACTACTCAGCAATACTGGTGAACGTTACAGTGAAAATATTGGTGTGTTACAAGCACTGGTTTAGTCACAAATCTAAAACACAGCACTGTGGGCTGCTGTAAAGAAAAGTTATCTCCTTGCCAGCCAGACATATCACACAGACTAACCCCAAATTCAAGGAGCCTGATAAGGTCTCGTTCAGTTATTTAAGACTTTGTAACTAACCTCCCTGTTCTTATAGCAGCCTCAGATGATATCTGGTGCAGGTGTTGTTGTTTGGTTTTGTTTCTTTTATATATTTTCTGTTCTGCATTTCAATCACAAGATAGCAGGCAAGGAAAATATTAATGCTTCTGGAAGCATCTTAGTCATTTGGGAAGGCAAGGGAGTTGATGCATCCTTTTGTTCCTTAGTCACTTAGCTACTTTTAAAGTGCTGCCTTATCAAAAGGTACTGTGATTGGTCTATTAAAAAGAAGATGCTGAAAGCTGAGTTTGAGTCAGTTACATACGGACAGAGGGGCCATTGTGAAAAACAGCACTATGAAGTATGTTCCAATACCAGTAGTCTGCACAATACTTGTTACAGAAATAAATACTAATAATTCCTTTTTTGGCTTGTAGCGGCAAACTGCAGCATTTGGATTATTAACTAAATAAGTAGATATGAAATTAAAGTATTTGCAATCATCACACACATCATAGCAAAAACTTCAGTTGAGCTTTTTATCTTCCTGTGATATGGTGATAGAAGTCCTACTGAAATAGGTATCATAGGATCATAGAATTGTTAGGGTTGGAAGGGACCTTGAAGATCATCTAGTTCCAACCCCCCTGCCATGGGCAGGGACACCTCCCACTAGATCAGGTTGCTCAGAGTCCCATCCAGCCTGGCCGTAAAAACTTCCAGGGATGGGGCATCCACCACCTCTCTGGGTAACCGCTTCCAGTGTCTCACCACCCTCATGGTGAAGAACTTCTTCCTAACGTCCAATCTGAATCGACACATCTCTAGTTTTAATCCATTCCCTCTAGTCCTACCATTACCTGGCATCCTAAAACGTCCCTCACCAGCTTTCCTGTAGGCCCCCTTAAGATACTGGTAGGCCTCTATAAGGTCTCCTCGGAGCCTTCTTTTCTCCAGACTGAACAACCCCAACTCCCTCGGTCTGTCTTCACAGGACAGGTGCTCCAACCCTCTCATCATCCTCGTGGCCCTTCTCTGGACATGTTCCAGCATGTCGACATTTCTCTTGTAGTAGGGGCTCCAGAACTGGATGCAGTACTCCAGGTGGGGTCTCACGAGAGTGGAGTAGAGGGGCAGAATCACCTCCCTTGACCCGCTGGCCACGCTTCTCTTATTGCAGCCCAGGATACGATTGGCTTTCTGGGCTGCAAGTGCACATTGACGGCTCGTGTTGAGCCTCTCGTCTACCAGCGCCCCCAAGTCCTTTTCTCCAGGGCTGCTCTCAAGCCAGTCACTGCCCAGCCTATGTCAGTGCTTGGGATTGCCCCAGCCCAGATGGAGGACCTTGCCCTTGGTGTTGTTGGACTTCATGAGGTTGGCATGGGCCCACCCCTCCAGCCTGTCAAGGTCCCTCTGGATGGCATCCCTTCCCTCCAGCATGTCACCTGCCCCACACAGCTTGGTGTCGTCGTCAAACTTGCTGAGGGTGCACTCTATGCCACTGTCCATGTCGCTGATGAGGATGTTAAAGAAGACTGGTCCCAGTACTGATCCTTGAGAGACTCCAGTTGTCGCTGGCCTCCACTTGGACATGGGCCTATTGACAGCCACTCTTTGGGTGCGGCCGTCAAGCCAGTTCTTTATCCACTAAATTGTCCATCCATCAAACCCATATTTTATTAGCTTGGAGGGACAAATACGGAAGACACTGTGTTTTTAAACAGCATTTACTAGTTCACAAAGGTGCTTGTCAAGTTCCAAGTACCACATGCGACAGAAGTAGGACATTGTGTTTTTTCTAAATCCACCTATACTACTGTAGCAATATTGGTTGATTGAGACTTTCCATCAAGGGTGGAAGAATACCTGCTGGCTTGGAATACAAATGTAAACAAGTTCACTTTATTTAAAACAATGACATCTTTGGGATAAGATTCTGTATTTGCTTGCACCTTACACATGGAGCCATCATTTGGATGATGTCACAACACTAATAGGTGCTTGAAAGAGTGTGTCTGTAAATTTACCCTTGTTTTTCTCCAGAATTTGAAAAGTATGTCTGGGCATAGTCCATACCACACACGCTCAAAGTGCGCGCTCTTATATCCAGCATTTCTTGCAAGTGGCTGGTAGTGCTGAACTTCCTTCATGCCTGTCTGTGGTAGCCTGTTAGTCATGTTGGCTAACTTGACTGTTTAAAAATGATTCAGCACCTACTGAAAGAAGTTACGTGATTGGATCTGTCACAGAATTATCTTTTTAATTAACATAGGTACATCATTTTGTACATAAGCAACTATACAAGCAATTTGTTATAGCTCAGCATTAATTAAGCTAAACAAAAGGTAGAAAGAGGTTTGAAAGTGAAAGATAAACATGAGAGGGACTTTCTACAGGCAAAAAGTTATGAAACTGCTGCCTAATGCCAAATTGCTAGTAAATATGTTTTTTCTAGATTGCTTATGATGTCTTGATAGTTTACCTTATTAAATTAGCAAAATGAAGTAGTCACTTGAATTGCATTCCTCTGATACTGAAGGTGTGCTTACACAAAGGTTTCCACCTGTGCATGGCCGAGCCTTGTTGAAACTTAATAGACATAAGGAAGGTATTTCTATCTTAACAAGGAGCTTTTCTGTTAGTATTCTTTAGAACAGTCTATCCTCTTTAATAATCTTTCCTTCCTTCAAAATAACTTTTAAGTTTTTGTTTGATGACCATTAGTCATGGTTTGCATACATTTCACTCAAGCACACCAAGTTCAATGCCACGTCAGTCGTTCTTTGTTTATGCGTTGCATGTTTAAGTCATTAAGTAAAACCTTTACATCTGCTATTGTAAAAGCCAAGTGTCCTTGGAGTAAGTTACTTAGATGTACCTAATATCCTATCTAATGGCTGAGAAACAAGGATGAAGAAAGAAATTAACCCAACATTGCAGAAACTGAAGCAAGATGAGGAGTCCCCCTCAGCAGAAGGCTAAGCCCTCTGTCTGTCTGTCTTCTCTCCCTTTTCACACTTTAAATCGAGTAATCATCAATCAATCGTACTTCATGGGTTTATCTTTGATATGTTACTATCTCTCCGAATAGCTGGATTGTCTACTCCTGTTGTGTACAGGTGTTGGTGGCATTGAAGCAGAAGCAGTGATGTTAGGCCAGCCGATCAGCATGGTGCTTCCTGAGGTGGTTGGCTATAAGCTGGTAGGAAACCCTCAGCCGCTGGTAACGTCCACTGACATTGTGCTCACCATCACCAAGGTAATGAACGTGTCTGCTGTTTTGACAGTACTGCTGAAATCTATGCACGTTCTGTAGGAGAGAGCTACTGTACTGTATGTGTAGGAGCCCTGCGTGTGCTTCCACGTAGTCATTCTGGACTTCTTTGAAGCTTTATTACTCTGTGTGGGTTGGAATCACCTGCCCAAGGACAACTGCAAATTTGCTAGGCAAATCTGTTTTCCCGAAGTCAGACAAAATAGAACAGAGAGCTGATGTCTCATGGCCCATTGCAATCCTTGTGTGTAGACCTATTTTGGATCAACAGTGCTTGTAAAAGGATCTTGCTTCTGTACTGCCTCAAAAGAAACATGATGACTTTCTTTTTTGAAGTTCCCGCTTAAAATAAGGCAATGTGAAACCTGAAAACAGACAGTAAGCACTGCAGTCTGATTTCTTTGGTCTGTGGGTGTTTGGGTCATGTGTCATATGTTCAAAATATCTTTATTCACTTTGTGGGTTGTGACTGAAGAGTATTACTGGGTCAGAATTAATGTTGTTGGAGGTCAGAAATCTGGCACACATGTTCGCCATAGGATGCTCTCTCTAGAGAGAACCTCCAAATGGGGAAAGCCAATAGTTTTTTGTGAGTTCGTGTAGATACTATGTGTGTTCGGTTGTTTACACATTGATTCATGTACTTGTGCAGTTGGCTCTTCCTGTTTCCTCATCTTCCACTGTGGGCTGAAGAGCCCACAGTGTTCTCCTCCCCTTAAAATGTCATATTGAGAAAAATACAGTTGTTATAAGATAGATTTTAATTTAAATGAGAGGAAGAGCAAATTTAGAAGGAATACACCCCTGTGTTGTAACTTATTATTGAAACTTTACATCTCTGTGAACTCACCTTCATGATTTAGTTTACCAAAGCTTCCTGGTTTCAAATGTCTATAGAAACCTTCGAAAAAGATTTCTCTGAAGTTGAAAGCTGGATTTCATAACATACACACTCAGGTTGTTTGACACAGGCACTGTATTTTTATAACAGCACCTTCGCCAAGTTGGAGTTGTGGGTAAATTCGTTGAGTTTTTTGGTCCTGGTGTAGCCCAGCTGTCAATTGCGGACCGAGCCACTATTGCCAATATGTGTCCAGAGTACGGCGCAACAGCTGCCTATTTTCCAGTGGATGATATAAGCATTGGGTACCTGATACAAACCGGTGAGTGTAAGAAGAGACCACAAGTTAAAGGTGTAACTGAAAGCAAGGACTCCAGGCCTATATGTTGTAGTCAGCAATGGAGTTGAGTCAGATGGAGCCTTCTGAGCTTGAGTGCTTTTTTTTATCCATACTTGCTTATTCAGTCTGCTTCTTGGTTTTAGAGTCCATATTTAGGAAAAGCCAAGTTTTAGACTGTTTCACAGCTAACTGCCTGCTTAGCCCTGCATGAACCTAGCTTGTCCAGACAACAGATGCAGGAACTTAAGTTTTTGTTCTGCAAAAGCCACTAAGTCTGCTCAATTGCTTTGCTTCTAGTGAGTCTTTAATATTGGTGCTGAAAGGGTCTTGTAATGTAATGTACAGTGTGAAGTGAAATAGCCTGTTATGCATTTTTTTTTCTGTCACATAGTAGTTCCTCAACTGTGTTTGCATTTTGTTTTTGCTATATCTGACTTTCACCGTAGGCCGTGATAAAGAGAAAGTTATGTGCACAAAAAGGTATCTTGAGGCTGTGGGAATGCTGAGAGATTTCAAGAACTCCTCTCAAGATCCGGACTTCACACAGGTTAGAAACTACTCTGTCTTCTGGCTCCTTGCTTTATGCCCGGCCCTATTTTAATGTGACAAATGTCTGTTTTTCGCTGAAACTAAGAAATAATCAAGGGACTTCTTATCCTTTGACTTGGTCCATGGAGCTGTCTTAACTTAGGGCCCAGTGGAATGAGTCAGCTGGCTCTCCAGGTGTGAAAACTTGGGCATAGGTATAAATTAGCTCTCAGTTGAGCTCTGGCTGGTGCAGATTGTGCAATTCGATCCATGTAGTTTTGAAAAATCCAGTCCAGACTCAAACACAGCTCTGAAGATAGTGTGGATGTTGTTTGTGTAAGCCTTGTCCCAGTTTATCCTTCTTCTGTTCAGCACCTTATTTTACTGTGTGAATCAGAATAGTTAGAAGCTCTGTGTGGTAACCGCAGACCACACGAGACGTTTTCTATGCAAGAAAATCAAGATCTTATTCTGTATCCAGGAAACTCAAGAATATTCCTGGTTTTCTCTACAGTAAGAATTTATCTTGTAACTTAGGTTCGAGTTTGCACAATTATACAAAAACCTTATTAAATATGGAAAGATGCAGGGCACTATAAAAATAAATTTCAGGCATGGGTGAGGAATAGGAAAATATGATAATCTCTGCTTCATAATAGACTGAACGTTTTCCCCAAGGCCGAGATGAATAGTATGCTTTGGTTTATGCCAGTACCAGGATTTCTTCACACCATTGTTTTCTGAAGAGGACCCTGCTGCTAGCATGTGAAAAGACATAATTCTCAAAATCATCTGTATTGTTTAGAGGCTTTAGTCACACATCGGGTTTTCAGTAACTGGGGTACTCTTGAGAGCCATACCTGGGACCTGGCAAGGTCTAAAAGCAGAACTGTTCCTTTTCTTCTGATCTTTCCCTTCTCTTTGACAATTTCTGCAAACAAACATAAAGATGTGCAGACTTAGCCTTGGTTCAACAGCAGAGGTAAGCATACCTGTGCCTTAACTGGCTTCAACTTGCCATGCAGTGCTGAACTGCTCTCTGTTCCTCTTCCTGAATAGGTTGTTGAGTTGGATCTCCATACTGTTGTGCCTTGCTGCAGTGGACCAAAAAGACCTCAGGACAAAGTTGCTGTGTCAGATATGAAGAATGATTTTGAGACTTGTCTGGGAGCCAAGGTAGAGACTAGGAACATTTGGGCATACAACTAATGCATGCTGCTAAAAGTTGTCTAGTGTTCAGGAACTACATTCTGGGGTTAACTTGTGTGTTGTTTGTTTGCCTATTGAAAAGTAAATGAGGATGTTCGGGATGTAAATGTTGTGATGTAAATGAAGATAGCATCAACAATGGGTAGTTTAAAGTTGGGGTAATGCTTCTCTGACATGAAGATGTTTGTGTCCTTTTGAAGTATTAGTTCTTTTTGATTTTAGGTCAGTCTTAGGCCTAACATGGTTTTGACATACATAGGGATGTCCGTGAACTAGCCACAGTGGGTGTTTTTAGTAGAGTGGACTAAGTAGTTACTGCACTGAGCTCTGTTAACTACCCAGCTCTTCAGCTTTCCAAGCTGGTTATGTCCCGAGCTCCTCAACATAATTTTGCATTCAGTGCTGAATCTATTCAGGCAATCAGAACTGCATGTGTCTCTGTGACTTTTTGATGCTGGTGGTAAAGACAGAAGAAAAAAGACTTCTCTCTACATCATCCAGTCAAAAATGGTCATTGAAGGAAGAGCAAGATTTTAATTTGAATTAATATACCCATACAATTAAGTTTCCAAAATCAGTTTGAATCCCTGCCTGATACAGTAACTGCCCTTGTTAAAGGCAGTACAGAGCTCTAGTAATGTAAATCAAGAAACTTAAACTACAGTAATTCCCAGGAATTCTTGGCTTGTTATGTGTTCCAAACTCTGTTAAATGACCTTATGCTTTCAGATCTCTAAGTATAATTTTTCGTGATGTGAACAGTGCCTTCTTGGCCTTTGGTGGTTAGTTTTCTTTCTTCAAGTGTCAGGCTTTTGCCTCTCAAGTCAGCTTTAAGCATAAGTTTGAGCTCTTCAATATTCGTGGCTTACAAATGTTATGTGTTATGACTAGAATCTCAGGACTAGTTTGTGTGACCAGACTATACGTGGTCAGGAATGTGGAGCATGTGAGAGCAAGAAGCATCTGAGCAATCTGACGAAGGATATATTCATGCAGGAAAAAAACACAAATACATTTTGATGCAAAGCCTCCTGCTTTTACCAGTAAACAGAGAATAGGATAGACCCCAGAAAAATTATTTTTGTCCGCCACTTTGACCAGAGATGCAACCCTTCACCACCAGACCTAAAAGTGCAAGCATGGTTGTGACTGACAGATGCTTCTCATTAGTGAAATTCCCAGCCCATATGAATTTCCAGTCAAAATATTTATATTAACCACATCCTTTTGATTTTTACTTTCTCCACTTACAGCAAGGATTCAAGGGATTCCAAATTGCCCCAGACCGACACAACAGCGTAGTCAAATTTAATTTTGAAGGCTGTGACTTCGAGCTTGCTCATGGTTCAGTAGTGATTGCTGCCATTACAAGCTGTACAAACACCAGTAACCCTTCAGTTATGTTGGGAGCAGGTAAGTTTATTTGTTTAATGTGCAGTAGTTTCTTTATGGCTCTGGCTGTGTGTCCTAAAGACAAATACAACACTGATGTAATTCTACATGCATAATGCTGATTTTGGCATTTGGAGTGCTAAAACTGAGCTTAGTCCCTAAGGGCAGCAGAAGGAATTCTGGAAATGGTAGCTGGAAACATCATTTGAAGAAAATGTATTTTTCCTGCCCTGTCTTCTCTACAGGGGAGACTGGAAATGAATTAACCAGCACCTCTGACACTTGTTTAAATGCACAGAAGTTGTTATATAGAGCTGAGAAGAGCCTATCAAAAGTCAGAGCCACGGGCAGAGGGAGAGTAAAGAATAGTCTATGGGGTTAAGTCTGAAGGTGCTCTGATCTGGCAGCAGAGTACAAAACACACACTTAGCTAGAGGTGTATCAAGTTGTTACTGCAAGAGTCTGAGGGCACGTGTCGGGAGCTTGTAGACAAGGAAAATTGTGTTCTCAAGGATTGCTGTCTTGCAGAGCCTTGTCATTTACATCCTAACTGCATCCAAGAAGTGGCTGGACATGGACTTTGTATCCCCCACTTTCTTGCTTATCACCATTCAAATAGTACAAAACAGTTGGTCTGAGTTGGTTGTGTTAAAATTCAGGTTAGGAGGTTGTTTATTTCTAACCTGGCTAGTGTGGGCAGAAAATTTCTCATTCTGAATGCACGTTCCTGGCAACAAAATATGAATGAAGAGATCAGCTCAAAGGGTTCAGTCTATACTAGCCTGGTTCAGCCCTCTTTCACAGATGCTTGGCTACATGCTCGCATATTTCTTTCTCTCCTCTGCGAACATATACATAGATGTTATCTGTCACTGCAAGATCATCACTGTATTAGGACTTTCTAGTCTGTCAGACTGTTTGTAGAATGCAGGCTTATTTTCTACAAAGGTTGGAAGGGTTGTGCAATGGGCAATGCAACGGCCCTTGACCAGAGAGGTTTACTTACTGGCTGAAGTAACGTAATTTGTCTCATTTGTTCCTGTGTGGTGTTGGGAAAACCTTGGCTTATGGACAGCCTCTGACAACGGTCACTTTCTGTTTAGTTTGTTGATAGGGTATTTGTCATCTAGCATCTTTTTTTGGGTACTCCACAGTAGCAGCAGCTCACCCCCTTCGCAGACGCAAAAGGTCTTTTAATTCCAAGCAACAGGGACAAAGTCTATCGTAAACAAGGATGTGGTGTGGAAAGGGAAGCAGAGAGGAGACCTGTGCTGTTTCATACCCCTTTGAGAGGAACAGAATTGAACAAAGTCACCCAATTCACTTGCCCTTGATAGGACAGCCCCATCAGCATACTTCTGTCCTCGGGTCCATCCTGATGACGATCACAAAAATAGAGCTGAATTTCTTTCTTCTAAGGATCAAGAATTAGGCTTCTTCCGGGCAGACTGTCTTTTCTCTGTCCTATCCCTTAGATCTATGTCGATGTATCCCTCAGTTGTGCCACCTTCTTAAGATATAGTTTCCCCAAGTGTTTGGCTTCCAGGCTAATGGCAAGCATTTTTAACCTTCTCTGTGGCAGTGGGGATGCTGATCTTTCAGCCGCTTGGCTTAATATGGGTTACTTCATGGGTTTAAACTGTAGAATGCTCTGCAGATACAAGTAAAGTTGGTACTTTGAACACATTCGCTACTACTAAATGCATAGCACCCTGAAGAACATAGTCCTAAGGATCTCAGCATATGCACTCAGATTTAGTGGGTACTGTACCTTTGCTGCATTTCCATACAGCAGCACTTATGCTTTGGCCTTGACAAGGAGGGGAAAAAGTATTTCTGTTAGTCTCTGGTAACTGTTTGTACACTACGGTGTTGAGGACCTCTGAGATACCCACAAGAAACATGATAATTTGGCTTTCAGAGTAGGGTTTGAAATGAAAGTAAACAAAACATGCAGTGCTCCGACACTAAGTAACCAAATCCAAAGGTAAAAGAAATCCAAAATAAGAACGTTTTTTTTCCAACTACTGCTGTATATCCTGTGCACTAAATGATGTGCAGGGGCTGTGTGTCTGTGGGGACAGTGAGTGTATGCTGTAGTAGCCTTGACAGCCTAATCCAACTTTACAAAGGTGTTGGATTAAGGCTGCTCAAGCAATTTAAGTTCTGGCATTTCTGTGCCAGTTTTTAGAGTTTGACCTTGCATTTTTTTCAGAACTGGTATTGGCAGGAAAACAGAAGCCAACAGAAGCCAAACAGGCTGTCAGGCTCTCAGGTCCTGAGATAATTTGCTTGTGGTCACATTTTCAAAAGTATACAAGAGCTCCACTTTCCACAGCTTCTTCTGGCAGCTAAGGAGCCTCAGCAATTTCAGGAATAGGACTGCTTTTCTAAATTCACATATCTACCTTTAGGCCTCCAAATCTATCGGTGTAGGCCTTTTCACGCAACATTTAAGTGGAGGTCTCCATGTCATGTCTAACAGAGCTGCCAAACGGCTGGCAAAGACAAAACAGTTTGATGATGTCTTCCTGTTGGACATCATGTTGGATCAAAGCGGAGCTGATGTATGTTTTCTTATCTAAGTGGATGTTTGAGAGAATGAGAAGGCATGGGAATGTGAAGAGTTGCATAGTTTGCATAGCTGCTGCTTCTTTTATGTCTATCCTGAAAAGGGCTGGAGAGGGCTTGTTTCTGAACATTCATCTATGTATGGACAACTTGTTTAAAAGGAAGAAATTCAGGATAAATATGTTTCTGGTAACACATACACTCCACTAAAACATCTCTATGCATGTTACAAATCCAGGAGTGGTAAAACAGCACTCCTGCAACAAGCTGTAGATTGTGACAAGGGCCAGAGTTGGTGCTCTCATAGACATCTGCTTCTCAGGGCAGCGAGTCATATGCTGGCCGTTATTTCAGCACCGGGTCAGTAGACCACTGTAAGTGGGAAGTTAGCTATTCTTCATTGCATTTTTTGTGAGTCACTTGTCTTACAAATAGTGTTCTGAGTTTTGAATGTCTACCTGCTGCCCCAGTGTGAGTTCATCTTGTTATATACAACTTTGAGCAGCTTTCCAGTGGAGGAGAAATTGCAGACTGGATCTACAGTTCAACAGAGCACTTGAGCTCTATAGCCAGTTATTCTGGGATTAGTGCCATTGGCTCACTCTACTATTTCATTGCTGGAAATTGAGCCTTTTCTGTTTTCCAGTTGTTTAATGGTACTTCTGTTAACCTGTTGATCCACCAAACTGTTCCACTTCCAGGAAAAACTGCAACTATCCTTTGCATTTTTCAGGATTGCTTGCTAAGAAAGCTGTTGAAGCTGGTTTGACAGTGAAGCCATACATTAAAACTAGCCTGTCCCCAGGAAGTGGGGTTGTCACTTACTACCTGAGGGAGAGTGGAGTTATGAGTTACCTTTCCCAACTAGGGTAAGAGTGCTTTTCTTACTGTTGTCCTACGGCTGCTTAACTAAAAGCATTGACAACAAGTGATGCAATAGAATGACTATTTCTCTGTACAGCTTAAAATATATGGCAGGTACCCTGCGGCATGATCCTGCATGAGTTAACGCATTGCTTTTGTGCTGTCTGACTTTGTGCAAATGAGAGAGAAGGCCTGTTGCCTGCTCTAGTTTCTTGAAGACTCATATTCTTAAGTGGGAAAATGGGTTATTTTTCAAGACCGATGTTTTTAAATAGCATGAATGACACTACATTGTTGTTCATCTTGCTAGGTAAAACGTTTCCCAGATCTTCATTCTGTGTGCACGGACAGTCACTGCAATGATAAGAATTGAGCATTCTCAAAAACACTGTTTCCGTCAGCAATTCATTTGTTAAAACAGTACATCTTCTGAAAGTAACCCTTGCCAACTGCTAAGGGTTTAAATGTCTTGCTCCAAAATAGCCTGTTGTTCGCTGATGATTTTTGTGGTCTGTTTAGGTTTGATGTGGTGGGTTATGGCTGTATGACATGTATTGGCAATAGTGGACCCCTACCAGAGCCTGTTGTTGAGGCCATTACACAGGTATGCAGCTTATAGCTGTGCAGCTTATTTAGGTAAGATGTTCTCTGTTCTGTGCTGTGTTATACTGTGCACTAACTCCTCCTAGCTGTGTGCAAAGTAAATTCAGTCTATATTCTCTTTTTTGTGGGAAGTGCTTTGGGATTGTTTGGAAGGAGACAGTTCTGTGACTGTCCAGTCATTGATATTGCAGCATGGTGCAGCTCCACAGACCTGCTGGGTGTGTGAAGATTGCAAGCACCTCTGCTACCTTTGTCTCAAACTCTTTCTTACAGGGAGACCTCGTAGCGGTGGGTGTATTATCTGGCAATAGGAATTTCGAAGGACGTGTCCATCCCAACACCCGTGCTAACTACCTAGCCTCCCCGCCACTGGTAATAGCCTATGCAATTGCAGGAACTGTCCGGATCGACTTTGAGAAAGAGCCTTTGGGTAAGACAGTGTCAGGGTGCTTCTTTTCACAGTTTATAAACTGAATTGGTTGGAATTGAGCTCTTGAGAAACATTTGTCCTAGGGAGGTGCTTCAAATGACTGAGTACCTCTGGGATACAAAGCATGCGATTGTTAAGAAACAGAGCAACAAGGACGCTTATGACGGAGAAGGGGGGAAGCGAAGCCTGACCAGTATTCTAATTCCACAGAGGTATCTTTTTGGTTATATCTGGGTGGTAGTCTCTTATGAGCAACCTGATGTAGTAGACTTCCTTTGAGCAAGTAGTTCAGCTAGATAACCCTCAAAGATCCTTTCCAACCTCAGTTATTCTATAAATTATTCTGGAAGGCCATTTGAAATCACAAAAGAAGATGTATGTACAGGCATCATGAAATTTATGAGGCCCTCTTCTGTCAGACCCCTGTAGGGGAAATATAGTGTGTCTCACAAGTGTTGACAAGGTTAGAAGGAACACATAGCTAAAGGACACCATTCTAAACTTTTTCTTTCTTTCTTAATGGAAAACTTGCAACAAACATAACAATACCATTTTCTACAGGAATAAATGCTTCAGGGAAGAAGATTTTCCTGAAAGATATCTGGCCAACAAGAAATGAGATTCAGGCTGTTGAGCGTCAGTTTGTTATTCCTGGGATGTTCAAGGAGGTCTACCAAAAAATAGAGGTGAATTAATTCCCTGGGCAGTGCTTTCATTGATGTGCTGTGCTATTCTGATGTTGTTAAATAAGCTGGTCTTGATAATGAAACAAACCTTTTCCTTCTGTTGCTGTTGCTTCTCTTCTGACAAGTATTCAAATGAGATTATTTTTTTTTAAGTGGTTTCTGGTTAATTAATTGGTTCTTACAGGAAGTTGTGTCCTGAAAATTGCTCATTAATGATTTTTTTAATGTAACGTATAGTTTATGTGTTTTAAACAGTCATCACAGGCTGATATTAGAAAGTGAGATATTCCAGCTGCACAGATGTTTGGTTTTTTTCACCTGACAAAATTAATTTGCATTACTTAATAGCATTAACATCAGAAAAAAACTCGTACTTGGTAATGCTTTCATGCAAGCCTTTCTCAGGTGTTGAAACAAAATATTCTTAAGGCTTACGTGTTAGGAAAGCTTCTTAAGATTAATGATAAATACACTTGAGAATTATAATGTGTTATCTGGGTACATAATACAGGTTATTGTCAGAAAACTGGATGAGCAGCTCTTATTTTGTAATGAAGTGAGGGTTCGCCTAATTCTTTTAATAGATAGAATCATTTAAAAAAAAAAACCAAACATAATGTATATTGTCATAATAATTTCACAAAGTGATTTAAGAGGTACACAAGGCTTTTGCTGAAGCCCAATGTGTAATTTTACCTGGATTCTGAAGTAATTCCATTGCTTCTGAAAACTTAGAAATCAATGTGGTGGTTTTGTGTGTTTTTCAGACAGTAAACAAATCTTGGAATGCCTTAGATGCTCCTTCAGATAAACTATATACTTGGAATCCCAAGTCAACTTACATCAAGTCTCCACCTTTCTTTGATGGTCTGGTATGTGCATGCTGCCCTTTTGAATCAAGCCAAAGTGTGTAGTGACCTTGACTAATGTGAAGGGCAAAGCAAAGCCACTTCAGGGGGCCTGGAAGCATCCATCATAGCCTATTGAGGCCTTGGTTCTCAAATGTTAGAACTACACTATTGTATTAATTTTAATACAAAGGCATGAGTGAATCTGAAAACTGTAAGGATTCTCTGTCACTTCAGGGCTTTTGAAAAGTCTCCTTTTCCTTTTGAGCTGAAATACTTTTAAATAGTCACAAAAGTGAGGTAAAAGGACAGGAAACAAAACCTACAGCTCTGCCTGCCTGCGTTTTGCACCACTTCAGTGTTCAGATTGCTGTTTCAGTACCATTTAAAAGCAAATCCAGATTTCAATGTATGCAGATTTCTAGGAATCTTGGATTTTTCATCTGTGTTCATGCATGTACCACAGGAAGCCTCAGCTAATGTTTTTGCCTCATCTGTTTTCTTCATGCATGACCTTCCTGATAGACAGCCAGGACATCATCTTTTATTCAAGAACGTAAACATTTTTAATAGGGTTGGATTTTTTTCTTTCTTCTAATTTATATAGAAAAGGAGACTTTATTTTGCAATTTGCACTTTTGAGAAAGGTAAAGGAATTCTGTGTCATATTTTAATGATTTTGCTTGTATTTTTGGTGGTTTAGACTTTGGCTCTTCAGACCCCAAAAACAATAGAAGACGCTTATGTCCTGTTGAGTTTTGGGGATTCTGTGACAACTGACCACATATCTCCAGCTGGGAATATAGCAAGAAATAGTCCTGCAGCCCGTTACTTGACCAGCAGAGGGTAAGCACTATTTCTTGTTCTTTTTATAAATTGGGAAGGGGATACAAGCCACAGCTACTATACTGTGTTACAGGCACACATCTGCTGTCCGTTCACATATGCTTGTATTCCTTGGTGGATGCCCGGAGAATATATAACAGAAGAAAGAAAAGCATTTCTTTCTCTGCTCTTTCAGCAGCTCTGACCAAGTGTAAGAACTTGCGTAGAGTGTGCACATCTATTACACTGGAGAGCTGAAGACCTTTGTATGGAGAGAGGGGCAGAAGATAACTTTCAGGCTAGTTTTTGCAGTAATTCTATTCATAAATAATGAAATCAGGATTTGTCTCCCTATTGAAGCAAAATGATCATGGTCCTTAATGTGAAAAGTTGGTTGTTCTCACTTCTGCTAGCACGTGCAACTATTTCATAGATCTAGGCTATCAGGAGCTATTAGAACATCCAGAAGTTTAGGTTTCAGTGCAGCTGTGAAACCTGTCAAAGGTATTGTTGTTGGGAGTCCAAATTGCTGTGAAACTTTGGTCTCTTTCTATGGCCAGCCTGTCAGCTTAGTACTCTGGGTTCAACTTAAGGCAAGACAAGGACTTGCTGAGTTGCCCTGTTCAGTCTTCACGGATAATATAATACATTTATTCTCTGGTTTAGTACTTCTTGCAGCTTCAGTGGTGTTTTGAGGAACAGCACTGACGTTATTTAAAAAAAAATACTTTCACTAGACCTACTAATTCTGGAGAGGAAATCAATTCAACTAGTGTGATCTACTAAAAACTATCTGCTCTGGACTCTTTGTCCCTCTTCTATCAGTCTCTTTGAAATCTAAATAGTCTTACACGCATTACAAAACAGATGTTGTGTGTCATAGCTACTGTTTGGATGTAGCCCAATGCAAACAGTCCAATTTTCTGTCACATTCCAGCACGTGTTTTGTTTACTGGTTAGGCTGGAGTGTCCCCTCATTCCCCTATCTCTGCAAATGAACTTTTTCTTCTCTAGTTCTAACTTGCAGGAGGGGCTCTCTCTGCAGTTTGGATGTTTAGCACAGTGGTATCTACCTTTGTTCAAAATGCTGTGGTGATACAAATAATGAGGAGGATTTTCATTAGCCAGCTATTAAGAATGGAATTGTATTGCGTCTTCTGAGCTAACACAAGCTCTGTCCTTGCATCACTCAGATACTGTTTTCTGGGGCAAGGGATGAGAATACTGTGGAAGCTGCTTTCTGTGACCAAGCTGTAGGCAGGCTTCGATTTTTTTAATTATTTTTTTTTCCCTTTAAAAAAAATCTTAAGTGTAGAAGTATCAGCTAACTGGATGCTACTGCCATGGTGGGAACCATGTACATACCTGCCTCAGAAATACCAGTTTGTTACTTACTTTTCTTAAAGCACAGGGTGCTTCAGTCTAAAAAAAACAGTTTCCTTTTTCCTTTGTTTTCTTTTCCCTTAATAGCCTGACTCCCCGAGAGTTCAATTCTTACGGCTCCCGCAGAGGGAATGATGCTGTCATGGCCAGAGGAACATTTGCAAACATTCGCTTGGTGAACAAATTTATTGATAAACAAGGACCTCAGACCATCCATTTCCCTTCTGGGGAAACTGTAAGTACACACGCTACTCTAAACTGAGGCTCATTGACAGTAGAGTGGATTACTACTGGCTTTCCTTCTTACAGCTTAGGTCATTTACTTAAGTGCCTTTTAAGTAAAGCTAATGAGGGGACAGGAGCTGTATTGACCTGGGGAAGCAGGTCAAACATACCTATGTAGTATGGTGCTACCAGTCATATCAGTAGAGAGTATGACCACTGTAGAAGTGGTAATGGAAGGCACAGGTTTGTGTTGGGAGTGAGATCAGGCGAGAAGCCATAAAGGACTGTATGGTTAATATCCTTAAACATCCTGTTTGGCAGAAAGCGCAGGCTTCAGCTACTTATGTGGGGACACTTTTTCCTTTGTTTCCCTGGAACTGTGATTCCACCTCCAAAAGGTGTATAAAGTGTTTGGCATTTTCATTCCAGCTGGATGTGTTTGATGCTGCAGAAAGATATAAGCAGGCTGGCCATCCTCTGATTGTGCTGGCTGGGAAGGAATATGGTGCAGGAAGTTCCAGAGACTGGGCAGCTAAAGGACCATTCCTCTTGGTGAGTAACTACAGTAAACTAGGAGGACAGTACTTAAAAGTGCATTATTTGTCAGGAAGACTAGCTTACGAGCAACATCCTGGATAGATCATTCTCACCTTTGGTAGCAAGAGCGATTTTGAAATCTCAGCTGCCTCCAACAGCCACAGCAGAGTTGCAAAAGCTGTTTAAATATTAATAGATCCTGTTCAGACTGGAAGCCTTGACTAATCTTCAGCTAGAAATCCACAAGGCTACACCAGAAAGGCCACTTTCTTTACTTCTGCTTCCCATAACCCAGTAAACCTTCTGTCTGCTTCCAGGTGCCTCCTTCAGCTCACTTAACAGGGAAGATAGAAAGTGTAAGAGAAAATAGTATCGTTGAAAATGAAATTTAGCATGGCTTCACCATGCAGGTTGCAGGGATGTTTATTAGTATTGTTACAGGAGCATAATAGAAATCCACATACAGTGAAATATGTTTCATTCATTGTCTGTCCTGTCCTACACTGTTTACCAGCCTGAATTCTGATGGAAGCTTTCTTGGTGTGCAATTTGAGAAGGCAAGTGTGTGTATTATTTAACAAAGATTAGGAGAGTTGGTGTTTAAGATTACATTTGTCTAAATTGTTGGGGTTTTTTTCCCAGTGGTGATTTTTTTGTATTAACATGTAAAAATTTAGAAATTAATTAAAATGCATCCTGGCCTTGTAGTGTAGGAGGGCAACACTGAACTAGTGAGAGTTACGGACATGACTAGTGGTGCTCTATGTGAGACACATTAAAGAAGGATGCAGAATTCCTGAGAAAGAGTATGTAATTTTTTGACAATCAGACGTCTTTTAAAGATGTTTGAAAGTTAACATATAATCAAGTCCGCTGTCAGACAGACCTGCTGACTCTACCAGTAGCTGGTAAATGAAATGGAGTGGACCACAAATGTGTCAGTTTCCCTCCTGTTTGCACAGAAAGACTATCAGGAACCATGAAGGTAACTATACTTGTTGTGTATTTCCCAGGGTG
This sequence comes from Chroicocephalus ridibundus, assembly GCF_963924245.1. Classification (NCBI taxonomy): domain Eukaryota; kingdom Metazoa; phylum Chordata; class Aves; order Charadriiformes; family Laridae; genus Chroicocephalus; species Chroicocephalus ridibundus. The sequence goes on from NC_086316.1 coordinate 16,645,239, forward strand.
TCAAGGCTGTGCTTGCTGAAAGTTATGAGAGAATTCATCGAAGCAACCTAGTAGGGATGGGAGTGATTCCTCTGCAGTATCTACCTGGAGAGGATGCAATGACTTTAGGACTCACTGGACGGGAGCGTTACACAATTATCATTCCTGAAAAACTAAAACCACAGATGAAGGTCCAGATCAAGGTATGAGACACCTAAGGAATTAATTTTCTGAATCACTGTAATGTCACTCAAAATTAACAGTCTGTTCAAGCAATGTGCTTTTACATGGCAGTAAGCTCCTCTCACTTGAAGAAGGGGGAAGAATTAAGATGGTGAAGGGAGCGAAAACAGTAATTGTAATAGGGTTTTGCTATGATGGGATATAAAAGCAACATGTCTAAACTGCTTTATTTAGCACAAAGCAGTCCTGTGTTTTGGACCAGTCTTTCAAAGCACACTATGCATTTTTCTGTCTCACTTAAATATCTGAAGCACAATAAAAAGTGAACTGTAAGTATGAAATTAAATAAGTTAAACTAAATTATTTAAATTAATTTAAAATTAAAATAATTAATTGAATGCTGCAATATACAATATTCTGTCAGTTGAATCTGATCTAGTTAAAGATGTCCCTGCTTACTACAGGGGGGTTGGACTAGATGACCTTTAAATGTCCCTTCCAACCCAGCACACCCTATGATTCTATGAATTGTCAAAGTGAAGGCTAAGCATACCCAGCATAAAATCTAGTTAAGCTTCAAGCCCTGTATTTGAAAGACTGCTTTTTGTCTAGCTTTGCCTCCAAACCTATGCCCTTTTTTAAAAAATATTAGCATCTAGAATAAAAAATTTGTTTATTCTTTATTGGAACATCTGTGTAACTGACTTATTTAATAGTATCAAAGTCTGCTTTTTTTATTGTGGTTAGCAAAACAATCTACTTATTGCATGTTCATTTAATGCAGGTGGTCTACCTGGATTAGCTTCTAACGACAGTTGTTTATATGTGCCTCACTAACTGCCCTGATATAAGGGCTTATATCTAGGGCTTATCTAAGGGCTTATCTCTAGGCTTATATCAACAATAAACCTAAATGAGGCAAGCCGGGAAATACAGTGCAAGAAGACTCCATAGTGTGTTTATTATGGTTTATTTTAAACTACTTTCCTCCTGAGCAGCTGGCTGTAGTCTAGTGTGGAAAGAAATACTGATGTCCAGTGCCTGTTCACTTTAGCTTTCTATCACAATTGCTTAATAGTCTTTATTTTACTATGATGTCATGTGAGACAGGGAAAGTTCTGCTGCTTGAATGACTTTCTTTGACCCTAACAGCTGGATACTGGGAAAACCTTTCACGCCATCATGAGATTTGACACTGACGTGGAGCTCACTTACTTCCACAACGGCGGCATTCTGAACTACATGATCCGTAAAATGGCATCCTAATCAAAAACATTAAGCAAAAACGTCCAGGTACAAGCCTGCTTCTGGTGAGCGCAATAAAACTACGGTAATCATAGATTTGAAAGTGTGAACCATAAAGTGAACAGTTTTTTTCATGGATTGTATTAGAAGGCTTGTTTACAATGCTGAATTATTCTGTGTATGAGGAAACTGGACACACTTGCCCAATTAAAGTGAACAGCATTTATTATTTGGTTTGTATGGTGGTTGGCTTGACTTACCTTAGAATACAGTGCAAAAGTCATTAAAATACTGCTGGAATCTGTGGAACTGTTGAAGATGATGTGCTGATTTCATATATTTTGTCCATTTAGTTTGACTCTGAAGTTAAGTTCTATGCTCATATCAGTGGTCCAAAAATTAACTGACAGTATAAAAAAATAACTTTTATTTCTTCCTGATTACCTGATATTGACATGCTTTCTTATTCAGTTGACCAGAATCTGAATCTAATACTGAAATTAATTATTTAGCTGTTTGTTTATTCTAAAAAATGTGAACTTTGTTGTTTAAAATCTACGCCTTTGTTCAAAGGTGGACCTATTGGGGATAATATTTCTAATGGATAAAATTAAATTTATTTTCAAAAAGTTTTTGGTGCATTTTGTCATGTTATCTTTAGTACCAAGATGTACAACAAAGCTTTGTATTTAAACCCTTCTCACTGTCCCTGTAGGAGCAGAGTCATACAAGTTTTGACTTCTTGTATTTTAATTCTTGTTTCTTTGAATAATCCTCATGAGACAGGATGAATACAAATACTGTGAGACAATGGCAGTCTTTTGTAACCCAACAGAATTCTACTGTGATGTATTTCCCTCTGTTTTGTGTCCTCAAGAAGGCAATCTATCAGAACTTCAGGATCCTCGTCTGCAATTTTTATGGCTGTTAGCAACCAATGATTACAGTAATGCATTCATTAAAGTCAGCAACTGCCAAATCCACAATACGACATGAATCTAGTTACAGTGATAACAAATATCCTTTTACTCAGAGATAAACAAGGTTATAGTACCAATTCTTACTCTCTCATTTAGAGCAACTGGCACAACAATTAGCATAGTGGAGAAATTCATTCAAAGTAACCTCCTAATGTATTTTTTGTGCAGTTGGCTCCATCTGGATGTGGAAAAAAATAATGAAATTAGTTCTGAAACAAGTCAAGAGGCTTAAGGAGGGGACAGAGATGGCACTGTTTCTGCAACAGGCTATTCTTGCTTGATTACAACAAACGGAGTTTCTCTAGCAAGTCCAGCGGAAGCCCACTAAGATGTTGCAAAGTCTGGAGCATCTTCCATGATCATCAAGCCAAGAGAAGACCTAGTATTTTTGGAGGGGAGGCATTATCCAACCATAAATCATCTTTATCCACTGTTCTGTGTTTCCTTTTTGGAAGCAGCTATAAGAAAGAACAGCAAAGTTACTAGGTAAAAACTAAGCACAGAGTACGTTACTGTAGGACTAAGGTTGAGGCTTTCACAGTAAAGGACATGGACTGGGGTGGAACGTGAAGCAGTGCTTAAAAAGTTGTTTTGCTTTTAATGCCACATAACACTGTTTAAAAGAACACCACAAATCTCCCTGACTAGGGTTTATGTAGTTGAAATCATTTTTGTGATCTGCGTTAGGTTCCTGTTCAAGGTGGTTTGTTTTCTTCAGAGTTCAGGTGTTTCAGACATACAATTTTTCTACATATTTGCCTCAGTGCACTATCAAGTATATAAAGTGAATGGAAAACACATTTTAAGATTAAGCTGGTTGCAGATATGTAGAATCATTAACAATGTTTCATAACTGTGTGTGTAGCAATTTCTGTTTTTCTGAGAGAAGTCTGGGATCTGGGTGGGGAGGAGGGATTTAAACACACTAATGCCTGGACTTTGTTCCAATTCTAGATCAGCTCTGACATGAAATCTGCAGAATTAATATAAGTGTCCCGAGAGCTTTCAGGTGACAATTCATGAGACAGGACATCAGGGTAAATGCTAATCACCATCTAAATTAAGCCTTCATCCACTTTACAGGGCGCTGCCTTGTTCCCTTGGGGCTTGTTCAGTTAAGCGACACATAGAAACATGTCCATTCTGCAACTTCAGCAACAGCAACCTGATGAACATGCAGTGACAGCAGAAAACAGTGCTACCATTTCAATCCAGAAGATGCCTCCCCCAGGAGGGCTCTATGAAGCCCTACTGCTTTTCTCAGACTCTGGCAGAAGCATTCACTATTAAAGATGAATTTAAAAGATGCAGTATCTTTCTTGCAGAAAAGTTACTGGAAAGATGTCTTAATTTTCTATATACCAAATTCCCTAGAGCATTAAAAGTAATTTGTAAAAAGCTTTAAAAGTAGCTAAAGTAGTGCTTAAAGTGTCACTGTGCATAAGCGATGTTGTCTGCATGGAGGTACAATCCAACCAGAAGTTACCAGTAACAAAGAAGATTCTGATTCACACAGAAATGCTTGAAGTTGTGGCTTGTCACCTAAAACTAGACGTTTATTTAGTCATTCAACTTGATTTTGTTTTTTCAGACCAACTTCATAACAGCAAGGATTAAGGTCTAGATGCTTAGGCACTTGTTTGTCCATGCTTATATTAAAACTTCTAGTGAAATATTTAATCAGATAGATAGCAAATTTTTTTTAGTGGACATATTAGCCTTTTTTAATCTAACTAGATGCTGATGAGGGGCCTAGAACAAGATTTTTTTTCTACATGGAAATAGATCATCCACTGTTTCAGCTTAGTGGAGTAGGATGCCGAGTTCAGCTGGACATTTCTTCATCAAAATTCTTCAAAGAAAAATTAATATTTTTCCATTTCTGAAAATCCATTGGTGTCCCAGTTTCAGCATCCTCTACTACAAAGCTTTTAATTTTGATCACTGGTAGATTATCAAATGTCTTGTACTTCACAGTGATTCCCCAGTCATGCTGGCAACTAGTATTTTGGCAATGCATCTTGCTTTTTTTCTCAAAACAATCAAACTGGATTGCTTTATGGTGAGGCTTTGTTATGTAGCGCTCCTTGAATGCCTCTCCTAGGACAGTGTGATGCGATTCCTGAAACAACACAGGACAGAAATGCTTAACAGTAAAAACACCATTCCTTTCCCTCCTCCCCCCCCAACTTTATTAAATATATAGGCTGAACTATGACAGAACTCAGTTTGTAGAGATTATTTGCAGAGTACTGACCAAAAACTCATTTTGAAGAATTTTCTGAACTCTCAGGTCTATTTTCACAGGTATCAGCAAAAAATGGAGTAATAGCCAGAAGTGCATGTTAGATATCCCATGTTATTTGTAAAAGAACCATAACTAGGTTTTCACAAGGCTGAACTATTCCCAACTCCTCACCCACGGACCTTCCCTATGCACAGGAGCAGTGAACTCCATCTATGTTCCAAAAACAGCTGGTAAAAACAAAACAAACAAACAAAAAGATTTCCTTGATTAAAAAGGGAAGTGCCTGAAGGCAAACACTCTGTAACGCTCAGCTATGGCCTGAAGTCCCTTATCACATCACAACTGCACTTTTCAGAGTAGTACAAATAGAAGCAGCTTCAATTTCAGAACTAGAAAGGCTCAAAGTGCCCAGAAAAGGCTCTCTTTCATGATCACCACTTTCCATGTGTGAAGTATTGGCTTCTTGGGCCTACAGAGAAATTCTTCAAGTTCAGAAAGAGTGCAATAAAAATGTCCCCATGAGATACATAGAAGCAATGTGAACTACCTAAACAATGAGAAACAAAGTAATGTTGAAAAATTAAAGGGCTCCTCTTGTAAAACCATGGTTTGCCTTACCTATCAAAACTGAAAACTGGCCTATAAGCCAAGGAGCTAAACAGTGAGCTGATCTCAGTACTTTGTACACATAATTTTCAGTCAACAGAAATGGTGGGAGAAATCTCTCAGCTGCAGGAAGACTTCCAGTCTTATGCTAATTAGGAAAGTAAAAATCCAGCAGTTATACTAGTAGGTTATGTCATTGAAGATTACATAGTTTTCCACAAAATTCATCAATTTCTAGCAGAAGGGGGTTCAGGAAAACTGAAGTGATTCCTGTCATATCACATGTTTGCACACGTTGGACATCACCAAGAATACTTGATATACAATATCTATGCAATACATAATACATATCAAAATTTTTTTCTGCTCCATTTTGCACAAAATAGCCTACTTTCCACACTGATAATCAATGTTGTTAGTTCAATAAGGCTGACTTCCCTGGTGTTCATGGGTGTAAGCTTCCATACAGAGACATACCTTTATAATTCTGATGTCATCTGTACTGCAGGCATACGCTTTGCATTTTCCACACAGAAGATTTTTTTTCCCTTCCATTACCTTAGGTCTTGTTTCTTTCTTCCTGGAATCTCGTAATACCTTTTCCTTCATTTGCAGGTCATGTATCTTTAATAAATAAATAAAAATCAAGATCATTGTGAAATGTAGAGAAGCCCCAATGTCTGTCTAAACACGACTCGGGATATGTAACATCTGGGAATCTATTACTTAAAAGCAAACAAACAAAACGTGCCTTGTTCTAGCAACTCATACCAAAAACAGAACATGGTACATTTGTCAGGTTAAGAATGCAAGGCTAGAACACGACTACAAAATGGACAGCATTTATGCTGTCTGTTCCTTCCCCTCCTCTATCCCACTATGGCCCCTTTGGTCGTAACACTATTAAGTCCTTGTGAAGACTAAGTCATGGACACTCCCTATAGCAGAAATAGCTATAGGAGAAGATCACCATTTGGAAAGTAGGCTCCAGAGACCACAGAAATTGCACACAGAGAAAGAGGCAACAGCCACAGCCTGGAGCTGGGAACCTGCAGCTCATGCAGAAGCAGAATCCTCTGAAAAGAAGCAGGAGCAGCCAAACCAAGCCTCAGAGGTGGGAGAAGAAACTTCACAAAGGCTAGAGGGTCTTGGACATCCTTTGTTGCACAGCTCAGTCTCTTGCCTGGAAACACGAGGTGATCTGCAAAATCCACAGGGATATCGCAGAACTCTGTACAAAGCCTTTTTATTTATAGTGGCTGCCACTGGCTTATTTCAGTCTTCTCTGGGAAATTTGTTACAAAGGTCTAGGAAGATGAAATCATAGACTCATTTAGGTTGCAAAAGATCTTTAAGATCATCCTGTCCAACCACAAACAATACTGCCAAGCCCCACTACCCACATCCCCAAGCATCACGTCTACATGTATTTTAATTACCTCCAGGGATGGTGACTTAACCACTTCCCTGGGCAGCCCGTTCCAATGCTTGACAACCCTTTGGGTGAAGAATTTTTTCCTAATATCCAATCTAAACCTTCCCTGGTGCAATTTGAGGCTGTTTCCTCTCATCCTATCACTTGTCACTTGGGAGAAGAGACCGACCCCCACCTCTCTACAACCTCTTTTCAGGTAGTCATAGAGACCGAAAAGGTCTCCCCTCAACCTCCTTTTCTCCAGGGTAAACAATCCCAGTTCCCTCAGCTGCTCCTCATAAGACTTATGCTCTAGACCCTTTGCCAGATTCATTGCCGTTCTTTGGATGTGCTCCAGCACCTCAATGTCTTTCTTGTAGTGAGGGGCCCGAAACTGGACACAGTACTTGAGGTGTGGCCTCACCAGTGCCTAATACAGGGGGACAATCACTTTCTTAGTCCTGCTGGCCACACTATTCCTGATATAAGCCAGGACTGACCCATGATCAAAAAATGCAAAATTCTGCCAGCGACACTAAGCTCAGACACGGGTGTTGATGTGATGGCTCTTCCTGTTTCTTCCCTCATCATTCCCTGCAACTGGAAGGACAGAGGAGAACAGTACTTCTGCTGCAGATTCCTTAACCAGTCATCCCAAGACTCTGAAGTCTCTCTTGATTGCCCTCAGACTTCTTGTTGCAACTTCATTGCTGTCTACATGAAAAATCAATAATGGGTAATAATTCTAGGGCTGTACTGGAGTAGGAAGTCTTCTCTTCACGTCTTTAACCCAGGCTCCATAGAGGCAGCAGACTTCCCTGAGAAGTGGGTCTGGTTGGCATATTGGGCCTTCTGTGTCCCTCAGGAGTTTCCTATGACAATGACCCATCTTTTTTTCTTTGTGGAAGTGGTTTTGACACATGGCATGGGCTGACATGACCTTGGTGACACCTCTAAGCTAGATGAACCATTGTCCTTGTCATTGTTTGGTTGCACTTGCAGAGCCTTGTACCTGTTATGCAAGAGCACCTGGGAAGGTGGGGTGGTCATGGAGCAGACGTGCCTGCTGTGCCAGGCAGGAATCTACCTGACCAAAATTCTGTCATTAGCTTAGCCTGAGACATCTCTTGCATGTCACCTCAGCACCAGAAGTTCTTGACACTTCCTTCCACACTCATGATGTTTTCTGATCTGGTAAGTGTGCAGCACACAGCAGGGTGACTGTCAAGCACTGGATGTGTGCTGAGGTGTTCTACTACGCTTGTTCATCTACCAGACATCGCTTGAAGCAAAGATGAACCGTACTGTACACTGTACAAAAGAAGTCACCAGCAGAAGAGAATGTACAAACCCAAATGTCATCCTATTACTGTCCCAGGCATTCATTTCTTGAAATCTCCCAGAAACCACTGCTCTGAAATCAACAAGCACTTGACATGATGACAAACAACTTTAAGAAAAGCACTTGTACTGACCTGCAGCAAAGATAAAGTGCTTCTGAACATGAATATGGATAGACATATTACCACCATCTGCATAGTTTCCCATCTTCCTGTCCACTATCCCAAGCACACACAGCAATATTTTCCTTTCAGTGGACAAAATAGCTTATATTTTATTTCTAAGCTCAGAAGTTTATATAAATTCTACCTTTACTTCTAAGTTTTTTACAGTTACAGTACAGATGAACTTCTGCAAGCTAGCACTACACACTATCTCTTCTCTGCTGATCTAGCCTTGGTCTGAAATCAAATACAGTGAAGACTTTCCTCAGGTTATCATTTGGTCCTAGACAGGCTGATATAGATTATCCAGTCCTCTTCAATGTATTCATCAATGACCTCGATGAGGGGATAGAGTGCACTCTCAGCAAGTTTGCTGATGACACAAAGCTGGGGGCAGTGGCTGACACACCAGAAGGCTGTGCCGCCATACAGAGAGACCTGGACTGGCTGGAGAGTTGGGCGGAGAGGAACCTTATGAAATTCAACAAGGGCAAGTGTGGGGTGCTGCACCTGGGGAGGAATAACCCCATGCACCAGTACAGGTTGGGGGCTGACCTGCTGGAGAGCAGCTCAGCTGAAAGAGACCTGGGAGTCCTGGTGGACAACAGGATGACCATGAGCCAGCAATGTGCCCTTGTGGCCAAAAAGGCCAATGGCATCCTGGGGTGCATCAAGAAGAGTGTGGCCAGCAGGTCGAAGGAGGTCATCCTCCCCCTCTCCTCTGCCCTGGTGAGGCCGCATCTGGAGTACTGTGTCCAGTTCTGGGCTCCCTGGTTGAAAGAGGACAGGGAACTGCTGGAGAGGGTGCAGCAGAGAGCTACCAAGATACCAAGATGATGAGGGGACTCAAACACCTCTCTTATGAGGAAAGACTGAGGGATTTGGGTCTCTTCAGTCTGGAAAAAAGATGGCTGCGGGGGGATCTTATCAACACTTATAAACACTTAAAGGGTGGGTGTCAGGAGGATGGGGCCAGGCTCTTTTCAGTGGTGGCCGGGGACAGGACAAGAGGTAATGGGCACAAACTTGAGCATAGGAAGTTCCACCTAAACATGAGGAGGAACTTCTTTACTTTGAGGGTGGCAGAGCACTGGAACAGGCTGCCCAGAGAGGTGGTGAAGTCTCCAACTCTGGAGACATTCAAAACCCACCTGGACGTGTTCCTGTGCAACCTGCTCTAGGTGACCCTGCTCTGGCAGGGGGCTTGGACTAGATGATCTCCAGAGGTCCCTTCCAACCCTATGATTCTATGATTCTATGCCTATCTATGAGTACGAAAATTCCACAGAAGTACAAACCTCTCTTGCAAATGTTGTTTCATCCCAATTCTGTAGCTTCTCAATAGCTTCATTCATCATTTCTTCCTTATAACGGTTGTGTTTCTCATTCTCAACCACTTCTGTTTTGCTTGTCACAAGGATGCACTTGCTGTCTCTTGCCCTTCCACGACCTATACAGCAACACAGTTATCCTCTTTAGTTACTCTTAACAAGATGTGCAAAAGCAGCAGCTATGCCACAAAAGAACATTAAGGACTTCTGCGTGGCTGCTTTTGTTTCCCATGCTCAGATTCAGATAATGCTGCCTCTGAACAGCATTCTCTCAGCTCTTTCTTCTTTGATCACAAACCAGAACAAGATGTGCCCTTCCAGGCATCCTCATGGATATCCCCCAGCCAGTGCTAGGCGTGCCTCAGTTAAGCGCAGGCATACTTCACGCTTCAGTTATTTTACAGCATCTTGCTGCCTTCTTGTGGAAACAAAAGCTAGGGGACAAAAGTTCATCTTAGTCTTACTTTCTGCCCTGCTAATTGGTGTCTACTAAAAAAAAAAAAAAAAAAAAAAAAGAATTCTATCGGAAAAAACCTGACGAACTGGAAATACAGTGTTGGCAAGAAAAGAGACAACAAGAGCAAATGCCATCTTTTCCACCTGCCTATGCCTACTGTCTGCCTGCTTTCTGCTGCTGTGACGCAGGCAAACTAAGAACTACAGGGATCTCATACCAGTTTAGAAGTATTTCAGTTAGAAAAAAAGCTCACATTTGTTGTTGAGCTCCCATTCCCCCAAAATCATGATTTTATGTGGTTTAAAACTGACACAGCCTATTTTCTTTGCATCTTTAATGGCTTGTTAAGGATAAGCACTACCTTTTCACCCATAAATGTGAATTTTGGACCAATTATTTCATTATAAGGCAAAAATAAGAAAATCATAGGACACAAACCCTGAAAGCAGAGGGCTAAGTACAATGGAGATCAATTCCCATCAAGTTAGGAAATTAACTACTTGGGTTATACGATAAAATATTGCCGATGCACCCTTGAAAGACATATGCAATTTTATGACATTTATGAATGTGAAACAGAAGCCAGTATTTGGTGCGACCCTTCATTCCCCTCTACTGGCCGTATTGTAAAATCACCAGGATTCAACACCGAAGTCTTGACAGACTTCTTTAGACAAGCCAAGACAGAAACAGAGTTTTTTTCTTTTTTCTTTTCCTGCGTCGAAAGTTAGAGACCTGCACATGCAAAGGCCTCAGGGACCCCATGAGTAGCTGGGTTGGGAATAAGCCACTGGGCAGGGGAAGGTCTTCAGAAGCCAAGGCAACACATGAAACTCCATTGCAGCAATCCTTTGTAAATTGTCACAGTCGGAACAATTTGTGCTATTTCTGACCACAGCTCTTCTAGCCATACTTCTGCTTATATGTATAATTACCCACTTGAGGAATCAGTACTCAACAGTTCAATAACCCTGTGCAGCACGGCTAATTTGCATGGCAAAAGAGAAGTCACACAATATCAAGGACTCCGTTCTGTGAACCAGTTTGTCATGTCCGATGCCATCATTCATCTGACTTCACTCAGGGGCACAGAGGAACGACAGCAAGATGTGCACATATTACTACAGTACTTCCAGAGTGCCATTCAGTAGCATTTTATGCCCATTTCTAGGCCAAAACAGGTTTATAAAGTAATAGCTCTGAAATTCCATACCTCTGACTTGGATCATTTTGGTGACATTACCGAAGTATTCATAGAGCACAACAAGGTTGCATTCAGAAATATCAATGCCTTCGTCAGCAACTGACGTAGCAATTAGCAGTCTGCTGTCTTTGTTGGTTTTGAAGGCATCCAGTATCCCCTTCTGCATTGGGAGGGTCATACCTACAGTACCAAGAAACTGCGTCAGGAAGAAAACACTGGAGAGTTCCTTGAACAAGATCCCTGCATTTGTTCTTACTTAAGTGATTAGAAATGAGCATGTCCTTTTGATCTAGAAAAGTAGTTTAAGTTTGCATACCCAGCTGGCTGCACGCTACACACACTGAGCAGGAATTCCTGTTGATATGCCACAAGAATTGTCAGCCTGGGAAACACCATTTCAGACAAAACACCTAGTTGATCTTTATTAGACACCCCCATACGGCCTAGTTATTTTAAGCCCAAGCTAAGTCTTAACTTAAGCCATGCATAATAAATTTCAGCTGTAGCTTCCATTCTCCCTTAAAATGTCTTTGTGACACCAAACACAAAATAAGTGAGGGATCTGTAAAAGGAACAGAGAAAATACCACTAGAAGTAATCACAAGAAGCCATGATAGCAAACAGTTTCTTAACTTCTTTTGAACTAGTGAAAGAATCCTGCAGCAAAGGGTCACTGACAGTGTTATGCTGCTTTAATGAAAGATTCTGAACAGAAAACGCACGCATCTCCTTAGGGTTGGTTAAAGGTCTTCCAGATATGGAAGAAAGCATAGCGCAAACTTGCATGGCCTTCCTCTGTTTAAGAGCCTGTTTATGAACACAGGAAGAGCAGAACAATTTTAGCAGTGTAGCCACCATAGGCCTAGCAACTGGTATTCCTCTGTGCAAACCTGCGTACTTGTTTTTTGATCTCTTCTTCCACGACCCATCAACACATCTGGTTTTATGTAGCTAAGTAGAGGGTTTGCTTCTACCCACTTCTTCAAAGCCTGCAAAGCAAATAAGGGAGTTAGATCCCTGTCCAGATAAAATGCTAGTTTGGGGTAGATAGATAGGTAGATCCTGCCTGTGTGTGCCTAGAAAAATCAATATTTCCAAGAACCAAAAGCAGAAAAGAAGATGGAAGCGTGTGTTAGGAATGAACACCTATTAATAGGTGAGAAAGCAAAGGACACAGCCATGATGCCAGCTCCAACTGTGCCACAACTAATTTCCACTTTTCCCACCCCTGCAACTTAAAGGCTGGCAAGACAGCAAGCAGCCTTCCACTGCTAAAAGGCAAGCCTTTTCCTCTTATAAACCAACAGATCACTGAATACACCACCGCTGGGATCTAAAGGAAATGAGTTGCTATTTACAAACTGCACTTTATCACTGAACAGTGAAAGTCGCACCTTCAAACTGCACCTACCCAAGAACAAAATTAGCCAAGCTACGGTAGGCTTTTACATCTATAATGGAAAATTGCCAGCAGATGCTTGGTGGCGTTAGTTTGGACTTTAGTCTGCCTTTAATTTTCTTCTGGTTTGCAATTCATCCAGTCTATACCCAAGCATAAAATGGGGGTTGGGACCCTCAGCTGATAAATCCATTTGCAGTAGCCAGAGACTAAGTTACCTCGCAGTAAATGTTTAAGAGACAGTGAAGCTAATGATTAGCAGCACACTTACATCAAGCATGAACTTTTTGTGGGAACAAGGAAGGGAGAGAAAGATCATCCAGCCTAGATCCTTGATGCATCAGAAGGGTCCAGAGAACACCTGCCACACAAAGTCGTTACTTGTTCTTGATCAAGAACACATGCTAAGGCACAGACCTCCTTTGGGCCCATAGGAATCCTCTGGGAAACCTCTAAATACCTCCTGATGTGCAGTCGGTCATAGAGCAGAGCTGCTGGTTTATAATACTGCCTCATTAAAGCCAAAAACCTTGTAACACATCTTGTTAAAACTGACTTCAGACCTAAAGTAAAAATCTGACAGCTTAATGATCAGCTATGATATGTAGCAAGAAAAAAGTGATGAAGGAACCACCCCTGTACCGTAGTTTTTAGAAAAAGAAAAAAAGCCCTCATCCTGTCTCATTGCATCAGTACTTAGGAAGACATAGAAAGACAAGAATTTTCTTAGGAAGATCAAATACATGCATATTTTTATATTTCCAGATCAAAATGTGAAGGGTAATAAAGCATTATTTTTTCTTACTGCCCATTTTAGGAGCGTTAAAAAGAAACATCTTACAGCTACTAAGGCTCTTGTCTTAGCAAAGAGAAGAGTGCGAGTCTGTGGGTTGTAGCGGTATGCTTCATCCAGGATGCAAGCAAGCTCTTCCAGCTTGGGATTCTCATTTGATTCATCTTTTGAAAGGGCAGTCAGTTCTGGTTCTTTCTCTGGAAGAAAACATCAGCGTCTTGAATAATTTACCTTCTTCAATGCAGTTCTCACCCAAACTTAGTTTCAAATGCCACTCACATTCCCTTTAGAATCTATTTTTATTTTCTATACCACCCTTTAAGATCCAAGCAAAGAAAGCTATAGGTTAAATTCAACAAAATCCCCAGGAAAAAAAAAAAAATCTGAATCTCTCACATTTTGTAGCAAACATGCAGGAGAACCTCTGTGACATACTGTGCATCAGAAGACAGCAACGAAACTAACTCAGGTCTTGCAAAGAGCGGTGCAATTCCTTCTTAGGAAACAACTGACACTAGAGGGCAGACACCCCAGCGATTTAAAATTGCAGCCAACACTGCAACACACCGGATCACAGGCTGGTTCACAGCACCCTGCTACTGAACCAGAAGTTAGAGAACAGCACAACCTCTAACTTTAAATCAGAAGCATACAAGAGCCACCTGCCTCTTCCCAGAAGTTTGGGATTCGTCCAGGAGCATTGGGCAGGAGGAGGCTGGGCAGTGCGCCGAGCAGTGTATGGTGCCTCATTTAATGCTGCCAGCAGACATGATTGTACACCATCCCCCTACTTAAGGACACCGCTGCTTTACCTCCAAGTCAGGCATGTAAGAACCTGCTACAGCATCTAGCTACAACACTACTACTTCCTTAGCTCCTGCACTAGAAGCTTGAAGCCCCAGAAAGTAATTTCCCCCCACCTCCCTTAACACTACATTCGCATCCACATGGACACTAGATCTTCTGAAAAGTGCAGTTTCTGGAAAAACAACTTCGCTTACTCTGAAGCAAGGACTTATACCATCCTACCATAAGCCCTCTTCTCCCCTGCTACTGTCACAGGTACTGTGTGAAATACCTTGAAATTTGGCTGTCAGTTGCTTCTCTAACTCTGTATAGGGTCCGTTTTTGACATTTGTGAAAAATTCAGTGAGGTAGGCTAAAGCGTCTTCGATGCGGGCATCTTCACTGATGATGAGAGCATCATTGAATTTCTGCTCAGAAAGAGAGACATACACATTTAAACCTGATTTTCCAAGGGGCAGAGAATGAACACGAATTTTATTTAGCTAGATCAAGTATTACAGACTTGTGTTGTTCTTCCATTTGCATGACAACATAAGCATTACAAAGTCTCCTCTGCACTATACTGTTCTTAACGAGTACCTTAAGATGCAACTCTTTTTTTGTGCCTGTGTCAAACAAAATTATTAGGTTCAAAACTTGCTCCTAGATGAATATACCTGTATCAGAAGGAACAGGATGGCTCCACCTCTGTGTGGAAGGAAAGAGAATATAGACTTACCCGCAGGTGTTCAGTGCAAATGAAAAGGTCTCTACAAATGCTGCTCTCCTTCTCCTTGTCTGCCAGTTGCAACAGTTTGCATTTCTTCTGAGTTGCAACTATCCAGTGTTCATATTTCTGTGTTCCAAAATCATTCTTGTTGATTTGGGAGACAGTATCTAGTAAAGAAGGATGAAACAAACAATTTTTCATCTTGACTCACAAATAACCAGAACAGTTAGCTAGAAAATAACACATTTTCCATGAATGTTAGGTCTAAAAAGTCTACGCAGAAGAATGCTGTATGATATAATCACAGAGGACAGAAGGCACCTGTGGAGGTCTTTAGTCCAACCCCTTGCTCAAAGCAAGGTCACCTAGAGCCAGTCGCTCGGAATCATGTCCAAATGGATTTTGAGTACTTGCAAGGACGGAGACTCCGCAACTTCTCTGGGCAACCTGTTCCAGTGTTTGACCACTCTTACAGCCAAGGTGTTCTTCCTATTGTTTAAGTATTTCTGTCTGTGCCCACTGCCTCTTGTCCCACCTCTGGGGACCACCTGAGAAGAGTCTGGCTCTGTCTTCTTCACTCCCTCTGTTTCAGTGTACGCCCAGATGTTAGGCTAAAATTAACTCGGTAAAATTCAGCTGAGGATCTGCGTACATACACACACCTGCAGAGTCTTTAGCAATAAAATTAGAGCTTGCTTATCCTATTAGAAGCCTCCAGTATTCAGGATGCTGCATGTGCATTGCTCATCGAATTCCCAGCTACTCAATAGTTAAGCATCCGTTTGCTAAATGGTCCATTACTTAAAGGCACATTATCCAAGGGCCTGTTCCTGAGGCAGAACTAGTCAGTACCTGCTTGCCACATCCATACTCTGTCTCAGTGCTTCACAAACTTCAGTAACCAGAGGGTCCACAGAGGGACGCCAATGGCATTCATGCAAGAGGAACAGTGATGCAGAAGTGTTCACTTAATTTAGGGTGCAGTTCAAAAATTCCACGGTATTTGTTCTTTGTTGGCATTTCTTGGGTTTGGGGCTGTGTTTTATTTGGTTGGCTGCGTTGTGTGTGTTTGGTTGGGTTTTTTTTTGTTTTGTTTTGTTTTGTTTTAGTAGGTTTGTTTTTTTTAATTCTCCCTCTCTGCCCCAGAATATAGTTCACTCTACAATATTTGGAAAGTGTGTGTGTTAAGGTGGGAAGGAATCTAGAAAGTCTAGGACTGAGGTAAACAGGTTTAAGGCACCCTAGTCAGTTTGCAAAAACCAGTCTAAAGACAGAAAAAAAATCCTGTAATTCAGAGCTGGATAGACCAAAGCTGATCCTGAGCATAGCCATCCATGGGTCTCTGCTCTGCACCCCCTGTAGCTCTCAAATTTGTTGATAACAGCCACTTACTGGACACCACCTGGGAACTCTGCAAAAGCAGAAAACATCAATTGATTTCTGCAGGGCTGCAGAATTAGGTCTCGTGACCGTGAGTCCCGTTCTCTTCTCAAAGCCATGCGTCTCCCCCTCTGCAAACCTTCACACCACTGCAGCTCCTGAGGTTGGAGTCCTACAGACAAGTGTTTCCTTTTTTAGGCAGCCATATCCTCTCTCTAGTGGTGTTCATGCTCCACAGATCCTCCTCTGTAAAATTACCTTAAATGCTTCTCAGTAGGAAATAATGAAGACCTGGTAAACACTGGAAACAGGAGTACCCACAGGTACGAAGAGGATGAAATGCTGAGCAGAAAAGGTGATCAGGGCACCCCTAGAAATAACTCTGAGTGCAACTCAGAGAGGCCAGAGAAAATAGGAGAAGAAGTGTCAGAGCAGCAAGAGTGAAAGTAAACTTTCCACTGAAAGGAAGAAATCACAACATTCAGACTAACACCATAACAGAGACATAGTTAGGTATGAAGCATCTGGAGAAATGCTTAAATAAGAACATACAGGTATCTGTCATCAAGAAAATCCAGCTTGTTGCATTTTGAAAGCAAGCCTTTTGGTAGCTTTTTTTCCGATTCTTTAAACATTCAAAGTGATGTGACAGTGTCAAAAGCGCACCATCCTTAGCTGCATGAAACACAGGCTGAAATCCAAGCAAAAATATCTGTGATTATCAAACTATTCACATATAACAGTAAAAGACTTGGCTCTCTTCTACCCGTATTCTCTTATTTAGGAAATATTGGTTAAAGGCAAGTAAAAAGGGAGGAGGAAAAAGGAAATGGAAAAAGAGTGACTGTTCCAGCAGCCACGAGGATTCACACTGATGTAATCAAAGACTGAATACCGGTTACGGCCATATTACAGTATCTTACCTATGGAGTAAATCTTCCTCATCAACATTTCTGTCTCAGACATCAGACCTGAGATAACGTCTGCAAAGTGATTCTGAACTCGCATTTTAACCCATCTGACATCTAGAGACAAGAAATGGAAGTCAGTGGCCAGAATAAGTAAAACATTTCCCTGAGCAGCACAGAACAAACTCCTGTCTAGAACAAAACATACGGTGCTCTATGCAATCATAATGGTGTTTATTGTTAATGAGCATTATAGTTGCGCAGAAAGAAATGTCCCTCAATCGTCACTGGCAGAACTGAATAAAAACTAGAGATTGTGGATCTCAGCAAAGAGAAAATATGCCCAAATGGGCACTGCCTTACTGCAGGGCAACAGTGAAGTGCATGCTTAAACTCCTTTCAAGATAGCAAGAAGCAAAGCTCCAGCTTAGTTTTAAGCTTTTAATTTCACCTGATCAAAGGAGAACTGGAGAGCTGCCTTAATTATGGTGCTTGGCATCTCACGGGGAAATAAAAAGGCAGCGTGCTTACGTGTTTCTGGAGTGTTTCTGAATCTCTGCAGATCCTGTTTGTTCTCTCTGACAGTGGATATGGCCTGTATGTCAAGGTAGGAGCAGAGGGTACAGATGTGCTCGATCGTTTCCTTGACGGTCTTGGCATTACCAACTCCAACAGAAGCAGTTAAACCTACAATCTGAGCACACACATGTATAGCAGTGGCTGTTCCTTTGTCACAAACGGAAAAAAAAATCAGAAGACATTGTTACCAATCACCAAGTTGTCACCGTCCTCAAAAACAAGGAAACAAAACAGGCAGCGGAAGTAAACGTGAGTGCAAGGACTAAATCTTGAGAGCCAAACCTTGTCCCCACTTGTGCCTTCTCCAAGGCACTCAAGCTTAGAGTATTCAAACTCAAAAGAAATTATCCACTCACTTAAATCCATAACCAGCTGTATTTGCCAGCGGTCATCATACACAGAAAGAACAAATTCATCCCCAGAATGGTCCTCCACATTCATTCAGAGGAGATGTCTCCTCGGCTGGACCAAAACCTCCTGTCAGTGGAGGCAGGAGCCCCATTTTACTGTTGCAGAAGACAGCAACAGAGAGGTGACAAGATTATTACTAAATTCTGGGACACATGCTTTCTTCCCAGCCCAGCAATCCTGTTTGCTCTCAAGTCCTCCAGCCTTTGTCATGCTTGATCAGTCCTTCTTGGCAGCTGGAGAGAAGACGTAACATGGGAGAACAGCTTGGAGGTGTCCAGGAAGAGGGAGAAAAGTGTTCCAGATGCTACTGTTTCAATTTGCAGCCATTGTTAAACAGGAGTTTGAACGGGATTAACACAAAAAGCAGGCCTTCAGGCTTTGCCCACTGCACTGCAAAATGGTTTTCTCTAACTTTTCCACCACGGACAGGCTGGGCCTTACCTGAGGCAGCTGCTTTGCAGAGGAGTCAAATTTTTGTTCCAGGTATCTGGTCATTAACACATTGTAAGGGTGGTTGCCTGTAGTGTTGTGGCACTCATCAAATATCATCAGAGTGAAGATGGAGAGGGAGCTAAGGATCCCTTCCTCAATGCTATTCACAAGAATCTGGGGCGTCAGCACAATGATGTCACTGTCCTGTATAATCTTTTCTACAGAGACATTTGCAACTGTTTCACCACTAATTCCTTGAACAGAATATCTAGGAAGAAGAGGCAAAAGATAGGATATGAAAAAGTATGTCTTGCCCTGCAAAAAAAAAGCTAGAAGGATGGACTTTTCAGCAATCCTGAGGGGGAGTGACTAAGTTCAAAATGTCAAATTGTTGGGGCCAGCAGTTTGACCCACAGAAGCTGAGAACAAAACTGCTGAAGGTAAACAACTAGATTTTTAATGCCAATTAACTAAAATATATTAGATTTGAAGGGTGGTGATTTTGTACATTTAAGCTGCATTTGTCAATTCACATGTAAGCCACATTTGGAGATCCTGCCCTTCGTCCCTTTTCTGCATGTGTCTGGCAGCACAGGACTGCTTTCTGCCCAGCAGCCTCATCTTCCCATAGTTATAAGGATTCACGTGTGGGTATTCAGTAATCAGTTCCCTCGAAGTCAGAAGCTATAGGTTGTAAATACCCCCCTAAGTAGTCTTCAATTCCATCTGAGAGGTGGAACGTCATTTTCTGACTAAAGGTTGAAAACCCAAAGAAGTTTGGGCCCTTTCATTTGGAAAAGAAAGAGAGACTGCAATTTAAGAATGGCAAGAGGAATCCCACTGCTGCTGCCTGGAACTGCCTCGTCTTTGGAAGCAGGGCTGAAAGGAGCCTCAAGAGAGAACACACCTCACCCTTTTCCAGAGGCAAGCACAGGTATACTTTGGCCATTTCCATAGATGCTGCACAAGCAGTGCTTAATCTCTCCAAAAGCAGACTTCAGCCTCTCCAACCAAAGTCTACCATGGTAACTTGCCATTCTTAGCACTAGGCATCATCTTTACATTAATGCCAAGCACTCTTGCCACCAGTAACCCATCACATTTTGCCCTAGGCACAGCTGACTTAGAGGGCAATTTATTTTCTGCGGAGGAAGCCACCAGGTCAAATTACACTTACCCACTTCTTTCAAAATGCTGTTTGAATACATTTTTCTGTTGTTCATACACTGGCACTTTAGTTGCAAGAAAGACAACTTTCGCCTTTCGTCCTGCAGGCATATTTTGGAAATGGTGTTCACAAATCATAACTGCCACAAAAGTTTTTCCAGATCCTTTAAACAAAGAAAGTGAAAGGTAAAGCACTAGTATGAAAGGGGCTATTTGTTAGCAGCAGCCTGCATCATCTGGATGCCCTGTAACAACGGGGAGCTGACAAGGGGGATGTAACACTTCCAGACTCTCTGGGGACAAAGTTGAACATATGCTTGCTGCCTACTCAGGTGGGTAATCAGCTCTTTCTCAGTCTGTAAAGACCATGTGGCAGTCACTGGGAAGGAAAATCCATTTCCAATTTTATTTGAGTTCTTTGAAATCACTGAGTCTATTTCTGCTCTTAGAGTGTGCTCCCACATCAAATCAGACTGTGATACAGGCAACAGGGACTTTCAGTTCCATCCTTCTGCGTGCATCCTTGCTCCTCTCACATTTCTTTTCCTTCAGCGCTCAGGCTGGCTGTCCAGGCCATCCAGAGCTCTTCTGTGTCCCTGCCTCTGCTAACCCACCTGCCTCTCCAGGGCCCAGGGGAGAATCAGGCGGGCAACAGGGAAAACATGGGTGGAGAGAAACAGCTGATGGATCTCTTTCACTGCTGACCTTCAACCTTCTTAATTCAGTCCTGAGCTACTGCAAAAGTTTCCTGGGCTGTTTTGATGTGGCAGGCATTGCAGTACAGAAGGCAAGGGAGTCTCAGGGCAACTCATCCTATTTTTCCTTCAACTTGCAAGCCAAATTTCTTAAAGATCTGCAGAGATCAGTGAGTGATTTTCACTCAAAACTCTGCACTGGGAAGTGAGAAAGCAGAGGTCAGAACATGGAAATCTGGATGCAAGCACTGAAGTGCCAAGAGGCTCATCTGTCCTGCTCAGTCTCTGTGCTGCCCTTGGTCGTTAATTTCTCCTGCAAGAAAGACTGCTTTTAAATAAACAGCTAGAAACGTTTGACTCAACCTTTACCCTTCCCTATCCTTCACAGCCCTCTCCACCAAGAGCATTTTTCAAAGAAACGTGTGTTTTCTTACCCGTGGGGGCACATATCACTGTGTTTTTCCCATTGATAGCAGGCTGCGCGAGTTCAATCTGATAGCTCCGAGCCTTCTTTGGTTCATAAACAGGCGAAGGCTGATCAACCCCTTCTAGGAGAGAACCATGTTTTTGTGAAGAGTGTTGCAACAGAAATGCATAAAATATATTGCACCCCACACAGTTGCTATCTAAAATGATAGAGGTAGAGTTCTGGCAGTCCCCACACAAAGCACTCTCTGACAGACAAGTCTTTTAACAGGACATACGCACCAGACAAGAAAGAGTTTTGTGTAGGTTTGATGGCATACTTTTGTTACCACTCGACTGTGCTTCCTAAAATGAACTAATTTCAAGGTCTTGGCTGACAGCTCTCACCTCAACTGGTCTTTTTCAACTCAGAAGGAAAACGCAAGGGCTTATTTTTTCCCAAATATATGCACAGTATGCCTTTTAGCCTTCTGCTCTACAGACTTCTGAAGTTAATATTCTCTTAAATTGTAGTCTTGTCAGAGGGTTTGCACTTATGGAACAGGAACTAGGAACCACTGTTGGAACAAAATTTGCCATAGGAGACACAACAGCCACTGCACGGATCCTATGCAGCCACACTCACCTCTCTAAACTGGCTAATATCAGGTCACATGTGAATTAGTTATATCAGAGAAGAGGTGCATCAACAACAGCCCGGTGTTTGGAGACCTTTTTGATAATACACCGACAGAACAACTTTGCACTAGAAATGTGGTAAGTGAGACGCAACCCCTAACATTTGCAATGCCCAGTATGAGATTCTTTAAAACGGAAGACAATTAAATCAAGTCAGAGATTTGTACTAGTTCCTCAGTACCTTCCTTTGTGGCACACTGCATCTGCATCCTTCAGGAGTCTAAGGAAATGGAGAATTCCCGCCACAAACTGTTGTAATTTGCAAAGTCTTACCTAAAGCTGAACAGAGATTTTCACTGAGATTATTATCACATTCTGCTTTTTCAAAGAATGTCATAGTGGTTTCAAAGGTGTTTTCAGAGGCATCTGTGATTTCACCGTCAACATCTTTGCCGTTATCTGTATAATCACAAAAAAAGGCATGTTGTTGATCCTTTTGATTTCAAAATGTTGTGTCTGCTGGGATGACAAGGTGAAGAAGTTCATTGCTAGTATGGAAAGACTACACAAAATGATGCTGCATACAGGCTCCCTTTCAAGTAAGATGGATAGCACTGAGTCTTGAGTTTAGAAGACCTGCATAATCAAAGCACATTTATCTATCACTTAAAAATCAAGGGATATAATGGAATGGGAGGAAAGTTATATTGTCTGTGTTTAGTGACAAGATTACAGATTTAACATGGACATTAGCCACAAGCATGAAAAATACTGAAGAGTTCAAGGAAGTTTTGTAAATTCAAAACTTTCTTCTCCCTTTCCCCCTACCTTTTGGAAGGGCCTAGAAATTGTAAGACTATCTCCATCCTTTATCTTACATGATAATCAAGAGAGGTTCCAAAAACGCTTGCTAAAGTTTTATTTGGCTCCATAATTATTACCTTCTCAAAGAACTGTCACTGCGCTTTGCATGAAGAGTCTCATTGCAAACACAAAACATGATCACAAAGCGCTGCTTTTGGAGAGGGAGAAAGAGCACATTTCCACCCTAATCCAGCTCCAGAAAGCACACAGTATCTCCAGTTAACTTCTACTAGCAACGCTTCTTAACTGCTAGCATTAAAATGCTTACAATACGGACAATGTTTCTTCAGTGGACCAACTGTGGCTTTTTTCAGTTGGAGGTTAGCACAAGCTGCCCCAAAAGACAGGGATATCTTTAACTTGTAAAACATAACTGTTAAACAAATAATATGTATAGCCACCAGCTACAGAAAATAGTATCTATATATATATAAATATTCTTCTCATATATTTTATATATATAATTATTTATAAAGTGATTAACTACATACATAACTTTATATGTACAACAATTAGTTCTCTAGATAAGAAATTACACGCTACAGCAATAAAAACATTTAAAATTAAGAAATATTGTTTAAGAAGCCACTTAAAAATAGCTTGTCCCAGTTGCTAATTAAAAGCAATTCAAACAATCATTTACGGTTTGGGAGAAAGCACATGTAGATATAAAGAAATACAATCCAGTTTATCTAAAATCACTTGTCTTTCATAATTATTTTGTAGTGGAATGCCATATTCTGCTCTGAAGCCTCCCATGCTTCAGGGTGCTCATATAGGTATTTTCAAGTGGAAAAAGGTAAATTCAATGACAAAAGCAAAATCTCATTAGGAGAAATCCTGCATTTTTTACAAAAAAATGAACATAATCACTTAGGAAAGGCAGCCTATCGGTTTCTCAAAGAAGTATATGATCTGCTCCATGGGTCTCAGAAGTGTATCACTTTCTAGACCATCAAATTATTAATCATATTTTATCAGAAAACATTGCATCTATCACAACTCAAACAACCAAAAAGATGGCAAAAGGTGAATTACAGAAGAAGGGAGGGAAGAAGACAAACATTTTGTTAGCTTTGTACCTTCAGAGCCTTGTATGCTGTCCAGTTCTGCTTACCAAAAAAAAGACATCATTCACAACCATATCACGGGATCACAGCACGGTGGGGGTTGGAGGGGACCTCTGGAGATCATCTAGTCCAGCCCCCCTGCCAGAGCAGGCTCACCCAGAGCAGGCTGGACATGATCACATCCAGGTGGGTTTTGAATGTCTCCAGAGAAGGAGACTCCACCACCTCTCTGGGCAGCCTGTTCCAGGGCTCTGCCACCCTCAAAGTAAAGAAGTTTTTTCTCATGTTGAGATAGAATTTTGTGTGTTACAGTTTGAGGAAAAATACTAAAAAAAAAATTTCTGATGGTTTATAGGGTAGTACCTATATCTCATTTTATAGAAAAGATGTTTTAATTTAAAAAAAAAAAAGGTTTTATTTTCAAAAAACAAAGAGCAATGCAGTCCGATGGTATCCTTTTAAATTAGTCTTATTCTCCTGAAAAAAAAATTACTGTTGGTACAAGAATTGGAAAAATCATCATAAAAACAATTCGCAGTTTACCTTCTCTCATATCCCATAGTTCACTTGCATTGTAATATCCTGTGTTATCTAGTGCCAGTTGAAGGCTTTTCGGCCAGTTTTCCTTATCCGATCGACAGAGACATTCAATGAGTTTAGTTATCCCAGCTGTTTTGCTTCTGTATTCGCTAATCTGCACACACAACAAAGAAAAGTTGCTGTAGCTTCTGAGTGACCAAAACCACTGTTCTTTGATTGATGTTTTGATTTGGTTTGTTTGAAGTTCAGTTGAAAATTGCATTTCCTTCCCACAGAATAAAGGGTTTCCAATAAAATTCAGTCATTTACCTACTACTGCTGCAATTCTGCCAGCCTAAGCATACCCTAAACTCAGCTGGACTACATCAACAGGTAGGTTATTTACTTAAATATTCACAAGGTCTGAAAAATTGCAGAGCTATTCTGTGAATTTTCACCTGGCAACATCCTGGTAATAAGCCATATCTGCCATAAACCTCTGAGGCCAAACTGGTTAAAAAACATTCCAGAACAGGAAAATGCAGAAGTACAAAATTTATGGCAGGCCTGATGTTTGGTCAGATACAATAGCTTTCCAAATGTTGTGTATCTCCACAAAGAAATACTGCTTTAAAAATAAAATAGCTGCAAACAACCCTTCTCAGGGGCCACAAGGAGCGAGAACACCTAAAAGGCTCCTTCACACAGCATCAGTAACTTATTATTGACCAGTTGTAAATGATGAGCGATCGGTAATGTCACTTGTTATCAGTCAACAATAACGACACTGAGCTAGAACTGGGTAACAGTACAGCGGCTTCCCATCCAAAGGCAGCGAAAATGTTGTTGACCTCTACATAGCATTTAGCTAATGACTTCAGACCAAAAGTTTCATTTCACTCTATGACCATTCTTTTGGGTGCTGACAAAACTCAAAGGGCCACACAAAGTTTCTAGGGCTAAGGGGTTGCCTTTAGCCGTTGCCCTTTCCAGGGGTTGCCCCAGTTTAGGTAATGGACTCTGTCAAATCCCATGACAAGCAGAAATCAATTTAGGCAACATCTAAATGCCACTTTGCCTACTTCCATCTGTATTTTTAGGAGAGTTAATGCAGCGTGAATGCTCAAGAAAGGGTTCTCTTTCAAAGGCCTAGCAAGGCACCCATTTCACTGTAATGTGGCACCACCAGATTCGCTGAGGTCTCTTTGTGGGAGCCTGGACTCTGCAAAGACACACAGCTGAGCACCATCAATGCCAAAGCCACCCCATCCTGCTTTCCTGCCTGCAACCCTTTCGCACGCCGCCTCATCCACCGTGCCAGAGGGGTGAAGAAGGAGACGTGCGGGTGTCGCAGACAGCGCTGCTGTGGGAAGCTGCAGCCACACAGCCAAGCCTCCTCTCAGCAGAAGGAAGTGACGTCCCTCCCCAGGGGACCGTGGCTGGCCATCCTCCTCATCTCAGTAGCCTGATGGATGGGCACCAATTCATCCCGCAAGTGAGGCAGCCAGCACGTCTCCGCAGAAAAAACAAGTAAATACCAGGATGTACCGTACCTGCAAGATCTCATCACACTCCCTTTCTATCAGGCACGTGTTTATGTAAGGCATGAGTGCTACCGGATCAATTTCGAGCATCGTTGCTTCTATCCGCTTCAACAGCTGTCTGTGCAGCTCCAACTTTTCCAGTTTGCTGAAGTCCCAGTTTTCAATTGCTTCTGCCAGTCCGGTGTAACCTTTCAGAAAAAGGGACAAATTGTTACTATGACTTCAGTCTCCACCTAGGAGAATAGGTAGATAGGTAGGTTAGGTAGGAAGAAGCTGAGAAAAACCCCAACTGTCTCAGCCACACTGGAGAAATTAAAATTATTTTGGCCTGTAACTGACAAAAAACCTAGGTGAATCGCAAAAAAATTTTATAGATTAAGTGACTCTTATCCTTTACAGCACTTGTATGCATAACATGAAAAATCCTATGGTAAAAGAGCAGTAACACTTGCTAAGAAAAAGAAAAAGAGCTACACAATGTCACAGCTCACATCACCCAAGCAACCGTAACGCCCTTCCTTTGATCCCTGCAGGCCATGATACTCTTCCACCGGAATTCCCAGAGCACAGGACACCGCTCAGAACCACAAACACCTCTGGTGCCTTTTTCTTTTATTTACCAGCTCTTTACCTTTTAGACCTGTCCTTGGCTCCACCCTCCTTCAAAAACCCTTTTCATACTGGATTCAAGTCAGTCCCTGACTGAAAGCAACCCAGACACCTGCAGCCTAGACGGTCAGCAAACAGCTGAAAATACTGTCCTGGAACAGAAAGTGGCCGGGAAGTGTATTTAGAGGACTTGTGTGATGTGCTGTGTAGGCTCCAGTGGTGGAAGAAAGCAGGTCAGGGGCCCAGAAGAACTGTAGGCAAACAGAAGGAATTTGCTTAACTTTTTATTTTCTTTTGGAGAAGCAGAAGAAAAGTGTGGATACTTACCACCACAATGTCTTTAATCTAATTATCACCTATCTCTGCATCTGCCAAATACAAGAGTAATGCTATATTCTAGTCTCAGGCCCAATTAGTAAGTACTTAGGATAGCACTTGGAGTCAGCAGGTTAACTTTTCCAGTTTTCTGCTGAAGATACACCAAACTGAATGCTATCAACATGTTTAAAGAAGACATTTTTGCAAGTCAGAAATTAGGACTATCACAGGCTGGTATTAGGACTATCACTGCTCTGGACCTAGTATTTGCTTTAAGGGGAGAGCAGGCTACATCCAAGTGATAAGAAATTTGGTAATAATTGCTCACTGAGATACAGTAATTATCCATAGTTAATAGTGAGCAAATGAAAAAAAAAAAACCCAACCCCAAAAAAAAGGGGGCTTATGGCATGAGATTTTGGGGTTCAACATACCTAACAAATCACCAACAAGATTCTATGATACAACCTACATGTACAGAGGAAAGCTGGCAAATCCCCATAATTTTACACCTTTCTTCTGTCACATTTTGGAAAGGAAATTGCATTAGGACCTCACACATCAAGCAGTCATAGGTACTGAGGAACAATCATCTCATTTTAAAGTATTAATAGTTACTTACTTCTTGAAACATATGACTTTTAAGACTTCTGAATAATTTTTAAAAATCAGTTTCTAATTTAAGTCTCTGTCCTTGAATTGAGTTCTCCTCCGCTACCAGTTAACCCCCACACAAATCCTGAAGTCCATTTAGCTTTCTCTTTCAGAGGATTTAGCTTCCTTTAATTATACTTGGTGAGAACAATGGCTGTCATATTTCTTCTCCAAATGCCCCAAGACATACAAATCTCCTCTCAATGAGGCTTTATTCTGCATCCTTTCATCTTTCATTGGCTTTCTCCATAATCAAAAATGTTCCAGCTGCTTTGCAGGTGGGTGTTTCCCCATGCCATCGAGGAGTTTTATTTCCATCCTCTGTCAACCTACTTTTTCCTACCGCATCTTGTCTGATGTGTCAAGGCCCGACAGCAGAAGGCCAAGGATAACGGAGCGATGCTTCTCATCCCAGCGGTGCTGGCCTGGGCTGGCAGGCAAAGGGAGAAGCATCGTGGGTGTGCCGGGGGGCTGTGGGTCTGGCGGGGAAAGGGCGAAGCGGAGGAGACTGGGAACCTCGCTTGCGACTGGGAACCCACCTGCTGCGACCAGGGCGTCGATGAAGCCCCGGAGCCATCCCTCCACTTCCAGCTGCAGGATGGCATCCAGAAACAGCGCGGCGGCCGCCGTCACCCCCTTCTCCTCTTCCTTCCGCACTCTCTCCTTCACCTCTGGCAAAAACCCGAAGCAGGCAAAGAGTGAGGGAAGGGGCCAGAAGCGGCGGCGGGGCGAGGGAAGCCCCCCCCCGCCCCGGCCGGCGGCGGGAAGGATGTGGGCGCTGCCGGCCCCTCACCGTCGGACAGCCACGCCGTCATGTTGCTCAGGATGTAGACGGGGTTCAGGCTCCTCTCGATGTACCGCCGGTAGCACTGCAGGCTCCTCTTCTCCTCCGCGGTCATGGCGAGGCCGGCTCCGCACCGCCGTCGCCGGCGGCACCGGTCCCACTCGCGATCCCGATCCCGGTCCCGGTCCCGTAGCACCCTGCCCTGGCACCTGGAGAGCAGGCGGGGAGCGAGAGGATCCCTCCCTTCCCTGGGCTGGGAGAGGACGGGGAAAAGAAACTTCAGGCCAGAGGGAGAATGGAAACCGAAAGCGGCCCCGGAGGACGGGGCCGGGCCGCCGGCGGAGCCAGCGCGCTGCGTGCCGCTGGCGTCCGCCCGTAGCAAGGGAAAGGAGCGGGGAGAGGGGGGGAAGAAAAAGCCAAAAATAAAAAGGCAAGCGTATGCGCATGCACAGGGTTGGAAAGGCTGTGGCCCGGGGTTTGCGGCTCTGGGGGCGAGGGAGGGCACAGCGAGGTGATGCGAATAAGAGCATTGCTCTAACCCCTCTTCCCTTTTGCCCCCAGAAAACCCTGAACTGGATTTACAGGTTGTATCCTGGTTTTTAAAAGACTGAAAAATAATTTTCTGCAGCAAGGCAAGACCCCCTACGTGCTCTGATGTGCTCTCGCTCAGGGCAGGCGGAGGGAAAAAGCACCTGTGTACAGGAGATGGGATGGCACCTACTGCGTGGGGTGGCTCCAGGCTAATTTAGGAATAGTGAGCTCAAGAATGATTTAGTAAAGAACAACAAATATGTAACTATAGGTGTAAAAGCTTAGCCTTTGGGCAGGATTACCTTCAGAACACCTTCTCCAGTTACACATGTTCACTGGAGTTACACTGAGGTGCAAATGTTAAACAGGAAAAAGAACATTCCAAGATACAATTTTTTCTTCAGGGATCATGATAACAGCTGAGAGAAAACTACTGTTGCTTTTAAAAATATACTTTTTTTTTTTTTTTGCCAAGTGCAATGTGTTAGTTGAAAAGCTGTTGATCTTCCTTTTGTGTCCCTACTATTTCATTCTGTTTACATCCTTTGTTGTCAAAATTTCCCATACGTCTAAAGCAAGTACTCCATGTAAGCCAGCACAGCTCACATCTGTCCTCAGCTTCTCCTGAAGCCCAGAACCTCTAGGGACAGCAAGACATGACATAACACTTGATGTTACATGAGACACTTGTGGCATGGGCCGGCTGGGGAAGGTGCGGCTGATTTTCAGACAATGACTAAGGGCAGGAGTGAAAAGCCAGGTGATGAGGCAGCCCTCAATGCTGTGGACAATACATGGAAAAGGTCAAAGAAAGGAGCACAAAAGTCATTGCTCCCCATTCTTGCCACAGAATAATGAGGTTGGAAAAGCAGGGGGGAGAAGAGACAGCAGATAAGGCAGAAAGGATTGTAGTAAAGATTTGCCTCTAAATGGCTGAAAACTTGCCTCCTCTTACACATACCAACTCTATTAAACATGATAGCTTTGACTAATCCAGCCTACCATGCAAAGGTAACCATTGGGCTCTACAGAAACACACAGGGTGTTCTTCTCACCATGATTTTTTGAGTGTCCATCTTCCCCAGATGAAGATTATACAAAGAGTAACCCCTATTTTTATTTTTGTTTTGTTTTGTTTTTTAGGCATGACAGCCTCTTTTCGTCTGTTACAGTTTGATATCAACAGAATATTCAGTGGGGCACAGGCATGCTTTCCGAATTTCTCAGAAAACACATGCACACCTGGTCATGTGGGAGAAACGTTGCTCAATTTGTTCTGTTTCAGGTTAGCACATAAGTGAAATGAGTTTCCATGCTGAATCTTAATAGCAAATTTTCTGGAGCTGCTACCAAGTGTAGGTACTTTCAGGTACCTTTTTGCACTTTGAAGCAATAAACAGCTGGGCATATTCTGGAAGGAAAAAAACCAAGCAAACCCAACCCCAACCCCAAACCTGACCATTTCAGTGCATTTAATATTTGAATTAATGTCTTACTTGGGCCATCAGAATACAAGGATGGTAATTTCCTTTAGTAAAAGTTGAATTATAAGCTATTCATCTCTGGGCAAGATACAGAGGAAAACAGAGAACACATTTTCCAAAGCTAGATATTTGAGTAATGTTTTATCACATTTTATTTATCTCTCCAAACAAGTGATGCTAAGTCAGAGTCAAATAGATTTGGAATTTTTCTGAACATTGTGATTGTTTTAGTAACTCCAAGCCATATTTTCTTCTCTATTGCTTTTCAACACTAACTACAGTAGTGGATTCCAGGCATTTTTAGCAGTTGCATTAAAAAAAAAAGAAGAAAAGGGCGTGCAACTGGCACAGCTCTGTAATGGGAAGAAGGTTGACCATACATCATCAGGAACTTATTGTGGCCCATGCCCTCACTTCAGGGTCACAAATGAAACAGAGCACCCAAATCCCATTAAAATACAGTGGGAATAGGGCACCTGCCAAATTACCTTGAAAGTCCTCTCTGTAATTACCATTTTTATCAGTGAAAGTGAGGTGCTTATTTTGCAAACTCACCTTGTCTGGGAAAAAAAAAGAAAGAAAAAAGGGAGAGACTGTCATTCAGAAGTAGTGCCATGCCAGGACATGTGATAGGTAAGTGATGCTGGGTCACGAACCACATGTCCCCTGTACCACGTCTACTTGAAATGAGCCAGGCTAAAAATTACTTAAACTAAGGGAAGTGCCCGTTAGCTGATGCGACTTTGTGACACCAAGGTCCTTCAGTGGCTGCTTGGGTACATTAAGGACACACCACACTTATATGACCAGTATGAAGCAAAACTCTGATTTGCGTTGCCAACCTACCAGCAAGGGTAGGTTACCCAACTACCTACTATTACGTCAGCTGTTTTACAACATGATGTAACTGAACAGACCCATTACTGTATGATTTCAAAAGAATATTTTCATTTCATAAGCACTCGCTGCCAAGCTGTTAAGAAACATGATCAAGAGAATGTCTCTGCTTTATTATGCTAACTGCCAAGGACGTCCATCTAATTATTGCCTTTGTAACCAGCAGTGGGAAAAATCTAACATTACTCCAGTCTCACAGCAAACTTCAGTGTCATCAAAATGCTAAAGTTTCTTTGTCTTCTTATGGGTTGTCAGCTGTTGGGAAAGTATCCCATTTTGTGTACACTACCTGGACAACATAAATAAGCTTTATGTATACTAAGAGTACCTCTTAGAAACAGGGAAGTATGATACAGGCTTTTGATCCAAGAAACAGGTTTCATATTGTGCTATTGCGAGAAACACAGATCAAGAAATTGAACAGATCTTGGCAATTATGCATACATACAGTTTCCCTGTCCTATTTACTTTTTAGATCCCAAACATCTTCACACCACTTTCATATGACCTCCATTTTAAAAAGCGGAAACTAAGGCA
Source organism: Chroicocephalus ridibundus (assembly GCF_963924245.1). Classification (NCBI taxonomy): domain Eukaryota; kingdom Metazoa; phylum Chordata; class Aves; order Charadriiformes; family Laridae; genus Chroicocephalus; species Chroicocephalus ridibundus. Next base: position 16,676,526 of record NC_086316.1, read on the forward strand.
TAATCAATGCCCAGAGATAGATATCCGTATTTTGCACTCTTTGCCATTTCAGTGGCTTCCAGCTTTCATGCCTGTGAGCAGGGGTAGGTAAGGTACTACCTGTTGGGTTGCCTGTGCTGCCACAGGTAGTTTATGGCAGTGGTGGGAGACCTTTGTCAATTCTCCACCTACCAATTTAACCATCTTCTTCCAACGTAAGTCAACAAGGAATGCAGTGCACAGCAGTTGTCGAAATCAAAATCAAAAGATGAGGCTATGATGTCTAAAAGGGTTTGTGAATTATATATGTGTTCTGAGAAAACCGTGGTCACTCTTGCTGGAAGTTTGATCTTCTTCTGGCTATTCCTCGTCACTTCCTCCTTACTTTATGTTGAAATAACAGAAGATAAAGTTGGATGTCTTTCTCAAAAGTCATGTTTGTAATTTAAATGAAAATATTTAAATTGAAGGGGAAATAAGTGTTTTGTGTTCCTCAGCCTACATTTTACAGGATGTCAGACCAGATCAGCTCAATGGTCAGTTCTGGCCTTTGCATCAAGAGCATATATAGTACCCTTACGTTTACTAAAAATGCCAGTTAAATGCAAACCTCTTGGATATAATTTGGCATCTGTTTAACTGCCATATTTTAATTTGCAAGTTAGGGTGGAGCAATGCTCCAGCTGACAAGCACCAGAAGCCTTTGGAAGAACAGAATGAGCCAAGCTCTGGATTTTGGCCAGGACAGTAAATTAAATCATTCCTATTAGGATTTTAAATATCCGCATTCCCTCAGGAGCCAATTCTGATGTTTTGTGTCTCACCTAATCAGTTAAATATTAATAATTTAAGCCCCATGTCAGTGCCTCCGTTTGATCACCAGGTCGGGTCACCGCTGGAGATATGGAGTGCTATTCTATAGAGAAGATGCTCTCTTCTTAAATACCACTTGTTTTAAAATGATAGAGGGACATGGAGTTAAGTGTTTCCTCTCCGGCCTTTCCATCAAGGTCAGTGTCAGGCAGGTACATTTTAATTCAACAGGAACACGTTTTCTTCCACAGCTGTTAAGTCTGTGAATTATTTCTGCTTTGTGGTCGCAGGAAAGGGAAAGAAAAGGACATGTTTTCTCTTGTGCAATCAAGTTATACAGAAATGCTGTTAATAAAAGGTTTTAGTAGCATTAGACTATTTGTTAATTTGTAACTTAATAAGATGCCACTTAGAGAAGGGGGATTGCTTCAAGGAAAGCTTTCTTTCAGTGTTTGCTCAGTGCTAATACAAAAAAACCTGCCACAGTACCAGAAGCCAGGCAAGAGACAAATTACATGGCTGTTGAGCAGGTTGTTTTTCCAGATGGCCAACCCACAGCTACAGCTCATGGGCACATAAAGTCTAACTCCTACAGTGAAAACAAGCCCTATAATGTTACCAAGTCAATTTAATATTGAAAAAACCACAAAATGTGTTCCTCAAACAAATTATTTTGAAGTTTGAAAAGTGCTCTTAGGTGTAATGGAAAGGAAAATGGAATTGCATCAGTAGAGCTGAACAAAATGCTCTGTTGCTAACAAAACAGAGCCGTAAGCATTTCTTTCCACTCACAGATCTGTCTTTTGCTTCACCATCGTTGACTCAAATGATGGTTATTCGTCACATCTGAAGGCAGCGACATGGTGAAAATCTCTACCAAATTTACTCGATCAGGATTTTTCAAATTTCTTGCATTTTGAAAATAAAGTACTTTACTGCAGGAAAAGTTGTGTGCCTCATTTGGGGGGTGGGGGGGGGAAGAAAAGAAGGATTTTATTATCATGCAGAACAAACCCTGAGAAACCATATCACTACAACTGCAATCAATCTTCTCTTTTTTTTTTTTTTTTGCCAATTCCCCTTCTGATTATTCTGACAGGTGGGTTAAAACAAACAAGACCTTGCTCTTTTTTATGTTTGGAATTTGTAGCACTGAGGGATGATACTAGAAGGATGGATGGATGTTGTGTGATCTTCTGGTGAAGCATGCATCATATATGAAGTGAAAAACTACGTACAGCTTAGACTTCATAGCGATCTTGTCCCCAAACACCAGTCCTCAGGACAGAAAGATAGTGGTGTGAGCACTGAGGTGTCTGGAGCTGCTCCGGTCACACAGGACCCGACACAAGTAGCATAAAAATTCACAGACTTATCATCTCTAATACACTGTGTCTCCTCACAGTAGTGACCCGTTCAGTAGTGCTGGTGCGCAATGGAACATGGTTGCTCATTTCAAGGGGCCCTTGATGGACTCAGCAGCTTCTGTCAATGGGAGCACAAATCTGAAAAACAGCAAAACTTTTGCTTAATTTTTCCAGGATTTGGAAGCCAAAGTACGTAATTCACCTTCAGCTCAAGCAGATATTGGATAGCAACTGCAGCATCTGTAAAGTTTGCAATATAGGATAATTTTTTAAAATTGGGATACATAGGATAATTTTTTTAAACTGGGATACATAGGAGATGTGTATATCCTGTTTAGCCTATATCCTAAGCATAGGATACATTTTATAAATGTTTTCTTGGTATTATTAATATAATAGCTTCATATATATATAAAAACCCCAGTTATTTAATCACTCATTCTGTTTATGATTTCCAGAGATGTCTTTCTCATTTTTAATGGGTACATGTATTTAGATTCACCATGAACAGAGAAAACATAAATTTCATCACGTCATCCTTTCTTCCAAGAACTTTCAGCTAGCAAATTTTAAGGTCAAGTGTTAAAAATGTCCTTCCAAAACCTCAAAAAAAAAAAAAAAATTGGTCTGCCATCAGGAGTCTCTACACAATGTAAACACACTTCTTTTTCCGTAGGCGAGAAGAATTTACCCTTAGGAATTAGATCTTTAGTCTCTCAGCTACAGACAGATGGTGGCAATGACTAAACCATTATTCATGGTTAAGATTGTACAGGACTGTTAATTATGCATTAGCAGCTCTCCACATGCTGGTGATCAGGAAGCTAATTGTTAGGAAGTAGTATCATCCCTGCTGTAGATGGAGAAGTGAGTTTGTGTTTCCTGGAGATGGTTGGCTTGAATTGCTGTGTAAGTAATGAAATTATATGGCAGAATTCATTGAGGATCTGATTATGTCTCCCTAGGTTTCTAAGCTGTAGAGAGTTGCCTAAAGTCTTTCGAAAAAGGAATGGCAAGTATGTTTTTCCTATTAAAAAGATGAGGGGAAAAAGCTTGATATAAAGTGTTATGTTACACTTTCTTCCTCTCCAAAGCAAAAAAATGAGAAAACCCAGCATTTCCTCATTTTACGCATTTTCTGACAAGTTCATTAGGTATTGTTAGTTCGTATCTGTTGTAGTACATACATACGAGTTTCATACAACCACACTGGGGCGTGGATTACTGAAGACATTTGAGCAACTATGTATATCCTAAATACTTCTATACACATCCACCAAAGTCTAGCAAATATATTGCCACTTATTTTTATTTTGAACTAAATAGTAGCAAAGGCAAAGACAACACTGAACTTTTTAAATTCTACACCGGTACACAATGGCATATGGAAAGGTGCGCCTCAATACACACGAAGGAAGGAAGAAAAAATCGTTTTCTGGAAAGGAAATAAAGTGTCTATAACACTTCTACACAACCACATATTACTATTTCTTGAAAGTAATTTTTTTCCCCAATATGGAACTCAATTTTCTGCATTTGGAACTTGGCAGTGCAAGTAGCTATGTCTACTGGTCATTACTCAAACACATGCCAGTCTATAAAATTGGCCCACATGATTTTCAGATCCATTTAACTTGTCTTCTATTGCAAAAGGCCTTTGAAAGAAATGTTTGCACTGTTTGGACTAGAAATATAAACTTGTGCTTGGTTGCCTTAGTGATTTAGGAGTCCTAAACCGCTTCGGCGAGCAGACACACCCGTGATACATTTTACAAGTGCCATCATTCAGGTCTGTATAAATAATCCCATGTAATTGTAATAGTTCAGAGGCTGTCTCAGTTTCGTCATTCTCAGTCAGTTCTTGTCCCAGTCACATCTGTTTGCATAATTATATCTGTTCTGTGGGTATGATAAAGTGCAATGTACAAGGGACGGCGACTGTAGCCCCAGGTTGCCCAAGTGTTTGTGTTGTTACATTCTGGTGTACCTGAGCGGAGCCAACTCAAGGCTTCTTGGCAGAGTAGGTCAGACTGAATTTTGTCACCTCCAGGATGAGAACAAAATAAAATATGCTGCCAGAGACTGTTTTACATGTGCATTAAGTACATTTCATCAAAAAAAAACCCCAAAACCCTAAACCTTGCATATGCAAAGAACACCACTATATAAGCATTAGAAAACAAATCAGGGTTAGTTGGAGTGTTCTTTCATATTGAACTTGACACCTGAAGTGACACCGCCATGTCAAAAAGGTGGTATATAAGGTACCTAAAATATATCACACTGGATTAAAGTAACATTGTCTTTCTAAGGAAAAGATTATTTTTTGTAAGATATATTCAATCACCCAGGCAAACAAATGCTGGGGAGTAGAGGAGCTCTGGTTTCTGCAGTTTTTTGCATAATATCGTGCTCTTGCTCTCTTCAAATCCTGACAGGTTTTAAATTCTTGAATTTCAATATTAAAGCCTCTGATTTAAAACAAACAGGGCAGCAGGTTTTTCTGTGCTGCAGATGACTCTATGCATTGAACTAATAGCTAAATAGCGTAGCTAATATGAAATAACACACTTCTTATACCCAGATCTGTGTGCTGCTTGAAGGCAGCCCGCACCGAACCGCGTGCAACTGGCCAGACTGGGCACGTCTCTGAGACACTTCAGTGCAAGAGACACATGGTGGCAGGTGTTGCCCATGCACTGCACTCACAGTCACATCTCACAGCCACATACACCATTTCAAAACTCTCTGATCAGTACCCAAGCAGGGGCAGGGAGGAGCTACATATTAGAAGAAAACAGCGTGATACGTTTGATTTCCCTTACTGATCTGCAGTTAAGATGATGCATATTGCTTCCCTTTACTAAAAATAAAAAAAAAAAATTAAAAAAAAGCCAAAAGCCCTCAGAAAACCTAATGCCATACCTTTTCCTCCCATAGAAAATATAGAGCAGAAGACACAATTTACTCCTTCAGAAAAAACGGGGATAAATTTTATATGGGATATATTTTTTCAAAGGAAGGCTGTGTTAGCTGAGCCTGTTTGAAGGTATGCTGACACGCCTGTCCTTGAGTTATGTTTTATTAAACAAAGTAACATGGATTACAAGTTCCAAAGCATAAAAGTTTTGGTAGCCGCAAACAATGAGGATGTCACTTTAACTGGGGAACTTCCAGCTGCATCTTGGTTTTCTGTAACATAATACGAATGGACACACTATAGAATTTGCCTTGCTGCTGCTGTTTGTTTGTGCAACACTCCCAGAAACCGTACAACCATGTGGACAGAGACAGTTGCTGCCACGGAGAACTTACATTTTGGATGCACAGAGCAACAGAGATGGGGGAAAAAGGCATATGGTGGTGTCAAAAAAAATCCAGAAACCAGTCAAGCAGGACCATTCAGGAAGTTACCACAGGCCTGAAGTCTGAAAAAAAGCCAAAATGAAGTCCCCAGAGTTTTCAGGAGTTCTTAAGTAAGAGGAAAGATGAGGTTGGTTTAGCCCAGCACCCCGTTTTAAATAACGTTCAGTGTAAAATAAAATGCAATTATTCCCCCATATTCCAACCCTACAAATTGAGAGTTAAGAGAACATGGCCATATTCTGTCTAAAACTGCTATTTTTACACTGCTGGAGATATTGAGCACCCCCTTGTGTTTCAGCTGATGGTCAGAGACCTGTGCCACATAACACAGAAACCTCAATTTGCCTCTGGAGAGAGACTGGAGAGTCACAGGCAGCTGTCTTCCCCTCCCTGATAGCCCAAACAAAAGGCTATAAAGTTCACTAGGGAGCTTTGCAAAAGTGTTTGTCTTGGCTTGCCGTGCAAACCTGATGCCAGACAGTGTGAGCCAGAGCAGGTCGTGGATTGCGGCGACAGGTTGGGCGAGGGCAGCTGGTCTTCCATGGGTGATTGCATTTCCCTTCTGTAAGTCAAGAGGATATTAATAGGAAAACCCAGGAATTTCAGAGGGCTTCTTTCCATCGTCCATTTCCATTTTGCAAAGAGGCTGCTGGCGGGCTGATGCCTCTGTTTAAGGGCTAGACTGGCTCGAAACACGTGAGTGGGGCTGTGGTGGGACAAGGGGACCTGACAGCAGGTCAGGTCCCTGTGGGAGCCAGAGTGCCCTTTTCCCAGCCCAGCTCCTTATATGCATCCCCAACTCGCTCCCCAGGGATCCTCCATTGCTCACAGCGTCCTTGGCTGTTTGCAATGTGCACAGACTGCCGCCTAGGCTTTCCATGCCTGATGCTGGTAAAAGTAAAGTACACAGGAGCAAGTGTTTCTTTGGCAGAGACCCAGAAGAGCTCTTTGATGTTCCTGAGTGCATAGTATGGTGAGCAGTTAAGAAATATTAACTATGAATATCATAGCATCATAGAATCATAGAATTGTCAGGGTTGGAAGGGACCTTAAAGATCATCTAGTTCCAACCCCCCTGCCATGGGCAGGGACACCTCCCACTAGATCAGGTTGCTCAAAGCCCCATCCAGCCTGGCCTTGAACACTTCCAGGGATGGGATTTCCACCACCTCTCTGGGTAACCGCTTCCAGTGTCTCACCACCCTCATGGTGAAGAACTTCTTCCTAACATCCAATCTGAATTGACACATCTCTAGTTTTAATCCATTCCCTCTAGTCCTACCATTACCCGGCATCCTAAAAAGTCCCTCACCAGCTTTCCTGTAGGCCCCCTTAAGATACTCGTAGGCCTCTATAAGGTTTCCTCAGAGCCTTCTTTTCTCCAGACTGAACAACCCAACTCACTCGGTCTGTCTTCACAGGACAGGTGCTCCAGCCCTCTGACCATCCCCGTGGCCCTTCTCTGGACACGTTCCAGCACATCCATATCTCTCTTGTAGTAGGGACTGCAGAATTGGATGCGGTACTCCAGGTGGGGTCTCACGAGAGTGGAGTAGAGGGGCAGAATCGCCTCCCTTGACCCACTGGCCACGCTTCTCTTATGCAGCCCAGGATACGATTGGCTTTCTGGGCTGCAAGTGCACATTGATGGCTCGTGTTGAGCCTCTCGTCCACCAGCGCCCCCAAGTCCTTTTCTCCAGGGCTGCTCTCAAGCCAGTCACTGCCCAGCCTATGTCAGTGCTTGGGATTGCCCCAGCCCAGATGGAGGACCTTGCCCTTGGTGTTGTTGGACTTCATGAGGTTGGCATGGGCCCACCCCTCCAGCCTGTCAAGGTCCCTCTGGATGGCATCCCTTCCCTCCAGCATGTCACCTGCCCCACACAGCTTGGTGTCGTCAGCAAACTTGCTGAGGGTGCACTCTATGCCACTGTCCATGTCGCTGACAAATAGCGTCATGGTCCCACCAGTCCCAGTACTGATCCTTGAGAGACTACAGTTGTCACTGGCCTCCACTTGGACATGGACCCATTGACAGCCACTCTTTGGGTGCAGCCATCAAACCAGTTCTTTATCCACTGAATTGTCCATCCATCAAACCCATATTTTATCAGCTTGGAGACCAGGATGTCATGCAGGACAGTGTCAAAGGCTTTGCTCAGGTCCAGGTAAATGAAGTCAGTTGTTCTCTCCTTGTCTATTGATGTTGTGGCCTTCTCATAGAAGGCCACCAGGTTTGTCAGGCAGGATTTGCCCTTGGTGAAGCCATGTTGATTGTACCCAATCACCTCTTCGTTATTCTTCTGCCTCAGCAGTACCTCTGGGAGCATCTGCTCCATAATCTTACCAGGCATGGAGGTGAGACTGACTGGCCTGTAGTTCGCTGGTTCATCCTTTTTTCTCTTTTTGAAAATGGAGATTATGTTTCCCCTTTTCCAGTCAGTGGGGACCTCACCAGACTTCCATGACTTTTGGAATATAATAGAGAGTGGTTTAGTGACCTCATCCGCCAGTTCCCTCAGTACCGGTGGGTGTATCCCATCAGGTCCCATGGACTTGTACACTTTCAGGTTCATCAGATGGTCATGAACCTGATCTTCACTTATGATGGGCAGCTCTTTCCAACCCCTGCCATTGTCTTCTGTGACTCCTGGAGTCTGGCTGGAGCCCTTGCCAGTGAAGACTGAGGAAAAGAAGTACACAATGAAGTAGATCTGTTAAGTCCCTCGTGTTCTGTGTGGAAGACAAACTGACCGCATATTCACCTCAGAAATGCTGTAATAAATTATGTTCTTACTCCCCCTGGTGATCAAGACTTGTATCAGACCTAACATTCAAGTTAATAGTAGCTTTCTGAGCATAGTTTTATTTCTGACGAATGAATCTAAGGTGGTCTTTAAAACTGCCCATTGTTATAAGTTCCTCAATAACTGTCCACTATGCAGAGAATAATTAACTAAATGTAATCATTAAATAGTAATTAATGTCATGAGAGACTAGATGCTAGGTTCCATTGTGGCAGGAGAAAAGCACAAAGTTTTTGATGGAGGACAACACAGGACGAGGGCTGCAAGCCCTAATTGTCCTAATCCTTTTGTTACTGCAGAATGCATGGGTATGCTTCAAAATAAGCTGCAGCACCTGAGCTGGGTGTATTGCTGTGGTATCTAATGTCTTCCTGGCAGCTTCCACTTGCAGGATCCTCACAGGTCTCTAAGCCAAGGCTCCAGAACAGCATATGTACAAACACCTCCATTCGGTTCCAGTGAGCCCCCCTCAGGTTAACCTGTAAGAGGGTCCAACGCCCCTTGAAAGTGATGTTTGGCATGATGTTTTATGTTTCATGGGAAAAACATGATCTCTATGGTTTAAAATTCTTTTTTCCACCTTAAAAAATGTTTCTCTTTTCTGAAGATTTCTATATCCCATCATTGACAAAGGTATGGGAAGGCACCATGCAAAGCCCTTAGAAAACAATAAAATTATGCTAGACCTTATCTTTACCCTTGGCAAGGCAAAGGAAAAGAAATAGAAGAAAAGATTATTTAAATTACCTTTGCCTGTACTATGTCAGGAACTCAGCACAGATCACAAGTAGCTTTGTAACAGAGAAATGAGCCTTGTTGCCCTCTTTTATCCTTGGCTCCAGGGAACTCTTCAAGGTGCCACCATTTAAAGAAGACCTGGATCTCCTCTGATGCTTCCAGCATTCCCCTGTGAAATTGACAATTTTTCATTCCAATTTATTTTTGCTCAAGCCCTTTGGGTCCTGATACAGTGAGACAGAAGCTACACCTAAACTCAGCAGTTCAACATACAAAAAGTCAGAAGGAAGAGCACAGGGGCTGACCACTGTCATTAATGTTTGTGGCCTAAGGAGCAGGTGAGTGCTGCCAGCAGTGCCAATCAGTGCCGCTCACCAAAAAACCCTGCACATCTGGGAGCTTCATTGACTTTTCACAAGACTTCTAAAGCTTTTCTGTCAACCAACACGTATGATATATCACTCCTGTTTTTCAGCAGGCGTTTGGTACCCCACAATCCTCTGCTCCAAAATACTGCAGAAGCTGTTGGACCAATGTATTTTTCACTTCCTTGTGAAGGTCAAAAGACCTTTTTTTGGTCCAAGATCAAACATCCTCAGCGTACTGTGAAATATTCAAAATGGAAGAAATCTGGTCATAATTCAACAACATGTTGGACCTTCAATTTTAGTACTACAAAATATACTGTGAAATTCACTACATTATGTTCAACTCAGTGATGTATGCACACCACATATACTTCAGTCTCAGAATATAGTTTTCCTCTTACAATGGTATGAAAGAGAAATTGAAATATGAAAGAAAAATATTGCCAACTTTTACAAGAAACTCTTAATTCCAATCCACAAGTTACAGTAAAAGATTTTTTTCCTTAGAATCATAGAATATCTCAAGTTGGCTGGGACCCATAAGGATCATTGAGTCCAACTCCCTGCTCCTTGCAGGACTACCTAAAACTAAACCATATAAGACTAAGAGCATTGTCGAGGTTCTCCTTGAATGCTGACAGGCTTGGTGCCGTGACCACTTCCCTGGGGAGCCTGTTCCAATGATGGACCACCCTCTCAGTGAAGAACAATCTAGTGTTCTTCACTAGTGTACGATCTGATCTTCCCCTGACGCAGCTTCATTCCAATTCCATTTCCTCGTGTCCTATCACTGGTCGCCAGAGAGAGGAGATCAGCACCTCCCCCTCCACTGCCCCCCTTGAGGAAGTTGTAGGCTGTGATGGGGTCACCCCTCAGCCTTCTCTTCTCCAAGCTGAACAAACCAAGTGACCTCAGCCGCTCCTAAGTCTTCTTAAGTCCTTTTCCTTTAATCAACATACAATTTCCCACTTATCTTTTCCATTCTCTGATTTATGTCTTAATTGAAACCTGTTCAACAAAACTATGTGATATGTTTCCCTCCATGATACATTCAAACCCAGCAAACTCAGGTATTGAGGGGACCTGTCCTGGGAAGGGACAATATTGTCCTGTTCTTGCCAGAAACCATTAGCACTTTTACAGAAAATAAATATTAATCATATTATTTAAAGTAACAACAGTAGCCGTATAATTGTCCTGGTTCCGGTGGGGATAGGGTTAATTTTCCCTGGTATTCCATGCCATGTGAGCCACGCCCACCCTGAGCTGCCGGGGGAGGGGACAGGAAGTTGCTGCTTAAAAGCGGGCTGGGGCGTCCCGGGGCCGGCCGGTCGGCGAGCGGCGGGGAGCGGCGGTTCCGTAATCGCGTTTGTATATTCCCCTACCCGTGTTGTTGTTGTTTGCCTGTTCCCTTTGCTGTGCTGTTAAACTGCCTTTGTCCCAACCCAAGAGTCTTGCCTTTTCTTACGATCCTTCCTCTATTAGGAAGGCACGTGCGAGCGGCACGTGGTTCTTTGTTGCCATCTGAGGCTAAACCACGACAGTCCTTTTTGGCGCCCAACGTGGGGCCACGAAGGGTTGAGATAACGACAGAATCCAACTAGAACGTGGAAAAAACGGTTTTGTTTTTTTTTTTTTTTCTTGTATGCATTTATTTTTTTAGGTAAATAGTCACTGGTCATCATGTTGCTTGGTTTGTTCTCATGGCTGTGTTACATAAATTCCTATATGGCTTATGTACTCCCTGCGATGCTGTTTACCATGTCTGGAAGAGGGATGAGGATTATCATTCTGCTGTCCTGTGCGATATCTGTTTATGATATGATAACATCACTGTTCAGACGGCTATTTTGGGGTGTTTATGTGGTTTTGTTGTCCTGTCCGTACATTGGACACTGTCTCTCAGAATTTGTTAATAGTTTTCCCAGCCCTTTTGCCTCCCTTTTCTCCTTCGGGTCAGGTATGACAGCTTTTGAGAATCTTGAATATCCTTGGGATACTCAAACCAGCGTGCTCCTAGTGTTATGTCTCCTGAATACGTTCCAGGTCTTGTTTAGGGTTAAGCAACTATTTAAGACTACCACCCGGAGATCTGCTCCGAGGCTGGATAGTCAGGGGTGGCATGGCATGTGGGAGAGCATGGGCAGGTACCTAGAGAACTACTCACCTCCAATGGTCTGGGACTTCACCCCTGAACAATTACAGGACCCTGATAAAGTGGTAGAATATTTGAAGGGAAAATGCTGTGGCTATTCTAGAGAGGCACAACTCACCGCGCTGTGCTGGGCCCTGGCCAGTATCTACCAGGCACTGCTCAGAATTATGCAGCACCCTCAAGGGGAAGAGATGGAAACCAGACTGGCGGCCCCTGCGGCTGCTGCAGCCCCTGCGGCGGCCCCTGCGGCGGCCCCTGCGGCTACTGCGGCCCCTGCGGCGGCCCCTGCGGCGGGCACTGCGGCTACTGCAGCCCCTGCGGCGGGCACTGCGGCTACTGCAGCCCCTGCGGCAGGCACTGCGGCTACTGCAGCCCCTGCGGCGGGCACTGCGGCTACTGCAACCCCTGCGGCGGACACTGCGGCTACTGCAACCCCTGCGGCAGACACTGCAGCTACTGCAACCCCCGTGGTAGCCACTGCCACTGAACCAGGAAACCAACCCGTGCCGGTATCAGTTGCCCCCATACAGAAGAAGAAGTACACAAAGAAATCAGTTCGCTTAGTAAGAGATGATGATGAACCAGGGCCATCACGAGAGCAGGAGGAAGAGGCAGAACCAGAGATAATTACTCGATCCCTATCCTTGAGTGAGCTGCGGGATATGCGAAAAGATTTCAGCCGACTTTCAGGCGAGCACATTGTCACCTGGCTGCTCCGGTGCTGGGATAATGGGGCCAGTAGCCTGGAATTAGAGGGTAGGGAGGCCAGGCAGCTGGGATCCCTGTCTAGGGAAGGCGGCATAGACAAGGCGATTGGGAAAAAGACCCAAGCCCTCAGCCTCTGGAAACGACTCCTGTCAGGCGTGAGGGAGAGGTACCCCTTCAGTGAGGATGTTGTATGTCAGCCAAGCAAGTGGACTACCATGGAAAGAGGTATCCAGTACCTGAGAGAATTAGCCGTGCGGGAGATGATTTATTATGACTTGGACAATGCCGACTTACCCACAGACCCTGATGAGGTGCGATGCACAAGGCCCATGTGGCGGAAGTTTGTACGGAGCGCACCATCGTCATATGCCAACTCCCTGGCAGTAATGGAATGGAAAGGTGAAGAGGGACCAACAGTGGATGAGGTAGCTGGCCGGCTCCGGCAATATGAAGAAAGTCTCTCTTCCCCCCTTGTCTCAGCTGTGGAGAAATTGTCGCGGAAGGTCCAGCAACTTGAAGAGAATATGTTCTACTCCCCACCTGCACGGGCCAGCATCTCAGCTATTAGAAGCAGGCATTTCCCCACTCAAGGGAGAGATGCGACATATAGATGGGCTCGTGACCGAGGGGTGGACTTGACCATGGACGCTATTGCACAGGTCATCCATGAATGTGAGACATGCGCTGCGATCAAACAAGCCAAGCGTTTGAAGCCTCTTTGGTATGGAGGGCGATGGCTGAAATACAAATATGGGGAGGCCTGGCAGATTGATTATATCACACTGCCACAAACCCGTCAAGGCAAGCGCTATGTGCTCACAATGGTGGAAGCAACCACTGGATGGCTGGAAACATACCCTGTGCCCCATGCCACTGCCCGGAACACTATCCTGGGCCTTGAAAAGCAAGTCCTGTGGCGACATGGTACCCCAGAGAGAATTGAGTCGGACAACGGGACTCATTTCCGAAACAGCCTCATAGACACCTGGGCCAAAGAGCATGGTATCGAGTGGGTGTATCACATCCCCTATCACGCACCAGCCTCTGGGAAGATAGAACGATACAATGGACTGTTAAAAACTACACTGAAAGCAATGGGTGGTGGGACTTTCAAACACTGGGATACACATTTAGCAAAAGCTACCTGGCTAGTTAACACCAGGGGATCTAACAATCGGGCTGGCCCTGCCCAATCAAAACTTCCACGTACCGTAGAAGGGGATAAAGTCCCCGTAGTGCACATGAAGAATATGCTAGGGAAGACAGTCTGGGTTAGTCCTGCCTCAGGCAAAGGCAAACCCATCCGTGGGATTGCTTTTGCCCAAGGACCTGGGTGCACTTGGTGGGTGATGCAGCAGGATGGGGAAGTCCGATGTGTACCTTATGGGGATCTGATTTTGGGCGAGAATAGCCAATGAATCAGATTGTGTGCTGTTAATTGCTAAGTAACACTGTCACTGTATGTCCTCATTGCTATAATTACTATCAGTTGTACTACAAGTAAGGCACAGGGATGATGGGATAAGAACTGATCTCAGCAGCTGGCGCCCAGCAGTTTCCTCAAGATCTACATCTTCAGCCCACGGACCACACCAGGTGCACCAGTCACAAGCTCCGAAAAATACAGCATGCAACAGAGCAGCACCACCCAGCATCTCACCTGCCCTGAGAGACTGTTCTAACAGATGGAGCCCAAAGCCGTGGATTAAAAGAACTCAACGGACACTTTGGAGGGATGACCCATAAACTAAGGGCATTATATGTGTGTATATATATATATATATAACAGGGGAAAGTGGTGGCAATTCATTGGAACCTGCTGGGCGTGGCATAGATGGTATGGAATAAGGGGTGGATAATGTCCTGGTTCCGGTGGGGATAGGGTTAATTTTCCCTGGTATTCCATGCCATGTGAGCCACGCCCACCCTGAGCTGCCGGGGGAGGGGACAGGAAGTTGCTGCTTAAAAGCGGGCTGGGGCGTCCCGGGGCCGGCCGGTCGGCGAGCGGCGGGGAGCGGCGGTTCCGTAATCGCGTTTGTATATTCCCCTACCCGTGTTGTTGTTGTTGTTGTTTGCCTGTTCCCTTTGCTGTGCTGTTAAACTGCCTTTGTCCCAACCCAAGAGTCTTGCCTTTTCTTACGATCCTTCCTCTATTAGGAAGGCACGTGCGAGCGGCACGTGGTTCTTTGTTGCCATCTGAGGCTAAACCACGACAATAATACAGTTAAGCAGATGCTTATTTATCAACTGATTATATCGGCCAGTGATCTGAATCAGAAACTGAATTTAACTGTGTGATATGCTATTCAAATGTGGCTGGTTATTCCTTCAGTCATTATCCTGAGTATCTAATTTTTCTCTTCGATATTTATCACAGGAGGGTAACAGGTCTAATTTTCAAAGTACAAGGGAAAAAACTCAGTCTGTCCAGAGCTGTCAACAAGTTTTGTGATGTTTTCAGAGCCAAGAATTTCTGAAAAAGTGGGAATTGTTGTTTCAGCATCTGTGCTTAAAACACAGTAAAGGTAGTCACACCGGAAAGCACGAATGAGTCAGTGGACTAAGCACAGGATGACTCACGTGGGTCTGACAAGTCCTTTAACCTCCAACTGTCCTCTCAGGCCACCTTTCCGCTGATGTGACACCACTGACCTCAGTGGATGTGCCCCTCATCTGCAACCCAAGCAGCAAGAGGAGAAGCAGTCCTGGGGTCCCTCAGCAGAGATGGGCACTGTGGTGTACTATCCTAAGAGCATGTGTTATCCTCTGATAAACGCACAGTTCTCATTAAATGAACATACCCAGCAGCTTCTCACGTTTCCTGAATTCCCACATGTGATCCACCAGTCCAGTCACTAAAAGGTGGCTCACGGAAATGCCGCAGCATGGAGGCTAACTTCCCGGTGAAAAACAGAGTGCCAGTGTATAAAAACATGTGGAATTTTGGTTTTGCCAACATCAAATTGTACTTGCTAACCCAATTGTGCTTGCTGGTGCATTTCAGAAATAATTAATCATTTAATTCATGTTCACAGTGGTCTGCCGGACAGAAATCTGTGACATGTCATGGATCATGGACTTGGAAACTAGGAAACCAAAAATATCTGCTGGTCTCAGTGGTTTGCACACAACTGATTTTAATGCACCTACTAGGCAAGGTCCTCCCCGCAGAAATCAGGCTGAGAAATCGGCTGTGAGCACGGAAGCCCTGAAAGACTTGGTGGGGAAGACAAGGCAGGGGTTCCCCCGCTGTCCTGCTCCCATGTACAGGCACTGCCTGCCCACCTCTCACCAGGGGTGAGGTCCAGGAACCCACCTGCGCCGTTTGGCAAAGGTGCTCCCTGAGGACGTGCCTGCCCACAGGTGACGGACCTCCCCCCACTGGGAACGTGGATTAAACAATGAAATGTTTCTAAAATTTTCATGTTTAAAGTACACTGTTGCTTATACTGACACTGCTGATGAGTATGCACCCCATACTCATGGCACTGAAGCAGGGGTCTTCTTCAAAACCACCCTAAAAAAAGTCAGAAGTTATTTTCCAGCCAACTTCAATACTTTGAACTTGGAATCCATGACATCATTGCACAGAGAAGACAAAACTGTACATGGGAAAATACCACCTCACTTTGCAATTCTGTAACTGCAACAATTATTAATATGCTGAGAGGACATCATTGAGTTTTTAATGGAAAATGAAATTAAGGAGCCAGTTTGTTGCTCTTCTGAGAAAACACATCTAGAAGGAAATGTTGAAATACAATAAATTTGCCCCCTTTGGCTGAGCTTGTGGCTGTAAAAGCTTTCCTGAGCAAATTATGAAGCCCAAAGTAATCAGCTAATCATTTCAAATGTCACAACATCAGGTGATGAAGTAGCATAGGGAGAAAGGGTTTTTGTCAGAGTTAGGGTTGGATCAAGCAGCAATTAATGCTTGTGGGCAGCCCACCAAGCCATTAGAGCATGCCTGAAAAATGTGCACTGTAGTTCAGAGCAAAACTTCATTGTAAAGCTTAATTCCCATGCAACTCCGGTAAAAGACCAGTTTTGAAGTATGTTTTTCAAAATAAGCTAAGTGATCAAGGAGCTAAAGTCCAGATTTGCGAACTAATACAGAAACAGATGGGGCACATCTTGCGCTCTCAAAACAGACTTCTGACATTTAGGTCTTGAAACCTCAGTCATACAATGTAAAAATTTTTAAGTTCTTAATTCCCTTGACCGTTTACTATTAGTGTATTGTGTGTTCCTCTTTTTTATTATTATAGTTCATCTAAAACCATAAAGGTTATTCTATACGAAAGTGTATTTCACAGAATGACAGAAGGGCAGAGATTGGGAGCACCTCCAGAAATTGCCTAGTCCAAGTACCCTGCTCAAAGCAGGGTCAACCAGTGCAGGTTGCCCAGGCCTGTTTCCACTCAGGTTTTGAATATTTCTGAGGACGGGGACTCCACGACCTCTGTGAGCAATCTGCTCCACTGCTGAATTATCCTTAAAGTGAAAAAAAATATTAATTGTGTTTAAATAAAGTTTCCTGTATTTTACTTCGTGTCCATTGCCTCTTGTCTTTTCACTGGGCACTACTGGGCAGAATCTGGCTCTTTACTTAGCATCTCTAACCAGATATACCTGTAAATATTTTATTTATTTCTCTTTAAATCACACAGAGAAACAAAAAGCAAGTTATGGGACATTTTTAACAAAACACTACCTTTTGCCAGTTAGCTTTTTTTTTTCCCCCACTTGAGAATCCATTGTAATGATCTCAGACTCTTTAATATTTCTCTTTTATTCCCTTCTTTGTTTATCTGACTTCTGGAAATCCATATGGTAAAGTCTTTCAGGCCTTTAAAAGAGTAACTGCTTTTTGCATGGTTGTATTTAGAGAGATATCCACATGCACCTTCTGATTAGTCTTTGGTGATTTTTCAGAATGTACTTCTATCCTCCATTATTAACCCACATATTGATAAGCCAAATCTGAAAAAATGTGGACTTAAGAGTTAGCAAATTTGTGTAAAACCTATTTACAAATATCACTTCACAAAAAAAGGACACCACCTCTGACTCTGTGTAGGAATGTATAACTAGGAACACTTCACTCACTATTTTGATTTGTCCATGGCTGATAAGCCTGTCTTTGTGGACCTGCACAGAACCACCAAGAACAACCCAAGAGTTCAAAAGATAAGAAGTGAAGTTGATTTCAGTAACTTAGGCTTGGAGCTGCATTTTCCCAGGGTGGGAGGGAAATATACAGGAAAATTTTCAGCACAGCAGAAGAGACGCATTTTGCAAATATACTTAAAGTGCTTCTTTGAGCCCCATTACAATTTCACTGTCAGAATGTCAGGGAAGACATACTGCCTCCATTCTCTTGAGCAAAGAAGCCAAATGATGCTGCTGTGTTTGACAGCCTCAAATTTAGTTACAGCTTTCCCTTTAGCTCTCTGTTGGCAAAATGAGGTATTGCGAGTAGTTGCATAAAAACATTCCTTGCATGGATTAAGTTGCCCATTTTTCATGCATGACTTATCTATAATCAGAACCCTTTATAAAACAAAACCTCATTTTGGAATTGCTCAAATCATACGCATATTTGGCATACACAAATTTGAAGTCTGTTAAGATATTTTATCAATCAAAAAGCTGGTTCAAATTCTGACCAAAAAAAAATTAAACTACATTCAAACTATTCCTACTCTTTTCAAGGATTTCTACCACAACAGAGTGATGCTTAAATAATGCTGTTGTAGGGAATTCATTTCTAATGATCAAATTCTAACATTATATTCAAAAGCATGACAAACACAACACCTGCAGATGTTCTGGTGACTTACAAAAGGAAAAAATTGAAAGACTCACTGATCAATGTTCTATGATGATATAACCAACTGGAAGTCCAACAAAGCTCTCCTAGTGATAATTTTCTTTGCTTGTCCTCCCAAATTTGTTTTTATTTTGCCTGCTATGCTTTTCTGAAGGTTTCTTAAAAACTTCGTGCAGACTCACAAGTATGTCTTTCACATGTGGTACTCATAACAATGTGATTAATGCATGTGTTTACAATTAGAGTGCTAAATTTCTACTGTCATAATCCTGTCCATAAGCCCCATGAAATAAGCAGAAAATAGGTAAAAAGAGAGAAATTGTGTGCTGCACTAAAACTTCCAAATTGTTCCCTCTAACAGCAAGAGTTTTGCACTCAGTTTCAACCAAAAGAATGGTTGTGAGGAGCTTCAAAATTATAAGCTTCAAACCAGCCTCAAGCAGCCTGGCAACATCTAAGACATACTCCTGCACTAACTCCATATATTTTCCTTTAATAGATCCTCAGCATAAGACCTTGGCCCAACTGTAACCACCAACTGCAGAAAGAGACAGCAGCCAGCAAACTCTTTTAGGCAACAGGCATTAAAAAGGGCTGCTTGCCACTTTTGACCACAGACCCTTCTCAATGTCCAATACTCACTTAAATTCAGCTCTGACAAAAGCATCAGTGAGGGCCTGCTGAGTTGGCCTGCCCAAGAGAATACCCTGAAGACCTTCTTTGGTGCCACTCCTAAAATCATCCAGGTCCAGTTTTGTGAACACATAATACCCTATCTCCATGTTTTTCCCATTCCTAAACCCTAAACCTACCCTAAACTTAACCCACCAAGTAACCTATTAACTCAGAAGGGAACACAGTGATTTGTTAAGAGCCATAAAAGCAACATGGCTCCCCTGCCCACACACCACCACCATCACCAGGATACCTTCCAGCCCTTCTTGCGTCTCCCCGCAGTCCTCCCTGTCAAAGGAGAAATAGCTCACCCACCCATAGTGAGCTATTTTAGCCCAGGTCTGACCATTGCTCAGTGATCTTAACTAGAAGCAGTCTTGAATTAGAATTACCTCCACTTTTCATTGCACTTTAATAACCCAGACTGTAATCCCAGTTTTAGAGTCCCCCTACTGTGTCTACTCAATTGGAAGAGAGGGCAATAAGGAAAGACCTTAGTGGTAGGAAGTGTAATCAGAGCCTGCTCTCCTCTTCCCTTCATGCCTTCCCTCTCCCAAAGGCGTCTGTCAGTCCTTACCAGCATCTTAGCATAGTCACCTCCTCCAACAAGATGTCAACACCTTCTAATCCTGAGTATGCTATGATCAAATGCCATGATCAAATCGCATTGCTTTTCCAACCTTAATCTGACTCCACCTTTTAAAACTAAAATAAATTACCCAGGCTCACACTTTCTATCTTCCCAAAAATCTAACCCAAAAGCTCACCACGGCTTTAACCTTAGAGATATAAACCAGCTGTAGTGTCACATCAGCAGTGAACGCCGTCAGGGGAAGCAGCTGGTTAAGCCTCCTCTTCTCTCAGCAGTTACTTCATCTCCCCTTGAGGTCCAGAACAATTATCTCATGCATGTAGCGCTCACGGATAGAGTTTAACCCCAAGCGTGAGGCTGTGCGAACAGCAAGAGGGTTGAAATCAGGTGTCACCAGCCCTGGCCTCAGCACGGCTTACCTTTAGAACCACGCCATGACCACAAGCATCGGGGGAATTAACCACCCTTTAAAAGCCCTGGCGCAGGCATGTGGGAGGCGTGTATGGGAACGGGAGAGAGAGCCCTCACCACACCAGCCAGTGCAAGCTGCGCAAAGGGGCAAAAACTGAACTGAAACACACCCAATCTGACTGCTGTGTCTTGTGGGCACTTGGAGGGACGACTCTGGCCTCTCGTCTAGAGAAGTCACCCAACCCCACCACTGCACGGTCAGCAGATGGTGCCCTGCAGTTTACAACCACAGAAAAACCCGTGAAGATGCTAAAGAAAGTGCTGATGTGCCACCTACTGTGCGGGCGATAGCGAGCCACTGCTCAGGACCTACTCATGCTTTAGTCTCGGTCCATCTCTTCCCATCGCTTCCTTCAGGGCTGTGCAGGCAGCAAAGAGAGCTCCCAGATGAACCAGATGGACTCGCAACCCAGTCCTGGGCTGGTCCAGCCTCAGAATGAGAGCTTGTGGGGAGCTGCGGGACACACTCGGTGACGTTTGCCAGGGGTGGGGTGCAAGGAGATGTGAAACAGTGTGGGATTCACATCATCTGCCAGCTCCCATCTTTCAAATGTTAAAGAGGCCTTCCAAATCTGTCAAGAAATCTTGAAATGATCCTTTTCTTTCTAGAAATGAAATAAATAGAGAAAAAAAAAAAAGAGATTAAGTCACACTGTGCCTCTTGCAGGAAGTAAGGCTTGAAGAAAACCTCTAAGTACAACATATCTTGCAAAAAACCTGAAATACTTGGCCACAAGGCAATACCAATTACAGTTCTAGCATAATAACAGAAAGTAAAGGCTAACATCAGTAAAAAATACATTCTGTGGTGAGTAATCAGGTGAGTGTCAGTCATTTCACCTCTGTTTCCACACCCGCTGAATTACTTCATGCCAGCTAAATTGGAAACTTGTCTCCACGGGATTCCCCCTGTTTACTCAGGGGAATTAAGCTTCTCCTCAAGATCACCTGCTGGAAACGCCCAATTTCCCCAGCTCATTGTCTATACAAGGAAGCCAGCCAGTTGATTTTAGAGGTCCAGGTGGGTGTCTTGAGTTACAGGGGATGGATTTTTGCAAGCGTTTAAGGCTGAACTGTCTCCTCTTTAAAAGATGCTGCACCTTCAGGAAAGGTGCAACAAGAGTGCAAGCTCAGTGTTTATTCCTCATTCTCATATATTCCTCACACTGCCAGCTGCACACCTTTCTGCAATATCTATGCTGCTTGCTGAACACAGAAAAAAATAACCAAAAAAACCCCAAAACACCCTAAGCACTATAAAACCAGGGTGAAAAATCCTTCTTATCCAGTTTTTCAGACAAAACATGCCTGTGCTTTTTTCTCTTGCAAATGAAGTTATATATGTTTTTCTCAGGTATAAGCAGAATGAAGCTTTAAGTGTGTATTGGAACAGGTTGCCCAGAGAAGCTGTGGATGCCCCATCCCTGGAGGTGTTCGAGGCCAGGCTGGATGGGGCTTTGAGCAGCCTGGTCTAGTGGGAGGTGTCCCTGCCCAGGGCAGGGGGTTGGAACTTTAAGGTCCCTTCAAACCCAAACCATTCTGTAATTGCTATTAGATTCAGCATAGTATGCACAAAACATTATGTTAGGGAGACATTTGTGGACATGCAGAGTGCAGTCTGGCAAAGATACATGCTCACAAATGCTGCCATGAAATTCAAGGAGGCAACTTGCATTAGGAGAGCTGCCCCTTACACAGAGAGTGCTCACTTGATTGGGACCAGAACTGCTAACATCTGTCCTGTCTTCTGGAAATATCATTAACATGCCCTCGAATTGACTTGCCTCCAGTTCCGTGTGGGTGTTTGAGGAAAACAGGAAAGGAAAAGCATGCGCCTACTTAAAATAATTGTTACCAGGGACTAGCAGAGAAAATTCTTTCACATGTCATTAACCAAGCACATAAATAATGTGTGGGGATTAAAACACACACACACACACACACGCAATCACATCACATCACATCACACCACATCACATCACTCCACTCTTTTAACTGTTTCCGAGATTTCCAAGCCGAAACCAGGCTGTTTTTTCGGGAGGTTTAGGGACACCATCTAGCGTTGGCATTTGGAAAGTGCACGGTGTGACCCAACCCGGTAAACCCACCGAAACCACGGTGGGCAGGTAGAAAGGTGGCAGGGAGAGTTACCGACTCTGCCACTACAGCGTTCATCGGGACAAAGCATAAAGCGAACAACCTGCATGACAATAAATGACACATCCTGGAGTACATCTTTCGAGAAAACGAGGTACAATGCTGTGACGATTTTAGTGCTTAACTTTTACCAAATCAGGCAGCTGCCAGGCTTGGACAGCTTTGCTTTTCTAAGTTTTACGCTTACTATCCAGACTGGTGTTAATGAAGCCTTTGGTTTTAGGATAAGAGTTTTCTCTTTGCTTTATTTACATTACTTAAAAGAAAAGAAGCGAGGATGTTTGTTTTCATAATTTCTGAAGACTATGCATTAAAACAACATCTGAATGCATGTGTATTTTGCAGCTACGTCTCATATGAGCAGTGTATTTCATACATGCATTTGTGCACAGAGCAACCACCATTACTGCAAGAGATATGTCTTCTTCCCCACTCCAGTCCCCTCCACAGCAGATAGCAAGTCTGACAGTATCACTGCTGTCCACCACAGCGGCCTCAGAGGCTGCCACCACGGAGAGACAGCCCTGCAGCATCACTGCTTTATTAGCATGGAGGTCTCAGGGTCTAAATGACTCCTTTAGGAAGGGAAATGAGCCAAAGCAGAGAGCACCCTGTTCCTGGGTAGTGGCTCTTGTGGTAGCTCATTCTAGTATCTCTCTACAGCCTGGAAACATGCTAATCACCAGTAATTACCCACTACATGTGAAAATATCTTCTCTGGGTATGGCATTCTGTTCGACTAAGTGTTAGGGAAATGTGTGTCTGCATAAACATGCCATTTCTTTTAACACCTTGCTGAGCTACAGGAGGCAGGGCCAGGCACTCCGGACGCATGGGTGGGAGACCTGTGATTTCTGAAACCACGAGCAAACTGCAGAACTGGGCTGTTCTTCTTCTGTATTCAACTAACAAAGCAGACACAAATCCACACTCCAGCCCAATGCCCTCAGTTTGGCTTGAAAGGTCTATGTTGTTGAATACTTCGTCCTTAAACAGGCTGATTACGCAGACAGATCTCAAACAGAACACTCAGGCGTATCTCTAATTAATTTCATTTTGAGACCTCTCCCTAATTTTATCCTCTCTCTTCTGCTTATCTTGCTAGAAAGAAGTATAGTTATAAAACTACAGATTGCCTTTCTTTTGTTCTCCAGTACACCCTGATGTATGGTAAAAACTAAAGCTTTGAGCTGTGTTATGAATGCTATTTTAATAAAACAGTTTGTAAAATATGCTTGTGGTCCTCCCACTTCTATTGTTTCAATAGTTCTATTTACGGCCACTCACTTGCTAAAGCTTTTAAGTGCAATGAAGAAGCTGGAGACATCTGTCAGCATGTAAAACACTTTGATCCTTGTTTTTCTGCAGCAGACTGGGAAATCCCCATGAATAATAGCAAAGGAAATCTAGGGGTTTCCCTGAAGATCAACAGACTGTCTGAGCATCTTCTAAAGTATTGCGCAGCAGGAACACTAACAATCGAGCTGGGAATAGTATATGCAAGTAGGAGTGGTTCGGTGGATATGCTTAGGCTAAGCTTTTGCAGGAAATTAGTGATAACTAACACATAGCTCTTTAAGTAAGATGATTTCTTTTTTCTTGCTCTTCACCACATCCAAGGAATAAGGAACCACAAATAATACTCACATGCTTGCATGTGGCAAGCCAAGTGGCTGCAACAAAGCTGGACAAGCATTCAAATAAATTGTCACATCAATGGAAAAAGAAGTAGGACAGGGGGGAAAATTATTCACAAATCATGAGCAAATTTATCTAAATGTATCTTAAAAAAAAGCATAGGAAGATTTTTAAAACTTCACAACAATTTGCTTTTCAGCATGTATTCCACTTGGAAAAGGTCCACATTTGTTCCCCTTTTTCAAAACAGAACATTTTACTCCCAGTTTTGAAAATGTTTGAGTTTTTTTTTTTAAATGGGACCTAATTTAGGGAAAGAAAAAAAAAGAAAGGGATTAAATAATCTAGAAATAAGGACGAGGTGTTACTGAGAAATATGCAAAATGTTTGGTTTGAGGGAAAACCCAAATAAATCTGGAGGTAGTTCTTGGTTTGGTTTGTTTTGCAGAAAGTAGTTGTGTTTCAGCAAGACTTTAGTTAATTTCTATTGCTTATTCAGTCAGCAGTTTCTCCCATTCAGTCAGCATGACAAAAGTGGATTAGTCATCCAGCCCTGGCCCGGAATAGCCTTTCTAATTATAACTGAATTTTTTTGTCACACCTGAATGCAGAAGGAACATATAGGTTCTGGGGTGTGTCCAGAGAAAGACAACAAAGGTGGTGAGGGGTCTAGAGAACAAGCCTTATGAGGGACTTGGGCTCAAAACTGAGGGAGCTGGGGTTGTTCAGCCTGGAGAAAAGGAGGCTGAGGGGAGACCTCATCGCTCTCTACAACTGCATGAATGGAGACTGTAGTGAGGTGGGGGTCAGCTTCTTTGCCCAAGTAACAAGTGATAGGACAAAGGGAAACAGCCTCAAGTTGTGCCAGGGGAGGTTTAGACTGGATATTAGGAAAAATTTCTTCTCCAACAGTGTTGTAAGGCATTGGAACAGGCTGCCCAGGTAGGTGGTTGAGTCACCACCCCTGGAGGTATTTAAAAGATGGATAGATGTGGCACTTAGTGACATGGTTTAGTGGTGGACTTGGCAGTGTTAGGTTAACAGTTGGACTTGATGATCTTAAAGGTCTCTTCCAACCAAAACAATTCTATAACGCCATAAATGTGGGGGTCCATGTCCTGAAGAGGTGATAACTGATTTTGCTGCATCTCCCTGACTTCAAGAGCCATGAGTTCTGGATGCTCTTCAGGTTCCCACTGAAATCCTACAGAGGTGTCACACAGCCTCCGCCACGCCACGTGCGTCTGCATTTCCAGCAAACATTGTGTTTTCCCTTACTGAGCAGGTTAAATGTTGCTAGGTAAGAGAAGGGGATATTGTTGCCTCATACTACTGCAAGGCAGACAGTATCTGATAAGAGCAATAAAAAGACCTATATGTTATAGACAAGCTGGCATGAAAACAAGAACAGATGAGAAAGCAAAGTGTGGCATCGTACAAAAGGCTATTTGTTACATGGCTATTTGAGGACTTGAGCCAGTAAATACTGCCAATAGCAAACCAATGTAATGGGTGAAAAAGAGTTCAGCGTGTTTTGCCCAGCTTCACTAACATCAAACACAGGTCAAAGACAGATGACACAACATTTCAGTCATGAACTGCGTGCAATACCTTGTTTTTCTGGTGCCTTCACCATTTTAATGAAAATGCTCCCTCAAAACAGTTCTAATGGAAAATAAAGAGTACATAACTGGCCATTAATAACACTGTATCTCAGCCCTGATGCAACTATAATTTTCTTATCCTACGTTAAACATATTTGGAATAAAATGGAGAGTAATTTTTGGAAGAAGGATATGCCTTCTTATTTTGTCTGAAGGCCGCACTCATGGTGTATCTTTCCCTGTCTGTCCTCGTACAGGCCCTTTTGTGCAATGGCACATGTTCGAGAGTGTTTTGAGAGCAGCTTCTGACTCAGGATCCCCCAGGAAAGTAGTCATGCCCCATTTCTGGACTGGAGTGAGGTGTGAAATACATGGAAAAAAGCCCCCTTCACACTAGGGTTGGTTTTGGGCTGCCCAGAGATGCCAGCCCTGGTTCCTGATAACTTTCAGGTAAAAATATACAAGACACTTGCAGACTTTGCACTAGAGGACAGGACACTGTAAGTAACGTCTAGTTTTCACTTTAACTACCACACTAATTCTTTTGGACTTAACACTAAGTTCCAACTGCAAAGTCTTTCTTCTTTTCTTGGGAGAGGCTGGTCACTGAAAATGAGGAGACTGTAAAAGCAGAATCAACAGTAAAATTTCAGAACAAAGAGATTTAAGAATAGTTAAAGTTTAATGTTTATTGAACAGTTAACTCAGGCTCTCTTGTTATACGGAAAAACTTAGTGCTTCAGGACACAACAGAAAAAAGATAAGTTATACAGGTTTAGATTGACAGAAGACAATCAATAGTTATCAATCCAACACACTGCAGGTAGTTTTCCAGCATTTGGTGATCTTGTTTGTTGTACTATCCTCCTGAAAATTTCTTTAATGAGTTTAATTTAATTTCTTTTATGTTCTTTTCACTTGAGTGTCTCTGTATCTGAACTTGTCTTCATGGAAGTCATCTATATTTTCTGAGCTTCTACAGGTTGTAGTCACTACACGTAAGTTAGTGACAAGAATTTAAACCTGCTAAAATTTATTCAGTCATCTGTTGCACCAATTAACACAGCATTAATAGAAATACAATTTTATTGTGGACATTAGAAGTTCAGACTGATTTAATTGGTATCATCTTTATACACCTCAAGTCCCTCATAAATACCTTTCATGTTTGTTATTCACAAGGATTATCCTCCACAAAAATCTACTGCCATTTGCCAAGCAGCCCACAATAATTCACTTTCATAGTCACCAGACTGTATATTCGTTTCTCTCTTACCCATGTTCTCTCTCACGTAAACTTTTACAGGAAATTGATCCATAATTTCAAGGCGTGTACATCCGTATGTGTAGAAATAACCTTGCCTTGATGTTATTTTTGGGCCTCCCCTAAGTGGAGGAATTCAGATCTTGGGGTATTGGCGTCTTACAGTATGCAGTGGAAATTTACAAACTAACCGCAACAGACTCTGATTCATCTTTCTTCTGCTGAGTTTCACATTCCTCTCTCAAACACCTGAAAAGAACATCCTTAATCATAAAGCAAACTGATTTTCACTCAGACACCCGGCATAAAAGTGGGAATTTAACTGTTTACTTTCCTTCACAATAACTGTGTTGGCTTGGTTTCTCATCTCACACTCAGTTTGCACTTTGCTGAATTTCCTTGCTTCATTTCCATGGTTTTACAGACACACTTACATTGTGCTGTCTGTGCTCATCTCTCTAGACATTGCATGTCTCATGGAGAACTTAACTGCAAGCTTTGCTCTTGCTCTGTCCAATGCACAGATGAACAGATTGGAGACGGCTTTTTATGGAGGAAGATCCGTGCTTTGGGAAGGCCAAAGAAAAGCCTTTAGAAACAATTAATGTGGTGGAAGGGAGGGATATCTGCTGTGGGAACTGGTCAGACACCTAGAAAGCAGTGTGGGAAACGCAGGAAAAGGAATCCATGGACTCATTAATTCAGTATGTCTAGTAAAGAGAAAGAAGATTTGAAGGTCATGAGGATGAGGAGGACAGATGACCCAAATCTAAGTCAGGGATATTCATGGCCCTGGCTGTAGTAGGACTTTCTATATTTAATAGAGATCCAAGGGGGGCTTAAGAGGGATTCTCAGAGGACCATGACCAAAGACAAATCAAAGATCACTCCATGGATGAAGCCGAATGGCTATTAAAAAGATATCAGCAAAGTCTGAAAAAATCTTCCACTGAAGTTTTTCTTTGGTTATTGACAGGAACATCAGATGCTCTCCCGGTAGCAGGTAACAGTAATTAATGCAGAAATTAAAGGCATCTTCTATATCTAGAGCTAGCAGTCGTGTAGGCCAGAGCAGGTTGCCCTGAAAGAAAGAAAAGAAGATTTACCATTGTTTGCTTCCTTGAATTTATGAAATAAAAGTAGGCTTCAAGCAGAAAGTTACCTGCAATACCTACCTAGTTTAGAAAATATAGAGGGTCTAAGGATGGGTCTCTGCTTATTAAAGTCTATGACTTCTACTGCTCATAAAAGCTATATGAATTATTTTTTATTTGATATCCTATTGAGTTCAAAGTGTAGCGTCACTGCTAATACACATGAAAATCTGATAGGTTAAAGAAAATAGAGGTCTTAATAAAACAACTTTGTGCTTAGATAGGACTAACCACATTCCACCAGATGTATGAGCTACCAGCACAAATAATGAAGTAAAGGGCCAGCCAGGTTAAAAAAAAAGCAAGAAACACCACACATATACCTATGTGTGTGTGTGTGTATATATATGTATATATAAAAATAGAAATGCATATATTAATATGTCTGTGCCTGGAAGAATTTCTGCTCTGGATGAGATTCTTTCAAAATTAGTGGGATTTTCTTATTCCTGCATGCTGTTAATTTTTTAAAACATATTAAATGTAGCTTTTTAGCAACACTTCCCATCTGCAATGTATGTTGTGAAAAGCACCTTTATTGGTAGGAGGAATCTCATTGTGAAGGAAAAAATGTTGAATTTATCCAAAATATACGGGACTTGGTACGTTATGGGATCACAAAATGGTGTACATAAAAGTGAGCATATTTCAACCACCATGAAAATGCACTGTCCTTCTAAATATCTATAGACTTCTCCAGAAGCTCTACATCAGCTGGCGATTGGTACCACTTTTCAACTGCTAACAATAAAACCCTAAATTTTTGGGTGGGTTACAGCATCTTATCAGCGAACAGAAGGCCTGTGCAATCATGCCAGTCACTACAGGCACCTTTTGTGCTTTATGTCGTCTTGCTTGTAAAGAAGCAGAGAGCTTGGAGTCAAAATCTCTTTTCCCTAATTTCAGCAATGCATTTGATGTCTGTAGCTTGCCTTCTAAGGTTTTCCACTAAGAGAAAATTCACATAACAGAAATATATCCACCACAGATATTATTTCTGAGTGAAATAAGAAGTCATAAAAATATCAGTCTGGTAGAGGTGGGAACAAAAAAGAACCCCGCCAACACATGTCAGCTGTTTTGGAGGGACCAGACGCAGAGTACTTCTCACTAACCTTTGAGACCGTGAACGAGGAGGACAGTTTTGATAAAACATCATGTCTTGACCTAATATGTACTGAACCTGAATCAATCATGTCTGCTCACTCAAATCAGCACACATACAGGTTTTCTAATTCTTCTGAGACATGCTGCTGTTTAATTTCCTACAGTGAAACAAGTTACACATAGTGAAGAAAACATCAGTTACGCTTTTCTCCTGACTTCACTCAATACTGGAAAGAGAACGGTGGAAAATACTTTATGCAAAATAGGAAGGAATTCTGTGTTTTGTGATTCAGAATGAACTACATGGCAATAAATTATGACAAGGTCAACCACAGTCCTTTACACCCATGTCAAAGGCCCTCATTTTCTAGGGCTGTCATTTTGCTTATTACTTCAAATTTCTCCAAACTATAAAATAGATTGCAAACCACTTCATGTCAAATTGCTGACTAATGTATGTGACGCAGGTGATTAGCAACAGCACGATATTTCCAAATAGTTTATAAGATTGCAGAAGTGAGCTGTGTATTTTTAGAAGAACAATGAACAACCAAGCCACTGCAAATGTTGCTGTACGTTTCGTGTGCATGAGGCTCTGTGTGGGAAATTAAGTGTCTAATTACAGTTCCTAAGGTTACTGAAGAAGACTTTCACACAGCACATGACCAGCTTTCTGTGTATGCCTTGGGACGTTTATGGAGACTCCCTACCAAACTTAAGAATGAATCAATATCCTGTAGAAATCTGCATGGTCCTCTGTAATGGAATCCCAATTACACAAGACGCTGGGTTAAACAGAGTTCAACTTCATCCTCCCGGGTAATGCTTCATACGATTTTTTGCCTTTTTTCACATTAACCAGCTTTTAAGTTTATTTTCCCTAAATTGCTGGGTTCGGAAGTAAAGTGAAACACTGCCCAAATGAAAATCAAAGGGTGGTCTGCCATTTTTACCTCAGCTGAGAAGAATTTCACCAACTGTACTTAACTTTGTTATTACTAGTATTTTATTGGTTGCAACTCTCTTCTTCACTGTAATTCCATTTAACCAAAGACTTTGGATGTAACCCAGATGTTCACATAAATTATATTTTACCTAACTTGAGACTGACCTCATTTATGTCCTACAGCCATAAAAGAATTTGTCAGTCTTTTATAACCCTTTCTTCTTTCTAAGATCAGTAGCATCTCTAATATTTTCTAGAAGTGATGTGCATTCTTATTGTTATCGACAAAGTGACTGTCAAGATAAAGGTCACATGGAGAATAAAATTCTAAGGCACAGTACACAGAGAAAAACAGTTATGATTTCAAACGACAACACACTTCACTGCACTGTGTAGGCTATTGGTTTTATTCATACGCTAAGAGGCTCCTACTTAAATAATACAGCACACTGTACCTTTGCTCCAAAATTAAATGCCACAGACTTAGTTATGTTGCTCCGAATACCTGTATAGGCACTGCTTACAAGACACAACAGAGTGGTGGTGTGGTCCATTGCAACACTGCTCCAGTTGGCAGCTCCTGCACTAAGGTATTTCCAGTGCTAGCGTGCCTGTGCACCTGGGTGGGGGAGAAGAGGGTGCATGCACACCTTTGCTAGTCAAACAGCAACTTGGTTGCTATCTATACAGAATCCTTTTAAACACACGGAAAGTATTGTAAGAGCATCACTTCAAGTTCAGCCTACAGACTCTCTAGCTCATCCTTCAAATATTACACGAGTCTGGGTGTTCCAGGCACTTCCTAGAATTTGGGTTTTCTCTACATTTTTAGAAGGTCTGCTTCTGCAGGATGAAAGATCATTGAGAAGGTTACAAGACTCTTTGATTTTTCTAAATAAACTCACATACCAGGATTCTCCAAGGTGGTGGTCAGCTTTACAAGCTTGCTGAACTAGTCAGCATGGAGTTACTTTATGTCTCTCTCTTTTTTTTTTTTTTTTTTTTTTTTTTTTCCTTTCTACTGCCAGGAATAAGAGAGTTTTCTCAAAGGGTGCTTCTGTTCACTCGATGAGCAGCCCCTCAGGGAAATACACTCCAACCATGTCAGTGAGGGTGTTCTTCCAATGCTCTTTTGTGAAAGAGTTTTGCAAAATGTTGGAGATCCCACATAGTGATAGCTTCACTCTGGGCATAACAGGAGATTAAAAAACCTTAGTTTTAATTCTGCATCCCATTTGCCCATTTTGTTAACATGTTCTGTCACGACAATCAGCCACAATGACAGGACCCTGAATGTCCCCTGATTTCAGCAGGGTATACAGACAAAGAAATCAATGACAATTGCTGAGAACCATCTTGAGAAAGCACCATGAGAAATCCACATCACTTTGGGGAACCATATTTGGATTAGCCCACTTATGTGTCAATGGGGCACTAACAGAAAGTCAGTAACAATGGACAACTTCTCATCTTGTCTTGTGAGATATGATGCACCTTGTCAGCTACTGAACAGTATTACACAGTGGCACAAGTCTGCACATCAGTTCAGCACCGGTCAGCCATTCAGGAAGACTCCCTTTTTTCAAGGAGTCTTATTTTCTAAATCTTATTTTCTCCAACTTGTAGGGAGATCCCCCTTCTAGCAACCAGTGGCACTTCTGAAAGATGATATGTGCCTGTGAAGCAAAACCACATAGGACCGTGTACACTCACAAGACCTCCATACAAAACAGTAAACCTACAGGAGAAGAAAAAAAGGCTTCAGCAGACATTTCCTATGAAATAATGGACTTCCTTATCATTTTATTTTCAAACTGCTACTATTTCATGGTGTCTGATAATCACAGAGAGCCCTTCTCCTCTCAGGATACACAAACCACAGGATTCCGATGACTCACACCGAAAGAGCTTTCAAACACACGGAGGACGGAAGGGCATGCTGTTTCTGCATTAAAGCTTCCTGCCAAAGCCCAAAACTAAGCATACATAAATGTATTTGGATTAAGTTTTAGCAACAACGAGAAATTCGCCTCACTGTAACCCTTCCGGTGAGACAGTCTTGCCCATCTTATGAACTGCCTGATTGCATCCTGTTTGCCATACACTTCCTTTTTGACAATCACAGCTGAAAGAAAAATACTCATGAAACTGTTGTTTGCACACAAAGGTGCAATACTGACTTTTTGATGCAAGGATGTAATACCTCTCTTGACTGATGGTCAGCAGAAAAGGTGACTGGGCTGAAATTTTGAGTGTTCTTTGGACAGGACCTGTAATTTATTGTATCTTTGTATGACCCTTACCACAATACGCTCCTAACCGGTCAAGCTCTTTATCTAACGTCAAAAGTATATTAAAAAGTAAAGTGAAGTTGTCTCTTCTTGGAACTGTAAAGGTGAATTCTACAGCTGTGGCAGCATCTGCTCTCTGAAGTAGAAGTACTGAGCTCAGTGGTCTCTACTGTATAGGAATCCTTATGGAGAAACCTTAAAGAAAAAAGGTCTGTTGAGACAAAATATAGACAGGGGTGAAAACACAGTCTGATGCTGTTGCTGTCAGTAAAGCCTTTTCCGCAGTGCTTCTCTGGAGACATGGCATTACACTCACCTGATCTTTAACACCTAGATAGCACTGCAGGGGATATAATTCTGTCCAGCCACATCTTTCTCAAAGCAAAGGCTGAGTATCCCTGAACTATCTGTTTCACTGAATTTAGGTAGCTTCCCAGGCCATGGCTTGGACTTTGATGGAAATGAGTCAACGGAAGTCAAAGCAAAATAGAACAAGTAAGTGTGAACGGTTTGCAAAACAGTAAACTTCAGATTCAGGCAAACACCAGGGGCCAGCAAAAGACCTGCATTCTCAAATTCTTAAACTAGATTTAGTTGATGTCCTGTACAAAAGTGAATGCCTGCCTTGAGGGAAAGGTGTGAATGAAAGTCATGCAAAGCTCTGAGCTGCTGAGTCAGTCCTAAAGTGCAGAGCAAGGCATCAATGGGCTTATAGAGGACCTCAAGCTTTGCAACCTGAATTGCATTTTCTGCAGCTGCAAGTGCATGGCTTTCAGTAATTTGAAGTTAATTTGTGTATGCTGCAGTTCCCAAATGCCAGGTGCCAATCCCGTACTGACTGCAGCTCCATTACTAAGGACAGGGGAAGGTGCTGTAGCACCCAGACTACATACAGGCAGAATTCCCTAACAGGGACAGCACAGCAGGGATCCCAAGTGAGGGGGATTGGTGATTTGTAGGGTAGGATGACACATGTTTGTTGGGAACCTCTGGGTGGCTGACAGGAAAACTGCGTAGATAGAGTACCAGCATTGCAAGGGTGTAGTGAGGACATGGCGCAGGAGGTCTCACACTTTAGGAGGATGCTAACCATCTTCTTCATCCACCCGACTCACAGCTCCACTGTTTCCACAGCTCAGTGTGTGGAAAGCAGATGACAACAATTTCTCTGGGGCGACGAGTATATCCAGCAGTCTATGTTTTTGTGACTCCCACAGAGGATTACTGTGCACATTCCCTTCCTTCTATCAGTTGCATTTGCAGCTGAAGGAACCGCAAACGATACAGCTTTTAATTATTCTTCTCCTAAGATATCAATGTAAAATTCAGGGAATATAGAACACCATACTTGAAAGATTTAATTGGTTTTTCCTATTGACATTCTTGCCTTTAAATCTTTCCACCCTATTCAAATTTATGGAATATTCTTTCCCC
Source organism: Chroicocephalus ridibundus (assembly GCF_963924245.1). Classification (NCBI taxonomy): domain Eukaryota; kingdom Metazoa; phylum Chordata; class Aves; order Charadriiformes; family Laridae; genus Chroicocephalus; species Chroicocephalus ridibundus. The sequence goes on from NC_086316.1 coordinate 16,709,990, forward strand.
TTTTACCCATGTAGATCCAGGCATATTTTGGTGCAATGACTGTAGAAGAACTATAAAGGGCCTTGAAGAAAATAATTTCATAAATGCAGAGTATCTTTACTGGAACACTGGATTTCTTTACCCTATTTGTGTTAAGCTCCCATCCAAACTATTCCCTATATGAAAGTTTTCCTAAGGAACTAAAATCATAACCTGCCTGTCTGGATATTTGAAGGAAGTGTAAACTTAATATCAAAGCAAAAGGGGGCATGTGCATGACATAACAAGACAACAGGTCCTGGAAATAAAGGACAAGCACGCTAGGTGTACTCTGGTATGCATTTCAGTTTTTCAGAGGTCTGGATTTAAATAAGAATTTTGAAACACAGTCCTACATGAATTATTTTAAGTGAACACGGTTTAGTGCTCTAAGATGATTGCTAAGTATTTTGGAAAAGCCCACTTCAAGCAATGATGATGCAAATGTCAAACAGGACGTACGTATTGAGTAATTTCTTGGGGTGTAAATCAGTCAGGTATTCAATATTCTTGTTAACAACTTAGATGATGGAAGAGTGAATGTTTTTATTGCACCGTCAGTGTGATATGAGCTGCCAGGTTAGCTGTAATGGAGAGCAAAGTTACAGTTCAGCATCGTTTTTAAACATTAAAGAAAAGGTCTGGAAACACTGAGTTCAATTTCAATGATAACTGCAAAATTCTAGACAAACAATGGCAATCAAATGGTTCAAATTCAGGGTGGGAAATGATAGGAGAGTGTAACCCTGCAGAAGAGCATCTGGGAGAAGGTGGTTTCTAAATCAAACTACCCAGATTCTTATACTGTGGCAAGAAAGGCAAAGATCTCACAGTGGGACACATGATCAGGTGTCTCACTTGAGAAACCTGAGAAATGGGAGAAATTGCTCGTGCTGCACTGATATATCTTAAATTTTTTTTTGTGCTCAAGTTTTGGCACCCTCTCTTAAGAAAGGTGAAATATACCTACAATTACATACATTACAACTGGAGATCCAGAAGAGAAGAGTGAGGATGACCAGAGGGCTAGAAAATACAGCTGATGAGGAAAGACTGAAAGAAGTTAAGCCATCTACTTGAGAGAGGACTGAAGGGAGGCCAGGAGAAGAGTAGGAGTGACAAGCTTAGGGAACCTGCACTAAGTGGGGTGGAGATCAGACAGTAATGGCTTCGTCTGGATGGCTCAGGTCACCTGGGGAGTCTGTGAAGGCTCCCCACCAAATGTTCTCGCAGACACAAGCAACAAATAATCCTCACTAATAACTGTCAGAAAGAAAATGAAAAAGAGTCGTGTCTGAACTGGCTCCAGACCTTCCAATACGTCACATGGGCACCACAGTGTAGAGAAGTGGTAGAAAAGATTTTAGTACTTCTGGAAGGAGTCGGGGGATTAAACAAACAAAGATAAGCTGCAACGATATCTTAATTTGTCCAGTCTTGAAGGCCATGTGCCTAGACCCTCATCCAAAATTAGATCCTCAAAACAGACCAAAAATGAATTAAACTGACAAAAGCTTAGTTTAAATGGAACTAATTAGAACACTTCACTATATTAATTGGGAAAACTCTAAGCAACTAGGTCAGACAGTCTAGAAATAGAAAAGTTTATATGCATTTCTTCCCCTGCCCACCGTGTCTCTGCAGGCAGATCCTCATGTCCATGGCTGCTTGCAGCAAACTCATTGACTTTTTGAGTAGCAGTATATTCTTCCCAGTACCCTCTAGGATCCCTTTTCCAACCCTCTGATGCTTGGATGTCTGATCTCTATCTAGTCAACAGCAACCTACACTCCTTTTCGTTCCAGAGAGTCGAAGCCAACCTCTTCACTTCTTAATGGAACACAACATATCACTGAAAACACCCAAGCAACATAAACACCACCCATTACACCTCCATGTTGAAAAGCATACCAAATTAAGATGACAGTAAACAAGGACTAAGCATTTCTAGAGTGTAAAGCCAAAGGGAATCACTCATGTCATCTGGGCTAACCTCTTAAATAACAGAGATCGCCAAATTTCTCCGCACTACTTTTTATCTGGCAAGAGCACCAAAATTCCAAATTAAAACTTTCAGCTGAAGAACCTCTCACACCTTTTAGTACGTTGTTCCAAAGATTACTTAGCCTCACTGCTGAAAATCTACATTTGATTTCTAATCTTCCTTTGTCTTGCTTCAGTTGCCATTCACTAGTTCATGCGATATTTTCTTCTGCCAGGTTTAAGAGATAAAAGTCAAAGGCTTGCTCATTATGTGAGTGCTGACAGACTGTGATCAAATCATCTCCTAACTTCCTCTCTGGTAAACCAACTATTTTGAGTCTCCTAGTATGGGACATGTTTTTCAAGCTGTTACTCATCCCTGTGTCTCCTCCATGAACCCTCTGTACATTATCAACATCTTCAACAGTATTGCAGAAATAGTTTCATCAATGGCATGCATGGGGGAAAAAAAAAAAAGCCAAACCTTCATTTCCACTTAATACTTTACATTAGATTTCCTAAGCTATTTTGGCACTGATGTTACACAGGGAACTTACATACCACCTGTAAATATCTTGTCACTGGTTCCCATTTAGACTATGTAACCTACATGCTCATTCTGAGCTAACATACAGTGTTACACATATCTATATATTTAAAACATATTTCTAAATCCACAGTTCAGCAATTCTGCAATACTTGTCTTATGCAAACTTTAAATACCAGCCATATGATTTTTTTTTCTAAGTAATTGACAGAAGTTTAAAGTCTGTTAGACTTAAGCTTAATGGAATGGAAATGGAAAACCATTTCAATACCTGCTCCAAATTTTATAAAACTGTAATAATCTTCACTTTGCATGATTATTTTTCTGAACTTTTGTCTTTTGTTTCTGATAAATTTTTGTGTTTGCATAGGTGTGTATATGCATCTGTATACAAAGAGTTAGCCCAAAAATCTTTTTATTAATCCTTTCAACAGAAATGATGTTTTTTGTCAAAATCACATTTCAAAACAGGGCACATACTGGTAGGACTTTTTAAGCATTGTGTTTTGGTAGTGTCAAAACTTGCTAGTGACATTTTAATAAAGGAAACTGATTTTTCAGTTCAAGCAGTTTTCAGGGTTTATTTAGGAGATGTTTAGAAACCTTAAAACAACTAATATCAGAAGAAAATATTTTAGTGTCAAAAACGCCTTAAAATTTTAAAACAAGCAGTCAACCAGAGGTGCTTTCAAAGTGTTCATTCCTGCAGGGTATTTCAAAGGTTTCTTTTATTTCATTCTCCTTTAAAACAGACTATAATTATGAGATTTCCTAGGAAACAAAAAATACTGCAGCCAGCCAACTCTTAAATTTGCACCTCGGTCAGTTTTCAAAGTGCTGTGGGCAGGTCACAAGGCTAACAAAACCCCCAGATGCTGCAAAACAGGAAGGAATTGTAAAACATGGTAGCACAACAATGACTCACGCGGATGCCAGGCTTTTGGGATGGTATGATTCACACGCCTTATCGTGCCTGCTTGCAGAACAACACCATCTCACAAGGGCAGAGAAACTCACTCAGCCAGCTGACCGCTTCCAGTTGCAAACAGGACAGATCCGCTAACACCAATTGCAAATAGCACTTACAGGAGAAAAGCACCGCTGAAGGTACAGTGCACAGCCAGCCCTGTGAACTTCTGCACTCCCAAAGTCTCCCTGCGGAGCCTGTCCAGCGTCTTGCAGAGACATCACCCAGCAGCAAAGCTCTGCCAGGGTGCTGTGAAGACCCCACCAGATCCTCTTCAGCTTCCTTGCCTGGGGGCTGCCTGGAGAGTCCAATAACTATCTCAGAGAAACAAAGTAAAACTCAACAGTGTTTTGTTGGGTTTTTTTTTCACGCCCACAGTACCAGGAGCCTTGCCCCAGTCACATCTGCAGCCAGCATTTTGCGTGGGTGAGCGAGAAAGCCGAGGGGCATAGGCTAGACGGGGAAGTTTGAACTGCTCCCAAAACTGTGTGTACTTTCGGTTAACTCCAGTGCAGCTGATAGAGCTTTTTGTTTGTTTTTTACCTTTCTTATTCCAGAGCTCCCTTTTCCACCCCCCAGCACACTCAAGAGACACCACAATCAGCTCTAAGTCTTTCCATGGATTTTCCCCATCAGCAAAACAGGAGATCTGGGCTCCTTCCTCCTCCTCCTGCTCCTTACATATGCCTGCTTGAGTTTTCCAGGTGGAGAGTCTCAGGGTGAGAGCCAGCAAAGACCAAGGTTCTTAGACTAAGGTCACCTGAGTTTGTTTATGCAAGTCCCGCAAAATGTGCAGAGCAAGAGTTACTGCCTGGCATAATTTTTCCTGCAGCGTGTGTGTAGCCCTACAGGCAGAAAGAGCAGGTGTGATATGCTGGACAAAGCCAGCCTGGTGGGAGATTTACAGGGTCTGTGTCTACCAAAGGTAGAGATGGTGTTGGAAGTAGAGGCTCCTACTCCTCACAGTGATTTTTGGATGACCAATGTGATATCTCGTACCAGCACATGCTCACCTTGCTGCTCCCTCCATTCTCAGGAGGCCCTTTTTCCTTCCCTACACTCCTGATGGCACAGAGGGACCTCAGCCACCAAACGGCTGGAATATTTTTCCAATGAACATTAATCTAAGCGACTTTTTGTGGTAAGCAGATTTGTTTACGTATCTACTTTCTGCATAGAGGACAGACATCAGGTCTCCACAACAAATAAAACCATTGCCAAGGAGCAGTGTGGCAGAGAGGTTTTGGTAAGACAAGTCTGGGAGCAAAGCACATCTTCAGGGGGTTTGCAGAGCACAGAGCTGGGTATAGCATACATGCTGTTATCAGCGAGGGGCCAGGGAAGACAGTGGTCTTTTACAGACCACGTTATCAAGTTCAGTGCTGATAAGGAAATGTGTGGGTGGCAAGGGGTAGCAAAAGTTCCTCTTTTCACATTTGGCCAATCCCACCATCCTCATGAAGACAGAACTGTCCCCAATGATTTCATATTTACCACAGAAGTCCTACTTGTTGCAGTTCTGCTCAATGCCAGCTCTTCTCCCTGAAGATTGCTCTCACCAGCTCCCAAACGCTTCCTCCACCTGAAAATTTTAACATTATGTCCACAAGACACCTAAGTAGCCAAACCTACTACTTATTTTTCCTGCCTCCTTTTTTCTCATTAATGGCAATACGTTTTCTTGTGTTTTCCACTGTCTGTAGACTGTGCTTCCTTCTCCTTCTTTCAAGGTTCCTGTATCCAGAGAGATCTGTGAGAATGAGTCCCATTAGTATTGTCATGTGCTTGAAGAAATTTCAAAAAGTTACGCAACAGGCAGCTCCGTGAACTTTTACACTAGATACGAGCAACAAGCCTAGACACCCGCTTCTAAGACTCTCCTCTGTGTGTATCACTGCAAATTGTTTCACTTCAGAGGTATGTTTCTTCCGCTCAAAGGAAGAAGACAAATCTTGAAATTAGTAACTAAGTGTCCCTGGCATCAGAGCATACACCTCTCTACACATGCAATTGCCTAAAGCACCGTCCTTTATGCAATTATCTTATAGGAGTCTTTTCAGGATCTTTCTTCTTTTTTTCCTTATATGCTTTTTGCATTCATCTAAATATTTGGATGTTGGATATGAATGTAACTCCCCCAGATGTAAAGCTTTCCTCTACATAGACAAAATTATTGATTGAGATGCATTTTGTATGACTCAGACAACACTTGAGTGACTGACTTTCCAAACCTTCTGCTTCTGGTGGAATCAGAAAATCACGCAAGAAAAGGTGTTAAAATTAACCAAACATCTACTGGGGTTCAGTCACTTTAAGGTTTGGCTGAGTATCTGACTCTATGCATATATCTGAAGAGCTTCGTAATTCGTAATCGGTGCTTTGAAACTAGCTATATTTTGCATTAATAGATGGGACCATGGGAAATTTTAAGAGACACTTTCCATGATCTCGGGAAATAGCCCATGCATTTCAGAAGATAGGTGGTTTCAGAAGCATTACAAATTAATTAGGTCTACCCCTAGTCTGTCATAGTAAGATTCAAAGAATGACCTCAATAATTTAGGCTCAAAGGAAACTGAGGACAATGCCAAAATAGCCCAGTTTAGTCCATACTTAGAGATGGGTCTAGCCTCCCATGGGCTTTTTTTATTTTTACAAATACACACCTGTCAGGGAAATTGACCTAGGAATATGTTGGATGTTTTGACAAGTTGGAAAAATATCTTAAAAAATATTATCCCCGAGATTGCCAGAAAAAAACCAAACATCTGCCTTTCTTGACAATTTGTGCTGAGACTTCTTCTGATGGCGTAAGTCTATTTTACTGTTAACTATTTGCAATTACCTTTTGGTAATTTTGCTGAAGCACTGTGTGACCTGTAGGAAATACATGTATAAAAAACCTCAAGGCTTAGTATTTGCTTAGATTGTCATAAAACCAGTACAACTGGATCAGGGTCTCAGCTGATCCGAATCAGATGAAATTCTGGACTACACAATGTTTCGCACCGTCTCACTCACCCTTGCAATCAGACAAGGTGAGTGCCTTCAAGGAATGACATTAAACAAGACCGTGTCTAGGATGTAGCATGGCTGGCCTGTGACTCAGCTTAAACAGTGCCTTTTCCTCACAAAATCAAGACTTACAGGTTGCTGAGGGTGAATGGGCTCACTGAGAAAGGAATTCTTTTTTTTATAAAGACATACTGACACAGAAAATATTTTACACAGTCTGATCCTTGTCTCACTCTAGTCTGCACCAGGCTTTCCACAATCACTAGCCTTCTGTCCAGCCTTAATTTCTTCTTTTCTCCCTCAATATTTGCACCCTGGGTTAAAAGGTGCCTCACCTTCTTCTAACCAAGTCCCTCATCGATCCCCATCACTGCTTTGAAACTGGAGCGTTTCCTCCCAGCAGGGAGAGGGACAGGAGGTGCGGTGGGAGCCATTCCTCCAGGTGTTGTTTCCCATGCCCCGGGCGCCTGTGGCTGGTGCAATGATGGGCCTGCTGCCATGTGGCCAGGAGCCACAGGCACTCCCTTCCCCTCGGCACCCACTTTCCCCTGCACCTGAGCTTTACTTAATCAACCTTTGTTGAATTTGCAAGGTTATCATACCTATAATCAACCCCCAGAAATCAAGCTTCTGTCTAAGAGGCTGGAGTAAATGACAGTCATTATAACTATTAACCATGATAACCACTTCCCCAACTAACCGCACACATGAAAGCCGATTTACCAAATGCCTGTCTGTTTCCAGCTGCTGAAATACATGCAAGGCTTTTCCCACCACTGTGGATTCTCAGAGGAGTTGTTAATTGCTACCAGTATGCAAAGGGTCTGTCACCTTGAACATCTGCATTTGGGGCAAAAAAAGACATGCAATGAGCTGAGTTCAGCTGTCTGCTGACAGCTGGCTTTCCTGGGGTGAAATTCAGAGTTGAATATAGACGCAGACAGCCACAAAGGCAGTCAAGAGCAGGTACAAACATGACAGGAACACACAGAATTTCTGTGAACGGCACACTTGTGTGACCAGACAGCAAGTACAGCAGGGAGGAAGGTCAAGTGAACACCAGCTAGCTAGCTCTCAGCCTGAATAGAAAGTATAATATGCACTATCCAAATTTAATTCATTCAAACAAATGCCTTGCTGCACTCCATGTATCTCATGGGTCTAGTTTTTACTGCTTTAGGAAACAATATTGTACCTGCTTTCTTCCTCTTCCTATGTTTTGGATCTACAACCTATTTTGGATTTAAAGAGCATCCTGGGATTTTTCTTCCTGTTACTCACAATAATTAAATACTGTTTATGTACTTCATAGTGGAAAGCTTTCCAAATTATTTTTTCCCTGTGATTATCAATCATTACCTGCTGGGGAGTTTGTCTTTTTTTCCCTTTTCTTTTTTTTTTCTTTTAAAGCTTTCATGACTTGTTCTTTGGCACTTGTTCTTTAGAGCTTTTTTTTTCTCCCTGTGCTTTTTGCTTTCTCCTTAGGCAATAAAATCAGTTCTTTCATCCTGTTGATTATATCCGTAAGCACCTCTGACTTAGCCTCTGTTTTAGACAGATTAGGTTTTGTTTCCCTTTTCATCTTGTTCCTGACATTCTTCTCAACTATTGTTAGTATCTTTACCGCCTCCCGTATCATAGATGATATCTTCGGCTTATTCTGCTCTGAATATACAAGGCATTGCTTACTTTGTTCTGTCTGCATTTAGTGCATTGCCCTCCATCCTCTCCCTAGTTGGAGCCTTAAGTCTTAATTTGAATACTGAAGATCGCTCCTCTGTGATTTTCTCTGAATCTCTGAAGGTCTTTCAAAATGCTAAGTCAAGACAATACTCCAGGCTTACAGTTTTCTCCAAGTCTGTTCCGTTAGCTCTAACCCCACTACAAAATTTTCACAGCTTCCTATTCTGAGAATTTTACCAACAATGTTATTTATCTGCTTTGCTCTGTTATTCTGCCATTTGTCACCCAATGTACCCTCTCTCTGATGCTAAAACTGCCTTGCTCATTTATTCACAAGCATCTTCACAATTTTGTCCCATTAAGATGAGGTCTGAGAAAGTAGAAGTGTTGCATACATGACTCACGAGCAATAACTTTGGACATACCATTAAAATCTTGTATCATTTTGCGGTGAACCCTTTGCCTTGATTTTCCATTTGTTCTCTAACTCTTTGGGCTACAAGCCTATGGCTTTCAGTAGCCCCCAGGAGTGCCAGTTCTCTGGAGACTGCTGGGGTGTAAATCACCTGTATAGCCATAAGGGGTGGGCAGCATCCATTTACACACCGAAAAGTTTTGGGCCTGGAGTTATCTCTCAGTTGCCTTTCAGTTCTGCAGGGCCAGGCACACAGGTTCCACATCTGTGTGGAGTTATTTTAATCCAGCTAATAAAATATAAACAATTCAGATTACTTACCTCTCCAACTCAAACCGGTGTGCATTTTGCTTAGGTGTCATTACAACCTATTAGTTTTGGAAAAAGACTCATGTGATGCACACTGTAGGCAACTCCAGCATTAAAGAGTCTTTATTCAGATCATACAGTCATTAAATGTTTAAGTTTCCAGACTTGTATAATCTTTTTCATTCTCATGTTAAAAGAGAATGTAAGAATGGGGATCGTGACCCACGGGTTCTCCTTGCTGATGTTCAATGGCCAACTGGAAAACATTGTTTGTTTATTTACTGGGTATGGGAAAACTTTTTAACTGAACTGCTGAACACGGGTGCTTCGGCTCTAAGCCTTAGTTATACACATGGGGAAAGGGTTTCCTTGAGATTCAAGACACCAGGACTCTGGTGTAAAGTGTGATTGCTCCTAACTTCTCTTAAATCTTCTGTCCTTCCTTAAAGGTCATGCACTCAGAGGCATAATCAAGGAAATCCAGACCTGGCAAGACAAAATTTCTGAAATCATAGGTACCCAAAACCTCTTTATATATCATAAAGAAAACTATGTAGTGAAATAACTACCTAAAAATAAATGTTTTATAAGCTAAATGACAGGACACCACTAAAAATCCCCAGATGATTCTCATTTCCCCATTTTATTACCTGTTTGGTGGATCATCCCTTTACAATTTTCAAGGACTTAGCAGATCTTTTAAATACATTAAACTTCCTCTCTCCTCCTGACTGTTTTTTTTTTTCCCACTAAAGCCTCCGGATATTTGTCTCGCAATAATGATACAAACGGATGCAGCCACCCACAGCCTTGTGGTCAGTCCTTCAGAGTCATTCTTGTATTCCATGAATGCCTACATGTTAGGACCCCTTTCTAATCCTGTTTCCTGATTAAGTACAATGTCTGATTAGAGGGCCACTGCTAAGATTAGCCAAGGAAAAATTATGAAACACGCAAGTGAGAGAAAAACTGCAGTTGGCACTAGAAGCCAAAAGTTGCAATGTTGATAGCTGAAGAATCAGTATTAACAGGAGAAAAAAAAAGTTTTGCCTACAGTTTTTCTGTATGCAAATGTCTGGCTTGTTTGGCCTTACATATCTCAGCTTCAGATTGCCCAGAAATTTGTTTAGGCTGTGACCTAACAGCGGAAGGCTTCATGAATTGTGTCCACTAATTACGTGCTGATTACTTTTGTACTTATTTCACTAATTAAACAACATAAATATCTAGAAATGGCTGGGGAAAATGCATAGAGGCTGTCTTCCCAAACCCAATAGCCTTTGGTCAAGACCTAACCTGGGCAAACTTCAGTAACGCATGCTGTTGTGATACTGGTGCATTGCACAAATGCTGCTGCTGACTCTGGGATGAGATCTCAAAAAGCAGAGGTGAGAGTGCCACATGCTGTCTGCTGCCTCTCCATCAGCCACCAGCAGCTCTTCACCTCATCATGATCTTCACCAGCAGCAAGAGTGAGCATGTTCTCCCCTCCAGAGGTTTCTGCCGAAAATTCCCAAGTCTCTACAGAAGAGAGTTCCTGGGAGCACAGACTAAGGCCAAAAACTTTGTGCTCATAAACAAAACCAGAGCAGCAAGTCAGAAATTTTCTTATTGTGCAATGCCCACCTCAAATACTTCAATGTACAAGGTTCTCCGCACCTCATGATAGATACTCCTTTTGAACAAACAGGCTCCACTTCAGCCCCTCTACCCTCTGCAGGGAGAAATGCAGAAGTGAAAAGACTCTCGACTGTCCTGCACTCCCCAGTTCACTAAGGTCGGAACAGACCAGGTGCTTTGCGAGACATTCCCAGCCTTTGTGACCAAGAGCATGTACAAAGGCAGCTGCTGTGGAAATCCCCCTGTTACCTGCCCAGAGGCGTTGTGGTGCTCACACCATAGGCATTGCAAATCGAGAGAACAAAATGTGTGCTAAGGTCATTTGGAAAATCCTCACCCTCCTACCCGAAGGCAGTCTGATAGCTATCTGGCAGAGGGAAGGGCTGGGAGGTGGGGTGGGGGCAAGCGTCTTCTGCAGAAGTAGCAGCTTGCCAGGAAGACTATCTGTTCTAGAGCAGTTGGCATCGCTGGAGTGAGGATGGTGAGAAGAGCTGAGAAACAGCCTGTGTCTGGTTTATGGGAGGTCTTGCAAGCTAGTGTGAGAGGATTTGGACAGGCACTTGCTTATAAAGGTAGAGATGAATCAGAGCTGGCAAGAATTCAGATCGTTTATCGTTGGAGGCATAATTACTGTCTGCATGGTAATCTTACTATTTGTGTTACAAAAGCAGGTAGCAATCCTGGTTAGCGTTAGCTTACCTTTGCTCTGGGTGTTATTACATATTTTCTGGTTACTGTTACATATTCTTGGTAAGAAGCAGTCCCTGCCTTGAAGCGATGATAGTTTTGTTAATACATCCTTATTGTGTGAAAACTGGCAGAGCAAAAGCATGTAAAAAACAAAACAAACACAAGTGTTTATTCAAATAAACTGTACAGTTTCACTGTTGTGGTATTCCTAACATCCTTAAGAGGCTATTCCAAAATGGCCAGAGGAGGAAACTCCTTTTCTGTGTGAGAGCACCACAGCCAAAATAAAGGACTGTGGAGGCAGTATAAATTGCAGCATAAATTAGATAGCTCACAATCTACATTTTATGTATAATTTATTACAGTAGAATGTGTTTAGGTGCCTAAGACACTTCAAAGCATTGTAAATAGTGTAATTGTAATGTTAATTATTCTTTGCGTATAAATGATTAATAAAGTTTTAATTTGACACCACTTCAAACACAGTAAGTTTTCTGTAGATATTATGACATGTGGTGAACTGCTTCTATGTAGTATACCAGCACTGAAATCAGAGAAGACAGTGGAAAAGAAATAGATGGATAGTATTCTATTTTTACGTTCTTTTTTTTTTTCACAAATGCCATGTGGTGAAGTTAATGCCATGCTTTGCCTATGTTTTCTGAAGTATCCTACATCTTCAGTTCCTTTTTCAGTGTTGACCTGCCAGCTGAATTCTGTGTGAACGGCTGCGTCCTTAACTTCCGTTATTTCGCTTTGCTTTTATAGAAAGAAAGGGAGCACCCACTTTAAAGACTATGGTTGTACAGGCCCACAGAATGTCAACACTAAAATGCCATCAATTTTGTACCATTACTTGGAATTAAAATGGCTGAGGTGGTAGAGACTAGGCATTCTTTAAAAAGCAAAGACGGGGTATTCTGCCATGCAAGTATCGATATTACATTTATTTTGCCCCTTTGTAATTTGCTATTCATACCTTCAAAAATTGCCCTCTCACTTTGGCACTCTGAAATTCAATGAGTCTGTTTCTAGTCAGACAACTTCAAATCCCAGGTTATTCCCACATGTTATAGCTTAGCTTTTTGGTAATTTCAAATTTTCTCTGGGTACTCCAAGTGGACTCCAACTTTCTGAAAAAGAGCTCGCTCTTTTACTTCTAAAAGGCTTTTCTGGATTTTTTTTTCTTTTGAAGTTAAGAGATATATCTATAGAGAAATGATGCTTAGCTTGTGATGTTGTTAACCTCTACTTCCCCTCTGTCAGATGTGGGCTTGACCACGGTTACTCATGCTGTTACCTCCTGTGACTCTCCCCACTTCGGCTTGGAAACAACTGCTGCAAACATGCTCCGACGGTGCGTTTCAACAGAGCACATCGGCGACCTGGGCCAGTGTGGGAATGTCCCATCTCTTACAGGAGCAACCTCCCCTTTCCATGCAGTCTTCATACAATCCAAGCCCTGCCCTTCTCCAACAAAGCTCTTAGCTTTGGAGAGACCACTGCAGTCCGCAATCTCACCGTGCTCCAAGAGGTGACAGCTGGGACTTCTGTTAATTAAGGGGTGCTGCCACTACTCTTGGAGAAGCCATAATGAGACAAAATGTGCAGCTTGCTTCAACAGGCAGTCATAGACAGCTTAAAATTCCCTGCACATTTAACAAGAGTCAGCCTTTCCAAGAATGAATTGGCTTGTTTCTCCTGATCAGCCATTAATTTATGTAAAAAGGGGCAACTCTCCAGAAGAAAAGGATTGAGGTCTTGGAAGAAGCTCAGGATTTGCAAGATGTTTTGAGTCATTCTTCTGATTGCTTACTGCTGCTGTGTGTGTGTCTTTTTGTGCACTGACCAAGTAAATACTTCCTTTTTAAACTTGAAATCTCAAGAGGGAAACAGTTTCTGCCTCCAAAACCAGTTTTTAACATAAAATACAAAGTCCCAAACCTAGTCAGGGCAAAAGGTCAAAAATTAAGAAAAAAAAATAAAAGTGGAAATTTGGAAATTCCAAATGTCATGGCGAGTTTTGGTTTTATTTTGACCATAAACTTACTCTCAATAATCTTTAACATTTAAATAATCAACCATAGACTTAATTACAAATGATCTTTAAATGAAAATTCTTTTAGAAATAAAGATTATATTTTTTTAAATTGCCAACTAAAAAGAAAACTAGTTCATTTTGACTTGAGAAATTTTCGTATACATACCTTTTCCTCATGAAAATCTTCTGTCAGAATGTATGGTATCTTTTTGACTAAAGATTATTCTTCTCAAAAACCATCAATGAGATCAATTTACCAATAAACTTAGCCTTAAGAACAGGCACAGCGTAGACTTTCACACTCCATGAGTAGTTTCAGACACCTTCTGACACAAATCTTTACTCTTGATGAAGAACTGGGGCTTTTACTCTGTAGTGACTCAAAATAACGTCTCCTGACATGGTCAAATAGGAAGAACAATATCAACATTTTTATTCTCAATATTGGTGTCACTTCCTCAAGAGTATTATAGAAAACCCTTATCGGGAGAGCAGGGAGGAGATAGAGATGAAAATATTAACTGTGGAAGCTCTCAGGATGACAGTTTGAAGAATTTCTGTGGGGTCTGGTTGTTGTGTGAAACCTCATCTAAGCAACACACTGTCAGTGGAATGTACTTACAGACCTGCATCCCAGGACGTGCTCTTTTATATAGAACCGGAGATATACACTGTAAAGCTCTTACCTCGTTGTTTCTTGGTTATAGTTATACATTCCTTGTGTCATTGAGGACATATCATACAATTCGTGATGAATCAGATGGAGAAAGGTTAGGTAAACATTTCTATTTATTACAATAACCTTGAATTGCATTGAACTTTCTGGGAGATCAAATAATAAAACGTACCCACCTTTGTCCTTTAACTCATCAAACTACAGACTACTTTTAAGCCTCCAGCCAACATTTCCTGGATAAGTTTCTTTTACACACCTGCACACGCGCACGGCCGCAAAGCAGCAGCTAGTGAAGCTCTTTGCCCAGCTGCCAGCAGCGCCGGTGCCTTGCGCGGATGCAGGGTCCGGAGGGGGCACGGGGAGATATCTGGGGCTGACTTTCTTCATCCCACTGCTGAGGGCAAGCCAGAGTGTTGGGGGATAAACTTCCTAGAGCAGGATGCACAACAGTTTCAGGGAGAGAAGGGAAATCCCCTGGCACTTCGTGCTGTTGCCCATTGCTGGCCTCCTCCCAGGGCACAGCCGTCCCTCTTGCTCCATTTTCAGGCTGCCTGGGAGCAAGCTGCCCACAGTATGGATGCTGTGGGTGGAGAGAGCTGCTGCTAAACGGCACGCAGGGGCTCAGAGGGATTATGGAGTCAGCTGGCCGTTGAATCTAGTATGCTGATTTACGTTTTTTTCCTGGAAGCCAGAGACCTTCTTTCCTTTTGTCGTGTGCTACAGAGCAGTAGAGGGCAAGGACACTGAGGAATTTTTCTGTTTATTTTGAAGGTGTGTATTAGGTTTCCCACAGCTGAGAGACATGTATCTTAGCTTCTGTTGTAGCTTCTCTCTGTTCTTGGGCCTCCCTGCTTGTGTAAGTAGGAGAGAAGAGGGGAAATCTAGAAATAATTCTCCCCTCAGCTGTTTGATTTATAAAACTACAGCTTCTGCTCTTCAAAAGACAGAATTGGTCATGTCAAGCAGAGGCACACTGCCATCCACCCACACAGACTTCTCTTGCCTTTTTCTTTTCTTTTTGTATGCAGTAACTGTACTTTTACTTAGAGTAGAGAAAACAGCAAAGCAAACAGGCTGAGTAAAATGTCGTAAGAATGTGTCAGAAGCCTTTTAAAATTTGAATTAAAAATTCCACTCTCTTACCTTTGAGGTGAAACAATTCAGGTGAATTACGCTCGCTCTTACTTCACCATTAAAATGAAATAATACAATCAACACCCCATAAAACAGGTTGAGAGTCCTCTGACTGATAACTGTAGAAGCACTGAAACTCCTGATAAACAAGTATCTGTTTTCACTGAGTCTCGAGTTCAGGCTCACTAGGAAGTAAAATTTCCCCTTACACAGGATGAAATAAGGAAATCATCAGTTACCTTAGCAACCCTTCAAAAAAAAGCATGTGCACCTATCCAAAGGGCAACTAATCTAATTATAAATTATTGTAAAGGTTATGTGAACGACAGTAGCAAGGGGAAGCCATGATTCATTATTTTAGTCTATGGGAAACAGTATTGCCATTGTATTCCTGCATGGGCTGTTCTGCCGCTGCCTTTCGTGGATCATCTGCCAAGGTCTCCTATTTATCTCCCAGGACTGACCAAAAAGCACCTACTGAAAATCCCGATGTGGGCTCGCTGGGAGTCCAACCCTTTACCTCTACTGGTTCACAGGTTTCACTCGCCGGAGAGGCTGGAGCACAAAGCAGGCATTTGCTTGTTCAGTCCTGTGTGTTGCTCCTGGCATGAAACCCTTCAAAAGCATTTAAAATCCCTCCACCCAAGCACTGCTCGGGGCTGCATACCCTTAAAATCACCATCTGCGTTTTAATAGCCGGATAGGTGGTGGGCAGCGATGTGTACTTATACCATAGCTACCATTTAATACCACGTAACTTACAGTGTGGTTTTAGCTAGCATTTCGTGACAGGTTGTGAAGGGTTCTGCCCCCCAGCACTCCTCTGAAAATACCATGTTCTCCTCGTGAGAAATTCTACCCTCGATTTACCCCACAGTCAGTGTGAGCACTTTGGAGGTTGTGTCTCCTGGTGCAGAAGAGGTCCCACCACAGACTTCAGCTTTCAGCTTTGCTACATGTTTTACCAGAAAGATGAAGGCTCCACAAGTGCCACTGTCTAAGCGGCGGAGAGCAGACGTGGTGAAGCACTGGGGTGGATGGCAAAGGGCGAGGATGCCAGGTTTCACAGATGAGTTCTCTGGCACAAGAAGCGATCTGTCCCCTTCGTCAGGAACACGGTTTAAAATAGGTGAACCAGAACTTCAGCTTCATTGTTTTCTAAACATGATCCTTACTTAACAGGAAGAAACACAGGAACTTACCGGTTGCATCTTCCTTAAACTGTTTCCTGTACTCCTAAATTAATGCAAAAAATTCTTTCCTTGCCAAGTTGCTTAAAACAGCTAAGAGACACTGTGAAATGAGCTGGACATCTTCACCCAGTTTTTCAG
Organism: Chroicocephalus ridibundus; assembly: GCF_963924245.1. Classification (NCBI taxonomy): domain Eukaryota; kingdom Metazoa; phylum Chordata; class Aves; order Charadriiformes; family Laridae; genus Chroicocephalus; species Chroicocephalus ridibundus. Next base: position 16,726,419 of record NC_086316.1, read on the forward strand.
CCTGCCCTTCCTGAAAAGTCATGAACACAAACTGTGACCCTAGTAGAGGGGTGGTGGGCATGAATGCTGGGTTAGGTTTTGTTTATAATGCCATGCCCTTTTGCTCTTCTGGGATGATACTGGTTGTGCAAACCACCCCTGGTTTCCAAGGCACCAAGGAGAGCCTGCCATTCCCTAAAGTAGGCAGTGGCTGTGCCCATCCTGCCACCTCTGGACCTCCACAGGGTACCCCATGCTGCTGAGCATGGAGAGTGCCCCAGCCACATCCCAGTGGGATGCTGAATGTACTCACGACCCTCCACACAACCTGAAGTCCTCTAGAAGGAGATCTGTTTGAGACACACTGTCTTTCTTACATCTAGATGCCTCCAGCTGTGTGCTGGCAATGTGTTTTCTCTGTTGAGTGTTACTTGGAATCTTCCACTGTATTGTCTTTGGCATATATGCCACAGATTCCCAAACTTGCTGCAGGGGACACTTTCTGGGCTCAGACTGGGAAAAACGACTGTGAAATCCCTGGAATCCCACCAGGTCTGCTGCATTGCACCAGTACAGCCACGCACAACCCTTGGTTAGAAGCTGGTGAGATGGAGAAGTTGAGAGAATGGCTTTCCGTTACCTTCACATAGAATTGAGCGGTTTTTACCTGAGCAAAACAAAGGTAAAAAACCATGTTGTGCTGGTATGGTAGAATTTTACATTGGTTTTCACAGGTGTGTACAGACAGTAAGGTATCATCCCTTAAAATGCAGCTCAGAGGAAGGAAACTAAACAAGACATAAAGGCAGTATGCTTATCTATCACTAGGTAAAGGCAAACGGGTCTGTCCGTAAAAGCCTAAAAAAGTAACCTGTGTTGGGAAGGACTGAGTAATTTTCGGTTTCAGTGGCTTGGGGACTGCTTCCTTCATTCACCTTCCACTCCTGGAAGGCAATTTTGACACCTTCTCTCACCTCTGGGTTCCTTTAATACCTCTGAGATCCAGAAAGACCACACTCCTGCCAAAACAGCCTCCCAAACGTCAGTGAAAATGAGTGGCACGCTCCTCCTCATGCCGCACAAGCAAGGATCCCCCTGCCCTTTCCCCTCAGCTCCGGAGCCATCCAAGTCATTAAAGGAAACTCCAGACTTTTCTGGCACCGCCTGAACAAGGAGCTGCAAATAGTTTCTGCAAGCAGAGTATCAGCATTGCTTCACCAAGATGTTTATTATCCAACATTACAAACGGGAAACGGAGGTACGGGGGAGTTGCAAGGTCACACAGGAAACGTGCAGCTCAGCTGGAAATAAAAACATGGGTCTCCTGACTACCGTGACCAACAAGATCTTTCCTTTCTGCAGTAACAAAGGCTACTCTGCAAAATGTCTTTCATTTCTCTGGCAGGACAGGAGTATTTTGTCTGCAGAAATTTAAATTACGTTTTTACCTCTATTAGTGTTATTTTGTCTTTGTAAGAAAGCTGTTCAGAAAGCGTTCAAAAAGGAAAATCTCAGCTCTGGGTCATTTTCTCTCTGCCTTAACGTTCTGTCCAAAGAAAAAGTTGTTAAATCTGCATTGGAGGTGTATTTCAGTATTTCTCAGTTGTACCCCAAACAAACAGATCTCTATTCCTTCCAAACTGTTTTAACCCGGTGTTGTGATGTCTCAATATTAGTGGTGGTAATTTAACTGATGGCCAGCAGGAGGAGAAACAGACCAATGTGTGATCTTCCACATATGAAATATAGCTAGAATGGTTTTTATGGAAAGATGAGATTAATGGGAGCTTAGGGTGGAGCAGGATGGCAGCAGTTTTTTGAGCTTCAGGGCTCTGCTGGTATTTCCAGCACCCTTCTAAAGCACACCATGACCTGGCCAGCCATCTACGGCTTTCAGACTTGTTAGGCTGCACATGCATCCTCCACTTGATGATCCTCCACAAATCACTCTGTGTTTGTAAAGTGCATGTTAAGGTGCAAATATATATACAAGTACTGTCACATCTTTCCGCACAAGTTTTATTTTGCTCTTCTTAGACCTGCTTGGCTGCTTTGCAGTGCTGCAAAGCCTCGGGTGCCATGCCATAATTCCTGATCCCTCAGGCCAAGTGGCATCAGACAAAAGGACTGCAGGGAGGAAAGTGGCAGGAAACCACATGTTTCCAAATCTGTAGAAGTCACGTAGAAGCTTGGGAACTACACTGATATTGGCACCCTTGTTTTCGTATAGGCCACTGTGATTCAACCATCAAACCCAGTGGTTGTACAATCGGCTGTTATATAGGAGCATACAGCAAATTCCTTTAAAAGGGTGCGGCTGGGCAACTGGGATGGAGATTGCTTGCTTGTCTTGTCAGGACTGCAGCAGCCAGGGTCAGGTGAAGCCTTGCAGAGGCATGGAGAGCCCTCGCCTTCCCCAGCAGCTGCCAAGCACGGTGGGAATGGGAAAACCTGCCAGCCCGTGAGGCGGGGGCGAGAGACCACATCCGGAGGGAGCTGGCAGTGAGTTGACAGCACCACTCACTCCCATTCAAGATCCTTCCAAAATCTCAAACAAACCGTGCACGAAGCAGTGCACCCCTTTGTGGAAATGGGACCTTTTTCATCGGTTGACGACCACCTTCTCTTGGCATAGCTTGGTCTTAAAAAAAGGTGTTTCATTTAGGATTAGCAGTTTCCTTCAATGTAGGGTTGGGGTTTTTTTTCAGTTGCTTCACATTGGGATAGCTTTCTGTGGCAAGACAAAAAATTACATGGGACAAGGGGATGTTGTATCATCATAAGATCAGTCTGGAGAGTTCAGCAAAAGCTATGGAAATACACCCTGAAACTGCTGTATAAGATCAAAGTGGAACATGAACTAGGATGAAAAATCAGATCTTCACTTGTAAACCCAGCAATGAAACACCTCTTACAAATTGTAATAAAGAGGACTAGTGGCTAGGATGCGAGAGGAATTATGGACTTGTGCTCCCAATTCCTTGTCTGAATCCCTGACATCCACTTCAAAAAAGGCTGTTTGCTGCAGAAGAGTATTTATACTAAAATAATTTTGAGACTGATGTGCCTTTGGCACTATGCAGTAATATGCAGCACCATGCCAATAAATGACTTTTAAAGACAAGAATAATGGAGCAATGTCATGTGAAAGGAAATGAGAAAGAGCATACGCCCTGATCCACATCTAAAGGCTTTGCTGCAAGAAAGACTTGGACTTGTGTGTTTACCATTATACTTCTTTTCACGTCTGTGGTTCTGCCTCTGCGCACAGCAACACTACTGAGCCAGCACTGAGCATCTCGGTGACTATGTTGCACTGTAACAGCCCTTATACTGTGTTCCCTTGGACATAAGCACCCTGAGCGGCTCAACTCTTTTGCTGTATCACACATATCCACAGGGCATAGACACAGCAGGAAATCCAGCCTGCAGCCATTATCGCTTAACTTTTAATATACACCATTGGTCACAGACATCACTCAGGAAGACCAAGTTTCAGGCTTGACTCCAGGAGAGGGCCAGGCATCCTCTCCCATCACCATGGAAAGGCTGGGAAGGGCACCAAGCCCAGCTGATCCCTGCTTATTTGCCAGTGAAACCTCTCCACAGAAGATGTCCCCTCTCAGTGGACTGTTGCAATGACAACTCTTCACTTACTTTTCCTCCAGGCTACTCTCAGCATCATAACCACTTGAAAATCTTTCCTTCCCCTTGCAAGGAGAGAGGGATAGTGCCAACATTTCCTAGTTGTGGGCACCTTTCCAAAGCCTCTTCTCTTAGCTAGCCCTTCCCATTCCCCCTTGAGTCTAAGCAAAGCACATGAGCTTCATGAAGCTGTCCTATCGCCCTCAGTTACATTACTTTGCTACTTTAAAGACCTCACCTTAGGTCTCTAAAAGTGAGTGGTACATTCCTTTTATGTAGGTGAAGTTCAGACAATCTCTAAATATTGATAAGGAAATTGTTAATTGTTCCTTCTTATGTAGCTGGTGTATATTCAGTGGGTGGCTCGAGACAGTTATCAGAGAAATGCGGATGGAATTCAGCACAAATTATTCTTTTCCTTTTATGAAGTCTGTTTGGCATCTTCTGTTTGGCTAGGTAGGTGAACCTGCTTTTCTTTACAAGTACAATTTACATTAAAAGCAAAAATACAGCATCATTAAGAGTGGATAAAGTGCGTGCCTTCTGCCCTCCTGGCTGCATTCTCAAAGGGCACCTTGATTCTCTAGGCACCTTACACAGATCCAGTGTGTTCCTACAAGGCAGCATTACTGTTAGCTGAAGAGAAAACCACCCTTCTAGCATCATCCCAACAGCACAGAAAGCTTCTGTACCTATAAGTATGATCAAATTTATTTGGTCTGATATATTTAAAACAGTTCTCCCAAAACATATGTCAAATTTATTCTTATCAGTTGGAACTTGCACTAATGGATTCATTTTCCTCTAAATTTATTCTCCAAAGAAAGTGAGTTGCTTTAGCATTAAAAAGTAATCACAGGATAATTTAGATTGGAAGAGACTTTATAAGTTGTCTGCTCCAACTCCCTGCTTGAAGCAGGTCCAGTTAGATCAGATTGCTCCAGGACTTTGTCCATTTGAGGTTTGAGTATTTCCGAGGACTGCCCTGGGCCTTGTTCCAATATTGTTACCAGCCTCATGTTACAAAAGTTTTTCCTGGTGCCTAATGGGGATTTTCCACGTTCCAGGATATGCCTGTTACCTCTCATCCTATTGTTGTGCATCTCCCAGCAGAGCCTGGCTTCCTCTTCTCTCTACCTTCCCACCAGGTAGTTGTAACAGGAGTGAGGTCTCCCCTTCCCCTCCTCTTCCCAAGGCTGAACAAGCCCATTGCTCTCCACCTCCCCCCATACACCCTGTGTTCCATCATGGAGACTCTCCACTGGAATCTTTCCTGTATGTCAGAGTTTGTCCTCTGCTGGGAGCCCAGATGTGGGGAGAGCACACCAGGAATGGTCTCGCCAGTGCTGAGCATCTGGGAGGGATCCTTTCCCTCTGCTGGTGCAGCCCTGGATGTGGGGGCTGCTTTTCCACCTGGATGCACACCAGCCTCCTGGCTGCACTGTGTCCGATCAGGATCCCAGGGCCTTTTCTCCAGAGTTGCTACCAGCTGGTTGGCCCCAACCAGTCCTACTGCAGGGCTTTGTCCATCCCTGGAGGCCCATGTTTGCATTGGGTTTTGTTCAACATATCCTGTGATGTTCCCATCAGCTAGTTGCTCCAGCCTGTCCTGTTTAAATAGCAGCCCTGCCTTCCAGCACATTGAGTGCAACCTCCAGTTTGGCATCTTCTGCAAACACTCCGAGAATGCTGTCCAACCCATCATCCACATCATTAATGAAGGTATTAAACTATACCAGTCCCTCTGCCAGTCCTTGAAGCATACCACTACTAACTGGCTGCCAGCTGGACCTCTTGCTGCCATCACCATCCTTTGAACCTGGCAGTCCGGCCAGTTTTCCACCCATTTCATTGTCTACATACGCAGTCTATATCTCACTGGTTTGGCTGTAAGGAGTCTATGGGAGATCATACCAAAGGCTTTGCTAAAGTCAAGGTGTACAACACATGCTGCCCCCCGCCTCTTCCACACAGCCACTCATGTCACTGTAGAAAACAAGCAAGTTAATTGGGCAGGATTTGTCCTTGGTACATCTGTCTGACTGGGCTACTGCTAGTCACTTTGTCATCCTTCCCATGGCTGGAAGTAGCTCCCAAGAGGAATTTCTCTATCATCTTTCCAGGGACTGAACTGTAGCTCACCAGCCTGTAGATCCCTGAAACCTCCTTCTTGCCTTTCTTGAAGGTGTGCACAACACTTGCCTTTCTGTCATCATCAGGAATCAAAGTAATCAAAGATATTACAGATGAACTTAGTAAAGAGGAAGATGGTAGAGAGCAAGCCTTGCAATGGCACTTGCCGGCTCCTTCCACACTCTTGGGTGCATCCCATCTGGTCCCACAGAGCTGTGTGTTTTTAATTGGCTTAATGCTTCACCTTAGGGCAGCAAGGAAGGTGTGCAGCAAGCTCCCTACCCTGGACTTCAAGAGAGCAGATTTTGACCTCTTGAGGGATCTGCTTGGTAGGGTACCATGGGATAAAGCACTGGAGGGGAGATGGGCCCAAGGAAGCTGGTTAGTATTCAAGGATCACCTCCTCTAAGCTCAGGACCTGTGTATACCAAGAAAGAAGTCGGGCAAAAAAGCCAGGAGGCCTGTATGGATGAACAAGAAGCTCCTGGACAAGCTCAAAAGCAAAAAGGAGACCTACAGAGGGTGGAAGCAAGGACAGGTAGACTGTGAGGAATATAGAGAAAATGTCCTAACAGCCAGGAACCACATTAGGGAAGCTAAAGCCCAGATAGAATTAAATCTGGCCAGAGACATCAAGGACATGAGGAAAAACTTCTATAAGTATGTCAGATAAAAGGAAGACTAGGGAAGATGTGGGCCCTCTGTGGAAGGAAACAGGAGACCTGGTCATCCAGGACATGAAGAAGGCTGAGGTACTGAATGACTTTTTTTGCCTCAGTCATCACTGAAAAGGGCTCTAACCACACTGCCCAAGTCGCAGAAGGCAGAAACAGTGGCTGTGAGAGTGAAGAACTGCCCACTATAGGAGAAGACGAAGTACAAACCATCTGAGGAACCTGAAGGTACACAGGTCCAGGGGACCTGATGAAATCTGTCCATGGGTCCTGAGGGAACTGGCGGATGAAGTTGCTAAGCCACTTTCCATCATATTTGAAAAGTCATAGCAGGCTGGTGAAGTTCCCACTGACTGGAAATGGGGAAACATAACCCCCATTTTCAAAAAGGGAAAAAAGGAAGACCCAGGGAACTACAGACCAGTCAGTCTCACCACTGTGCCTGGCAAGATCATAGAGCAGATCCTGCTGGAGTCTCTGCTAAGGCACATGGAAAATAAGGAGGTGATTGGTGACAGCCAATGTGGCTTCATCAAGGGCAAGTCACGCCTGACAAATTTGGTGGCCTTCTATGACGGTGTTAGAGCATGGGTAGATAAGGGGAGAGGAACAGTTGTCATTTACCTGGACTTATGCAAAGCATTTGACACTGTCCCGCATGACATCCTTGTCTCTAAATTGGAAAGGCACGGATTCGATGGATGGACCACTCGGTGAATAAGGAACTGGCTAGATGGCTGCACCCAAAGGGTTGCAGTCAACAGCTTGAAGTCCAAGTGGAAACCAGTGACAAGTGGCGTTCCTCAGGGGTCGGTACAGGGACTGGTACTCTTTAACATCTTTGTCAGAGACATGGATAGTGGGATTGAGCGCACCCTCAGCAAGTTTGATGATGACACCAAGCTGTGTGATGCAGTTGACAAGCTGAAGGGAAGGGATGCCATCCAGAGGGACCTGGACAGGCTTGAGAAATGGGCCCATGTGAACCTTGTGAGGTTCAGCAAGGTCAAGTGCAACACCCTGCACCTGGGTCAGGGCAACGCCGGGGTATCAAGACAGGCTAGGGGATGAAGGGATGGAGAGCAGCCCCGAGGAGAAGGACTTGGGGGTGTTGGTGGATGAGAAGCTCAACACGAGCTGTCAATGTGCACTCGCAGCCCAGAAGGCCAACCATAACCTGGTCTGCATCAAAAGAAGCATGGCCAGCAGGTTGAGGGAGGTGATTCTGCCCCTCTAGTCTGCTCTGGTGAGACCCCACCTGGAGTTCTGTGTCCAGCTTTGGAGTCCCCAGCATAAGAAGGACATGGACCTGTTGGAACGGGTCCAGTGGAGGCCCAGAAAGATGATGAGAGGGCTGGAGAACCTCTCCTGTGAAGACAGGCTGGAAGAGTTGTGGTTGTTCAGCCTGGGGAAGAGAAGGCTCCAGAGAGACCTTATTGCAGCCTTTCAGTACCTGAAGGGGGCCTATGGGAAAGATGGGGAGGGACTCTTTATGAGGGAGTGTAGTGATAGGATGAGAGGTAACAGTTTTAAACTGAAGGAGGGTAGATTTAGATTAGATATTAGGAAGAAATTCTTTACTGTGAGGGTGGTGAGGCACTGGAACAGGTTGCCCAGAGAAGCTGTGGATGCCCCATCCCTGGGAGTGTTCAAGGCCAGGCTGGATGGGGCTTTGAGCAACTGGTCTAGTGGGAGGTGTCCCTGCCCAGGGCAGGGGGTTGGAACTAGATGATCTTTAAGGTCCCTTCCAACCTAAACCATTCTGTGAATGTATGATTCACTCCCACAGAGCGTGTTAGTATGCTCAGGAGGCTGGGTGGATTGACAACAAACCTTTCCAGTGAAAAGTGAGCCTAATCCTAGGAATAACCTAGGCTGGAATATTTCATCCAAAATGGTTACAGTCTGGCCGAGTAACTGGTAAACAAGCTCCTGTAATGGGAACTGAATCACTGAATAAGGTTAAAGAGTCAGTGTACAAGAAAGAGATTTTTTTCCTTTGGACATTACTCAAACTAGAGATTTTGCAGGAATGTGACTGAGGTATGCCATCTTGGAGTCACTTAGCGCTGTGGTAGCAATGTGACCTGTGTGTAAGACCACACTTTTACCACTTTACCTAACAAGTTCCTGTGAAAGAAATTATAAGCTTGGCATGCAAAGTGATTTTTTTTTTAAGTCTGTAGGAAGGCATCTTATTTAGACTAGAAAGGATAAATACATTATGCACAAAGTAATGTGATCCTTATCTGTTGAGATGTCTTCTGTTTTAGAGTACTGAAGTTTGAAAGAGTAGCAGAGGCAAAATCTTAATGTCTTGGCACTTGTTGTTCCTAAATATTTGTGCTGGAAGTAAATGAGTGCCAGAAGCACACATGCCTACATATATTTTAACAGTAGGACAGATCAATTAAACAGACGTATGAGTCACACCTAAATAATTGTCTATCCTTTAAATCAGCTAAAGCCCATCTCAAGTTGAGCACTGAAAATTCTTATGGGTTTCTGATTTCTTTTCTGTTATCAAGTTGAGATTTTAAAAATCTTTATTTCATTTTTAGCATAAGATGTGCTATGGACAGGTTGATGGCTTGCTATTCCAGTCAACAAAACAAAAAAAAGGATTTCTTTTCCTCTTGCAAATGCTTCATACATTCCTGAAATTTTCCCCTTCTAACCACAGTGTTTTATTTGGCAATTGGGAAGTATGAAAAGAATGCTTATAAAGCCATTGCTTATCAATCAGGAAGTCAATAGATCTAATAAAATTTATTTTAAAGGTTCCCTAAATTCTAAATGTAGCAGGGGAGTTGGACTAGATGATCTCTAGAGGTCCCTTCCAACTCTGAAGATTCCGTGATTCTGTGAAATATTGCCACTAGTTTACTACGTGAACATAACTGATCAAATACTTCCAGAAAATTTTACAGTACTTTTAGGAACTAAAAGGGAATAATTTCAATGGATCAAATGTAAATAATAATAATAATTTTTTAAAAAAATGATAATACAACTTTCATTTGGAAAACAGGGAGGGTTTTGCCATAAAATTTGCTGTGAGCTGCAGCCGAGTTCTGCTCAGTTATGAGTACATTTCTGTCCTCATACCACAGAAGACCAGTGCAACCTGGTTTGATACTCCTCAGACTGTCCATCAAAACAAGGATATAATATGATCTCCACCTTTTGGATGTGAGAAATAAAGAGAAGTGCTGAAGCTCACAAGAATATCTGAAACAAAATGCAGAAGTGAGCCCCACTCCCCACTTTTGTAATTCCCAGAAGACTGCTTTAAATGATCCTTCTCAGAACAAATCAGACTCTGGGAAGGATGCTGACTTTAAAATTAATGTGAACACTGCATGCCTAGGGCAAAGTGAGACTTATCTGTGTTTCGTAACACCATCCTGTACACAAACCTATCTGATTATAATTTTTTCCCACAGCTCTGAGCCCTGGTAAACTCAATGCAGATTGATCAGCCGAAAGTTCCTGAATTATTGATTTGCTCTGTCCTAACTCTCTGCTTGGCCTTTATCAAACAGTTTTACAATCCTATCCAAAACTCATTTAAATCATCAAGCTTAAATCACACTTAATTATTGCACCGTATGCTTAGATATAAAGCTCGTTCGCTTAGCTCATCTACCACCTCTAGGCAACACAGTTGTCTCCGCTAAGGTATCTCACAGACCAAACTTACAAGCGGCTTTCTCTGTCTATCTCTATGAGAGCAGGCAAAAACCAGTACCGTGGACCAGGGGTGTTTAACAGCCACCCTCGTTGTGTGACTCGTGAAATCAATGATAAAACTCCCTTTGGTAAGAGTGGGCTAGAACAGCACTGTAGGGGGAAACTTCCTAAATCATCAGGGCATAAATCTACCCATTGACATAAACTGGGCTGCCTGCCTTCTTGTAACTTGTAGACAGCCTGATTCATAGCTGTAACCAATGCTGGAGTTGGACGTGTTTCTACGTATAGAAGAAAGAATCCATCTTGACTCACAAGTCTCCTGGTTCAGTTTTACAGGAATAATCCTTAAAAATACTTTGCTTCTCGTAAGCCAAGCTGATTTTGTAAAGTAATTGCCAAAACAGTAAATACTGTGATCCACAACAGACCCTTTTCTAAACAGTAAGTTTAGAATGTAGATGTAGAACTTCAGCCTCTGAGTAAAATGTTAGAGATAAAGAATTACTACCTATCTCATTTATATCTACATGCTGCACTTAACATAATTATTTAACCCTATTGTCCCCTCTATGATAAAAAATTGTGACGAAACATTTACATGATCTTAATAATGGAGAAGAAATATGCTTAAACTAGGCTGTGTGAGATTTCAGAAGACCCGAGCCATTCACAATTTTTTATCGGAGGCATAAAAAGAGCTGTTGGTTACGTCCTGAAACGGGATGAAAACAAAGTTTAATTTTAGGTTTTCCAGTTGGCCTTAAACCAGAAGACATTTCCATGAAGCAAAACTAGAGGGGGAGGTGGGGGAGGTGAGCTGCAAGACCCTTCAAAACAAAGCTGCTGAATACTGTATTACAAAGAGATAGATAAATCTGTCATTTCATGCTACACTTTTATTTCCTTTGGCATGTCAGACCTACATATAAATTAAATCCTGATTAGATTCTAAAGCAGTGGGATGCACACACAGCTGCTGCTATGACACTACTTTAAGAATATCAATGCCACTTACAGTACTTTTTTGCTAGACTTGGAGTTATTGCTGTGGTGGGAAAAAATGGTTTGTTCTTTTAAAACTTTGACTTTAACTAGTGACTGTGCAGCTTTAAAAGTATTGCATACAGGAAATGAAAGAGAAGAAACTTATTTAAAATGAAATATGTAGTGTGTACTTCCAAAGATGATTAATTAATCATAACAGAATTCTTTCATAACTTTGCTATCATGTTCAGTATTTAATTAAGATTTTAATTCTCTATACTGAGTCACCTCACAATTTTCTTTAAGTACAGGATAATTGTGTTATTATATGTTAATCTGAATGCTTAAAAAATTGTATTACCTTCCTAAGAATTTTCATAGCAGACTTGGCCATTGAAACTCACAGGTGTTCCTATTTTACTTCTTTACAGCATATTTTACCTAGAATATCATCAAGTATTATGAGAATAACTTTAACGCATTTACGTTCAGTACACTTCTTTCTGAAGGTAATCATCAGATTGCGGGACAGACTCTAAGACTGAGAACCAACAAACTCTTGCCCATGCAGCAGTCACTGAGTGGTCTGCACGGACCATGAAGTGGACCACTGCCTTCTCTCTGATATGTCAGCAGACTACTGTCTCCTCGCAGTCAGAACAGCAATGTCCTCCCCTCTCATGTCCACACATATATCCATTGTGAACATAAACGCTTCCGTTTCCAGCTGCCTCCCTCTTCGTCTCTCTCCCTAATCCTTAGCATCTTAATATATCTACACAGTTCCTCCTTGCCCTTGGGAAAGGTCCATTCTTTCATCTCTCCCCATGCAGAAAATTAGGTTTAGTATTTTATTCCACTTGACATCTGGAGAAAGGTGGTGAAAAACACATTGGCCACTTAAATGATAATATCTCTGGCAAGCACCCTGACTTCCTTATTGAGCATCAAACCACAGGGCATTTTAGATAACAGAAGTACACCTACCCATCTTCAGAGGATCAGCAAGAGAAATTCTGTCTTTGTTACTGACAAATATGTAGAAATCTCCGGTCTGAGATTAGGGGAGCATGTAACTGAGGAATAAGTGCAGTGCCCAGATTTGCATTGCTGCCCCACACGCTTACCAGCTGCAGCCAACTTCAGTGGTACTAAAGTTAAGCAGAACTAGCTAGCGATAAAAGCTAAACTGTGATACTGCTGTTCATTGACTCAGCTGTCTATTATCCCAGCTTTGGAGAAGCTGATAATTGACATGGTGAGTCTCAGAGCCCCCGTGCTCCTCAGGAGAGAACATAACCTCACATACAGATATATGGACACGCTTCTGTCCTTAAAGGCTTCAGAAGAGCCTTGGTCCTGCATCTGCTCTTCCCCCTTCCAGCCTTACAGGAGACCCTTACGGAGCCTGCAGCTCTCATCCTGGGAGGTCATGGGACAGACATTTCTTTGATGCAAGCAGACAGGGAAGGGGCTTTGTGCAGCTGAGCTGCACTGCTCTTCCTGATAGTGGTATCCACCATCTGCTATTTCATAGATTACAGTGCAGCGAAAAATTAAATATATACTGCCCCTTATTACCATAGTGTCCCAGACTGTCCAAGACAGTAAATGGACACTTCAGTGTCTGTGGGCTGGATAGAAGTTACCTACTTTTACCAGGGCTCTCATTTGGTAGATACTAGCCACGCTCATGTCTGCTTTTTGGCCTGTCTAATGGCCAGCTTTTTCATTGCCTATTAGAAATAATTTACTAAGTTGTTGTTGGCTTCCTCCTTCCTTGCAACAAGATGTCATTGTCGTACACTATCCTCAGCTCTTTCTAAGTCACAACTCAAATCAAAACAACTCAAAGCTGTTTTACTTCAAAATCTTAACCACTGCCTTCAGGCACTGTCTTTTTTCAGCTGACCGTCATTGCACCTTGGAAGCAGACGCTTTGTGTCAAGCTATTTCTCTTTGAAAGTTTGCCATTAGACGTTGAAGTTTTGACTCCTGTCCTGAAGTCTTTGTCTCCGTCAAGGCACTGGTGAGTCCCTGGAGAATCCTGTGTTAACAGGCACCGTGAGCTCCATGAAGACAAGCTCATCTTTGCTCTTGAAATAAAGCACAATCGTAAGCCTCTGTCTCCAAAAAGAATAGGCCAATGACATTTACTAGGATTGAAGGATCCCAGCCTTTCCCTTATCCCTGCGGAAAACAGGTGTGAAGACCCTTCAAATTGCATGCCAGCTTGGTGCATACTCCCAAGAGCTCACCCAAGACCCCTTAACTAGCCCTGGCCAGAGCAAAATTATAATGGTAGGCAGATATTAGATGTGTTCTGAAAACGGACACCAGGGGAAAAAAAAGTGTCTTGTAGTCCGTATCAAATTTATGTGGAAAACATGCCTGTGCCTGTTGAAGTCTAGTACATATAAATTATTTTTCTTTAGTGAGGATAGTCTTCAAGTCTTTACAGCTTAAAACAGATTGTTCTACGGTTGTAGAAATTAGCCTGCCTGTCTGACAGCTTTGCTGCAGACCGTGAGGCATCTGTTTACCCTGTTAAGACACAAAAGGGCCGGTTCCACAATATCTTCGTGGTAGGAAATGCCCAAGAGTATTTTAGGAAATTCTGAAAGGAGGGATGCAGTCCGTGCATGGGTGAGAGTCTGACGGTTCTCATTAGATCATGGGATAAAACGAAGAACATGGGAGGCCTGAATAATTGTGGAGAGATTAGATTACTCATAAAAAAAGGAAAAAATGACAGGTTGCAACAAGTCATCTCCCATTCATCTCTTCTTTTTTTTTTTTTTTTTAATTTTTGGAACATACAGACTTGTAGTCTCATTACATATGTTGTAAACAAACTGCCAGACACAATGTTCCAAACGTGATTTAGAGACAAATCATTTCACTTTCCCTATATTCTGCTCTTTTTTTTTTTTTCATTTTGTGATGGTGGGAGAAGAAAGCATTTTTTCTTTAACACTCTCTGTGAAGTTACCACCCAGACTGTATGCATGTGTGTATAAATAGTGGTACATATTTTTGCTGGTTTTACTGTATGATTAAATCCAGGAGCATAAGTTTAAGAATAATTCAGGAAACTACAATCAGTTAACACTCGCTGCAGCTTTCTTTTTGCATCGTGTAAATAAAAAAAAAAAAAGACACGCAGGCATTTTTTTCCTCTTTCAAATAGACATTGGCCCGTGGGGGAAACAGAGAATTTGAGACTGGAACTTTGTGCAGGACCAAGGCATCTGTTAAAGTCAGCGCAGCCTGTTCAGGTGCTTTGCTTTCCATAAGGTAGGTCTGAGCAAGCCGCTCCCATCGGCTTTTCCATTTCAGGTCCAGTCTCTGTTGTCACTCATCACCGTGAATAAAATGGAAAATAACCCCCCAGCAGTGGTATGAACAGTGTGTGTGCAGGCAGGGCAGCGCCGAGGAAGGGGAGCGGCAGGATTGGTGCTGAAACCATGCCAATTCAGCAGGCACCGAATGATTTAGAGACATCTGTGATGTGCTCGCTATCGTAATCTTTTTAGACCTTGTACTAATGACCAGAACATTGCTGTGGTCCCAAGGCTAAGTAGAACACATTTTTATCACAAGGCTATTTCATAGTATGATAAAAGATTTGCCTTGGAAGATTTTTTTGTTTCAAAGAGGAATCAGCCTGCAGCTATTTCTGCGGGGTGTGTGTGTGTGCAGTGCAGAAGGTCGAGACTGTGCTTGGCTGCAGAGGCTCGGGGGCGCGATTCAGACCGACCTGCGCTAAGAGCTTGCAAACCAAGCTAGCATTCATGCTGCCTCACATTTTTGCTCAGAGATAGGTTTACTTTCAACTTTCCACTTACAAATATGTATGCAGTTACTCCACTTGCATAGATATGCAACCGATTTCCATCTTTTTGTGTGCCCACTTGTAGACTTTCACTTTTAAGCAAATTTCTAAACACATGGCTGGCAACATTCTGGGGAAAGGGGCCCAATTACTAAAAACAGTAAAGATCTTTGGTACTATAGGCGTAGGATTGGTAATTGGACAGTCATAGAAAACACATAAAACTCTTTTAATTACAATTCAAATGAACTATGGAGCTGTATAAGGCAAAAAAAAAAAAAAAGTTGTGCAGAATGTAGCTATAGCTATCTGTATTTTTTACTTGTGCTAATAGGAGTAATGCTAAATGCACTTGAAAATTCTTGTCTCAGGTCCCACCTTAAACTTGTGAAGGCTTTCACCACTGGCTATCTAGTTAAGAGTAGAATGGGAGTTTTCAGGCAACTGGAGAAAGCCAGGTCACAGAACCTTCCTGCTGAAATTCATATACCACCTCTAAGAGGAGACACTCCTTCAGCTGTGAATTGGGCTTCCGCTTCTGCACAAAAAGCTCTGCAGTATTTGGGATGCCGTTTCAGTGCAGAAAGGGAGGGGAAAATTAGGTTGCAAAATTTCAACGCAGAATGGGAAACTCTTTCCTCAAGAGGCTTCGTCAGAGTGTGCCTGCCTTGTAGCTTGTCTTTTGTCAGTATTGAAGTTATCAAGGCTTCCCTGACCTGAAGGACTTAAAAGAAGCAACATATCTAAATAACAGACAATAAATACTGTTGTGATTGAACACAACAAAGAGAAATCTGGTTTGCAGCACCTTGCACTAATTACAGTTCCATCAGAATCAATTCCTGTGATGAATTTGATTACAGCTTGGTACTTAAGATTCAGAAAAGTCCTAATGTAACTATTCATACATCCTTACTCTCACACAGCACTAATGACAAGAGTGTGACACCCCCACACCCTCCGAGTCACTCTAGTGCCCACTCGCACCACAGAGTCACATCTTTAATACATGTTCTCCATTGCTTCACAGCCCCATGAGTTGTCTCTCATGCAAGACACTTGCACATCTATGGATGAAACCAGAATTCGAGCTTCGCACCCAAAGCCCAGCTGAGCAACCTCTGAAGCTGTTCCCTTGAAAGATCCCCACTGGCCAGAAAGTGCTGCTGCTGCTGCCTGTTCCCATTAGTCAGTGGGACCTTTGCCTTTCTCTTGGAGCAGCATGAATTCTTTCTTCAAAAAAACCCACTCTCGGTGCTACCACTTACATAGACTTCACAAAGCCTGTTTTCACTAGGAGAAAGACTGGAGAAGCAGCTTCCATCCAGAAAGCTGATCACACACAGTTAGCAGGAGAATACCCCACCCCTCCAGTACCACCTAATGTCCTAGTCAGAAATCATGTCCTTGTGCCTGTCATCTATGTTTAATTAATTCCTCTTTGTGGGATGGGAATCCTCTCAGGGTAACAGCTCTGGAGAATCACTTTCTACAATCGAACAGAAACAAGCCACATTCTAGACACTTCCTACAAATTCAAATTTCATGGAATTTAGTAGATGACAGTTTTTTTTAAAGTCTCCTACCAACTTACAGGACTGTAACTGGTTATGGAATTTGGTGCAACAGGTATACAAAGCAACTGAAAGGCTCTTACCAATTGCATGGAATAGGAATTTTCCATCAGCTACTGAGCAACCGTATAAGGAAAGGAAGTATTATAGACAGCATCAGCAGCAAGAACAGGCTGTCTGGTTAATCCTTTTTTTCATGCCCCTTTCAGGAATGAGCAGGAAGTAAACACACCCTGTGTTCAGCCTCATTATTTAATAGAGATCAGAGAGAAAATAATCTGATCTTCCAGGTATCTCTTAATACCAAACATACCTAAAAGTGATGCTTTCGAACATCCCATGGCCAGAACAGGAAGCTGCACTTTTACCATATAAGGGTCATTCATTCAGGAAGAGACTTCATATTTTAGGGAAAAAGATGAAATGGTGCCTCACTCAGCGCATCCTGTTACTTTCAGTGGAATGTTTTCGCTCCCAGTGATTCTGCCCTGAAAGGTAATGGTCTGACTCAGGCTGTTTGGCCAGACAAGGACACAATGCTATCAAGCAATGGGTGGAGAGCAGGGAATTAAAAACTATGTGTTTAAATGGAAGTTTGCCAGTGTTGGTGTTATACCTGACTGAAGAAAAAACACCTAGTAACAAACTTAACTAACAGCTTGTCTGGATCAAATGCAATTCCCAAACACCCTCCTCGGATGCAGAGGGGCAGCAATGTAAATCTGGACTCCATTCAAACACGCAAAATATCTCTTTCCTAGTGGCTGAGCAAACATCCCATTATGGTTATACTCCCACTAACACAGAGGGCTGCAGGGGGGTTGCTGCAGACAAGTAAAAGACCTGGCCTAAGGTACATAAAATCCACAGCTGAATTTTGTAACCAAGACCCTTCTGTTCTGTAATGGGGAAAAAAAAAATAATTTAGCTCCATTAGAGGTCTTGCACTTTGTGCTGAAAACAGCTCTTTAGTTTGGCTTATCACTGAAAAGCTAGTCATAAAACTGTACCCAGCACAACTACAATCGAATTTACCAGAAAGCACATGCGTACATTCAAGGGTATAAACAAACACCAGATAAATAGTTGTCCTTTACTCTACATTGTGGTTGTTCAAGTTGTTCTCTCTCCTTTTCTCCTTCAGCACTTTGCAGAATTCTTACCTATTTTGGAACTGCTTTGTTGCTAAGATCATCTTCTAAGATGAATAGTAATAAACATCTTTGGTTATAAAACTACTGAGCAAATGTTTAAAAAAAAAAAGGCCAGCATTAAAAAAAAAAATAAAAGAGAGAGAGAGAAAAAAGGCTGGAGATAAACCACAGAACAAGTTTTCAAGGAACAGACGCATATGCACAAACATCCATTGCACCGCAATCACACATGCCTTAGAAGTTCTTTAACTGTTAGTTCAGCTATATTCTAAGTCCAGTTACAGCATCTAAGACATGAGAAACGGCTGCAAAGTAAAACTACATAGACAAATATGAGTGTACCTGCCACTCGTGGTAACTGTTTACATGTACAAATACAGAATTTAGTGTGACAGCAGCTTTGTGTGTCATTTATTTCTACTGCGCTAAGATGTGTATATGTCCTTGTCAAGGACAAGGAATGTGGAAGTACGTTTTTCTTCATGTATGCTTCCTAACTGGTAGATAAAGTTGCATTAAATTGGCTTAGATCCTATAAACAATATGCAACTTTGTTTGTAAAAATTCTGGGAATTATCTGTCATGGCCACACACATAACCACAAAGTCAAATACACTCTAACCCCCTAGCTATTATCTCCTTTTCCTTGAATAGCGACTACTATCGACAAGCAGGTTAACAGGATTAGGGCTGTTTAGTCACCAGTGGAAAATATTTTCTTGTCCGCATACAGCAAATACTTACCATTTCTTTGGGATATTTAAACAATTTTACACATGCAATACTGCAACAGGAGCCACAACTTTTGGAGAAAAACAAACCACTATCTTTCAAAATACAAGCCTTGATTTTTAAAGAAATGTTTCTGGGGAAAAAAAAAAAAGAAAAAGAAAAAGAAACTTTAAAATGTCCTTACTTAGCTACAAAACCACCCAGTTAGGAGCACAAGAGCTATGTGTTGTTTTCTGCTCACACATCTCCTTCCCCAAGCCTTTCAGACCTACCACTTAACTCATCAGAGCAGCCCTGACAAAGCACCGATGTACAAAAGTCCCTCGTGAAAGACCTGATTTGGGATGGGGAACCCATTTAGGCCAAGTTAGCTGCAAATGCGGCCACAGGGATTGAGCACATCTTCCGCAGCCAGGGACTGATTCAGCCGCACCACCGGCCATCTGGCACTGCTCCCGTGGAGAGAGTGCAATTTGCAACCAAGCATGGTGTTGCTGGGGAGCGAAGGAAGGATCTCGAGGAAGAGCAACTTGGTTTGTTAAGTATTTGGGCATGTTTTCTGCATCTGTTTTTCGTTAGAGCCTTGCAACTGCAGCTGTAACAAAAAAAGATGAGTCAGACATCCCACTCCCTTGGTGCTATGTGACCAGGACAGTCTAGTTACAGAAAGAAGAAAAACCAGTTTTTGGAAAGCTGAATCACTTTACCTGAGAGGGTGTGTGCAGGCTGTCACAGGCTGCACAAAAAAGAGCAAAAATAAATCTTGTAAGTCACTGCGTGTGTCTTCTAGTTGAACGGAAATTAAGAGGCAGAGGGGAGGGATGCCTTCAAGTGGGTGACAGGCAGTGTGGTGGGGCTTAGGAAGGGGTCTTTAAAGTATGGCTGCCCTCTTTTTAGAGAAAATACGGGAGAAAGTACATTGGGAAAAGGCTTGACACCTGTTGAAGACACAGTCTATGAAATAGTCAAAGACTCACCTAGATAGATAATGTCTGGTTTTCATTATTTTTGAAATATGGTAGTTGTGCTTCTTCCATTACATTGCACTCTATTGCTGTGTTTCACGGTATAATAAACCTAATAAACCTATGTAATCTGAGACTTTTCAAAATTACTTTCTGACCTCCCTTACTGAAGAAGTCTTCCCAAGAGTTTGCTACGACTTGCCACTAGACTTCTGGATTAGTAGCTTAGTTTGGGATACAGGAAGTATTTTTACCTTGACTTTTGTAGAAGATGTCATGTATTTAAGTCACTACCACATGGCAGCAAAACTCTTTACTTGCAAGACTCATCTTTATTTTTGACACAAATAAAAGATTTTTTTTTCCATCTGGAGATCCACAATGAGCAGAATTTCTCAGAACTTTGTGTTGATATAGAAAGTTCACATATCCTTCGTTTTTAGTACTTTCACATCAGCTCTGCAAGCTCTTGCTTGTTTGGGCTAAACTTCAGTGTGAAAAAAAAAAACACTTGCAAAACTTCCTAAGAATACGCAAACATTCTTTCTATTGAGCTCAAAAGATTCCTGTGGTATAGACTGCCTTTTTGGCCCTAATTTGTGCAGCACCTTGCGCTGTCACATTCTGATATGTTCCTAATGGTCGTAAATACCATCACAATAAAAATGTCACAGTATACTAGTGCTTGTTAACTTATGTGGAAACTTTTCAATGCATTTAACAACATATAATAATAACAATGTACAACAGTACAATAGTACTAATGGCCTTCTGATTTCTTTTATATATGTGCATAATTCAGAAAATTTACAAAAATGGGATGGTAACATTTGGATTTTTAAAAACACATAAAAACCATTCAAATTTGTGTACAGAAGCCTAGGGAAGCTAATTACTTACTTCTAAAATGAAACTATTTTCTCTTCCAAATTATTTTCATGAGATCATAGAGTAACTCAGATTGGAAGAGACCTCTGGAATTAATCTAACTCACTGCTTGAAGCAGGTCCGGTTAGATCAGGCTGCTCAGAGATTTGTCAAGTCAAATTTTAATTTCTCCAAGGACAGCAATTCCACATCCTCTCTGGGCCCTGTTCCAATGTCTGATCACTCTCATAGTTTTTCCTAATATCTAATGGGGATTTCCCATGTTCCAGGTCGTGTTCATTGCATCTCATCCTGTTGCTGTTCACCACTGGGAAGAGTTTGGCTCCGTTTTATCTTCTCCCTCCGACCAGGCAGCTGCAGACAGTAGAGAGATCTCTCCTTCCTCTCCTCTTCCCCAGGCTGAACCAGCCCACTGTCCCCAACCTCCCTTTGTACACCCTGTGCTCCAGCCCTAGCCCATCACAGGGACCCTTCTCTGGACCAGTGCAGGTCCCTCTGATAGCAGCCCTGTCCTGTAGCACATTGATTGCTCCCCCCAATTCAATATTGTTGCCAACTTTCGAAGGCTGCCATTCATCCCATCACCGGGGTTATCAATAGACACGTTAAAGAGTACTGTGGCACTTTCTCCTTGCCTGTGTCCCAGACTTTGGTTGTTGCAGGCCTGTGGATGAAGAGAGAGCCTCCCTGCTGCTGACACAGGGCACAACCTTCCAGCCTCTCCCATCCCAAGGGTCTCCAAAATGCTCCTTGTCCACCCATGGCCTCTAAATTTCACATCTCCTTGTACTGTGTGGCTTGGGCTTTTGCCTCTGCAGGATGTCTAAAAAAGACCCTGTGGAGATCCAGTTACTCCTTCCTGATGCTACACAGTCTGCTCTTCTCCTCCTGACACTCTTGAAATGACTTCTTCAAACACGAAATCTACAACTGAGATTCAGAAGAGACATGTCTTCCTCATCACCTTCACCAACGTGAGCTTGAGTCAATGGACTTTAGAAAACAGCAAGTATCATCTGTCAGTTTGGCATTATCATGAACTGATACCTTGCCCAGGTATGAGCATTTTAACACCTCCATATGGCCTCAGAAGCCTATGTATGGCACCCGGTCCTGTGGGTGCCTTCTGAAGAGGGAGGCACTTCCCTGAATTTGCAGCAAGAGCCGTGTTTCATAATAGGCATTTAAGATAGATTAAAGTTCACACCGCAAAGATTTCTACAGCAGCTCCGCCCTGAAGTTTATATGAAGATAGCAATATTTTGCCCTCTACAAGATGCTTGAGGGTTTTGCAGAGTGCAAATATTCTTAAGAGAAGCTTCTCACCTTAGACAAAAAGCAATAAACAGCGTGTGAAACAGCTCACTGTAGGTGTAACCCCAAGGACTTTGTTGATGCCCTCCTGAAATGCGAACACCTCCTTGCTGCAGGGGTAGTTGTAGTTTGCTGTTTGGATATTAATAATCAGGCTGTGTTTGCCTGACTCTAAAGAAGAGCTCAAACAAAAGGGCTGTTCCTACATGCCCTGGCAGAGCTACCAGCAGCATTACCGGCGGTGCCTCTGCAGATGGAGTTCCACTGTTCAGACGCTCAAGCGTAAGGGGTACTCCTACACATCTTGCTTGTGTGCAGAAATGATCACCATCCAGTTTGTAATTCAGGGGGAGGGAAAAGGTTCAAACCAGTCAACAAAAGCTTATTCAATGCAATAAAGCAAAAGTTCACAGTTCAAGCTCCTTCCTGCTGCTCACTGTCTCCTCAGCCTTCAATCAGCTGACAAACAAAGAGAAAGTAGCTGTAATTCAGTTTATTGAACCAAGAAATGTTTTATCAGATAATAACCCAGATAGGTATTTTAATTCCAGTGCTTATCTTTATGACAGGTATACTGACTAACTGCAATAAATTTGAAATATTTATCTGAGGAAAGGTCTTAAGGCTGATTGCTATAAGGAAGACTATGCTCTTCAGAATGTGTAAACCTGAAAGCCCAGCTATATTTCCCCCAAATCCAAACAGGGTGTTTTTAAAGAATAATTCCTCTCCTTTCAGTTTCACCCAGAGTGAAGCAGAGAAGCATAAATCGTTCATCTGCTGTTAACTGAGTACCTGTTTCCAGAGCCATCATTCACTGAGGGTTTGTAGCTCTGGACCTGGTTTCTAGCTGTCCCAGTCCTGGCCTGGAGACAAACCAAACTTCCCCATGCCTCAAGTGAAGGCCATAACCACTGAATGATCGTCTGCAGTGTCTCCTGCCAAAGTACACATAAAAACAAAGAGACCTATAACTGTGAAAGCAGAAATGTCTCTTTCCCATTTTGATGAGAAATTTCCAAACATTCCCACTAAAAACTTCCATTTCAAAAGACTTAACATTTCCACTTCTGCCCCATAACAAATAACCAAGGCAAATGTCTAACCTGAACATCCCCCACACATCTCTAGCCATGAGATTAGCTGCTTTGTACAGCCATTTTCACTGTTTCTGGCTCTCTGTGCATGTAAAGAGCTTAGTTTCTTCTCCCTGAGCAAAGAGCAGCTGGCAGAGATGACAACTCCAACGAGATCTGTGATGAATGAGGCAAAGACGCTGGAGGCCTGGGGCAACACTATTTACACATGCTGGAAGGAGAGCTCGGGGAGGGGTGACCTGAAATGATCGTTCGTTTATGCAGTGAACGCCATTCTTGGCTTTGTAGAAACTGACTCCTTCCCATCCTGACAGAACGCTGAGTCAAGGTGTTCAAATGGCAATTCGAGGTATGGTTGTTTCTACAGCTGTTGGATCAGGGACTATCCCCTTCTCTGCTTGGAAGAGTTGTATCACACTGTAGATAAATTTCTCCTCTTTTTTTTTTTTATGTGCAATAATATTAAGAGGCAGGGGTGGTAAATCATGTGGTTCCTGTGGGCTGTGTTACAAAGTCCAAGGGTTAAAATTAACAGGCTTGAGAAGGTGATTTGAAAATGCCATATCAGCAACCTGTTAGACTTTCTTTTTCACTCCCCACCCATAGTCACCTGCTTTTTCAAACAGGCTGACAGGGGTAACAGGCTAGTTCAAGTTTCATGCAGGTATGTCATTAAGAGCAACAAGAAAATCCTTCCTTGATCAGTTAACTGCAATTCCCAGGATTAAGTCTATTCACTGCCAGAACGGGTATAATGATTCATCTCCTATGTGAAGTAAGAGCCAACAACTTACTACAATATTAGATTTCTCCCAGGCCTGCCACAGGGAGAATTTGGGACAAATTAAGTTAATCTCCTTCACAAACATGGCACAAAACATGTTTTTAAGAATTTTACTCCTGTCCTAGCTGCAAAAGATCTCATTGTGACATTCCCAAGTTTGCAGGGGCAATGAAAAATAGAAACTCCCTGAATGGGAGGAGAGGAGAAGGAGAGGTAAAAGTCTCTTCTGATTACATCAGACTTATATACTAAGCTTCAGGTTGCCCTGGGGAGGCTTCTTATTGAGACAATCTTCTTCTCAAAAAAAAAAAAAAAAAACAACAACCTATACATACATTTCTGAGCAACCATTTCTATGCCATTTTCCTAATAAAAAGTAGCCTGTAAAAAGTTTGTCCAGTGACAATGAAACCAAGCTTTCAATATTAAGCCAAAACCATCATCTATTTCCTTAAAGAAACACTTTCCAACACCTAATAGTAGGGTGCGAGAGGATGAAACAAATTTAGTTAAGAGGCTCTCTACTCTCTTCAGAGATCTGTATCCTTACCTAAAATGTAGATAAATATCTGTATTTTATGTTCTCAGCCAAGCAGTTCAATTTTACATGAACAACATGAAACAGAAGACATTTCTTTGTCATTATATGAGTTTGAGAAATACTAAGAAAACAAGTTGAAGACAACAGGAAAATTACATTAGGAAATACATCAAGTATTTCAAGAGAACCCCAGGTATTACTGAGGCAAATCTCTGTGTTGCTATAAAGAATTCCTTCTTTCACCCAAGAAGCTGAACTGTGACAATGCCTTTAACTTTTGGTAGTCTGAACTATGCTGCAGATTTCCTTGATGTTGTCTTCGGCCATCTTCCTCTGTATACCCTGTCTGATGGGAAAAGGCCAAGGGGGAGGCAGGGGCTATCAGGGCGCTCTCTGGAGAATTAGCTAGAGTCCTCTTCTTTTCACCTTTTATTCAGTATTGGTGAAAAACTCAGTGAAAAATCTGGTGAGTGAGAAGAGATTGTTCTTATTCTGTGCTTGCATAAACCCAGACTCCTGAACATGGAGGATTTGGGCTCAGTAACTTCAGGCAAATTACTCAAGACTGGACTGAACATAAGATTAAAGATAGTCTCAAATGAGTTACCTAATGCTTCAGTATCTGGTCCTTAGAGTGAAATCCAAAAGGCCAGAAACAGCAAGGAAATGTCCTTGCACAATGCACCGGAGGAGTGAATACTCGAGGAAGGTGGTGCAATAAAACCAGCTGCTGAGCAGGAAACCATCTGTAGCTTGGCAAACACTATGCAGAAAGGTGTGCCTGAAACCTCCCTCCTTTCTCTAAAGCTGCCCCTATGTTCCCAGCTGCAACTGGGCAGTACATCCTCGCGGACACAGAGCCCAGGGTCCTCCCCTAGACATGAACACTGATCTTCAAGAAAACTGACCCAAGCAGAAGCGATCCCTGCAGCAAGCCTTGTAGCGAGGTGCTGCAGGGATGGTACAACTTGTCTCATGCCACACAAACCGTCTGTGGCAAAGGATTCAGCAAAGGCTTTAACTGAGGCATTTGGCCTTCCTCTTCTCTCTCGATCACCAGGATGATGGGTCAGCTACCTGCAAAGATCAACCAAAATATCCCAAAGCTATACATAAACCAGCACCAATTGACAGAAGTTTGTTGTCCCTGGTCTCCTGCCCTGACCACCCAAAATCATTGGTTTTGTTGTAGCAATTAGGTTAAAGTTTGTTAACTGGCATTCCAGCAGCTGATACTAACATTGCAGCAGTATTGCCCTGACCATCTTGCACTTGGAGGAGCACTGCTGTTCTTCCCACCCCGAACTGAGATGCAGTATTTAACAAGGGGAATCCTTTGTTCCGTGAACAGAGGTGAACATTCATATTTGGGGGCAACAGGATTTCACCCCGTGCCATCTCCAGGCCACAGAAAGAGGCATGTGATTTATATGCAGGCAGAATCGTTAGACTGGATGGCAATATTAAGAAAATAATGGGATATGAACCCTTTTCTGTAGGATTTTTTTTTTTCAGTAATTTCTAGTTTAAGTTTCCACTGACTCCTGAAAAGCACCAAGTGTACAGTTACCTTTTTTGGCCAGTCTCAAATTTTTTAGACCTGATAAAGCTATAAAATTCTCAGATAGGTTTTTGTTTGTGTTGTTTTGTTTTTCTAAGCACTCGGATCCTTTCAAGATCAGCTTTAATACACCCACATATTGTATTTATTACCATCTACTTTCATGTGCTATCCACACTTAATAGGATGGAGTAGGATTTTGCCAATAGTAGGAAACGCTACATACTTTTCCCAGTATCTTTGCCAAATGGCTGTAAAAGTCTGTCTGGTAGATGGCCAATGAATGCTGGTGGTCTATAACCACAACTTCTCAAACAATATGGAAAGAAATCTTCCGTGGAATATCTTTGATCTGCTAGCAAACAAAGCACTTATTCACTGGGATGAAATAATAGCCATTCTTCAAATAATTAATACAAACTTTCTGAAGAGGAAACAAAGATCTCTGCTGCTCCGTGCAGCGGGACCGCAGGCACATCCCAAAATTTGATAATATTTTTTTTTTTAAGTCTGCTGAGCATTGGTGCCTGTATTTTTGTCTCTGTGGTGGAATGAATATGTCGTATGCAGGAGAAGGTCTGCTGTGGCTCATGCAGCTATCACCGCACACATCCCCAGCTTGCCGCTCCGGCCAGCAGCGCGAGCCGGCAGTGCTGCTGCCTCTGTGGCTGAGGGATCAGGTGCATCCCCCTGCAGTGATGGTAAGGAAGGAGTGGGCTGTGGCTGTCCCATACATCCCGCCTACCCAACAGGTGAACCTTCCCTTCCCGGCTATTCTCTGGTAAAAGTGACTTAACCAGGAAGTTCCCAAGAGCACTCATAGTAGGGTTTGCTGGCACTGAAATGAAAGCTCCCGTTGAAAACAGCCTGTGTATTTTTTTCGCTTTTGCTGCCTTCCTTGTGAAAAAAGGGTCTAATACCACCGCTAAATGTGAAAAGTGAAGGCAGGCTTCTATCACGCATGGTTTACTGATCAGTGCAACGGCTCACGTTTCAGGTGGGATTTAGAGACCTTCTAGGCAGGAGTTTGCACATGCACTTCGCTGTTTCATTAAAATGCAACAGCCTTGCAGAGAGAGCTCCCAGAGGCTTACAAAGAGGAATGCAATCTTCACTGGGAGCTTCCAAACAAATCTGTCTCCATCTTTCAATTTCTGGCTGGGTTTTTTTTTCACGCAAGGCAGCTCCATAAAGCCCAGTGGGTGTAAACTCAGTCCAGCTTTCTTTACAACTCACCTTAAGATCCATTAGGGAGAGAAACTTCTCAAACAGGCCACCTCTGGCATGCTGAAGAAAGCAGAGTACAGAGATTTCAACATCCCTGCTTTCTTTATGATAGTCATGTAGCTGGCTGTGGCACACCTGCCTGTGTCCTTGCCCTGGAGCAATAACCGTCCTGAGAAGCTGTGGGGATGCACCTCTGCCAAGAGCCCGTTCAGACTTATCTGCAGAATGACTGAGCGGAACCTCTCAGACCTTGTGGCAGCAGAGAGACCAGGTCTATGTGAAACAGTGAGAGATCTGGGTGAGCTAGAAGGCTATATGCAGACTGGAAGACGAGATGGTTGTTATAAAACAGCCATCAAGGAGTTAACAGCGCAGCCCAGAAATGCTTTGGGATAATGGCATGTGCCAAACCTCCTTTCCTTCCTGTTCATTCAGCAGGAGTCCTCGCCCCTGCACACTATTAGGATGCAGCTGAAATAAAAATAGCCTCTTCCCTGAAATTCTCTGGACAGGCTTCAGCTGGACAGGGGTTTTGGTTTGGTTTTTTTTTTTTTGTGCAGGAAGGGGGATGGAGGAGAAAGGGAGGAGAAGGATTTATCTGACAAGTGTTGCCATCTCAGGCAAAGGCAGCTGCCTGGGTATCTGCACTAAAGTCAGGGTGCTCCTTGCTTACAGCCTGAGTGCTTCGCCAGCCCCACCAGTCTCTCTGTTTCTCTTCCTTGCCTACCGGTCCCCTGCAGCATTCCAGAGCAGTGGGATGCTTTCTGCTAATCCTGTTTTCACTGGTGACGGAGAAACACCACTGTCAGACAGAAAGCTATGATCCTATTCAAATCACCGAACGACACAGCACAGTAGCGTTATTTGGGATTTTTCTCACTTTCAGCCATCCAAAAAGCAGGAAATGGGGCTACCATATCCGTTTAGGGTTCCCCTGCATTCATAGATGGTCACTTTCAGGAGACAGCTGATCACATTTTTCTTAAACATTCATTTTAGGGTGGTTCTAATTTTTCCCTAAGACTAGTTTAATACACTCCCCAGTTGCCAGTAACTGTCATTTCCCACCTGACTGAAAACAGCTATTTAAGGCCTTCCTAAGAACTAGGTAGATACGACTCATAAAGCGATAGTCACGATAAAATGCTGCCAACTCTTACTTAATAGAAGCATATCTGACATGCCATAGAGCCTAAGTCTCACCGGAGGTTGGTGAGATCTCTTAGCAAGGGTTAGGGCTCTATGTTACTACAATCTGCAACATCAGTTGCAGATTGACCTTGGAAATCTCTGTCCAGTCCTGATGTCTGCGTTTCAGAGCACATTCTGGCAAAAAAAGCCGCAAGAACAATCCTTAGTCTTGAAAATTTTCATTGTACTAAGAGATACTGTATAAAACTCACAGATTAATGTAACAAATTTAAACAGTTATTTGGTGATGGCCTGTCACTACCTACATTTGGGGGACATTTCTAATAATATATGCTACTTTCCATCAAGCAAATGAAAAGACATGATGTCATTCAATACCTAGAAGCTAAAACTGAACAAAATCAAGCCTACAATAAAGATGTGTATTTTCTAAACAGAGGATGATTGGCCACTAAGGTGGTAGTTGGTTCTTTGCCAATGAACACTTTTTGGTAAATAAGACTGATCTTTCCACAGAAATACCGAAGCTCAACTGCGGGGTTGATACAGAAATTACTAAGCAAGTTTGATAGTCCATGCTGGTTGGAGCTGGTAGTAGTTACCCACTTTTCTCCACAGATGTACAATAGTCTCTCTGCCTCAATCTTTAGGGCTTTCTTCAGGAGTTCTTTGCGCATCTCAAAAGAAGGAAAGGAAGAGAAAAGGGGAGGTAATGTAGAATGTTTAAGACAGTGATAGGCAACCAATGAATGAGTAATTCTCAAATGTGTTTGCAGCAGAAAACAACAGGGTGCTTGATGCAAACCACAACAAAGAGGTGCTCTACCTGTTTGATGTGACAATGACTGTAAGAGGTAGATATGTGCAATCATTATGACAGTGAAATATTTCATTTTTTTCCTACTAGTAAAATTCATAGTGAATAACAGATCATCCTGTTCAATATATTCATCAATGACCTGGATGAAGGGACAGAGTGCACTCTCAGCAAGTTTGCTGATGATACAAAACCAGGAGGGGTGGCTGACACACCGGAAGGCTGTGCTGCCATACAGCGAGACCTGGACCAGCTGGAGAGTTGGGTGGAGAGAAACCTTATGAAATTCAACAAGGGCAAGTGTAGGGCCCTGCGCCTGGGGAGGAATAACCCCATGCACCAGTACAGGTTGGGGGCTGACCTGCTGGAGAGCAGCTCTGTGGAAAGAGATCTGTGAGTCCTGGTGAACAACAGGATGACCATGAGCCAGCAATGTGCCCTTGTGGCCAAGAAGGCAAATGGTCTCCTGGGGTGCATCAAGAAGAGTGTGTCCAGCAGGTCGAGGGAGGACATCCTCCCCCTCTCCTCTGCCCTGGTGAGGCCGCATCTGGAGTACTGTGTCCAGTTCTGGGCTCCCTGGTTCAAGAAGGACAGGGAACTGCTGGAGAGGGTGCAGCAAAGGGCTACCAAGATGATTAGGGGACTGAAACACCTCTCTTATGAAGAAAGGCTGAGAGATTTGGGTCTTTTTAGTCTGTAAAAAAGACAACCGAGGGGGGATCTTATCCACACTTATAAACAGTTAAAGGGTGGGTGTCAGGAGCATGGGGCCAGGCTCTTTTCAGCGGTGCCCAGTGACAGGACAAGAGGTAATGGGCACAAACGTGAACACAGGAAGTTCCATCCCAACATGAGGAAGAACTTCTTTCCTGTGAGGGTGGCAGAGCACTGGCACAGGCTGCCCAGAGAGGTGGTGGAGTGTCTGTCTCTGGAGACATTCAAAACCCACCTGGACGCGTTCCTGTGCAACCTGCTCTAGGTGAACCCACTCTGGCAGGGGGTTGGACTAGATGATCTCCAGAGGTCCCCTCCAACCCCTATCATTCTGTGATTCTGTGATACCCTCAAAAAATGAATATTGGTTGGCATCCTAAGAGCTGTGGCAGCCAGCAGTAAAAGAGAAGGCAAGAAACCATTCTAGTCTTCAAACCACAGAGGAGATAAAAAAAAATTACTTTTTATTTTTTCGCTGAACTTCCGTGTTTTCCTACCAGCAAAGGAATTGAGAACTATATGCAGACTGTCCAAAAGAGGAGTATGCCAGGTGTATCATCCGCACTGTCACACTTTGTACTGGAGTGGGACTCTGGTGCTTCAGGCATGAACAAGACCATGCAGCGTCAGCAGCCAAAAAAAGACATTCCTGTAAAAAGACAATAAGAAGACAACCCAGTAAAAGCACAGCCAGTATAGGCTCATCAGGCAACACACACCTATCTAGCTTAGAAAACCTGCAAGTGGCAAATGAGGATACAATCAAGGAAAACAG
Organism: Chroicocephalus ridibundus; assembly: GCF_963924245.1. NCBI lineage: Eukaryota > Metazoa > Chordata > Aves > Charadriiformes > Laridae > Chroicocephalus > Chroicocephalus ridibundus. The sequence goes on from NC_086316.1 coordinate 16,756,660, forward strand.
GTGGAGACTTATCAATGGGCTCTTTACAGTGTTCTCGAAATTCCCTGATAAAGGCAGAGACTTAGTTATAACGAGCCTGCGGGCAGAAACAGCACATTTTCCTCCATCCAAGCGATTGGATGATCAGACTCGTATGATTGCCTTTTGTGTGCTGACTCACCAGAGGGCAGCAGCTTTCCAGATGTGATGTCAGCCCATAAAAACGTGAGACGTCCCTTTTGCTCTCCCGGTTGGACCGTCCCTCTTCTGTACCCTGTACAGTACTGTACCCTGATGTCAGCAATCCCATTTTGCATGCTTGGCTGGCAAGCTAAACATAGCAATGTTTTGGGATAGTGGCAAGTTAGGTCAGGTATCCAATGCATTGTTAATCCGCAGTTCAATCTCTCGGTGTGCCTGCAGTATCAAAACAATCTCACACAATTAGTCTGCGGTGAGTAACAGGTCTAGGATGATCTGCTGCCTCATACAGACACACTTTTCTGTCACTCCATGGCAAATTTAAAGGATTTTTTGAAAGAATCTTTACTTTAGTAGCTAGATATGCTGGCAGCAGGCCACCCCTTCTTCCCCCCAGTTTTCTACTTTTAACTAAAGGATGAAGAAAATTACATTTATCTTCTATTAAGACAGGCAAAACTCTGTCTTCCAGGAGTATTCCCTGGCAGGGAGATAGCCTGACATCTGTGTATCTCTGGTGATGAGAATGTCTGCAGCTACCCTTTGTTAATAGCTCCACTCCCTTTCCTATCCCCTCATTTCCCACGCCAAAATCGGGGCAATATTTCCCTCCTGGTGGGGAGGTTAGGAGGGTTTCTGGGAGGCACTGTGTCACATGTGCCATACGGCGGCACAGCTCACAGCAAGCAGGGAAGCTTCATCGCAGCAGCATTTCTGTTCTTGCTGCCTGGCTTCTGGGTGGCCTGGTGTAAAACCAACGCCTCAAAACTTCCAGCTCAGACTCAGTGGTGTCATTCGTTACTGAGCTGGAGATAAACTGACTGCAGAGACTGAAGGGCTGAGTCCGTTTCCATTTCAGCTGAATGGGAACAGTGCCACTGTTGACAGCAGGGCCTGCAATTTGCCACCAGCGATGTGGAGAAAATGCCTTTAACATCCATCCCAAAGGGAGCCCACTGAGGGAGCGCACGGGACATACGTCCCTTGAGCAGCCATCCAGTTTCTGCACAAATACAAGGTGTGGCCATGGCACAGTAGAGAGAGAAAGACAAAATCCATCGGTGGTTGTTTTAAATACCTCTGGCTAGTCAAGTGCTCCTGGGAAGGTGAGAGGAATTGAAACAAACATTATGGGAATGCAAAGTCTTATCAAAAAGTCCCTATCAAGAGACTGTAAGAATTTGTTAAGTACCAGGGAAGCGTGCCATACATGCGCGGGACTGTAGGCTGGAGCGCAGTATGTTCATAGCAACGTGTTCAAAGTACAAACCCCACTCCACACATCTTTTGCACTTGAGACCAAACTTCTCAAAGACCTTTAAGTGTTTGGTTTCATGTGGAAGCACTAACTCAGGACAAAAATTGTGATTTCTGCATAACAGAGGGGACTTCCACCTTCCACCAGCAGACACCATTTAAGAGATTAATTACTTGAAGCTTAACATCGGAGCTTAAACCTGTATTTTGGGTGCTACTTGAACTGGAGCAGCAGTTCCAGATGAAATCACAGGTCGATTATGTTAGTCACTGTACACATACAGATTGTCAAGAAAAGACAGCCCTGGCTTAAGCCGTTCACTGTCTAACTGGACTGGAGGAAGGATGGGAAAGGAGAGACACAGACAGGTGAAAGGGCTTAGCCAAAGTCCTACTGCAGCAGAGCAGAAGCAGGTCACAGCACCCCCTTGTCCAGCTCATCTCTCCACCACCATTTCTGCGGTTGGTGCTCGCCAGCTTTCCCCTCCCCACAGGCGCAGGTCTCTGCGCTGTTGATAATATTTCTGGAGCAACATGAGAGGTGACAATACAGAGCGAGAAACACTGATGGGGAAGGGATGCAGATCCTCCAGCATGTCCAGGTAAACACAGTACATCAGAGGGAAACTGAATGAAACAGCTTCTTGTAGAGGAAAAGACCTTTCCCAGTGACCCAATGGAGACAAGGGAGTGTTTATGGCTCACCCTCCCAGCAGCAGGACCACCCGTGGCCACCCAGCTATGGTGTCCACACCTCAGAGGGGTTGCACAGATGCCTTCCCCAGGGCCATGCACTCCTGCAGCCCATGCAGGACCCTCTCCAGCTTTTAGCACACAGACTATGGCTAGAAAGTAGGGGAAAAAAAAGGATGAAACAGGGCTGAAGCTGTCTACATGGGCAAAACACCTTTTCTTCAGTGTACCAAAGGTCTTATGGCTACACTCAGGCAGAAAAGGACTCCTCCTCATTTGGGAGCCACACTCTGTCAGGTTCATAGTTGGAAATTCATTCTTCAAGAGCAAGGGCTAGAATTCTAGTTTTCTTATAGAAATAATAGTGTCCAGTAAACCCTTCATGTGCCCTGTACAACTCATCAGGGTAGATATACTGTTCTTCAGTTACTATGCCAAATCACCTGTTTTTTTCCTCTTCAGTCAAAATATCATTTGGTTTGAGTCTTTCTAAAATATCTTAATTAGATTAGTAATTTTTTTTCTCTATCCCTGTTTTTCTAAGCTTGTGTACAAGCCGTTATTGTAAAATAATGGAGGAGGGGTGTAAGTAAGGATAGCAAGGACTATTGCTTTGAATTTATGAGAAAACGACACATCTAGCATGTATCAGGTTGCACAGAAACATGTTTTTGCCTAAAGTGTCAATTTTTTTTTCCAAGATCCTTGATAACAAATTAATAATGAGGTAGCCAAACAAATGTTTAAGCACTGTAAACTGTGGAGACTTTCTGACAGCTTTTACAAAGTTTGTTCTTCTGGCAGTCCCTGTCAAGCATTACAATATCGCTCACCCTCAGGGAGGGTGGCACAGAAGACTCACAAAATTTAGATTTAACAAGAGTGAGGGAAAGCAGGGAGGAAGGAGGAACATGAATTATTCATACAAGCTGCTACCCTGTGAATTAATTCTTAGTGCAGGAGAACGACACTCTTGCAGAGCTCACAGCAGTCAAAGGGCACCCTGCAGCATCAGCAGGGCCACAGCCAGAAGGGGCACCAGGTAAAACGTAGAACATGGGTGCAAAGAAGAGCTGCTGGAAGCTGCTGCCCACCATTTGGAGGGCAGCGCATTAGGTTGCCTGACTTGTATTTTGGAACGAGCTCCCTCTCCAAGGTGGGGTAACCACCTGCAGGTGTTCACCTTGGAAAGCACAAACCAGCCCCACTTCTCCGCGGGTTCACCCCACGGATGTGGGCATTGCTTTCTGCTGTGGCTGCTGGGTGACCTCAGAGGAAGGCACTGCCTGCTGAGCGTGTCTGGCTTTCTAAGAAATGGGTAGAGTTTTTAAACTCACCCTCCCATAACCACAGTTCCTTTAATGGATGATAATTTCATCACTGATGACTGAAATTGAGCACTTGCAAGCCTGCAGCTGTATTTTTGTTACCAGACTTAAAACCTCAGTCCCTGGAGCCACCAGAAGTTCAGCCCAAGTGGTGTGCCCCCAGCTTTCCTCCGAGACCATCCTCCTCCTCCCAGGACGCTTCCAGGAGGCCCTGTCCTCACTCACCCGCCCCTTCCCACCACAGCAGCCCCCCAGCTCTCTGTGAGCTGGGGACAGCTCGTGCTCCCCAGTGGGTTTGTTGCCTCTTGCACCCTCCTCGTCTCAGGCCAGTCCCCGCACTGCTCCTTCTGCTTTTCAGTTTGCTGCAGTAATGAGGGACAAAGTGCATAAGCAGCCATGGAAGCCGTGAGAGGGGACTGACTTTGCCATTTTTCTGCTGTTATTTGTGTGGCAACTCTTCATCAAATCTTGTAGGGCATTGTCCTTTGCAGCTCAGCCAAAAAAAAATCTAAACAACCACATTAATACAAAAAGAATTATTAAACAACAAAAAATCTAAGCTTCAAGGAGCCCTTTTGCAGAAGTAACTGTCATTGTGTAGGGTTAGGTTTCTATGCATAATACTGATTTTCAGGGACTTGGTAGCTTCCTAAGGCGAAAAATCTAATTTAGATCATGCGGGATAAGAGTAGCTGGCAGCTACTGGTAGCGAACAAAATATAGCTGCAAATGTTTACTTTTTAATAGATAAGCAAGAGTCTTGTGTCTTCCTGGAGCCTGACTGGAATTCAGATATTGTTTGACTTTTTATCTCCCACAACACATATTTGATCTTATAATACTTTCGAAACCTTGAGCAAATAGAATACTGCAAGTTAAACATTACATGAGTCAAATGTACCCTTTACCGTGACTTCAAAACAACTGATCAGAAGAACTTAGATCTGCAAGTAAATACTTTAATGAGGAATCAAAAGTAACCAGTCTTTACTACAGCTGACCTTCCCAATAATTCACCTGCCAGCTCTGTGAAGGTTTCCGAATATAACACCACTCCTAGCCATTCCTACAGCTTCTTTTTGTTGGTGGGTGGTTGGGGATTTTTCCCCATCGGAGAAGCCCAGGGCATTAGACAGCTGTTCGTTATTTACCCAGTGCAATGCACTTGGCAAGCACAGCCAGTTCTGCTCATTTCATCACAAGAGCAAACCAAGGCAGAGCCTCATGGCTGGCGTTAATGGCTTACATGGCACTATAACAATTTACACCAGGTAACGATATGTCCAAGGATGTTAAATTGGTCACCAGGGCTATGAAGTAAGTCAGGGCAGAGCCGACAGCAGCGTGAGACATTGCGGTTCTGGTCACGTCTGCTGACCTGCTGACAGCAGAGCACCTGCAGATTGGAATGGAGTTTGTTGTCAGGAACATCAAGAGTATTTTCTTTTTGTTATTTGAAAATTTAAAAAATAACCCACTGCTCCACATAAAACATGTTTTTGAGACATATTTAATCAAAATATCTCAAAGATTCACATACAAAAATGCAATGCTTATTTTCAAAATTGTGGTCACTCGTCCCCTCTAAGCTGAATTTACTGTGAGCAAACACAGAACAATGACATTTTAATTCAAGGGTTTTGACTTATTTATTTATTTTCAATTTCTAAATGTAGATGACTGATTGCTGACCCCATCAAAAACGATGCCAGAACTACCAGTTATCTCAGTGGAGTCAGGACTTCACACAAGATAATATGTGAAATACTGCAGGTAACAGCTGAGGACAAGCATCCTGAAAATGGCACCGTTGCTTCATTTTATAGGTTGGGGATGAGAGGCAGATACTTTTTTAAGCTGAACACAGCCTACAACATGCTGGCTTTGATGTCTGTAGCTTTCTCAGTACCACACTAAAGCAGTCCAACAAACACCTTTGTTAAAAAAAATGTCTTACATAAGGTAAAAGTTGGTCTAAGCACCCCTTTAGAAACAACAGTATTGATGATACAAATAGCCTGAAGTAATACCTACGCTTTTTATTAAAAAGGATCTCTGGATTATTTTATTTCACACAGACTGATGTTACCATATCTTCTCTAATCTTCTTTGTTTGGGAGTATATTTTTCTATTTTAAACATTATTCTTCCTCCTTTCTTGTCCTCAAAGCTATAGTTTAAGATAGTGTGACATTAGTTCTCCAGCGACAAATCAGTTTCCTGACCCAAAATTATATTTTCTTTTCCATATCAAATCCAGTGCAACTATATTTGCTTCAGTAATTTTCTCAGAGTTTTAATAAGGCAAACTTCATTTATGTGTAGCTTTTTTGAGTGCTTGTAATTGTTGTCTGTAAGTGCCAGAATGAAAAGGAAGTGACAAATAGTAATTTCAGGATTTTATTTTTTAATTACAGAATTGTGCACCAGGCTAATAAGAATCAAATAGAAGTGTGCTAAGACAACAGCACGTGAACCCATGAAAACAATGGAAAGATGCTTTAATGTTCTCTAGTATTGCTAGCTCCAGAAATTATGGGCGTTCATTGAGCTTTTTCTTGACCAAATAGGTATTTTCAATAGCATTGATTCAGAGCCCATGAGCTTTGAGTCTATGTGGTCCACCAAAACTATTAACAGATCCTTTGTTTATTTTAACAGACAAACAAATGCAAGCTCCACCCTGGCCTTGGAGCCAAGAGAGAGTGGGTGTAAGTCAGTGCATTTGCTTTCCTTCCGAAAAGAAGATTTCTGAGTAGTGTGAACTTCAAATTTGTTTCAGAATACCCATACTGCTTCTTCTACTGTATTGAGACATAAATCATGTAATATGTAAAACTGTAAAGCTTCATCATGTTTTGTTTTGCCCTCCTCATTTAAAAATTGTACAGAGAAGACCATAAAAAAAGGTAACGTTATTATAACAAAAAGCTGCGTCCCCAGCACAGGCAGGTTCTGTGGCTGATAAGAGGACAGATACTTCCACTTCTGCCAATCCTTTCTTGGGGAGGTTTGCCTGAAATACACACGAGTACAGGAAAGTTGACTGACTTCAACTCAGCAACCTGAACCAATATTACAACAAAACAGCACTAACTTTTTAGCAACCTATAGTAGAACAGCTATGATTTTACGTTTTTTTGGTTTTGTTTTTTTTAATAAAGGACTCCGGCACTGTGAGAGTCATTTTGTCCCTGGCATTAACAGAATCTAGACTTTCTGGCATACATCTCATCTTCTGTGTTTCACAGACCCCAGCTTTGGGACACTCAGTGGGTACAGGGCTATTAGGCTCTTCACAAAGGCCTTTCACCTTTTTGGCATTAAAAAGGGATGTCTGTAATGTTTGCACTCTAATGGAAACCAGACGTGGCAAGAATGAAAGCAGAGCCTGAATCCCACAAAGAAAACTTTGGCCCCAAAAGGCTTAGCTGAAGCTAGATTTCTTCATCTGTCCCCTTCTGCCTGGTTTTCTCCTTGGCTAAACAAAGGTCTCTATGGCCACCAACAGTCGCATGCCATCTTTCACTGTTAGTATATGGTGTGCATGGCATCTCTTTCCCAAAATCAGACATTGGTGGGACTGGGGCAGCTGAAAGGAAGGTGCCATGGCACCAGCAAGACATGTTGTTTCCTCCCTGTATGTGAAGACCGTGGTTTTGGGGTCATGCACCTGAACAGCTGCAGTTATTTGATTTCTTTCTCGTAGCAGCATGACAGCTCCTCAGCTTTTGTTTTGCCCAGTGGTAGGCTCTGAAGTGATTTCCATCCACCTCTCTCAAGATACTGCAGTGACAAAAATAAAACCCACCAGAGCTGTAGCAATCACTTTGTGTTTACAGACCAAGGCACGAGGAGAAGCCCAACAAGGGCTCTGACATAATGGCCTTGAGCTCTGGAGCCAGACACAAACTGTAGACCAAAATATTTCCTCCTGAACTACAGAGTTCCATGAAATTAATGTACTTGTTGAAAATTAAATAGTGGTAGTATTTTGATGGAAAATTTAGTCTAAAAAATCTTTAATGTTCAATTACTATTTAAAGGTGGGGATTTTTAATTAATCAAGCAACTTCAGTTTCCGGACTTTGAAATCAAAGCCCTCTGGTCTCTCTATCCTTGAAAAATGTTGTTGCTTTGGTTTTCTACTTTGTTTCTTTAGCAAAGCCTGGGAGGGCTAGTCACCTGCCCAACAAACCAATGGGCCCAACAAACCAACCCCCACCTAATAAACCTTGCTCAATCCCTGTTGGCTCCATGCAATAACAGCCTTGGATTTGTTTCAGCTTCCCCATTAGTACCTTCCCTTTGCTGCCCTGGCCCATTCTCCCAGACCCAGAAAGTCCCAGGAAGCAGCTCATGCCCCTCATTCCTCTTCCCCTTTTTCTCCAGGGGTATTTTCTCAACTGCTTTCCATTCCCCAGCACACTTCACTTTTTTCCTCTGTGGAGGAGCAAAGAAGGCAAAAGAGAGCTTTTTTGAGGGGTTTTCTTCATCAGAAGTCTTTTGAATGTTCACTTGTACTCAAAATACTACAGAAAGTCAGGGCCCTCAAGCGCAGTGCAGCAGTGCTCCTGTTTTGCTACTGCTCTTGTTGCAGCAAGTAAGCTACGAAATATTGCAATGGACAGGGCCCCAGATTACAATTGACAAATTGGGTAAGAGTATTCTTGGCTGTTTGACATACAATTACATTGGAGGCCAGATGCAAATGATACACTTACTACATGTTGTACAGATACACATTTGTCCAGAGCAAACCTGGTCCACATCGGAATAAAAATCGTGGTAGCAATACTGCCAGATCTGAAATACTTTTAGCCCCTTGCTCTCAGCCGTTACCCTTCAGGGCATTACAGACTGTCTTGGAAAACAGCTAGCATTTTGCGCTCCTCCTCTGCATAAAACAGCTGAAACTGCATTTGTTTTTAAAAATTGCCTAATAATTGAGAGCTTCCTTGCCAAGATTCAAGCCTGAAGCCAAGTGCAGAGGCCATATTAACATCTTGGAGTGGGGGAAAGAGAATTTTTGTGGGAAAGAAATAAATAAATTCCCTATCACAGGAAGAAAGTAGGGAAAGATCAAAAATCAAAGCACTGAGTGATGGAGCAATGACTAAAGGACCTGAAACATAAACACAAAGGAGGGGAGAAAATTATATTGTTTCCCCATGGATATATCCTGGTATTATTGCTTCTAAGATCATCTTAAAGCAATCTTTTTTCTTTCTAGAAAAGGGGATGAGAATAAAGTAAAATCCCACAATTCTTTTAGAGGTGCAGCTTTCATGGTTGCCTGCTTTGCCAGTGTTGAAGTCACTCAGATTTCAGTGACATGACATTTTTAAAATGCATAGAGCATCAGACTGCCAACTCAAAATCTTCTTCAAAACACAGAACATTAGCTTTTTCACAGGTGCGCCAACTTCAAACAAACAGACAACATAAATCTGAGCAGAGAGTTTCCTGAACCCTCTTCATAAAAGCTGCAAGACTATCTGTCATCTGGCAGTTCCAGAAACACTCTGGGACTCAGGGCATCTGGGTACCTTTCCCAGCTGTGTCCCAGTACTCCTTTATGCACTTTGGACAAGTCATTTACCTCCATATACCTCAATATTCCAAATGCAAAATGTAGAAAATAGCTTTATGCAACCCCTAGTACTCATTTATACATGTACACGTGGCCTTTAATACTCCAGCCAGAAACATTTTCCTATATTCACTTGCAAAAGCCAATGAAATTCACTGAAGTCTCCTTCACTGGCTTTAGTATTGAAAACATACCCTTTGATACTTAATTGTAATTAAATAAATTTAGGATGCAGTACACCTTGAAAACCATCAACTCAGTACAAATAATAATAAGGAGAAGAAAGCACCTGTTCATCAGCAAGGGGCAATTCCTTGAAGGTTAGCATAGTTAATTTAAAATACTGCAAGTTAGATCTCTTGCCTTGCCTGGAATCACGGGTCTCCCCTAGCCTCTTTGCAGTGGTCAGGGAAGCTTATCCCTTCCAGAAAATTTTGGTTTGAACCAAAAAATCAAGACTTCTCCAAAGCCTGAAACTGCTTTTTTGCCTGGTAATACTCCTGAGACCAGTGTATGTGTGCGTGTGTATTTTTTTCACTGTATCCACTTTATGAATGGGTAAAACGAACCACAAAGGTTAAATGATTGACCTACAAAGTCTTTGGACACAAACAGAAACTCTTGGCGATTTGCATTTGCAACCACCACATCTAAGAAAAAAGACCAGTGCCTCACACCAAGCAGAGCCAGGCACCGGACAAGTCCATTTCAGAGGGAGGAGGAAGCTCTCCAACAAATGCAACGCTAATGCATTCCTTTTAACTGAAGAGGAAGATTTCCACTTAAGCCATACCCTCCCTGCTTCATAGAAACCTCTCCAAGAACCAATTTTACACAGCTGAGTTTTGAGTCTCTTAGGCTGATTCACTTTTTCCTTCCCGTTCCTTGACGTGAGAGGTACATCTCATAGCAAGCTGGGAGAGATGCTGTCACTGCTGCTGGTTACCAACTGGGAAAGACCTGGGAGTTCCCATAATCCTGGATATGCCACATGCATCTAGCTGTGGCCTCAGGCAGGCCAAGGTCTTCCAATCGTGCTACCATCTAGAAATAATCTCTGCAATATGTGAGCGCTCCGAGGCTCATCTCAGTCACTGAGCTCCACAACTTGCATTCAAGATGGCAGGCACTTCACCTAGTGCTCCTCTGGCACCGCAACATCAAAAAAGAGCAGCCTTGCAGACAAGCTTTCCATTTCAGACCTCTGCCTTCCTGCTCCGAAAGAACACTGCTAGCCTGTGAGTATCCCATTCGGTGATTATTTTGAAAACCATTTTGATTAGGCTGGATCATACAGGCTTCCTGAGAAAACCCAACAGCTTTTGCATATAAAGCTTCTACTTCATGACACTCAGTCGCCTTCTATTCCATTTCCTTTGTTTGTGTTCAAATTTGCTTCTAGTAAATAGTTTTTTTCTCAGATTTAACCAGTACGAAGAATTTAAACCAGCCAGATGGAAATACCTTCACAAAATTACTGAGAAATGTCATGTAGTAATACTGTGAATGAGTTCCAGGAATTACTGAAAGTCACTTGCTATTTATTGCTTAGTAATATAGTGCTTGAGGTTTCCTGTCACTAGTTCAGTTGTGCCAAATCTTAAAAAACTAAAATTCAGTTTCACATGCTTTGTAAATGTGTTCTTCTACCAGATCACTTCAAAAAAGAACTGACCTGGTATTCAAGGGCACATGAAGAAGATGGAAGACCCTTTTTTAACTCACTTTGTGGCCAAACTGCTTGCAAGAACTAACCATGAGAGCAAGAGCAAAAAGGATAACACAGAATTAAAATGCAGTAGGCATCATTCTTCCATGATTTCACACAAATAATTCTGTTGCCCTTACCAAAATAACTTAAACACAGCATTTCATGTTTACTTCAACTTGCAGCTGCCAGTCCACATTGGATAGGGAGCCCCTCACCACCACAAGGACAAGGGCTGTTCCACATCCCCCTCTACTCCTGAGGCCATTAGCTGAGACCACAAGGCAGCTTTCATGTCCGTAGGGAACTGACTTCCTCAGCAGGAACATGCAAATGCTCATGTTCCCAACTGAAGCACATCTCAAGATGCCCTGCCTACATGCCTGAGGACCACAGACTCACACAGCCTATCAGGGACCTTGGGAGGACTGCAGACGAACCCACTGCCCAGAGCAAGCTCAAATGTGTGGTCAGACCAGGTCACTCAGGGCTTTTTATCCTGTTGGGGCTGGCAATACTCTAAGGATGGAGGTGGTACAACCTGGCTGTGCCCCTGCTGCACTGCTGGGCTTTCTTCATGGGGAAAAGCCTTTTCCTTATCCTCAGGCTGAGGATCTCCTACTTCAGTCTATGATCATTGCTTCTCACCCTCCTGCTGTTTGGTGCTCTGAGGAGCAGTTTTCTCTTCTCAGTAACCTCCTCATAGATATCGGTGGGGAGGAGGGCACAGCAAGAATGGGGCTGCCCCATGGTGGGCACAAACAGGGTCCCCCCAGCACAGGCAGTGCTCACAGCAGTGTCAGGTTGGTGACAGTAACCAGTCCCATCTGCAGGCCCAAACAAGGGGAGATAACAAGTCAGTCCTTGAGTTCACCGAGGAATTCCAGCCACAAACAGCAGAAGACAGGGATAGGTGTATCTCATGCCAGAATGGCATGATGGGCCATTAGGTTAGACTAGAGACCTCCGAGGTCCCTTCCAACCTCCACAATTCTGTGATAGATCATTCCAGACCTCGTGTTTTTGTTCTGGTAAAGTGGTAGTGAAAAGTAGAGTGTTTGGCCCATACAGTGGATGATTGCGGTCTGGTGGGCAGAGAATGAACTCTGAATCCCATTTTATAAGAATAGGCACATGGTGAAATGAACGAAAGGAACAGACTGTGTTTGATTAATTCCCTCATGAGCTTGCTAACGCAGTCTACTTGCAGACACAGATTCTGTGGCACAGAATCTCTTAGCAGGTTCCTCAACCTTTTTCAGAAACAGCTTTCAGTTTGTTCAGTGTAAACAGGAACATCATTGTCACTGTTACTCACTGTGTCCATCTTTGCTTCTGTCTCCCCTGATAAGCCTCCAACTCATGAATTTTCCAAGCTTGGGAGAAATGCTAATACTTGCCAAATGAAGACAAACTTGTCAATGAAGTAAACGCCATTGGTATCCTTATCCAGGGGACTATCTGCAAAACCCCAGCCTAGTCAAAACTGAGAGACCAAGGTGACTGTGAAGCCCCAAGATAAGAAGCTTTTTTTAAGAGCCAAACCAGGGAGCACTGACGAAAAGGAGAAAACAGGGACAACTTTTACATGTTTACAGCAAAACAGTGAGCACAGCAGCTGCTGTGGACCCATTTGAACTGCCCCAAGGGGACACAGCTTACACAGCCAAAGCCACCTCCCAGTTTCATGTGCTGCCACCCTCAGCAGTGAAAATACTGCCTTTTCTGGTGACAGAAATAGCCTTACGTCTCAAGCCCAGGCAGACCTGGTACGTGTGGGAAATTACTTCTGCTAGTCTCTGCATGTTTTGCTTTCAGGGGGACCGGTTAGGTCATGTACTCTTCCTTGGAGACCATCCAGATTTGAAGGGATTCATCTTTTTGCCCCATGAAAAGTCATGTCTGTACACCGGCACAGCACTCTGATGTGGTTTTCCACCTACTTACATGAGTAATGCCAACAATGACATGAAGTGGTATGGCCACCAGCTCCAAGGCAGCACCCTACAGCCTTTCAGGGATGTGTTGCAGCTCAGGTCCGCCAGGAAGAAGGCAAGCCCACCAGCTCCCTCTCAACAAGGACAGAGGAAATGAGATAAAACAGTGAGAACTAGCACAAAGGAAGGACTAGAGTCAGGAATACTCTAATTCTACTACACTGGGGTAAAATTAGTGTGCTGGAGATTTCCAAAAAAGAAGGTCAGCAGCCCAGAGCTCAGATAAACTGGCTTTTGGGGACAGGAGGTGAGGACAGCCTTTTATTTTGCAGCCCCAAGGGACAGACAGAGCAGATGATGGGAATTTCAAGCGCTTTGCTAAACAGGCAGAGATCTGGCTCGGATTGGCATGCTTGCTTAAATAGAGTATATAACCATCAGAGAGCGCAGCCTCCCTGCCTTCACTGTGCTCCCACCATGGTTCCAGCCTCTGTTTCTGATGTCCTCCACTCCTACTCGTAACTCCCGTCCTCCTGCCCAAACAGTTACTCCGAATGACATCTGTGATTACCTAGCTCCTCAAATAAGGAGGTGCAAAATGGCAGCGTCTCCCAGGACTGGCGTCCTGCCTGGGAGGCTGAGCACATACAACATGGGACCTGGCGGAGAGAAGGTCAGGGGGTCAGGTCCCATGTCGGAAAGAGAAAGGAGCAACTGAAGTGTAAAAGACAGTGGTCATCCAGTTGCTGTCTGGGCAGCGAGCGGGCACAGCTTCACTGAGACCTGGATGAGTAAAAAACAGGATGTTAATTATCCAATTTAATGTTTGAAAGGGCAAATCACTTTAAATCAATGCACCTCTGCAACTTCCTTTTACATGCTTTGCTGTGCAAGAAGAGGGGTGGTAAATACATACACTTGCTATGTAGTTTTAAATAAATGTATTTAGTTGGCAGAAATGTTAATTTTGCAAGGATCACTAGAAGCAATATATTGTTCTTAAATCTTAGAAATAAAAGACAAATGAAAATTGATCCAGTGGCAGACATACCCAGAAAGCAAACAAATGAGAAATGTCTCATCTGTTGTTCTCACAGAAGAAAGAAGACAAACAAAAAGATTAACTCATGGTTTATTCTCAGACCTGCCCTCTCATCAGGCAACACAGGCCAACACTGAAGGTTTACAATATCCATGAGTTCTTGTTTCTGTTGCTATTAAATTCTGGAGCCTTACTCAAGTCGTTTAGGGAAGCATATTTTAGGGAGGCCACTGTCTTGGGAGTGTTTCTGGTTTTGGAAGTATGGGTTTTAGCAGGCACATAATATTTCCTTCTTTCTGATATTTTGTTGTCAGCAAAGTTTTGATTCTGATGTTTCCAAAACAGGGCACACAAAAATCAGGTTAGCTAAAATGAACCTTTAGATGCACTTGTGAAGTAGGTTGTGTGTAATTAACATTCTGGAAGTTCCCAGAAGTCTCAGAAGAGGCACATGCACTGAAAGGGAGAAAGTTAATTCTTTTGTGGTAGGCACATTGTATCACATGTATTCAGGAACATTTCAAGAATTCCCTCCCACAGTCATATGACAGCTATTGTGGCACTGGAGAAGGAAGTCGTATCTTTAAATACAAGCCAGTGCTACAGGAGACATGAAAACTGTGGGCATTTATACCAGAAAACAAAAGCACAGCTTAAATAAAAATGTTAGTCAACACTTATTATTGAAATGTTAATTTCACGGCACTGCTAAGGGAGGAGAGAAGTAGAGACACCAACCAATGTTTTCCACTTCTTCACCCTTTTCCCAGAAAAGCACAAATACAACACAGTATCAGAAGCAGAAATAAAGCACAGGTCCTGGTCGGGACAGCCTCAAGATTCTCCACATCTTGAACAGAGCGGAGAACATTCAGCAGGAGATACTTAGGGAAGACAAATACCTGACACCCTCCTGAGAGGGGGCTGTTTCAAGGTTCAGTCAAAACCAGGTGAGGGAAGGAAAAGAGTTGAACTGTGGTCTTTCACACTTCTGGTGAGAATGTGGACAAAGCGGGAAGAGATGCAGAGCCAAGGAAGTATAACCCAACCCTGCTTCTTTGTCTAACTCCAGGAAAAATCTGTGGCCGTGAACTCTGAATAGATGCCCCTTTCCCTCTGGTTGGCACCTTTTAGGTCTTCTACCTCATGAAGCCCCCTCCTCTTCAGAGGGTTTCCTAGGGATACCTTACGTGTGTGCTGGCTTTTCTGAATCGCCTCTCTCTGGCAGCTGGCTCTGCAAAGACTTCATCAAGGGTTTAGGTGGCACTGAGATCCAGTAATGACTGAGCACTACACTAACAGTACTGGTCTAGCAATGACTGGTGATGACGAGGCTTTCTGCTGTGAAACAACTTTGATTTTTCTTTCATAAAGATGAAAAGGTGAAGACTCCAGCAACAGCTTGCTGTGGGAGTCCCTAAAGAAATCCAAAAAGCTTTCAAACTCACAAAGCCGGTTTTGTTTTGGAATTAGGAAAAGAAAAAAATTGAGTGAGGTCAGCAGAAACATAAAGATGTTTATAACTAATTCTTTCCTGACACTGATGTCCCTATTTCCATGCCTGACTTCAGTCACCTCAGGGGCTACACAGACTCCCTGGTTCCTGGGGTTTTTCTGTCCATCATCATAAGACCATCCGTTTGGACTTACTGGATACATACCCTGCCCTCTTCGGCAGTCTCTGCTGCAAGGTCCCTGCTCTTTCCTCTGGGTATAGACAGGTATCAGGGCATCTCTCAGTGTCTGGGACCATATTTCCTTGAGCATATTGAGGTGCTTTTGAGGGAAAGGTTACTATTCTCTCCCTTCCAGAGGTGGCCACCCAACACAGTTCTTAGAAATGAGCTTAACATGGGAACTGAAAGCAAAAAGGAATAAACAGACACTGTTCACCGGCCCATCAGATTCACAACAGGAAACAATTAACAGAAATTTCCCCTGCATCACTCTGAAAGCAACTCCTTCAGTAATGCTGGGTTTCACAATTCAAATATATTTTCATTTAAATGGTTGATCTGTTTATGTATTGGTTTCTTTAATTTTCAGATGAGTCTTGACCAGCTTCTTATTTTTTCAGGTGTAAATCTTAGTCATTTTGACCCTGAGGCAAATATGACTGCATCAGCATGTGTGAAACCCAGAACTGAAGTTAGATACCATTGGAAATAAAACCCTGAGAGAGGAAAGACCTTCTATCTTGACCACATGCAAAATGCAATTACTGTCACCATTTTGTCCCTTAAAATGTAAAAGAAAACTTTTTGTACTTGGGCCTATTCCTTTGTAATTTGCAGCACTGTTTCAAGTCCTGCAGCTATTACTCCAACTCACTGCTTCATCAAATTTTTAAATGAGTGTAAGTAAGGGAACCAGACATGAAACCCTAATCCATGTCAGATTTGCGTGGCTATGCCTCAACATATCGCTCAACATTTTTGGATCTCAGTTGTATCTGCTAGCCAACATGAGTAGGGGAAGCTCAGCATGTGATATGCTAATTATTTCATGTATGAAGGCAGATGAGAGTAAAGCTGGTATACCAGGTAAGAAGGAGGAGAGGAGGTGTGAAAATGTAAAGTTCTCTGGAGTTAAAAACAGTAACAGATATATCAATATCGGAGTAGGAAAGGAAAAGTGAGATTTGCTCTTCACACTAGTACGTTCTAATCAATAATAGTTTCTGATGAGATGAATTATGTTCCTGTACCTCTCCAGTAACACCACCTGACAGATGCCCCTCTCCCTTTCTTTCGTGTTTGCTGCAGGACACGTGTGAAGCACTGACAACGCATTCTGACTTTGCAGGTTTATCTGTTAATCAACACCGCGGCATGGCTCACCTGCACAACCCTTTCTCTGACAGGAGAAAAACAGAATAAAACCTCTCCCTGTGCTGGACCCCCAGGTAGCAAGAGCTTGCAATACCCAAACTTTTAAGTCCTCTCATGACTACGGGTAGCAGGCTTTAGAAAAGCTCTGAGAAGAAGGATTGAGAATACACCCCCTCAATCACCTGTTTGTCATGATTATATCAATGGAGTCAGTCCCTCTGTAGTCCTTTCTGCAGGAAAAAAAGCGCTGAGCTCCTCCACTTGGGAGAACACAGACATGTCTCAGGACCTTCTCATACCCTCTTTCACCAGACACACTGGTTTGGGAGACAAGAAAAAAAACACAGAAGCTCTCCTCTTTCTCCCTTTCTCTCTTATTTGGTGGCCCAAACAGGGGAAGATCCTGGAAGAGACGCCCCTGGATTTGAGTCATTCCAGCGCCTGAAAGGATGCTACAAAAGGACTAATCGGCCCTAAAATGTCTCGATTAGCATGCTGCCACTGCCAAGACGAGCTAATATACTGAGGAGCACTGCAGTAAAACCACCCAGGTGCAGTCACTGAATGCTGCTGTTCACAGGAAAGGTGGTTACATATCCATCCCTGAGCGCCCGTCAGGTATTGAGCATCTGATCTCAGCAGGCAAGTCTGCCATAAACGTTCCCAAATCTTCGGACAGAAACACCTGGAGTCCTGTAACCTAACAGACTGTTTCACATTTTGTAGTAAGAATTTCGTAAGAAATTACGTGAAGAATGATGACCCAGCATGGTGACCCAGCTATGGTATGAAACAAGCCAGAGTACTAATAAATCAATGAAGTGCGGGAACCTGGTCAGAAACTGCTAATGTTTTGATTACTCTTCCAGTGGTATTTGGAGACTTTCCAATAGACCAGAAAACTAGGGAAGGTTGTGATTTCCTCCTGGTCTACAGAAACAATGTCTTGAGATAGGACTCCCTTGTCTCAGACCAGAAGCATATCTTTCAACATAGAGAGAGAGCAAAGATACTAATAAATTCCTTGTTAATCCTTCCAACACCTCCTCTGAAACAAGAATAAGCACATGCAACTAACAGAATAAACTCAACTTGAGCAATTTGTTCAATGACACGCAACAAAGCATAGTCAAACTAGAACCTAATCCCATCCCTTAGCTATCCTTTTTGTCTTCTTACTTGACACGTACAGTTAAACAAATAGTGTTTATTTATTTCATAGGTACTGGTGATCACAATATCTCTATTGCTTGAAGATCGTGAGCATGGAGTGTCTGCCTACAATAAAAGCTGTTGCAAAATGAAACCAGGATCTCTACAGACTGTAATTTTTTCATAGATTCTCTAGCTTTTAATAAACTGAAGAAGTTAAAAGTTCTAATTCTCTTTCTAGTCCCTCTGTTTCTGCTGTACCAGAAACCTTGACTACCAGTTCTTGTAATTTTAATTCATCAGAATTCCTGGGGATTCCCATTTCAGGTTTAACTTTGTTGATTTTATGTTCCTTTCTATTGTCCTAATCTGCATTAGATTTTCTTTTCTGGAATAAAATTCTTTAGGCTTCGGGGATATCTGAGAAGTTATTTCAACCCAAGCTGTCCCATGCTGAGCCTTATATTGTTCATATCCCTCCTATAGGGCATCAGTGTCTTCTTGTTGTCAAACATCTCGTCGTTTCAGCTTACAAACCATAATAACAGCAGTAAGCACATGAAGATCCTTAAAGCATGTAAAAAATGCTACTTTTTTTTTTTCCACAAAACAGAGCCAGAGTTAGAGGTGAAAGACCCTGAGACATTTCCCTGTCTCCCATTGAGGCTGCTCCACTTTGTGAAGACAAGGCCTAAGCCCTGCCTTCGTTTCTGAGGATACCTTTCCTTTCAGTACCAGAGGTGTTGGCTCCACTGCCATTGAACATGGGGGCTGGCGAGCAATTGGAGAGCATGTCGTTGTCCACTGGTCAGAGACATCTTCTGGAAAATGACAGCTGTGGTCAAACCCCTTGAAGAAAGGAAGGAGGGATTCGAGTTCAGGTTAATCAACAGAAGGTCTCCAACTCCATCACACCATACTGTTATTTTTCTGTGGAATTCCTACTTTACTAAGAATGGTGTGATAATTCCTACTGCATCCAAGTAGCACAGAAATGCCTAGGTTATTCCAGCAGGGATCAGGCATAGCTGAGACATTTGGCTCTCCAATGTGTTTTGAGATACAGATTGCTCTGGTAATGTAGCTAAGGATCTTCAGAAATGCAAATTTGTGCATCAAGGTCCCCAGATGTCTCTCAGGCTAAACAATAACTAAGCAAGGAACTTCAGAACATAAATTTGGCAGTTAAATAACGACGCCATCTTACCGTGGTCATTTCCAAATGACACCCAGCTGGTGGGAAACATAGAAGCAGGCACACAGTGGGCGGTGTCAAGACAACCTCCATCTCCCTCTATCATGCGTGTTATTGTGTAAGGAAGTCTGTGAGCATCTCCAAATTCACAGCACTGCAGTTTTCACCAGACTGCAGAAGATGAACAGCCAGCCTGCAAGAGTTGGACTTCAACCAGCAACTGGTGGACTTTGTTTCATTATTATCTAATTGCTCTCTCCTTTTATGCCAAAATCAAGCAGAATGATCCACAAGTAATAATGACCTAAGCCCGTACACTCTGTGTTGTATTTGAAGGTTTCTTCTTGTTCTATTCAAGCTGCCTTTTCAGACACGTAGAAATGTGCCAATGGAAGTGTAAAAATAGGAAAAATAAACACAGAAATTGAAATGTACGCTCTGTAGCATCTTTATGCGGGCACTTCATGCAGTAGCAGGTGATTGATAAAATCTTCAGGTGGGAAACAGTAGACTGGATCCCTAGCTAGGGCTGTTAGCTTAGGTCTATGTTAATCTCCACTGCAGTTCACAGCGACCGGGGGTCTGTGCAGTGTTCTCCGGTGACACAGCCACTTCTACCTCGTACACAAGCCCAACCTTGACACAGTTTTCTCACCACTGTGACTAATTTTTCTTGGCATGTAGATACACCAAAATTTGTCATCCAGAACAAGACTGTCAGTATTTACTCAGCTGTGATTGCAAGCCCAGCCGCCAACAGACAAGAAGAGGTGCTAATTCCCGTCACTCTGATATGGGTACAGGAGCCAGTAAGGGAGACAAAGCTGCAAAAAAAAGTAGCACTCCTCTTTTCAGAGCAACCCAAAGGGAGAAGAAGGTGTTTCTGGCCCAAGCCAGCTGGCCATGTTGACATCTGCCCATTGAGTGATGCAGGTTCTAAGGATCCTGACTGTGCAATCAGTGCATCTAAAATGGGTGGGAGAACATGGGGTTTAAGTAGGATTAGAAGATTTTCAGAGCAGCTAATAAAGTTGTTTCTCCAGAGATAAGAGCCAAAACTTGTTATTCCAGCCCGTTTTGTAGGGCTACTTGGATGTATAATCTGGTTTCTAGTTTCTGAAGTTCCTCTCCTTCCAGCTGCATCACCAAATGGCCCACAAAATGAAATAATAACAGCAAAAGGAAGAAGGATAAGAAGCTATAAGAAAGAGAGAGAAAAACACACAATTTCAGAAAAAGACTGTGTGCGAAGAAAGCTTTAAAAAACAAAAAGAGCTTCAATACGTTGTTTAGAAACATGTATTTTCTCTTAGGTGAACTGATTGCTTTCAAAGTAAGCACGCAAAAAGCATCTTCTTTCTTCGCTCATTGTGGCAAATTTACAGTTCTTTGCTTTTGGGATGTTTTACAGAGCACGAATGAGCAAAAGTGAGAGAGAGTTTCATGCTGGGGAATCAGGAGCAAAATTTGTACATGCAAGTTTCCAAAAGCAGCTGGTGAATTTGGGCACTCTTCTGAGTACTCACAAGGCCCAGTTTTGCAGGAGCCCTGAGTGTGCACAAGTCAGCAAAGATAGCATATATATATATATATAAAAGTAGGATATAACCATTGATAGAAAGAGAGAAGACAACACCCCATGCGGTGTGACCACTTGACAAAAAGAGGGCTTTCTAATCTAGAGGTGGAACCTGCCACGCAGTTTCGTGGTGTGCAGTATCTGACCTCAACATCTTGCACACTAAAGACATTTTTAATGAGAATATCAGCACATGTTGTGGTAGCTCCAGGCACTCAGAAAAAAATAATCAAATTCAGCTCTCCTGTACCAAATCACATCACTGTTATTGCCCTAAATTAAAAAGGTGTTTGTTATGGATTCCAGCTCCCCTGCTGTCAAATCCTTTTCTCCTCCTGCATCTGAACCCCACCAAGGGCTAAATCCAAGAATGACTGCTGAATAAAGCCATTTTGTGCACAAACAATGAGCATTTTGTTCAAGACATTTAAGACATATTTTATGATAAATCTTTTCATTATCAGAGGCATTTTAAAAATGTTTTGCCTTTAGTCACAGTTTACAGATTCGCTGTGTACAGTATTAAGTTTGGTATTTGATGCACAACACATTTTTCTTTTTTTTTTAAATGCTTAATCATTTTTAAATCACCCCATGTTGCTCAAGAGGGTCAACCAGGGGTAAGTAAACGTTATTGTCCATAGCATGTGTTTTCATGTTCTTTTTCAGAATAGGAAGTTAGGTGACAATAACTATATGGATAAAACTGCTTTATAGCATTAGTTTCTTTACGGTGTTTCTGTGTGAGGTTGTTGGTTTTTTTTAAAGATCAGTCATTTGAGATCTGCAAAATTCCATGAAACCCCCCAGGGGTCTGCTCAGAACTAATGAAATGAACTGACCAGTATCAAAACTGTCTCCTCTTCAGGAAGATCTAGCATCAAAGTGACTCCGTTGAAAACTCTGCTTGCTGAGGCAAGACCCATGATGGGTTAGCAGAACAACAACATTTCCCTGTGTGGGAAGCCTTCTGTACGTTAAAAAGAGAAAAGGACTCCCCCCCAGATATCATTTTTCATATGAAGTCTGACACAGTGATGACTTCCTCAACAAAGGCATCTGACCCAAAGATGCTGGGAAGCAACACAAGGTTACAGCCGCCTCCTCATCTGCTTACGCTTCCTTTACTCATGACTTCACCCCTCATGTTCTAAGAAGTGAGTTTATCCTCTATTCAATTCTTAGAAGAGAATCTATTATGTCATCATACTGGGGAGTCAGTATTTTTCTTCTTCCCTGCAGTGCGAAGCTGGACATTACCTCTCCTCTACACATGAACATTACCTCTCCTCCACACACAAGAGGCTAATGAGTTTTGTCGCACACTATATGCTGCATACAGGGAGGCGACAGGGAGGCACAACTGCAGTGTGTACGTGCTCTCAGGCTTGCTTTAGATAATTTTTAGCTAATGTCGGTACAGGAAAGAACAAATTTGCAGCAGCATAACACTGAGTACTTAGCAATTGAAAGCACTTTCACCCTGGCTTCAATAACCAGGCGAGGTAGCTCAAAGGCAGTGCCAGTGTGTCTGTGTATGTCCCCTGATGATGCGCAGGGATTTCATGAAATGCCTGGTGCTGCCATAAGGTACCTGCTTTTGTGGGCACAACGGCCCAGCATTGCTCCTTGCTGCTGTGCAACATCTCAGACACACATCCTTTTGCTGCTGTGCAGGGTGGTACTGATCAGCCAACCTCAATGACAACGACCTCGATAAATAGCACAGACTAAATGAGGGGGTGAGGCTGCCTGCTCCTCTTCCACAGGCAGGGACGCTTCATCACCTTCACACCAGTTAGTATCATGGAGTAGCCACAAGCCCACCTGAGCTTGCCCCACTGTGTTTGCACCTTCCTCAGCTTCTGCCAGTTAGCAAGTGCCGACAGGGCAAAGTACTTCCCATTCGTTGCTGTTCATTGGTTTGTCGTTTGCGGTAAACACTTGGAGATCCCATGGTGTCAAACAGTTAATACATGTCATAGAGTCTCCTTGTGATTGAGGCCCTTGTGTGTGAGGCTGATGTCATCAAATGAGGTCGCTGAAAAAAGCCAGGTCAGATATACTCTGACCCTAGTTAGTCATCCCCTAATATTAGTCACTTATCAGAGAAGTCATGAAAGCTTTCAAGATGTGGATGTAGTGTATCTTTTATTAACTGTTATTCCAATTTATTTTGTGAGCTTTGGGGAAAATTTTTAGTCCTGTAAAGCTACTGAGTCACTATAACTTCTATTTGGAAATCTTCAAATGAGGCTTCAGCATCGTTCAGTGCAAAAAAATCAGGGAAAAGTTAGCAAATGTGACAAGTTGGCCTTACATCACTGTCTGTACACTCTGCGGAAGCAATCAGGGGGTATTTTGCTGTGCTTCAGCTTGTACGTGTCTTCAAGGAGCAAGGGCTGCGGAGAGCTCTAATTAACAAGACAAAACTTCCCCTCTGCTCCTTCACCTTGAGCCTAAGTCTCAGGGATGGGAACATTTCCTTTCACTAGGTCAGTTCACTGAAACAAATGCATGATCTGAAACCAGGGAGCTGATCTTGTCAAGCAGTGACTGCTGCACTGAAACCCTCCTTTGTGGTTCCAGCAGCGCTTGGGGATTCATGCCTCCAAATAGTTGAGGGTGTCTTACCCACAAGAAACTGTGCACATGACTCCATGGGGAATCATCTCCTTATCGGCATAGATCCTACTAGAACAGTATTCGCAGCATTGGTTGTACAATCACACTTGAGGGTCTATCTATTTATACAAAATAGAATTTGGTCATCCCCTAAAATCTCAGTAATGGAACTACAGTGAGGGGAAACGAAAGGATCCAAATCTGGGGCACAGATTTTCTGCTACATTGCAAGATCTGGGGATTAGGGAATGAGGTTATGAGGCTCTGCCTCCTGCTCCCAAGCTGCTAACACTGTCACAAAAAAAACATTACTTTGAATTAAACAGTTTCAGACAGAGTCCCAATTTCACAAAGGGACAGGCACAGTGAAAGTGAGCACTGCAAACAGAAATTTGAGAGAACAAGTTATTTGTGCTCACTGAAATCAGTCCCATTCAGAGGTCAGTTCTTTGTGAGCAAGGTCCTATTACAGTAAAGCAGGATTTTTGTAAGAGGAAGCCATCTGGATGCCTGCGACCCTGGTCCAGGAGTTGCTTTGTGTCTTAATAAAATAAGACATACTACAAGGAACTATGTGAACACCCATCACAGCTGTCTTCTCTTGAGGAAGCTGTTCTACAGAGGACCAATGATGCCGCAGGAATAAAAGGCAACCATATTTGCCCTGTGAATTTCTTTGCTTTTGCTGCTCTTTTCCTAGTATTTGCTGTATTTGTAATTTGCATTCTTCCCTTTTCATTCTGTTTTCTCCTCTCTTCCACTATCTTACATTTCCCATTCCTCACAGCAACCACTCTCATTTCTATCTGCTCCTCCCTGTGTGGCCTCATCCTGAACAGGTGACCTCCTGAACTTTCTGTCAGCTGATCTAAAGCTGGTACATGCCAGAAGCATCAGATCATGTAAGGTTCAAAAAAACAAGGAGACACAAAGTAAAACTGAAGGTTCTAGCAAGAGGGAAGGATGAATTCTGTTTTTGCCAGGTCAGAGATGTTTCTTTCTGCGTCTTAGGAATTAGACAGCATTAACAAATGTCAGGACTGCTAAAATATGCAAACAAAGGCACTATATCTTTGACTGGAATAAAAAAAGAGCAACAGCGTTCTCAGCCTCTTTTCCAGGGACACGCAAAAGCTGTGCAAACACAGGGGCACAGCACGCCATTTACTGAGATTTACTAAGGGAATGTAATCATTGCTGGTTTTGGGGTGGGTTTTTTTTGGTTTTTTTTTTTTTTTTTTGCAGATCCCCCATCGGCACCGCACTACAGGCCGACACCCCAGGCTGCTCCGCACCCGGCGGCAGCGAGCGGCGGGACGGCGGAGCGCAGCGCGCCGTCTCCCCGCCCCGCGTCGTCCGTGCGCCCGCCGCCCCGCTCCCGAAACGACGGCGCTTCCTCTAGGTGGCACACGTACCTCTCCGAAAATCCGCACAGAGGCGGGCACCCGCCTCCTGCCTCGCGCTGGGCAGCTTTTTCGGCGGGTTACTGCAGTTTTAAATAATAATAATTAAAAAAAAAAATAAAGAAAAGGCAGCCCCGCTGTCCCGGCTGTGGGGGCTCCGCGGGGGCTCGGCAGGGCGGCAGGTGGGAGATGGGACATCGTGTGTTTGCCACCCCAGGTAAAAGCGATGAGCGCAGAGAGCGAAGGTCGCCGTCAAGCAGAACGTTCTTGCAAAAAAAAAAAAAAAAAAAAAAGCTTTGAAACCAGTGGTAGCTCATGGAAACTGTGGGAATCGTTAAATAAAGTCAGACTTACAAAACAGTGGATGTTCGAATAGAGCAACTGTGTGGAGAATACCGAAAAGCCCAATTCTGCCCCAGAGCAGCCTGCCATCTCCCGCAGATGTGGAGAGGTGCACCATCAGCCCCAAAGTGTGACAAACAGCTTTGAGGGTGCTGCCTCTGCCTGGTCTGTTCTTGTAGCCCATGTGGTCAGGGGTTACACCTGTCACAGGTATGACCTCCATCTGTCTGCTACTGACATTAAAAGTGGTATCTCATTGCTTGCAGGCATTTCCCACAGATGAATGGCACATTCACCAAACATCCCATCTCTCCACTACTGCGATCTGCTGTCTTGCAATAGCCTTGTTAACCACTTCCTTGCTCTGCTCTTACCTCTGTGTTTGGAGGTCCTGGTGCTTACTCCTGACACTTGAATATATGCTGTTAAAAATGCTTTCAGGGGAAGGCAAAAACGTATAAGGAAAGATCAATATTATATTTATTGTTGAAGGCCTTATTCATAGAGCACCCACAGTGATGGTGCTCTGCTTTGCTGTCACCTCTAAGCAACATCAAGGATTTAATTAATAACATACAAACCTAGGATGTCCACAGGTCATGACCCAACATGTGCCATACAGATATGCATACAACCATAAAATGCAAAAAGATGAATGCAAAAAGATGATAAGGAGCAATTCTCCAAGCCTTCCAAGATTCTCCATTTTCTAAGTGCTGACTATTAAGCAACCATTTTTTTGATCTTTTAAAGTTTGCTTTCAAAAACCACATAAAGCTCTGCTAGTCAGAAGCCCTCTCCATTCAGCTGAACAGATGGAGCAGCTCTATCCTGCACTTGTGGAGGAGATCACATGCTGTAGGCACTTGAAAGTGCCACCAACCAGCACCAACCACCTGGGACGCCAGCACTCCACCAGCTGCAGCAGCCAGCACACCCCTGTGCCCAGGGTTTTTGCCTCTCTGTTTGGTACAGTCACTGCTTTGGAATCCAGCCAGAACGGCTGCTGCCAACCTGATGAAAGACAACATGACAAGCAGGCTTAGGATGTGATATTAAGGGTCAGCTTTTGAAAAGAAGCTGTGCTGCCAGCTGCAGAAACCCTGTCACTCCTCAGTGAGGTGTCAGACAGGGACCTGCGCCTCACATCACAAAATTTAGCTGGGGGTTTGGTAGAAGGAGGGCTTCTGAGCTGTGAAGTGTTAGACTTCAAAGGGGGGAACTGGAGTGTGGGGTGTGATCAAGCAGGTGTGCAGCATTAGTACGTTAAGGTTCATTGCAAGATTACAGACCGTCTGGAAGATGTATTGAACACAGCAGCAATCAGTAACTGAAAGAAAAAAAAAAAAGAGAAAGATAGTAACTCAGCTAGTAACTCAGCTTTCCCTTATTGTAAATAAAGACTTTCAGGTTTGGTTTTTTTCAGTAGAAGCAAGTATTTCCAATCACATTCCACTCCTAAATAAAACCTAGAAGTAAATACATACGGCTTTATAGAGGACTGCACAGTGGTTAGAGGTGTCCGAGACTCTAGGAATGGTAACTAACGTGCGTGTGTGCTGTGACAGGTGGGCACAATGCCATTCCAGAGGCGACAGAAAGCAAAACACCTGTGTTTCCTAGGCGATTGTCTCTTTCGTGAATATGTAACTTGAGAACAAACACATGCCCAAATGTGCTTGATGGCAGCCATCATAGGCCGTTCCCCCCCCAAAAAAAACCCAGAACAGCGTGTGGTAACTCGTCGTAGCACACACGGCAGCTTGCACTGCAGCATCAGCAGGTGCAGCAAAAGCAGCAGATGAGCCGTATCCTCCCTCCACGCACAGCAGCCGCTTCTGCTGACTACTCGACCTCTGCAGGAAAGCAATGAGGGAATCAGAAGCTATCCCTGCCCCTGAAACAGGATGCCACTAACTGGTTGTTCAGCGTCACAAATCATCCTGAGCTGCTTTTGTTCACAGAAAAAAAAAACCAAACCCAAACCATGCACACCCACACAGAGTGTCAAACCTATCATTTTTTCCCCACTTTGAGCACCCTCTGTGGCTTATAGCCAGGAAAAACAGCTTTAGAGGGATTAATTTTACAAAAGGGAGTGGCACTATAGAATAATGACTATATCTAACAGCACTAAATGGAAACATGAAAAAGCATATTGTAATATAGCAGCATGAGAAAAAAACAGCTAGTCAGGTAATTCTATTTTTAAGAGAGTATCACAAAGTTGCAATCAGTGAGGAGTCTGCTATCACCCCGCAGATAGGATCTCCAGAGTCACAGTGCCTCTTCCACCCTGAGAAGACTATGCTGGTTGGTAAAGAAAGATGACTCAAGCCACATTTCTAAACAGGATTGTTCTTTGATAAGTAGTCTTATCAAAGCTTTTGTAGGAAACACTGCATACATAATAAGTTTCAAATGCAATGTGACACAAGTTTAACATGCTTAACCACTGAAATAAAATTAAAAAAAAAAAAATCTGCAAAAATGAAGTTTTAACTACAGACACATTAACAGCTTATTCAGTTTAACAAGAAAGGGATAAATCACAGATAGCAGAGATCTCAGTTAGAAACAGTTTCATTTTAAACGATACCATAATGTGCTCTCTTTATTGCTTGAAACCACCTAAGCTGTACATGTATTATGAAATATCCCATTCTGTTTGATGAGATCATATGTGCATTATTTAAATCACAAGAATGTCAGCATTGCCAAATTATAAATTTGACGTTATTTTGAAAGATTTTTTGTCAAGACACTCTGATTTTGGTACTAAAACACACTTATGTTTCCATCCACTCATATTTCGCTGACCCTTTGATAAATTACAAGGCAAATCTCTTTCATGATTCTATTTACAGAAAGCATCTGTGTTCTCATGTTAAAAATAAACCCTCTGTATCTTAAGTCCAAGGTCTGACTTTTAGAAACAAGTAGAGTATCAAAGTATACCTTTCCTGACCATGGAGTCTCCTTGCTTATCCATAATTATGACAGCTAAGCACAATAAAAGTGATTTTATAACTGAATTTTGGATTTAGAGATTCCTGTATAGAAAACTTTGTCACTGAGGATTGAAATGTTTGTACACATGTAACATCAGATTTGATTGCCTGATTAGTCTTGTTTTGGTGTGGGAGATGTTAACTTTCACTATCAGCTGCGAATACAGACCTAATCATAACACAGGCATCCCCTGAAATTATTTAGACAGAAAAGAGTCTTACCAATAAAACAGGGCGTTTAACTGTGTTCAAAACTGTAGAAAGGGCATACTTCATGTCACAAGGCATGAGCCAGAAACAGCAGTAAACCCAAAGCGGAGCACAGAGAGCCTAAATCATGTCTTAGGAATGTAGGGAAGACTTAACAGTGCCTGATTTGCCCAGCATAAACAGCACGTGTGTGCTCTGCAGTACAGTGGTACTGTATGAACTGTTCATCAGTACTGTACAGCAGTAAGTATGAACTCTACAAAGCACATGTTGCACACATAATATGCACTCAACATTTTACTGGGTCTTATAGGGTAGGCTATTGCATATAAAAACTGTAGGATAGTAAAGGAACCCAAACGCCAAACAACATCCCGTCATCAGTCATACAGAAATGTACAAATGCCTTCAGTCAGATCTACTACATTCCCCTCCCCCACAGTTTTGGCCTTGATTCAGGCTCAGACTCAAAACTCATCCCTCAGCCCTTCCCTCTGCCCATAATGCTGCCAACTGTTAGTTTTGGCAGCATACCCTGCATTATTTAGCACATTTATTAAGAAAGAGAAAAATAGCCCATATTCAAAAGTGGAATGCAAGCTAGACAGAAACTAAAACTTCATCCTAGGCTTTTTCCTCTCCTGCACCATCCCTTCTCCAGCACAGAAGCCTACGCTTCATCCTGCCTAACAGCAGGGAGTGACCAAAGCCTCAGACATCAGCTGCCTCTCCACGTCTACGCCTTCTAGACATTGCAGAAGGGCTTTGGATGACAAATAGCAAAAGACAAAGCCAGTGGCAGACTTATTTTTGATGTTTAAAAGACATCAGGTAAATGACTTTTCAGAGTGCACATCTCCTTTATTTTGGAAGGCTGTATGAAGCCTGGAGGATGAGGGACATTATGACATGCCAAGAGGCAGGGAATTGAAAGTTCAACATTTGGAAAGAAATTGCTTGAGGAACTGAAAACTTTATTCTAGTTTCCAGCTAAACACTTACTTCCAGCATTTAATGAATGCTCTGGAGAAAGAATGCTGTGGTTAGAGTCAAACCATTGTTCCACCATTCTGATGAATTTTTAAGAACTTTGGTGTAGCCAGTCTGCGGAGTGACATTATCCTGTTTCCCGCTTTTTGATAGTCACAGTTTATGGGCTTACATGATTAGGTAAAAGAAAGATCTTAGCTTTTTGCAATAGACTTGAAAATGTGACCCCAGGAGCTGATATAATTAATAGACAAGCTAAAGATCACCAGTATGTTTGGGGTTTATAGTGTGATGATTGAAAGTGTGTTACACGGTGACTCATGGGTTGGGCTTTACAATAGCTGGACTAACAGTATACAGACTCCCCGTATCCTCAGCAGTCTGCAGACAGCTTGGGAAGATCAGGTTTGGTATTCCTAACAATTAATTTTCAAGATGATCTACAAAGGAGAGCAGGCTAGAGGGAAAGAAATCTCCTAATGCTTTTCTTTTTCTTAAAACTTCGAGGGCTTTACAAAAACAAGACAAAACTAATTTAATACAAATTTTTTGCAAGTCACGTTTTTTAAAATATCTTGACCTCCTCCCTGTGTTCCTTACTTAAAGGTAGGACAGGCACAGCCAACAAGTGAAAAATTGAGAAACAACCACTAAACTCTCAGCTAGCAAACCTCACTTTGCAGTCAGCTGACAGGAGGTCGGAATAAAAATTGAAAAGAACTAATTAGTGCTTGATGTCCATGGGCTCAGGTAAATAAAAATTTCATATTCCGAGATTTCTGTATGTTGAAATAATGCACTAAATTGCACCACCTCCAAGCCTGTTTGGAATGATTCACATCCTTGAGAGTTGACTGTAACTAGAAAATCTCTCTTTTGTTCCCTGTGGAGATACAAATACATAGCTATAGAGAAAGAGCAATCAATAAGGATAATTTACTACAAGATGAAATTGAACCTACAGATTCTCAGCATGTCTTTATATGCAGATAAATTATAGTGACAAAGTCAGCAGCTTTTAGCAGCTAAACTCAACCACTGCACTCCTGATCAAGATAGAAAAAAATGGCACAGCGTGACGCATTCTCCATCTCAATGTGATAGATGCATTACAGCTTAAGCAGAAGAGTTGTCATTAACAATAGAAATCTATGTACATACACTTGAGGACTGGATTAAATGTTTAATTATAACCTGCTCATTGTGAATTTTATGGAACTCAGTAACATAGTCATTGATGGTGGAAGATGCCTGACATCTGCCTGACGTGTTAAGCACTGCCTAGCTCTCAGACAGATGTTGCCTGACTCACCCCCTTCTCCAGACACTCCGAAGATGACAGTTCCCTGCAACTGCAGAATCGCAAAGCCCATCGACAGGGTGCACAGTAGCTTTTACCATTTAATTTTCTATACTGAAAACGTATCTTAAATTCAGTAGCCTTTCTCCTGCTGTCCCACAGGCCTATGAGCACAATCCTTGCATGTGTAAGTGGGACAAAGAGACAGGGGGATTTGCTCAGCACTGTACAGCTGACTGATGGGGACATGAGGATTATTACTTAAATTCCAAGTTGTTTTGCTACACAGACACCACAAAAACAAGCTGGGGCTTGCTAGACTTTGTGAACTGGCAAATATTTCCTAGATGCTGCATTCATGTCTTTCTCTGCAGTCAGATAAACCTTTGGATATGAAATCTAAAATACCTAATAATCTAAAATAAAAAAAAATAAAATATCAAAAACTGAGATCTAGACAGCGTAATTTCTGATGCTGTGGTTTATCAGCATTTCCATAGCACAAGCCACGGGACCAAGTCATTTGGCCATCTATGGACTGGGAAACTCTTTCTGGTGGAACGAAACTAAAGCCCAACTGACAAAATCAGGGATAGCTTACAGAGGAGATAGTCCACTAGCACCTGCTTGTGTTTCAGTAGCTTACAGCTCTCTGACATAGGCAAGTCATTGATTTGTTGTCTAGTTTGAGCGCTTCCTCGACCACTGATTCATCTATTCTGGGAGAATATTTTGTCAAAGACCCCCAAGGAAACAAATGGCATATCCAACATGGTAACCAAACATGGAAGCAAGTTTCAAGGTTTCTCTCACTGAATCAGAAATGTTGGCAAACAGCCATAAAATTGCCAGAAGTGTGTCTATGCA
Organism: Chroicocephalus ridibundus; assembly: GCF_963924245.1. Lineage (NCBI taxonomy): Eukaryota > Metazoa > Chordata > Aves > Charadriiformes > Laridae > Chroicocephalus > Chroicocephalus ridibundus. Next base: position 16,787,903 of record NC_086316.1, read on the forward strand.
GTGTTCTGTAGCGCTTGTGTACACATTGTTTGAGAGAATACATGAAGAACCACTGGTTAAAAAAGAGAAAATCCACTTCCAAAATAGTGTCAATACTATTAAAAAGAGAGAGACAACTAAAGAGACGCATCTAAATTTGAGTTAGTGCTTATGCTTCCACTTGAAAGAAATCCAAAACCAGCATGTTTTTCTGTTCTGATTTATTTGCGTGTTTATTTTGATCCGGCTAAGGAATGTTAGGTCATCAGTGCTGTCTCTCTTCCCGCTTCCCAAAGAATGAGACCCAGCTGAGGGAAGAACAGAACCTCCTACTCCAGATATAACTCCCTAAAGGGTGTTACCTGGAAGAAAACACATCTGTGACAAACCTGTCAATAACTTTTTTTCCTGCCCAGTGATAACTAGCCCAATTCTGTGCCAGACCAAGCAGAAGAAACTGAGGAAGAAACAGACTTTTTCACAAAGCCAGATTCTCCCCTGCTACCATTAATTCTCCCTGATATAGGCAATATCCATGATACATATTATATCTATGATACTAATGTAGGCATTTAGTATTTGAGGGGGGCTTACAGATAAGCAGATTGCCAGAGCTCACACATAACTATTCTGAGGTGTAGTTGGTAGGAGAACTGGCCTGTGAACAGCTGATGTTTTTGGAAACCGAAAGCCCATTTCTCTTGCAGTCATGTTATCACCCAGTTTAAGGATTTTAAAAATTTTCTGCCTGTTTTGTTTATTTGTATGATTTTAATTTGTTTTCAAATCCTTACTACTGTATCCCCAAATATTCCTGTTATCCTATGATATTCCATTCCTCTCAGCTGACATCCCTGGTGATTTCCTACAGGAGTCAATGATGTTTATTCTCCCTGGTGAAAGCAGTAACACAACTGATGATGGTGATTTTTGCTAACAACCGCACCTACTTTATCAGAAGATGATACATTAAGATTATTCTGTAGAAAAAAGAAAGAAAAAAAAAAAAAAAAACAAAAAACAAACATTGTCAAGTTTTTCAAAATCCAAAGCTCTTTAACCTGTATTAAATCACATTTAATTGTGGCACTGAGCTGTTTGCTCTAATTGTAAAACAATGTTTTGGAAGAACTTCAATTTCTCTGGAGTCGAATCACTGTAAACTAAGAAAATCTGCTGTGAGTAACATTTTCCTCTGTGGTAAGCTGCTTTTGAGTAATATTGAGCTAATTACATATTATGTATACTAAAAATTACCTTCCTGAATCTCTCAACATTTCCCTTTTTTCCTTTTGACTGTAGAAATCAGTACCATTGCAGTGCTTGTAAGGTCTACCTGCTTGCTAAGTGATTTGTATTTATTTGGCATTTTGTCAATGTCTATATGCACATTTAATATGCCTGCAGCACACATTGGTGATGCAGTTATGAAAGGCGTGATGCCTCCCTAAATGACTGCTTTAAGGTCATGATTGCACAACTTACCCTTGCACGATTAACTTTGAAATGGGAAGAAGACACTTCCAACTGTGTAACAGCTTCTTTAAAGCTACCTTCAACTGGACACTGAAACTGTCCTTCAGCCAGGAACTGCAGAGCAAAAAAAAAAAAACCACTGTCTGAGATCCCAAGCTCCAAAGCAAGTAGTTTGCAACTGAAGTACCTTATTTTCTCCATGGGTAGGTTTTCAGTTCTTGGTCAGGAGAATAAACATTTATGAATTTGTAAAGACAGTCTTTTTGAAGGCAGTTGTCTTTTCCCTAATAGCATGGTGTGGTTTTTTCTGAAGTGCAGGAAAAACCAGCACGGACTCCTCACTTTGTCATTCATGTATGTTTGACAGTGTTACTTCTTGAGGTTTGTTAAGAAACGCCAGCCTCTTCTGAAAGCAGTGTGAAGGAATCCTATTTACCACATAGCCTTGGAGTAACAAATCAGTTAAACAAATAAGTAGAAAGCCTGCCTTTCTTTAGACATGATTTTCATGCTTTTTGATTGTTAAAATAACATGCCCTGCTTAAAACTTTAACAATATGTCAGTAGATATGGGCTGGTTTTGTTTACCTTATGGCTATATCCTTGCCAAAGCCCTGTCAGAACCATCTTTCTATCACTAGTGCGTGGCTGTCCTGTAGCTGACAGTCAGGAGCAGTACGAATGCTGAACTCTGATGAACTGATTCCGCAACATTGGTATTTACTGCAGATTCTGTCAAAATTAGCTTGCACTCTTTTTACGTATAGCTTTCACCGCTTGGGTGTTTCCGCTGTACAATGGTCTACTTACCAGTGTATGTAGATTTAGCTCTTCTTCTTGTTTCCTTTTTCTTTACTATAGAGGTCTGAAAGATGTTTATTTTCTTATTTTCATGGCACACGGTGCTTGAATCACAAATTCATTAGTAAAGAAAGAGGAAATAAAAGGAAAAAAAAATAAAAACAAACCAAAACATACAGAACACTAGGAAATCACCATATTGTGTATAAATGCTCAATTATTTAACCAGAAGCAACTATTTATATCAAGAAGCTCTTTATCATGAGTGGAACTCCACTCATTTCTACATATCTGATCACAGAAATGGTGGCCAGTGTGAGTGAAGAAGTGGAATGTGTCACTAGGGTAATTTGATTATAAGAACATGGCAAGCATTGCAAATAAAACCACAAATTTAACCTTCACATGGACAGCCTTCATTGGCCATACCAGTTAGCATTCTTCTGTTTGCTGCTGGTGGAAATTGCCTGCACCATTTGGTACTGAAAACAGGGAGCTTTCTTGCTAGTATAGCTGTGCCTTTCTAAAGTGTTAGGCCAAGAAAGTAATTTTGTTGTTTTGATAATATGTGCTAATTGTTTCAGTTAAAGATGTGGGTAAACAAGTTGGCAGCATGGTTGGCAAAGGATTAAAAAGAAGACAATTGGCGATATGGAGTAGGATTATGATTGCAGACTTCCCAAGAGAATGAGCAAAAGATCCCTCGTATCTCATAGATCCCATGTATCAAAGGCTGTGTCCACGCGCTACAGTGAGGAAACAGGTCACTTCCATGACACTTCACAGTGAAAGAAGCAAGGGCGCTTGTGAGCCTCAAGAAGCAGCGTTGTGCAGCCTACCTGAATGAAGAAAAAAAAGCGAGGAGCTCTGAATGAACAAAGCAAGGAGCTCTTACTTCCTCTGTCCCCCCGCACAGCACCGTGTGCCGCACGGCCCAAAAAACCTTTAGCTCCGCGCTTGGTGGGTGACTCGGTGGGTTCCGCAGAGGATATTTTCCCTGTCACCCAGGGGGGTCCCCCCCGCGGCCCCGCGGGAGCGGTGGATGACAAACGCCGGTGGCCGACGGGAGGGGCGGCCGGGCGCGGGCCCGCAGCGGCGGGGGGAGGAGCTGTCCGTGGTGCTGCCACCGCCCCGCGCGCCCCGCCCCGCCCCTCCCCTCCCCGCCGCTTCCCACCGCCCCCCCCGCCGCCGCTCTTCCCCGGGGCTGGGTCCCCGCCAGCGCCTTGTCATGCCGAAGGAGACCTCGCCCGTCCTGCGCCGCCTTTGTTTGGAGGAAAGGTTCAAAGTCTTGACCTGGTGCTTCTTTTTTTATTTAAAAAAAAAAAAAAAGTAAAAAAAAAAAAAAAACATAAAATGGAGAGACCGCCCCGACGCCCGCCCGGGAGCCCGGCCCTCCCGGCCCTGCGAGGGCAGCGCAGGGCGCTCCGCCCCGCCGGGGCAAGGTCGGGGGCCGGCCCCTGGGCTCCGCTCCGCCGCGGTGACGGTGACACGGGCTCAGGGACGAGACGGGTCCCGCGGGGCCGGGACGGGGCGGGACGGGGCGGAGCGGCACCGGCTGTGGGGAGAAAAAAAGCGGCGGGAGGCTCCGCCGCGTCCTCGGCAGGCGGAGGCGGCCCCGGCGGCGGCACCGCGCAGCGACCTCCGGGCCGGGGCCGGGGCCGGGCCGGGTCGCGCTGCCCCGGGCTGCCGGGTGCGCGGAGCGGCGGCGCCGGGCGCTCCCATGGGCCGGGCCCCCCGCGCGGGCCGCCATCGCCCCCAGCCCCGAGCAGCGGCTGCAGCGCTCCGCGGAGCCCGGCCGCCGGCGTGCGTGAGGCCGGGGCGGGCCGGGGCATGGCGCGGCGGGCGGGCAGCACGGCGGCGGACGAGCTGGCCAACGCCGCCGCCCGCGGCGACCTGCAGCGCCTGAGGGAGCTGCTGGACGGCGGGGCGGACCCCAACGCCGTCAACTCCTACGGCCGGACCCCCATCCAGGTAGGGAGGTCCGGGAGGGGGGTGCGGGCGGCGGTGGGGGGGCAGCGGCCCCTCCGCGTCCGAGGAGCGGCGGCGGCAGCGCCGGGGCAGGCTCCGGCGACGGCCGCCCCCCGACGGCTGGGCTCGGCTGTTGCTTGAGCGGCGGTTCCTGTCGCCTTTCTGGAAAGGAGAAAGTCTGCGACGGCCGCAACAGAGAGGTTTTAGTCTTAGCAACCCTTGACTTTATTTTAACCAACTGAGATAGGATGACTCAAAACCGAGAACTTTAATGCTCATCTCGCAATAAACGTGCAATAAAAAGTAAGGAGTCGCCTTTTCAGCAAGAATTACCCTTTCGTCGTGCCTCGTCTTCTTCTGTCTACGTCTATTACTATTCGTCCTTTCCTTTCCCATGAAAAAAGTATATTCCCCGATTCTCACGACATATTCACTGACCCTTACGAGTGGAAATAATCCGCGTGCGGTAGCCTTGCCCAGCAGACCCTGCAGGTACAGAGCTAGAAGTCCCCCTGGGGCTCAGTCCGCCCACATTTTACAGTCGCGTGAAGTGGTAGATAGATGTAGTGCCCGGTGGAGTCGTACGTACTAGATTTATAAAGCCGAGTAATTTCCGAGGTAGTTATAGCCAGCTTCTTCTTAGATTTTCGAAATAAAACGAAACTGGAATAATCTGAGAAGCTATATTTAAGTTTTAAGGCCAGTCCTTCCGAAACTCTCTCCTACAAAATGTCGGTATTGCATTTCACTCGAAACACGTATCTGTTGCCGTCCTCCGACATGTTTAGTTTCCTGCGCACCTTGGCGCAGCAGGGATTTAGCCCATGCACTGAACGCACTGCCGGGTGCGCGGGGGGGAACGCAGGTTAGAAAACGGCGAGCCGAAGGGGGAGGGCTCCCGGGCATTTTAGTGCTGCACTGTGCAGGGAAGTCGGGCTAAAGGTGCGTTTTTCAGTCTCTCCGGGGGGCAAGGGAAGCCGGGCGCCGCACTGTGGGGAGGGTAGTTTCCGTGCACACCAGCGTCCCTTTGTTAAGGACCCCCTGGAAAAGCGTCCCCGGTGAGAGCGGGACGGCGGCAGCCCCCCGGGAGCCGCTCCACCGGCACGGCTCCGCGCTGGCCGTTGCAAAGCGGCCCGGGACTTGCCCTCGGCTCCTGCGCGGGGGTGCGGCGGGAGAAGGGCGAGCCCCTTCCCCCGGTGCCTCTGCCCCGCTGCCGGCTCCTGTCGCGGAGCAGCTCCGGCGCGGTCCAGTCCCGCACTCCCCCGTTCCCGACGGGGGTCCCGCACCCCTCTGACCCACCTCCTCTCCTTCCCGCGGGCGATCCCCCGCTCCCGCGGGGCCGAACGAGAGATCCCGGCCGGTGCTTGGGCGGCGCTGACGCTGTCTCTCCCCGCAGGTGATGATGCTGGGCAGCCCGCGGGTGGCCGAGCTGCTGCTGCAGCGCGGAGGCGACCCCAACCGCCCCGACCCGCGCACCGGCTGCCTCCCGGCCCACGACGCGGCCCGCGCCGGCTTCCTGGAGACGCTGGCGGCCCTGCACCGCGCCGGGGCCCGCCTCGACCTGCCCGACGGCCGCGGCCGCCTCCCCCTCGACGTGGCGGCGGGGGGCCCGCACGGACCGGTGGCCCGGTACCTGCGACATCCGCCGCCCCGCGCCTAGCCTCCTCCGGGGCCGCCCCCCTCCCCTAATTTATTGCCTCGTTAGACGCGAAGTCGAGCAGCACTCACGTGTTGTGAATAGTCCCCGGGGTCGCCTCTCCCTGCTCGGATGCATGAAGGACCGGTGGGGTACGCATGGTTTTGTACGCTGTATTTTGCACGTTTCTGTATGTTATCCTGCACTTGAAATTGCACGCCCCTCCACGTTCTGTCCCCCTTCCACCCCCCCCGTTTTGTTTTTTTTTTTCCACACGAGAGTCCAAACACTGTGAAGAGAAATAAATATGAAGGAAAACCCCCGCGCAGAGATGGCACAATAAACAAATAAACCCTTCGTGTTTTGACAGGACGGCGTCTGGGCTTTCTGTTTACCCTCCTCCCCGGGTCCCCCCGCTCGCGCTTCCCAGCCCTCCCCATCTGAAGGGGACGGAGGAGGCTCCGGGCTCTCCCGGTGCCGAGCCGGCTGTTCCCCATTTGGTTGGAGGCTCCGGCTAAATCGCACTCAAGGGGCGCCGGAGCCGATCTCTGCCTCACCCTAGCAACACCGGCCGGGACAGCGGGGAATTGAGGCTTCCTGATGCCATTGCGGCTTTGGCAAATACCTTCGTACAACTACGTACGGTGCTGTGCATGTCTGTACATGGGCCCGGGGCGCATCCGTGGTTCTTCTCATGAATGTTGTAAACATGGGACCTGGAAGGAGAAAATAAAGAGCGAATTGTGTCTCTGCAAGCCCGATACCGCCCTCGCTTGAAGTGATAGGTGTTTTACCAACTTGCAGGTGACCTTCCCTGAGTTACTGCGAGTTTAACAGGATTTTGAAGAAATCATGACGGTTGCAAAACGAAGGCGGCGTGGAACTAAAAAAAGTAAAAACCGTACGTCCGAGCTTGGCCCCAGGGTTCCCCAAGCTGCTGGAAGGGTGGTGCGTTTGGTAAAGAAGCAAACAAGCCGCTGTAATAAGAAGTGGCTGTAACGACCGTGCGGCTGGAGGAGGAGCGGGGGCGGAGGGTAGATTAATTACCTGGGAGGTGATGATCCATCTTTCACTGGCCGACCCGGCGCGGGGAAGCTGGGAGACCTTGCCTCCCTCTCGGACCCTACGCCGGGCAGTGCTCGCTCGTCCCGCCCGTTGAGGACAGAGAAGGGGAAGGATGGCGGGGCAGCGGGAGAACGCTCGTACACTTCCCCAGAGCGAATCCTGGGCGCGCTGCAGAGCTGCCTCTAGACAATTACAGGGGAGAAAAAGGTTCTCTTCGTGTTGCATTCCTACCGAGTGTCCAACTCCTAGTTATTTCATACATAGGCATTAAAAATAATATATATGCTTTTATATAACCTATTGGATGACGTAATTTATCACAACACAGTTTCATACAAAGCGTGCTTTATAATTACTTTGCATAAGTTGGCACGCTATTAATATGTAGTTATGCCGTTTATGTGCGTTAAACATCTATGTAACACCTATATTAAAATATGCATAATATGCGTACATATAAAAACATTATGATTATGTATAAAGCCTACGTATTTGCTTATTAATTATTTTTATATGCTTATGTTTAATTATAACTACATTATATGCATATAAAATATGTACAAAGCCTCACATTATATTTAGTCTATGTTCATGCTTGTTTATTATAAGAACGCCTAGAATATATATTTTATACATATCTTTAAGTAGAAAATATATAAAATTAGAATGTGCGGTCATAACACCTTATGAAATTGTGCCGTGTTCTGTCTTAGCGCACAGGATAGCCGTAAGATAGCCAAGGACAGCACTGGGAACAACAGCAGTCAAGAGCCTGCATCCTATGCCTGATGGAACTGGCATGGAGCCAGGACCAGACATAGAGATAGGGCAAGGCTAGAACCCGACCACTCTCTTTACAGAAAAGTAAGGGTCTAATAATCCACGCTTCCAACCCTAGTTAGACCAGTATTCTTATTTTTAAAAAGTCGGTTTCTCCACGAACTGGAATTCTATTTAAAATTTTTAGTATCTCCCTTACGGCTTATGAAACAACAATAATAACAACTGTAATAACAAAAATACTAACAACTATAATAACAGCAATAATGCTAACAAACAGCCCTGCTAACAAACAGCCCTGCTAACAAACAGCCCTGCTAACAGCAATAATAACAACGCATAAAATCGGCAGGGAAATAACAGACTTTTCTAGGCTGGCCGCACCAAAAGAACAGAATATGCCCTCAAAACCCAGCAGGGCTAAATGCCGAATGGCTATATAAATGTGCCTGACGCCGCAGGTGCGGAGCCCCTGCCCGGGCCAGGCCCATGGCGGGGGGTACTCACCCCACGGGAGAGTGGGGGTCCCCGGCACCATCCCGCTCGGCTGCGGAAGCTTCCACCGGCACCTTTCCTTCCGGCAGCGGCATCGGCTCCAGGTCTTGGAGTCCTCCCTGGGAAGAAAAATAGTGATTGTTAGCAGCAAGCAGCAGCAGGAGCAGCAATACACATTTCGAGAAAGCCCGAAAAGCGTTAAAGTTTAACGTGGCAGACAACCCGCGCTTTTCATTTTTAATATCGTAGCTGTAATTGAGGACGTGCGCACACACACATACACGACCTGGGCGCCCTGGGCACGGCGAGATGCTCCTGTGGCCCGGCTCGGCCATGCATTCAGCGTTGGTGGGTATTTGGTTTCTATTGCCACAACTGTCAGCTCATCCTCCCACCGCCTCCCCGGCACCTGCACCGTACACCCGGGCAGGCGTTCATTTCGCTCTCTTTTGCCTTGCCTGTGGCGGACGAGTCGCCACGGGAGGGGGAAAGGAAAGGAAGAGGAGCTGGGGAGGGTAGGGTGGATAAAAATAAATAAATAAATAAAATAAATAAATAAAGCATCCCTCGAAGAACTGTTTTAATTTCGAAATGGCTGTTTTCACTCACTCATTTCCCAGGCTTGAAATCGGACTCAGTCCAGGAGAAAACATTACAGGCTCTTCTTCATTAGCGCCGCTGTTAGGGTTTTACTCTGTGCCCAGGCAGAAGAAGGAAACTTCTATCGACATCGGCGTTACTACTGTTTGTCCAGCCGAGAGAAGGAGGTGTTTGTTACGGGGGGGGGCTGTTGCATAAGCATATATTCACCAGCCCGCCCCGGGACTCCCCGCCACCCACCCCCGGAGCCTTCCCTGCCGGCTCCTTGCAGTCCCTGCGCATCCCCGGTTCCGCGCCCAGCCGTGCCGGGCCCCGCCGCACCGGGGGAGGGAGAAGATGCGCCCGCAGGACTGACACCTTCCCTGCCCGTCACTCTTCCCCGCGCCTCGCACGGAGGTACCCCGCAGCCTGGGAGGGGGGGTGCGCCGACAGAGGGGCTCCCGGCGAGGTGGGGGGAAGCGGGACCCCCACTCCCCCCGCCACACAGAGATGCTCTGCCGGGCGGCGGGCCTCACTCAGCACCGTCTGTCGGGGGGCTCGGAGCCCCTCCGGCCGGGAGGGAGCCAGAGACGGCCCGTCGGGGCGGGGGAGGGGGCGCCGGCAGGTTGCTCCGGGCTTTTCAGCACTTCTCTGCTGCTTCCCCCCCACACCCCCCCGCTCCAAAATCTCACCCTTCAAACCGAAAACAAAGCGGTCCGGCAACTCGGAGCACGGCCGGGGAGAGGGTCGGGGGTAAGAAAGAGTTAATTACCCGTTTCGGTTACCGGCGGGGGGAGAGGAGATCCGCTTTTTTTTTTTTTTTCGCTCCGCTACGCAACGGCCCCGCGTCGCGTTCAAATGACCATGTGACAAGGAAATAGCTGCTCGCCCGGGCCAATACTGGCCTGCGCTTTTAAAGCGGCAGGGATCCGCTAGCCGCCTCCCCTACAGGGTACCAACGCCGCCCCCGGGGGGACGGGCAGGGGTCGCGGTGCGCCGGGCTGCCGTAGCCCTCGCCCCGCCGAGGGGCTTCCGAAGGGAGCGGCGTCCAAAACCAACGGAACAACAAGAAAAAAAAAAAGACCAACAACAAAATAACACACACACACACCCCCCAACCGGAGCGGGAGGCGGCGTGTTTGGAGGGGACAGCCCTGGGGGGGGGAGGGCAAGGACATGTCGTCAAGGCTTTATTTGAAAGCAGGGGAGCGCCCTGCGATTGGCCGCCCTTCACGCCCGTTTGGTGGTGGTGCTCCTCGGGGCCACCCGGTGGGAGGGGAGAGGAGCCGGCGGCCTCCCCCGTCCCCATCCCCCGCCGCCCCGTCCTCCTTCGCCCGCTTTCGAGGCGGGAGCCATCATCATGGGAGGCGTTTAAGGGCAGAGGAGGAGGGGGGAGAAGAAGGGGGGGGAGGGAGGGAGGTGAGGCGAAATGGGGAGTAGAAATTAGTCAAACGGAAAACAACAAAAAAAAAAAAACAAACCAAAAAAAAGAAGAAGAAAAAAAAAAAGAAAAAAATCCTCTCCAATGAATGGAGGGTGAGGGGGCCGATTCACCGGTGGGGCCCTGCCGGGGAGGTATTTCTACCTCGGCACACCGAGGGCTCCCCCGCACCCATGCCCCCCCGGATAAGGTGCACCGTCCGCTTCGGGCGCTCCCGCAGCCGGCGGCGGGCCCGGGCGCTGGGCTGGCGCATCCTCCGCCGCCTCCTCGGGGCGCTGGGCCGGCGGCCGCCGCCGCGCCTGGCTCTGCTGCTGGTCCTGCGGCGGAGGCGCCGCGGGAGCCCCCGGCCCAGGTAGGGAGGGCCCCCACACCGGGGACCGGGGCTGCTCTGGGGTTGGGGGAGGGGGGGGAGTGCGGCGGAGGTCGGGGGCCGGGAGCGGGAGGCGGTGGCGGCAGTGGTCGCCCCGCGCAGTATCGGGTGCCCGCCGCTGCCCGCGGTGGCCCGGCCGCGTCCGTGCAGCGCCGCGGAGCCCCCTCCGCGCCACATGCTCAGATTGCACCGGGAACACGTGAGGTTTGCACAGGCGTGGGGGTTATTTTTGTTATTTTTTCCCTATTTTTTTTAACGCAATAGAAAACGACAGGTTCTTGAAAAGTTACTGTGACTTATTTCTGCCTTTGCTCTCTCCGCGTCCGTCCCCCCCCCCCACCCCCACCCCGGAGAAGTTTTTCATTTCTTTTTCTCCCGGGCTAATTTAGAAGAAATAAACCCACCAGCCCCATCAACATTTGCAGACGGTTCCTTGCGAACAAGGAACATAATGCTCTGAAGAGAGAAAATGGCCACTGTTTCGTGTGTATTGCTTTCCACTGTTGTAAATGACAGCGAAATACAGTGGCCTGTTTTGCCTTCCCTTACTGTTATATAAATATGCGCAATAAGGGTCAGAGCAGCCGAGCAGAGTCAGAAAGAGTAATTAAAATACACACGTGTAAAGGAGCATGAGAGGCATTTTTAGAGACTTTTTCCTGATTGCACAATGCAAAATCGTATTGTTGTGGATCTGCACGGCGCGGCTTAGGCCTCGATCATTACACATAATTAAACATTTAATGAAAAATAAAGCGAATATTAATTTTGATGGGTATTCGAGCATTGCTCCACAAAATTCTCGTAGAAGGTCATTAGAGGGTTCCACAACCTCCCCTATCCAGAGCACAGACTGAAGAAGGACAGATGTAGAAGAGAAGGAAATAGAAATATTTGCCTGAAAATACCTACAAAAATAGAGATTATATATTTTTGTGTATATATAAATATACGTAAAAAAAATTAACCCTTCAACTATAGGACTCGAGGTGTGGAGATAAAGAAATTCACAGTTTGCCTGCACTAGTCTCTGGTTGGATCACTTTTAGCGCCTTTCGAATATCAATTGTGGGGAGATACACACATACATACACTTGTGTTTATATATATATGTATAAAAATCAGAAACAATACCCAGTATTCCTTGCTACCTTCAAATCCCATGGGGTTTTTGTATTTCTAGTAGGCCGAATTTCTTCATCTTATACTAAATGGGGGAAAAAGAAACTATAAACTCTGGCTGACCTGAAATGCACGAATCTCGAGTACGAAACATAAATACAAAGGTGCTGATTATCTCGAAGTAAATTAGGTGTAGCAAGGACAAGACACTCTCATTGATGAGGCAGTGTGGCTTTTTTTTTTCCTCTCTATTTCCACACTTGCTGTAAATACTGCTCTTTTTTTTTTCCTTTTGCTTTGCTTTTATTTTTTTTTCTTTTCTGTTCTTCCTTTTTTCTCCCCCCCACCCCGAGCTTTTCATCGGGTAGACCGAGTTCTTCTAAAATGCCGGTTAGGTCTAAAATAGTCACTGAAATTTGCTGAAAATCTGTTTCTGAAGGGGCTGGAGAGGGGTAAGGAAAGCGTGTGTGTTTAATCTAAAAAAAATATGAGATTTTTTTTCCCTTTTGCCTAACCGCACTCTTTCCATAATAGGGTGTAACAACATTACAGTCACAAAAGTAATGCAGAAATATTTTGGCAGCTCGGAGACAGGGAACCCCGAACCCGTAGCATTTCAGGCCGCAGTCTGCAGCAAGACGGTGGCTTAATATTCGGATTAGGTGCAAATCTATTTCGGGGGGGGCGGGGGGGGAATAAATTTGGCAATAAAGAGAAAACAGCTCTTTTTGCCCTTATTTCCTATTTAGAGAGACGGATCCTATTCTCAAGCTTTGCTCAAAATCACTTTGCTTGATTAAATAGACAGAATGAAGAAAAAAAATGTCATGCCCCGAGCAGTGCGAGAAAGGCGGGGGGGGGGGGGTGTCTTTCGTTGAAACGGAGTCCACGAAGCTGCTTCTGACCCCCGAGTGGGTCCGAGACAGGGAATGACACTGAAAATCTGTCTGACTGAGGCGACCCTGCAGCCACCCACCCGCCCAGAAAACCGGGCACGCCATGAGATATTTCACTTGCCACCTCTAAACGTAGTTATTTCTTAGGACGATGGGAGAGGTTTTATTTGTTTTGCCTTTTTGAGTGTGCGTGTTTATCTGTTATTTGTCTTCGCTTTGCTGTTTGTTTTTTAAGGAAGGGAACATTTCTCCTGACGAACGCTTAATTACTTTTTGTAAATTCTTAGGTGATTATCCAGAACCAATTAGGTCATTTTACTTTCCGATGACTCCATAGCCCAAAACGAGGGACCGAAATAATACGCATCTAACATTTTCTGGAAGGTTTCTAATAAAAAAGTAAAAATATCTAGGGATATTTTCACAGTTATTTCCGGCAGCATATTACATTCAGAAATGCGTTGAAGTTTATATCACACAATTTGGAAAACAGAGACAGAAGAATTTATTATTTATTAATGCAGGTGGTTAAGTTGTTTGTTTCTATTTGGGGTTTGTTTGGGGTTTTTTGGTTGGTTTTTGGGGAATGGGGTTTTTTGCGTTTGGGCTTTTTTTTTTTTTTGGGGGGGGTCATTTCTATGTTCAAAATACAAGTTTATCTCACAAGTTATAAAGGTCTAAAATTAAGGTGCTAGATTTTCCTGTTCTTACACAATATGTGTAATGAGGGAAATTATCTTTGCAAATATATTAATATTTTAAACCGAAGAGAAGGACACTGTTCAACTATTTCTTTTCATCGGCTTTTCTTCATTTTTAGCATAACTCCAAACAATTGATTTTTTCGCCCCTTAATTGTAAATCAGGCTACTTCCATGCAACCTCTCCATTGCACCCCCCACCCCTGCCTTTCCTGCACCTTTTTTTTTGCCTATTTACAGCCGAGGAAATCCTAATATTTTGTTCTCTGTGGTTTGTATCTTTGTAGTATTTAATTAACCCTAAATTTATTACCGAAATATTCGTTAGATGATAAAATAACTCACGTAAATGTTAAATGCTGTAAAATACCTTTTTTTTTTCCTTTTTTTTGTCATTAAAAGGTTAGTACTTGCTAAGCCTTAAACAGGGCGTAAGGTGGCTGGTTTTAGTAACTGAACATTACCTTTTCTGTCCTGTATGCTATTATTAAAACATCTCAGAACAATTTGCAGGATTGGTGTACTGTAATATTAAAATGGATCTGTTTTCAGTGTCAAAGATGTGCATTGTTGAACAGCGACTTTAAAAAGAAATCAGACGAGAGATGTAGGACAGGAAGACTTCTTAACGTGGAACATTTTTTTTTTTCTTTCTTTCGTGAAAATATCTTTGCAGTAAGGTTTTTTGGGAAGAGAAGGTGGTTTCTCCTGCCTCAAGATACAAGTATGATACAAGGGTCCTTTTCAAAACACATCATCAAGGGCTCGTCTATTATTTCCCCAACTTCAGATATGACCGTGTGTTGTTATGTTTCGAGTATTTTGAGGTCGTTTGGTGGTACCATGATTGTGCAAAATAGGATTTGCATTTGGAGGCGGGGGGGGGGGGATGGATATTAGTATGACTTCAGTAATGTAACTTTAAATTGTGCCATTTTAATGGTACACTAGCTTGATAAGTGATTTAGAGGGTCAGTAATCGTTAGCACGGGGCCGTATTTGCTGTTTTACGCCATTCTGCGATTTCGTGGGTTTTCACGGCTTTTAGCAGGGATGGAAATGCAGACAGGCCATCTGACTCCTCTAGTAACGTCTTTACTTACAAATGTGTTGACGTGTGAGTGTATACATTTTTTTATACTTATATATTCACAAAAAGACACATATGCATATATTTATACACGCACACAGATGCATAAAATACCCTAGCGATACTATTTCACAAAAAGTAAAATTAGCCAGCGATAATACGCAACCCTGCCGCTCCTCAATATTGATTTGAAATTTCAAGACACCTGACACATGTAACCAAGGAGGTTGTCTCCTTGGATTTATCTCTACGTGGCTACCCTTAATGGCAGAGAGCACACGAAGGACGGGAGGGCACTTTGCCTGTTGGGTGGGGGATCCTTTCCTCTTAATTTCACACACTTTGCGGACTTTTAAAAAAATCCACTTTTAAAGTTTATTTGGTTTTGTTTGTTTGTTTGTTTGTTTGTTTGTTTTATTTAATCGCCCGCCAACCCCGGGGCCCACTCTCCACCATGCGCTGCAGCAAAGCCACGGTGGGTGGGAACCCGTCGCGGGTCTCTCATCCCACCCAAGCCCCCTTCAAATGTGGCACCTTTCGACATTTGACGCCACTTTCCGCAGAAACTTGGGGAACCCCCGACTTGTTGCCGGGGGGAATAAATTTGTGTTTATTTCTCCTCATCCAAGGATGCCTCTGCCTTTCGGCCGTCGGTACACGTAGACATAAAATCGTCGTTTTTCCCCTTTCGCCCCGTTCCTGTGCCCGGGCGGGGGCGGCGGGGGCGGGGGGGAGATGAACGCCGAAGGGAATAAAGGTGCATCTGCGCGGCAGATACTGCTTCTGTGGCAATCGCACCGGATTTCTGCAATTAAAAAGAGGAAAATGGGGAACTGACACGGGAGGGAAGGAAAAAAAAACCCAAACCAAACAAACTAAAAAACTTCCTTAATCTGTTTTCTGTATTTTCGCACTTCACTGTCCGACCTCGGCGGTGGCTCCGAAACCCCCCACCCTCCGCATCGCTCTGCGGGAATGCCGGAGCCTTAAACTCCCCCCCTCCACCCCCCCGCCCCTCTCCTTCGCCTTGCCTCTTGCCCAGCCCCTCCCGTAGCTCCGAGCTGCCGGAATAAATCCTCCCGCGGGCGCCGGTGCCGACACCCCGCCCTCCTCGTAGTGGGGGGGTCGTCTGGGAGGGAGTGGGGGTGTCAGGGCAAGCCGCCTTGTCCAGGAGGGATGAGTGAGAGGGCGGAAAGCTGCGGGAGGAATCAGGTGCTTGGTTTTTTGGGCTTCACAGCGGCAAGGCGAGGCCCTGGCCAGCCTCTGGCTGCCGGGATGGAGCCGTCCGTCCCTCCCCTCGGCAAGGCCGGGGGAGAAACGGTGCTCTTCTGTCCTGTGCCGTGAGGCGGGTGGCAGCCTTCCCGCGGGCACGGCTGTCTTCCTCGTCCGGGCCGACCGCTCCCGGCCGGCGGCGGCACGGAGGGACAGACCCCAGACCCGTGGCTTAGAGGAGCTCGGGGCGGGGCAGCCCCTCCCGCCCCCCTCCCCCAGCTCCGGAGGCAGAAGCCAAAACTATCCCTCGGATCCAAATACATCCTCGGGGACAAGGGTCCCCAGGAAAACTCTGAAGTGTCCCCCCCGCGCCCGCCCCACACAAGATAACTGCGGTGCGTCCCACCTGGCAGCCCGGGCAGCCCCGAGAAGCCTTTTGCCGGTGAGGCTGCGCCCCGCTCCCCTGCCTTCACCCCCCCGCCCCGTGGTGAAGGTTGAGGGGGCCAGGGATGCGGCCCCCATCCCCCTCCTTCTCCCGCACTGACGGCACCCCCAGAGGGAGGCAGCCCCTCTCCGGGGGAAGGAGGCGGGGGCGGTGTTGGTTGTGGTGGTGTGGGATATGAAATCGCGCTCCCCCGTGGCGGTGCCGAGCTTCCCCCGGCTCTCAGCTTGGGGAGCAGACTGCCGGCACCCCGCCGTCCTCCGCCCCCCCCGCCTCCCCGGTACCCCCCCCCCCCCAAGGAGGCTCCGCGGATTTTAACGTAGTCACCAACACCGCGCGCGGAGCCGGGGGCGGGGCGGTATGCTGCAGCGCCCTGGGGGGGTCGGTAGGGCCGTACGCGGGGGCCGGGGGCCTCCTACCCCCCCGGCGGGGGGGGCCAGGGGGCGGCCGCTGCCCTCGGGGAGGAGGAGCCGCGGCGCGGTGAGGTCCCGGCCGAGGGGAGAGGGAAAAGCCGGTGGCGGCCGCGCGGTTTGGGCCGTCGGGGGGCGATGGAGGGGTCCCCCCGGGGAGAGGGCTCCGGTGACCGTCTGTGCAGCGCCGCCGCCCGCGGGGACTGCGAGGAGGTGCGGAGGCTCCTGGACGCGGGCGCGGATCCCAACGGGACCAACTCCTTCGGGAGGACCCCGCTCCAGGTAGGGAGCAGCGGGGAGTGTGGAGGTGGCGGGGGGGGAGCTTGAGGAGGGGGGTAGCTGTCCTCTGCCACGCTGGCGGAGGGGAGGGGGGGAGGGATTTCATGTTTTGAATGAATTTTTATTGTTCTTACCGGACTCGGACTCCAGCCGCAGCTGCCTAAAATACAAGAGGGCGCTTTCCTGAACCTTCGCCCTCCTGCAAATACAAGGTGGAATCCAGAGGGGCACCGCTGGCAGCAAACGAATTATGGTAGAGGATACTGAAAAGGAGAAGTGGGACTGCAAAATCGGTTTCCAGATGGGTGCAGGGAGTTGATTGCACTTCGATCAACTTTTCTTGCTTGTTTGTTTGTTTTAAATATAGCCTTAACGGGCCTTTTTTCCCCAAGGAAATCGAAGTGTGGTCCCATACTAGTACATTCATGTGAAAGAACGACACAGAAGACGGCATAGAAATCGTCACAGTGTAGAAATTGTAACTTGAAAATAGTATTAATAGTCTTCACTATTATTACTAGTATTTTTAATTCTATTCACTATTCATCAATAGATGTAATATTGATAGATAGATGTAATAAGGACTGGTGTGCTAGAAGTGTGTTATATTAATCGACATACTTAAGCTGAAAGTTTTTAAATGCTCATTGAACGATTCAGGTACTGTGATTTAAACTGGAGTTGTGTATGAAAAGGTTTTCTCGAGTTGTCATTTGAAGCAACATATTTAATGATTCACCAGCTAAGCTGAACAGCCATTTTGGTCCTTGCACTTTATATAGAAAAGGAATATTTTTTTTTTAAAGTAAGTCACTCAGAAAGACTCTTAGAAAGTTATTCGTTTTATTTCTGTTGTAGGTTCAAATTCCAGATGAAAAGGGTCTCCAAGTCGTTGTAAATTTTCTCCTTCCTCCCCTCATTTCAGGGTGAGACTAAGTTCTGTTTCCCTTACCAGCACTTTGCAAAATGGCTGCCACTCTGACATGTGGACTCTTTCTATCTTTCTCAAAAACTTAACCTCTACAGGAATTTATGTATTGTGAAATTTATAAGCATTTTCACACTTCTATTATAAACAAAACCAAGTATTTGTAGTCCGCAGCCAAATTCTCTGGAGAAAGAAAGTAATGAGAAAACCTATTGTCTCAAGATATTTTCTGCAGTGTTAAGATTCAATTTATGGAGGTTAAAATTCCACTGAAAATGACCAGGAGGATGCAGGAAATAAAACCCCCAGTGTCACTTTCTTTTGTTTGTTTGTTGCGGGGGGTATTTGGGTTTTTTTTTGTTTGTTTGTTTGTTTGTTTGTTGTGCTTCTGCACAATCGTGCATGATCAGACCTTACCAGAGCTTTCTGCTTTCGCTTTATCTGCAGAGTGGCATCAGGGTTCAGAAAGACGGTTCTGAGCATTACCCATGGGCGCTCAGCTGCTTTCCTTGGTCCTGTGAGAAGCAGCACAGGTTTAGCCAGAGCTGAGAGAGAGAAAAGCGGTAGAATTCAGGAGTGGGGTAAAACCATACCAAAAATAGGCGAACTGTTGCTGGGGAGGTTACAGCCAGCTGCCTTGCCCGGCTGTTCGTTGGTAAATCAGTAACGCATCCTAAGCGGCAGGAGGGATGCCTCAGGGCTCCTCAGGGCTGACACAGAATGCACAGTGTGTACATATATTTATGTGCATAATGTGTACATATATTTACGTACACACATATATTTATGTACGCAGTAACGCATCCTAAGTGGGAGGAGGCTTGACACAAGGCTCCTCAGGGCTGCCACAGAATGCACAGTGGGTACATATATTTATCTGCATAGTGTGTGCATATATTTACACCACACTATTTATGGTATAATAAAGGGTACATATATATAGTATATGTAAATGGCACATATATATTGTGTATATATATATGTATGCACCTGTGGATACCCCACAAGCACCATATATACCATGGCATATATAAATCGTATAAAATGTGGAACAGAACATACACATACGTATTACCTCGTCTGGAAATCACGCGCATCGTAGCTAATATCTTAATTTATCGTGGAATCAGAGAATAACTCTAGTAGGTAGGGACCCACCAGCCCCACCGCGTACAGCTGCGCGCATTTACGCGGGTCAGGGCTACGAACGGCTGCCAGACGAAAACCAGGCACTAAAGACCCTGCCAGCACCCGCTGCCCCCCAGCCCCCTGTCTCCCCGCTCCCGGCTACCTCCGGCTACCCGCGCTGCCGGGCGGCGCTGACGCTGTCTCTCCCCGCAGGTGATGATGCTGGGCAGCCCGCGGGTGGCCGAGCTGCTGCTGCAGCGCGGAGGCGACCCCAACCGCCCCGACCCGCGCACCGGCTGCCTCCCGGCCCACGACGCGGCCCGCGCCGGCTTCCTGGAGACGCTGGCGGCCCTGCACCGCGCCGGGGCCCGCCTCGACCTGCCCGACGGCCGCGGCCGCCTCCCCCTCGACGTGGCGGCGGGGGGCCCGCACGGACCGGTGGCCCGGTACCTGCGACACTCGCTGTCCCTCCCCGCCGCCGCAGCGGGAACCGGGCCGGCCGCGGAGGGGGATGAGCGCTGACACCCCGCCACCGCTGCTTGTGTCCCCCGCTGACGCCCCCTCCCCTTAGATAGGTCTCCTCTCCTCCCGGGCGCCCGGCTGCTGCGGAGGGTCTCCCTCTGTCCCTCTCCGGCACCCCCAGGGCGCTCCGTGTCCTGCTTCTGCCAGGCAAGGCATACTGATGAATTTTCTAAGAAACAGCGGAAAGAACCGAAAGACGGCGGCGGGGAGCACTCCTGGTCCTTCCCGGTAGGCGGAGGACAAGCAGCAAGCGATTCTCCAGTGCTCCGAGGCGGGGAAATTTCGTCGTTTCCCCCGCACCATTTATTTTTAAATTGATGCGGTTTGGAGAAGTGAAAACGCTCTGTTTCCCTTAGCGGCTTGCTCACTGCCCTGTAATCCACTGCCTCGATCTCCACCAGATACTTGTCTTATTCACAGCGGTATTGATTTTATTCATGTTCACACAGTCCTGGAGAGCTTTGCGTTTTAGTGTTAGCTTGAGATTCTTCTCTATAGCGCTAGGAAATAGCGAACGCCTTAGTCATCCCGTTTAAAAATTTAATTCATCTCCAAATCTTCTCCCCTCATCACCCCGCTCAACTTGGAAAGTCTTAAAACATGTAACACTGAATGAGACTACAATTTGAGAATTACTGCCAATGTTTTGTATAGATGTATTCAGGGAAGGCTATCCATATGAGAAACCAATGGGTAGTCGTTTAGTTACCGGGTAGTTTTAACATTTGGGGATATCTCGTTGATTCAGAAGATCTGGCCAACGAGCTCGGTATTTTTAAGACAGCTTTCCATGTCTTTAAACCAGATATTTGGAAAAAAAACCCAAATGACTGGGCTTGGTTATAAATCTGAATTTCTTCACACGCATTGCCTCTGTTTTTCCTACGCGATTTCCATCATCCCCTCAATGTTCGTACCGCTGATGTATGATGAAATACCTGTTGTTATTCAACAGTAAAGTATCAAAGAGGTTGGCTAAAGAAAATCCTTGTGTTCAACTATTAAACGATCCTGTACGCAGCACTACTCGGTGTTGGGCGGTGTTATTTATTTCGACTTTGTTCGTCGCTTACACTTTTTATGTCTGTGCATAAATACGTGTATGCACACACAACATGTTCACGCTGGTCGAATACACAGGGCTTAATACGCGGGTGTGTATTATTCACGCACATACATACTCGAGTTAAAAGCATCCATCAAACTCATTAATTTCCGTATTTAAAACAACGCTTACAGAGCGACAGGAAAGATCGACTGCACTTCGTACTTTTGCATGACTTTACGATCTTTCTAAAAGCGGATTTTTTTTTTTATGTTTCGTTTCCTTATTAAAAAAAAACTCCAAACGATGGCAAGCACACATTACAGACAGAATAAGGCATCACGGGCGCCTGCTGTGCCTGAAGGTTATTTTTTTCCCGATTACCGCAGGTACGTTGGTGTTTTTGTTGGCCGTGGGTTGCTCAGGGCAGGGATCGCGGCGCCAGAAGACGCGCTCCAATGCCCCGATTTTTTGCCTCCAGTTTACCAAAGAACGGCTTTCTGCCGCTCATTTTTTTAAAAAAAATAGAAGGGGGAGGGGAAAAAAAATATCTCTCCCCTCAAAGAAAAAGTGTTATTTCCTAGCCATTTCCTAGTTATTTCTCCCCAGAGGGCGTTCGGCGGGAGCGGGGTCAGCAAATCAGTCTGGGGCGAGGGCAGAGAGGGCGGGACGAGTGTGTTTTTCTTTTTCTCCCCCGGGCTGCATGCAGTCCAGCTCAGCCTTGGATGGTGGGGACCGAGAGCAGGTGGCGGTCACAGCCGTCCCCGCTGCCGGCGGACCCCGGGCGGTGCGGCGGGGCGCGGAGCATCCTTCCCTGCCTTCTACGGCCCCCGCTGCCCGACGGCTGCCCACCTAAGGAGCCCCCTTCCCCGCGGGAAGGAGGGTCAGAGCCCCGGCGTGTCCCTTCAGAAACAAGTCTGGCGGAGAGGCGTCCACAGCGGGGTGCCCACGGGGCTTTTCCACGCAGCCTTTCCCCGCCGGGGAAAGCCGTGCCGAAAGAACCTGACTTTCCCAGAGGCTTTGGCCTCGGAGCTGCCGAAGCCCAAAACTTCCTCGGGATGTCATCTGAAGAGAAGAGGATGACGGGTTTTGGGGACGGAGTCAGGCGCGGTGATTTCGGAGGCGGTGTAAGTGCGGTAGGCGACGGAACGGGGCACGGCATTCGCCGGGGTGAACAACCCTCCTTTTACCGTGAACAGGGAAGGAAAGGAAGAATTCGCACTGCTTAGAAAAGTAAACAAAAAGGTTTCTCCCTCCAGGTGTCCAGCCCAACCTCTGTGAAAAAAAATATTCTCAACTTTTTTGTCTCTATAAAAAGGTCCTTAAAAAGATAGGTTCGTCACGTTGAGGTAGCAGCTCTATGTTGCTTTCCTTTCTGTCGTAAATGTTCACTCTTTGGATAAGGATCCAGCAGCACTATGTATCACAAAGCACCCTTCAATTGTGTGTGAACGCCAGCACCTAGATAATTTCACTACATGTTTTCCATTGTGGTATCCTCTGTCAAGCTTTTATTTTTTTTTTTTAAATAAAAATACCCTCAAGGTGTAAAGGCATTAGAAAAACATGCTGGAAATTTACTATTCAACACCATGACTCCCAAGCTTTAAAACAGGCATCGTCCTCTTCACCTACATTTAATAACGTTTATTGTGTCCAAGGGTCCATAGGCTTTGAATATTGCGTTCACAGCCTTGAAAGCTTCACAGAAGCGAAAAACAAAAAGCATTTTAGGAAAGAAAGTAATCACCTGACCTTGCTTCGGTGTGGTGGTGCAACATCCCCCTCCTCCCCCGCCCCCCCTCCCTTCCACTTTTGGCCACTCGGTGATTGGTGCGATTCCCCATCCCTGGGCCACATACCAATTTAGAAATCAGGCTGACTTGCGAAAGCGTTAAGGCACTCCCCTGTCTCACCTCGCTCCTGCTTCCCCTACCGCTTGGAAACTGTAATGACAATCAGTCACCCCCTGACAGCCTGGTACATCTGTACCTGGATCGTGGCCCAAAGGGAGGTGATGCCAGTACTCCAAGATCTACCAAGTTCTGGACTTGCACAACTGGTGGAAAGTACCAGAGTATCTCTTTGTCCGAGTTGGGTCGGGGTGGAATACCTGATGAAAGTCAATAATCTCGGACCCTAGAAGTAGTGATTCTAGTGAGATCCTTTGCGTTCTCCTGGATCACAGTGGGCTGTGGCCAACACCTCCCTGAGCTGAGATACTGCTCCGGCAAACATCTCGAGGATTGAAAGGCTGGGGCAAGTCAACTCACCTCGAGTCTCATTTACCGCCTGCTGAGCAACGCCGATGCGTTGTGAGAATGTACTCCACACTTGAAGAGGGAAATTTTAACTACATACTGGTGTTTCTCTTTCATCCACCTCTCTATATACACATTAGCTCTCACGAGTGTGGATGTTCTTACACTTTACTGGATCCATATATTTGTCTGTAAGGGTGTAAAAGGGGCACCCCTTGGCTCCTTGGAGTTGTATGTTGCAAAGGGACCTTTGGTCCTAGCAGTTAAAAACTTGCTTGTGTGTGTGACCCCTCGAGCAGTGTGTTTGTATGTTTGTGCTCTTAGGTGTATGTATTAATTTGGGATACCTTATAGTAAGTTAGTGTGAATTTTGCCATTCTAAAATCTGTAATTACATTGCTGCTCAATTATTTTGTTAAATCCTTGTAAATACTTAAATTGGTTAATTATTAAGTGCTGCTAAAACTTAACCTCTTGATCTACCTCAAATCATTAATGAAGTTTGAATTGCTACTAAATCATAACCATGTCAAATATTTCAATCTGCAGCACGGGGCCAAAGCTGTGTAAATACGTCAACCTCACTGGCCTATTTCCATAGAAAATAAGCCTCAAGCACTATGAGTCTCAGGAGGAAAATGGAAATGCTCAGAGCCCTCATAGAAGACTGATGAATTTGGAGATGAGACAGGTAAGCCACAGGACCTGGTGCTGGAGAAAGGACCTCTGAAGACACTCATATCTTACTAGAGCTCTGGTGGGGCAATCACTCACAGCAGTAGAGATGAGGGGTGATATACTTAGTGATTCTAGATTTTTTTTTTTAAATCAGGTCTCAATCAGTCCTAATCTGACACTCACTGAAATAATTCACAGTTTTTCTTTTTTCTTTTTCTTTTTTCTTTTTTTCTTTTTTCCCCCTCTTTTTTCCCTCTTTTTTCTTTTTTTTTCTTTTTTTTTCTCTTTTTTCCCCTACCCGAACTTACAGGAAAAAGAGGTAAGAATACTTTAAGATACTGTATGAAAAGACATTAAGACAGAACACTCTTTTTCTCTGTGGAAAAGAGGCCAGAGGACAAATTTATCTGCGTTTCTCTCCCTTTGTTAACATGTATTCATAAGTACCTGAATGCTTTTGGTAGAAACACTTGCAAAGAAAGTGTTTCTGAGCTGGAGAAAGCCCAAGAAGGTAAACTGAAAAGAAAGGTGGTTGTTAGGAGTTGAAAACCAAGAACCTTGAAATTAGAGGCTTCAGGTTGCCTCACAGAAAGGTAGCCAGACGTCTGCCACTAGACCATGCATTGCTCTTGGTAACGAGCGTAAGCTCCGGACTGAGGGTGGGCTGTGAGAAGCTGCACCTACTGCTCCAGCCAGGGACTGTGCAACACAGGGAGAGGGTTTCCACAAAGGGCCAAGGGGACAAAATATTTAGAGTTCAGCTCACACTGTCAGCAGAGGTCATGATATTAGAAATATCCTGCTTTCTTACCACCAAACTAGGTAGCTCGTGCTGCCGTTGATGTAGTCACTCTTCTCAGGAAGCAGCCTCCTACTTGTGACTTCTGAACAAAGACATTGCTACACGAGGAGGTGAGAGTAGTAATCTAGAACACCAGAGTCTCATCTCCCAGGTGGGGAAAGTCCCAAGATAACCATCTTTTTCTCTACGTGGTGCTGGTGGTTGACAGCACTGACTAGGCAAAAAGGTAAGAAAACAGTCATGTTGAGAGCTGTGGGGATGGAGCAGAGGCACAGGGTGTCCAGAACAGGGAAAAAAAGAGGCAGTTCCAGCTCAAAGAAGAGGTGCCTGGACAAAGGGGAAACAAACATGGCAGAGTCTGACAAAGCCTGAAGGGATGCACAATAGACATTTACCTCTACTCCACCCCATGCCAACCTGGGTCAATGGTTTTGTGTGGCTTCTAAAAAAAAAGGTCATTCCTGCAGACATCCAATGCACATGGCTGATTGGCAGCGGCACTCACAAGTAGACAGTCAACGCTGTTTGGTGAAAATCCTGGGAGAGAGGGCATCCCTTGCCTTCGGAGATCAGGCATTTGAACATTGTTAGCTTTAATTTTTTTTTACATCTGTTTTCACTTTGGCCTGAGCAGCCCAAGGGCCAGAGAAGGAATATAGAGTCAAGCCAAGGTACTAACAACACCATGGAGAGGAGAATTTGTATCAAGTGTGGACCAGGTCCAAGGACAGAGCTGATTCCGCTGTCCTCCTCACATGCACTTTAAGGGAAAAGCAACTCCTACCATCACCTACCTCCTATTGGCTTATCTTCTGGCTTATTTTCATGCAGATATAAAAGAATCATTTTTATATGTTTGACCATGGTATGAAAACAAATAAAATGTATTTCAGAACCTTCTTATGCAGTGGATAAAAGCCCATACAAAAGCAACTTCCTATAAAGCACTAATTAATAAAACACAGAATCTAAGGTCAAATTAAAAGATTTCCATGAGATCAAATGTCTTCCTCCTTGTGCTAGAGGAACCATCCTGTAGGAAATGAAACAACTGGACAGACTTCATGTGTCCTCTAAGATACATCTCACTTACTACATGCACTATTCTTGGTTCCATATGTGGCTAAATCTGGGGATGGAACATTATGCCCAAACTACTTTTTTCTTTCTCTCTTTCCAAGGTGTACCTAGAAACCAGTGTTTTTTTAACTCATACTGTTCCCTTAAGCAATGCTATTCAACACTGTAGGCATTAAGAGATTCCACAGGTTTGCATTATCCATTTCTTTTCTACAGCTGTACAGAAGCACACAAGGTATCACAATTTATGAGTGTATTTCATTTGCACACGTGCTCCTTCCGTGTCTGTTTTCAGTAAATGTTTGTGCAGTTCTGTTCATAGCTAGCATGGTAAACTGTTTCACCAGACGTCAAGCTAAATAATTTCATGCTAAACAATGTGCAGAAGACACCTGATTCCATAAGGAATGCCTGGACGTTTGAAAATACTGAGAGGTGTATGCATCCAAAAAGGACATCCTGCAAACAGAACAGTCCAGCAAGCTAGTTCACAGAAATTATACGCAGAAGTTACTTTCACATTCTATGTCAGTCAACAACAATTTCTAGAAAATCACAGTTCACATAGCCATGGAAAAAATAGATGATGTTAATTAAACAAAAATATGGAGAAACTTCTGGATTCCACTCAGATTTATTCCACGTGAATTTAAACCATTCTGTTTTCTGGTATTGCTACTGAGACCACAAGGCATTTATCTCGCTCTCCCCTGAGCAGAAAACTGAGTCTGAAGATTCATGTTGTCACTCATACCTGCCTAAGGTTCCTGGAAGCAGGTTATGTATTCAGTGGTAGTCACAAGAGCAATAATGTTATTCCTTACTTTCATGAGGATAAAGTTGACAGACAATAGAAAATACAGGCACAGGGTTAAGTGTGGGCTTTCTTACCTACACAGAATCCTTTTACTCTCTTTCAGTAAAAACACCAAACCAGTGTTATTTTCTCCCACACATTTTAACAAAGATCAAGAGATCCAGACTGCCAGTTGTATGTTAGGAACTGGGCCATTGAACAATGACTTCACTGCTCATTTACAAGAATTAGTAGAAAACAGACAGTCCAAAGTTGGTTGTTTTTTTGATTTTTTTTTTTTTTTTCAGCCTAAAGTTTTCCCCATAGAAATAGGGTCAATTCCAGAATCAGTTCAAGACTGCTGAAAACTAAATTGCTTTTCTTTTGGAGTGCAATTCTGGGGCAGCTGGCAGACTTCATTTTTCACAGGTGATGTAAGGAAAAGCCTTTCCTCCTGCCCCATTGTGCTGATGCCATATTGCACTCTTTCACAACCTGCTTTAACTTGCGAATACAGTGGAAGCGGTTCCATTTTGGGAACGGGACTACATCTTTTTTTTTTTTTTTTTTTTTTTCCTGGTCCTGTGAACTGATGAAACCTGAAGAGGAGTTTGACGTGCATCGGAGCTAGAACGAAAATAAGCAGCAGGGAGGAGCAGGAGAGGTGGGGAACAGCAGGCCCATCAGTACACCAGGTGCAGCGTAGAGAGTCGAAAAACCCCACCAATACCTGTGAATAATTCTAGACAGAAATCTTTGTAATCTCCTAAATTCATGCAGCTGGGCCTCCTCTATGACACCCTGATGTTCAGGCAGAAAATGCATTTCCAAGTACACATCTAGTCACGCATGGCTTTGCACCATAAACTGCCTGAGCCACCTCATAGCAAAGGTGGTGGAGAACTTGACAATTATCTAAATAAACAATTGCAAACTTCTGCAAAAGAGCGATTAAGTGTTAATTTCAATTCTTTTGCACTGTCCTGCTTCAGTCAGTACCGCGATGACAGTTGGGAGAGGAAGCAGTCGTTAAAACAGTTAAGCCAGAGTTTCCGTTTCCGGGCAGATCCTGCCCAGTGCTGAGCACCTCCTGAATGAATTTATCCTCTTACTGATACTCAGCTGGTTTCGATAAACAAAGTACTCTCTTACTGGTTACAGTTCTGGGAACCCCAACTGCTCTTTTGAGCAGTTGTCTGTTTTGAATACTAATATAAAAA
Source organism: Chroicocephalus ridibundus (assembly GCF_963924245.1). Taxonomy (NCBI): domain Eukaryota; kingdom Metazoa; phylum Chordata; class Aves; order Charadriiformes; family Laridae; genus Chroicocephalus; species Chroicocephalus ridibundus. Next base: position 16,815,105 of record NC_086316.1, read on the forward strand.
CTAAATTCTGATGTCACATGCCACCTGTGCCGATGCTGAGAGATGCTTTGGATGATAGTATGAAACAGCGTGAAGCATTAGCTAAGTGAAAATGAGATATGAGTGGTCAATCTCATGTCAGGACAGATCAATGTTACGCTGCACAGCATGATTTAGAGGAAAGAGAGAAAGGAGAGAAAGGGTAAATCCAATGGCTTGCCTCACAGTCTAGTTTGTGCCATATCTGAACCTGCAATATTGCATTGGCATTGGTACCTTACACTGTGAGCACACATGCTGGAGGATGCTCTGAGCGAAATAAATGGAGATCTCCTCCAAGAGAAAAGGACTTTGAAAGCCTTGGATAGCTGGGGTAAGCAAAATACAACATCCAACCAGTCATCGAGAAGCAGGGCAGGATACAACAGCACCTCCATGGTCAGACAGCAAACGCTCATCATAAAGTATGGGGTGCTGGCTGGGAACATAGACAAGGGTTGTTTGGGTCCGAATGCTACTGAGCCCAGACCCACAAGCCTCTTCCATCACAGCGGAAGATCTGCCGCCTGTGACACGAGCACCGAGATGCAGCAGAACTCCTAACGAATGCTGCCGTGGGGACAGCTGGACAAAAGCTCCTGCGAGTGGGTGGACGTCTTCCTCTGGCATTTGTTATTTGCATGTTGAACTCTCTCTGCAGTGGCACTTCTGCTTGCGGTCTGCGTGGATCTGGACAGTTCATGCAGTTCCTTTGGACGCTGGCGGAAAATTTTACAAGGAAGCAGTTGTCTACTGATACTGTATTTCCCAGTCCTTGGCCAGTACTGGCATGCCTCCTGCTTTGCGCACCCGTGATGTTTAACAATCACTCACTTCTGTTCAGTCTCCCCTCTGTATACGTGCAGAAGAAAATTAGGCTTTCAGCATTTATTTCTAATACACCCACTGTTTTCCAGCTGCATTTCTCTATTCCCCCAAGGCAAATCCCAACAGGAGCATGAGCAACTGGCCTGTTCTTCAGCTCTAGGGATGATGTCTTTCCCCCAAAAGCCTTGAAAGCATTTAAGCTATACAAATCAGTGCGTTAGTTGAGGACAATTCCACTGGCGAATGAGAAGTAGGCTTGAAAAATGTAAGGTTAAATTTCATTAGCTAAAACTCTACTAGGCTTTCCATGGTTCTAACTTATCTTGCATGAGACATGAAATTTTCTCACAGAGATACTTCATTTGCTTCAGCCCTCACTATGTAAGTACCTGTGTTGGAACAGTCACTGTTTAAATGAGGCTTTAAAATGTAAGAGTTTGTGAAACATCCACAGAGAAACCAGTCAGGTCTTGTTGAAAGCTTTTTTAATGTTTGTAAGAGACAATATTTGGTATAGGAGATGTCAGCGTAAAACTGTAGCAGTAAGTGTATTCCAGGTTATGTTTAACACACAGAAGGCACAAAGTTTCTGTAAGAGAAGAAATGACAACCTTGAGAGGCATACATTTTGGAGGCTGAGATGTTTCAAAACTAGGCAACAGCAACAATTTAGCATCCCAGTCTGGTTAGCCAAAATCGGGCCACGGCGTGATCTTCCAAGAACCTCAAGCCAATCTTTTTTAATGCTGATTCTGATGTTACGATATAGGAGCAGTGTCAATACTACGCACGAGAAGGTGGCACCCCAAGTCCCTCACAGCAAATGGACTGAGGAGTGGTTAGAAAAAAAATAAAATTGCCATGGAGAAACAGTCCAACCGAAGAGAGGTAATTTCCATCAATGAAGAGTCATTGTCTCACTCTTGTCAAACCACAGACATTCTGAGTCTAAGAACGGCCACTGTTCTCTGCTAGAATGTTTACTCGCGTTTAGTAATGCAGTACATTAAATTTGTATCTTCTTGTTCTCTATCATACCAGCAGTACTTCCTACAATAAATTTCATACCTTTCTCAGGACTGTTTAGAAAGACAATTAAAAATAGTTATTTGGCCTGTCTTCATATAATTAAACATTACCTGTGATTTTCTTGCCAGTTACCATCTTCATCATGTAGTCCGCTGGAAAAGTATTTCCCAATAGATTTCAAAGAGTATAAAATGTATACTAAACTTTGCAAAACCACACTACACACTACCACTGTGTTACTGATTTTATGTTAATTCTGCATGAGATACCTTCCGATACCAAGCCTATGTTGACAGAGCAAACCACTGAATGGTTTGGGTTGGAAGGGACCTTCAAAGCTCACTTAGTCCAACCCCCCTGCCATGGACAGGGACATCTGTCAGTAGATCAGGTTGATCAAAGCCAACCTGACTTTGAACACTTCCAGGGATGAGGCACACACAACCTCTCTGGGCAACCTATGCCAGTGTCTCATCACCCTCACAGTAAAGAATTTCTTAGGTCCAATCTAAATCTACCATCTTTCAGTTTAAAATTGTTGCCCCTTAGCCTGTCACTACAGGCCCTGGTGAAAAGTCTCCCTCCATCTTTTTTATGAGCCCCCTCCAAGTACTGAAAGGCTGCTGTAAGGTCTCCCCAGAGCCTTCTCTTCTCCAGGCTGAACAACCCCAACTCTCCCAGCCTGTCCTCATAGGAGAGGTGCTCCAGCCCTCTCATCATCTTTGTGGCCCTCCTCTGGACCCATTCCAACAGGTCCATGTCCTTCCTCTGCTGAGGGCTCCAGAGCTGGACGCAGTACTCGAGGTGGGGTCTCACCAGAGCAGAGTAAAGGGAGAGAATCCCCGCCCTTGACCTGCTGGCTATGCTTCTTTTGATGGATATGGTTGGCTTTCTGGGCTGCAAGTGCACATTGACAGCTCGTGTTGAGCTTCTCATCCACCAACACCCCCAAGTCCTCCTCAGGGCCGCTCTCCATCCCTTCGTCCCCAGCTTGTCTTGATACCCCAGCGTTGCCCCGACCCAGGTGCAGGATGTTGCACTTGGCCTTGGTGAACCTCACAAAGTTCACATGGGCCCATTTCTCAAGCTTGTCCAGGTCCCGCTGGATGGTATCCCGTCTCTCAGGCATGTCAACTGTATCACTCAGCTTGGTGTCACCTGCAAACTCAATCCCACTACTTTATACCATTGATGAAGACAATACATAGTATTGGTCCCACTACAGGCCCTTGAGGGATACCACTCGTTACTGGTTTCCATTTGGATATTGAGCTATTGACTGTAACTATTTGGATGCAGCCATCCAGCCAATTCTCTATCCTTACCTAGTGTTATCATCAGCTTTGCATATGAAGAATTTCTAACAGCAATGTGTAAGAAAAAACACTAACTGTGGACCTGCTCTGTGCCATACTGTCCTGTGACAATGTAAATACTCAGTACATAAAACAAGAAAATTAAATCAACAGTTATATGTCACTAAGGAATGTGAGAAAAAACCCAATGGGGATTGAAAATGGAAACTCAGATACAACTCTCTCTTAGAACATCCAAATATGAACTTTATGGCTCCAATCCATTTCACTGTCTAGAGGGCAAAGATAATAACAATGAAAACCATTTTTAAGGTCAGCCATCTGATTTGGCTAGATATGAAAAGGTAGTAAAAGACATGTTAGATCTGTAGCTTTCTTCCCATCTTCCATCAGGCTCTGGATCCTGCAATCTGAGTTCTTTAAAAAAACCACCCCAAATATGGAAAGTTGGTTAAACTATTTTCCCCAGTATCTGAAGAGCATCTGTACTGGTTTTGCTAAGGAAGGTATATCAAAATCTAAAGGCTTTCAAAAGCTTATGCACCCGCTTTCTTTTTATTGTCCTTAGGATTATTTTTTTTTTTTTTACATTACTGTGAGAATCCGCAGCTTTCATATTTCTTATCTTTCCCTTGCTTTCCTTGGATGGCATTCTGATTCACTTATGTCTCAGCAATCCCTGGTTTTTCAGGGACTTAGAACCAGAAATTTTAAGCAGCACAGTATTTTCTAGAAGTGGTCTTTCTAGATATCTCCACCAACCTGTTCTGTGAATGGCAAAAGTCACTGTCAGACGAACAAAATTCACTCACTAATGTGATTAGAATGACTAGAAACAAATAAAAAAACTCCACAATTTCCACACAGTTTGGAGAAGCACAGGCTCCATTCCTTTTATTTACTACACAAGCAGCAGCAGATTATTTTATTGAAGTCAAATTGTATTAAAAAATGAAATGCATACATTCAAAGCACTCAAGCACATTCATCACTTAGAACACCAACTAAACCCAGAGTTGTCCATATCAATGAAGGTTCAATCAACCCTCATATCAATGAAGTAGCAAAAGGCCAGTACAGTGTTCAGAACACTGGCAGTTAAGTACTTTTCTGTACAGTTCTGTAAGTCACGGAAGTACATCTTCAGGCACAAATCTGGCTTAGGCATTACATAATTTTTTTTTTTTTAATGAGAACATTCATTCATTACACAATTGCTGCCGTGAAAGAGTCAACACAATTACTAAACCACGTCTCCTAGCACACAAAGAACACTGCTTTTTTTAAAAAAAAAAACAACAAAAATATGCATAACGTATAAAAATAGTATAATATTATTTTGAAATTGTCTGAAATTTTTATGGTATGTTTCTGAAGTGAAATGTAACCATTTGCCTTCCTTTGTTGAAGGAAAAGATAGGAGGCAGAAACTGCAAAGCAAATAGCATACCTGTGAATCTGCTTTCTTAGCTCTTATTTTATGAAACTGCAACAATTACCTAGCCTTTCCTTTCCTCATCAACTAAATGGTATCACTGACTAGAGGATGACAACTCACTAACTTTTTCTTCAGCCACTGTCTGATCCAGCTTGATAGTATAGCTATTCCAAGTTTAAAACATACTCAAAATCTAACTTTAGGCATCTTACATATTATCAAGCATGATAAAGATTATAAAAGCTGTCTTACACATTATCATTGGTCAACGTTTACTCCATTCTTTTATGCTTGTAACAATTTTTGAAGATATTATAGCCTTTGGAAGTTCAAAAATGATCCCCTTTTCCTTGTAAGCACACAAACTTCAAGGTCCATCCAAGTGGTTACTGCTTTGGCAGGATGACCGAACACTGCACTGTTGTCTGAAATACAAAGTCAAAGTAGATGAATGCTTCCTCTGTCAGTACAGAGCAGACTTACTTTTCAACGTAAAGGCAGACTACATAGCTTCCATTTAGATTACAAACAGGCATAACTCTTTCCATGTGCATAGTATCTCCAACTTCATCCAACACCACAAGCGTTAAAAGAATTAGAAGGAGGGCATACCCTACAACAGTTCAATCACTTGTCATTACAACTTTGTAACAGGTGTACTGGTACTGAGAACAACAACCTGTATTGGGTTTGCATGGCAAGGTTTTGGTAGCGAGGGGCCTACAGGGGTGGCCTCTGTGAGAAGCTGCTAGGAGCCTCCCCCATGTCCAACAGACCCACCACCAGCCAGCTCCAAGACGGACCTACTGCTGGCCAAGGCCAAGCCCATCAGTGATGGTGGCAGCACCTTTGTGAGAACACATTTAAGAACGGGGGAAAAAAACCTGCGCAACAGCAACTGCAGCCAGAGAGAGGGATGAGAATACGTGAGAGCAACAGCCCTGCAGACATCACGGTCAGTTAAGAGGGAGTGGGAGGAGGTGCTGCAGGTGCTGGAGCAGAGATTCCCCTGCAGTCTGTGAAGACCATGGTGAGGCAGACTGTGCCCCTGCAGCCCACAGAGGTTAACGGTGGAGCAGATATCCACCTGCAGCCCCTGGAGGATCAATGCTGGAGCAGGCAGATGCCCCAAAGGAGGCTGTGACCCCATGGAGAGAGGAGCCCACACTGGAGCAGTTCACGGGACTGTAGCCCATGGGCAGGACTCACGCTGGGGAAGTTTGTGGAGGACTGTCTCCCATGGGAGGGACCCCACGCTGGAGCTGGGGAAGAGAACAAGGAGGAATGGGCGGCAGAGACAGTGTGTGATGAACTGACTGCAGACCCCACTCTCTGTCCCCCTGTGCCACTTGAGGGTAGAAGGCAAAGAATTCAGGAATTAAGTTGAGCCCGAGAACAAGGGAGGGGTCGGGGAAAGTCTTTTTTAAGATTTTGTTTTATTTCTCATCATCCTACTCTGATTTGCTTCGCAATAAATTGAATTAATTTCCCCAAGTCGAGTCTGTTTTGCCCGTGACAGCAATTGCTGAGGATCTCCCTGTCCTCATCTCAACCCACAAGCCTTTTGTCCCATTTTCTCTGCCTCTGTCCAGCTGAGGATGGGTAGCGATAGAGTGGGTTTTAGTGTTTTAGACACTGTTTAGGGTTTTAGACAGGCTTTACTGGGCACCTGGCATCCAGCTAGGGTCAACCCACCACACAACCATATTGCAGAAACACTAAATTAAGGACTTTAGGCTCACAAGCCACAAATTAAAAATTGTGCAGCTTGCTTTTCATTTTTAAGGCTAGCATACTGGCTTACATGCACCAAATTCATTGAAAGGTCTTCACAAATATAATCAGAATGCTCTGAAAATGAAGTTCCTTAAACGAAAGTGATTTCTACATGTTTCTTCATCAATTTTGAAGAACAGCTATCAAGAATAGAAACCATTCTCTAAAGGTGCACTGATTTGGAGTGAATTAAATACTTGTGTTATGGAGGGACAGGCAACTTTGACATCAGCCACATTCAAGGGTAGGGCCTGAGAAACACTTCAATCTCAGCTTTTTCAAGAGGTCCTTAACCTGCAAGGACCACAATATGTAGACCAATGCAACTACAGATGAAGTGAAGCCTTGATGAATTTTCCCCCTCCACCTTATTCACCTGAGCCAATTCACTGTAGTCACATAAGTATGTTCACTGTTTTCACTGAGATATTTTTTGAGGAAGAAAGTGACTTAAGCGTATTTACAAGATCAGCTCTACATACATAAATTATAAACATCAGGTTCAGTTTGTGACAGACTAGAAAAAATGACTGAAAAATGTTAACCTTTATGCCCTTCAACTTGTTAGCTACCAAACATATTAAAGTCCAAGTGTGTCAATGATGAAGGGTGCTGAAATACATCTATAGATACCTCATCCAATCTAAACTATCCCACAGTATTCACTTACCAAGCTTGCTTATCAAAGTACAACATTATTTCTTGTATCAGAGGTCTGACAAATATAATTTCACATAGGCTAGTACAGAAGTTCAAAACAGGCAGTTAATATCAGCAGTTAATATCCTCACAGAGTCCAGAAGTTTATCTGAGAAGCATTCACAGAAGGTCTGACACCTTACCATAAGCTGATTTTCTTACACGCATGCTGTAAGAAAAATCAGTTCTAACACACCGTTCCTTTTATCATCCCAGTACAAGTTCTCTCCTGATCCTCATGGTGTTGAACCTTACTGTAATAAAGGTACGCAGCTCAATTCCCAGTTGTTATGAGTTATAATTCTTTTCCACGAGACTGTTCTTTCTCTCTCACCAATACTTTTCCTAATAAAGATTAAAAAAAAAATCTACTACGCTGGTTTCCTTTTGAAACTGTCTGTTGTCACTGATTTGTTTACTTTATTCAGCAATAAGCCCACATTTTACTTGATCAGCTTTTGATACCAATGCAGTGGCTGAAGTTCTTGTTGCTTTTGATGTCCTACTGTCGACTACAGGCAAACTTGAAAACGTCCCTACATGCCTGCTCTTGCTTCTGGATTACTTCCCTGTAGCTTGTTCCTGCTTCCAATCCTTGAATGCTGCGTTTTTGCACTGGAGTTGTTTCCTGTTTAGTCAAGTCAGTCTCCTGACTGGTCTTTCTGTGGATCACTCCTGCGCTTGGAGAATGCTGCCCTTAAAGTCCTGCCAGCTTTCTGTAGTTCCTTGCCCCTTCAGAGCTGCTTTCCATGAGACAATACCTACTACTTCTCTTAAGTTAAACCCAAGTATGCTCAGCTGAACTCCAGCATCTGTACTCTACTACTTGCCTTCCTCACTCCCCACAGGATGCTGAACATCACTATTTCATGAGCATTACAGCAACAACTGCCAGTAATTATCACATCACTAAACAACTCTTCTCAGCGAACAGAAGATCCTCACCCATGGCTGTCTCATCCTATCCAGAAATTTCCCTGACACCAGCCAGAAATCACTCAGACCACTGCGATCAATAGCATCACCTGTGTTTCCTGATCCATGAGACAAATACAATGTGGTCATACCCTGTTCTGAAACATTAAGGGCTTTGTACTCTGGCCACGCCTCAAAATGACAGGCTGTAGGAAGATGCTATGCCTGCAGAAGAGTTTGCTCCAAACTTTTTTTTCCAAGGTCATTCTACCTAAGCCTGGAGAATTACCTTTTTTTACAGCAACAAAGCCAGGAAATATGGAAATACTGGCCTACAGACATCTTAGGCAGTTAAAAAATATTAACATTCAAACTACACTTAAACTCACTGGCATATCTCAGATGAAAAGACACATGAAAAGAAATGGATGGCAGGCAGCCCTATCCTTTAGCAGAAAACCAGCCCTTCAACTTTTGCTTCAACATTCCAGGGTTTCCTAAAGACTACTGTGAGATTCAGAGGTGACACTACCACGTGTGTGGGTGGGATGCATACCTCCACCGCAGGAGACTGATAAATGCAGCAATGAAAACAGACTGGCAGCATATTTTCTCCTGCCTGGTGAAGTTCCTCCAGGCAGGGCAGCCAGATTACAGAGCTCATAAAGGAAAAGTTGCGTCCACGTAGAGCTTTATGGTTTCACATGCTTCCCCAAGCAATAGACACAGACATTGGCAAATGGCCAGCTGCAGCCTGGATGTAGGCTGGCATGGCTTTACATCGTCACTGATGGCAGACTGCCAGCTGCAGTCTTGCCCAGCTCTTCCTTGCGTGCATTCCTTACTACATTACCACAGGGCATGCAAGTGGTGCTGCCTTTGAGCTCTAGGAAAAGGTACCTCCAAAAAAGATCAGTTCGAAAAACCATACCATCTGACCTTCAAAATGCCCAGATTAAAATGTACAGAAGAACACATCACATCTACAAAGAGAACAATCTTTTAAAATCTTGAGGGTTCAACCACACACTAGTACAGAGGCACATGCATACGTATCTCTCTCTGCTGTATTGCATAATTGCCTCTCTCCTTATTCACTAACACAGAAGCCTAGGACCAATCCTTCATCTACTTTACCACTATTTAATGCTTCAAACAGAAAGATTTTTAGCCTTTCCTGCCCTTCATAAGTAGAGATCAGAGGAAGACTCCAAAACCTCAGGTTTTCCTGTTACTTTTCCAGGGTACTTGGTTGTGTTAAACCAGAAACAATTATGACTACTCCTCTCCTGACATAAAATCTCAAGTCCCACTTGCAATACCAATACCAAGACCTGTTTTCAGTTCTTCTAATGCCTTCAGATCAACTCCCTTTCTCAGTATATTATGGCTCAAACCAGCCACTATCAGCAAAGAGCACAAAAACATAAGAACTGCCAAGCCAAAGTGAAACTATCTCAGTATTCATCACTGATACCAGGCAGTAGCAGATGCTTAAGGGAAAGAGTGTAAGAAGCTACACTAGAATGGAGTGACCCTTCCGCTGGTGCATGATACTTTCAGCAAAGAGCAGTTCTGGGACTAAGCTGGAGGAAGCACTTGAATCTGTGTTCTAAACAGCTGACAATGAACTAAAAGAAGGGTTAGCGTTCATTAAAGGGAAACCTTGCAAACTTACTGCCAGCTCTTCCCAGCCACCTGCTTTTTACTCCTGATGAAGAATCAAGACAATCATGCAAGGTGAACCAACAGGACACTGTTTACTGAAGGACACCTGCAGAACTGGAGGCATATCGCTCAGTACCTAAGCGGCATTATATCCTTGGGAAACTTCCTTGCATGCCAGCATGACTAAAGTAGCTGAGTGCTGTGTGTGCTGTGAAGTGCTGTGAAGGATAACACTTCACCAACCATATATAGATGTCCTTTTTTTTTTTTTTTACTTTTTGTAACACTTGTAAAACTGAAGCTAGATCTTTGCCATAAAGCTTGAGAGAGTCTTAATCTGTTTGCCTATCTTGAATGGATTTGGTTTGTTGAGGCATCTACTCTAAGAAGTTATGATTAAATCTGGCACATTTTTTAGATTATTTGTTCAAACCCTTTTTTTTTTCGTATAGCCAAGCATCTATATTAAACAAAAAGTGTGGTCCAGTCCTCTGAAAATGTTTTCTGTGTATTAGAGGGGAAAAGGAATACTGATTCTGTTGTCTCCTTTACCCATCCATGACACAACTTCCAAAAGACTGCAAAGGGGAAAGGGAAAAGTCAGTTACCTCTTAAAAATTTATAGCGGAGACATCAAAATAGCTGTTTCAGAGAACCAGGTGAGGAAGAGTTATAAACATAATCCAAGGCCTCCTAATAAAAAGTAGGTTTTCTAGAGAAGAATCAGCAAAATAGTAATTTCAAGGATTCAGGTTTGACCTCCGCAAACCTGACCTGGTCAAGTATGCTTAAAAAGTGTCTGGGGTGAATTTTGCTTAGTGTGTCTTTCCTTTAGGACACTGACTAAACTAGAGTTAAGAGTCACTGATAAGAGAACTACATGGGTAACAAAACTGAAAATTTGATCCCGATCAGAAGACACAAAAGATTTTTACAGCATATGCAGTTCTGTTGATAGCTGAATTTCAGGGAGACAAATTCAGGTACATGTCTCTGTTCATTTTTGTTACCCATCCAAATTTCAGTCAACACAGTGATTTTCAGAAAAAAATAAAGAAAGAACACAAGAGAGGAGAGTTATCAGAGACTGGACTCTCAAAAGGTTCCCCAGCAGGCTTCCTCCTTTTCAGACTGCTGCTGCTTCAACTAACAGAGATCCTCATGGCCCACTTCTGTCTGCTCTTTGTCTTTCATATTTCAATTCTTTCCTTGTCTCCCACACCATCTTAATGTGATCCTCACCTCCTTTGCGCTTCACCCTCTTGTACTCTTGGAAATGCCTACTTGTCACAAAAAGCTTGTTGAGAAGTTGGATAGACATCCAAACTATTTAAACACTGTTCTTTCCCTCTATGCTATGGCCAGAAACGAATCCCAAGCACGTCTGTGAAATAAAGATGATATAAAACATGTAAATAAACTCTTGTCTAAGAAAAATTCTGCCTAAAAATCCCCTCAGCAATGTATTTTGAAATGTTTTTCTTTTCCATGTTCATTTTTTCATGCACTGTGGATCTTAAACCTGCAGGACAACACAATTCTAATAATTTCAATGGGGTTATTACCCTTATCTTGTAACAGACTTCTCTCCTTCTACATACTAAAGAGCACAATGTTTTTGGTTTCGTTCAGTCTTCTCCACTTGGCTCTCCATTGTTCTAAGACCTAAGCTAAAGCTGAGTAGAGGTACAGGTTTTTCATTTGGATACTCACATAGATTTGTATCTTACCTGTGCTGTGAAGGATAACACTTCACCAACCATATATAGATGTCCTTTTTTTTTTTTTTTACTTTTTGTAACACTTGTAAAACTGAAGCTAGATCTTTGCCATAAAGCTTGAGAGAGTCTTAATCTGTTTGCCTATCTTGAATGGATTTGGTTTGTTGAGGCATCTACTCTAAGAAGTTATGATTAAAGCAGAAACACCTTGGAGCATATACCTATATTATGCGTATATATGCACACACTGTCCCCAGTACTCATTGGCCTCATGTGTGTACTTACTTTCAAGGTGTGCAGGGTGTCAGTCCATTCCATGGAACCTATCTGAGGTATAGCAGTAAGGAGTATGCTAGTAGCCTTATTTGCATTCCCTTTCAGCGTCTTTAAAACTTTATCCACTGAAACCTAGAAATACAAGAAAACTAAGTGGCGCCTCTCAACTTGGATGGCATGCATTTTAAATACTAAAATAAATTCATTTAACTCATGCTTCTCTATGTGAAAAGATGAAGCCTTAAAATGCCACAATCATTTTAGCCAATAAAAAGTTCTTTCCTCTGTGGGTGAATGTCTGATTATGTTTTACACAAACAGGAGAACCAAAACAGATCCATCATTTCCAACAGAGCTGCAAAGAAAGAACACCAGACCAGTTATGGGAAGACAAGCTCATAAACAGAGCTGACAAGCTTCATACACACAGACCTTCTGATTCAGACAAGAGGAGACAAAAGGTTTATTAGCAGCAAGGTAAGTTTATGAAAATAAATGAGGTAGCAACAATTGATTCTGTTCTTACTTTCACAATCATTCATCCAGAATAACTCACTGATACTGATGTAAGTAAGAACACATTTAGTTCAGTATGTGATCTCTTACCAAAACCCACAGGTTCTAACCCAGATCCTTCAGGACAAGACCCAGAGAAAAAAGTTTCACTCACCGCTTCTTCATGTTCCTTCCAGCAGTCGTAATCTGTTGCCATGGCAATACTAGCATAACTCATTCCAGCTTCTTTTGCAAGAATCACTTCAGGCACTGTGGTCATGTTGATAACATCAGCTCCCCAGCTGCGAAACATCAAGCTTTCTGCTTGAGAACTGAAACGCGGGCCTTCAATTGTGATCATCGTCCCCTTGGAATGACACTGGAGCCCAAGCTTCTTGGCAGTCTCAATAAGAACCTGCAAAACATGCCAATATCAGGAAAAGGAAATAATTCCCCTGGTGCACTGCTTTTACATCCCATCAAAAAAATAACATACACAAGAAATCAGCTTTATACAAAGCAGTCAAGCTTCATATGGTTACAGCTGTCCAAAACCATGGATCAGTTTCAGTTTCCTTATCCAGCAATATAAATTAATAGTCCTGCTAATAGGAACAATCTTGAACTCATCTGATTTTGTTAGTATCAGCTGGATTACCATTTTCAATGCAGATCAAGAAGCTAGAGCGATATTTAGCCTGTGCTTACATTGAGAACAGAATGGTGAAAATGCTTCACTGAGCATTTTCCATACAGAATTTCCATGGAATTTCCATATTACCACACGGTGGAGTTAAGCAGGTGAGAACACTAATAGGAAATTCACCTTTTGAAAGTAAAACTTTACAAACGTATACTTCAAAGAGTACTCTGGGAATCTGCAGAGAAATTACTACCATTTCTTCCCATGCCTGTGACTGAGTGGTCAGTCATATACCATGTACTTCACATTAATCTTTACAGATCCAACTAGGACCTTGTATATAGCAGAACCATCATTACTTTCTCTCTTGGTAAACAACCTGGCTAACACCAGTTTGTACAGTAGGAATAAGACTATACCAGCATGTGTAAATGGGACTAAGATACCCATAACTATGATGGTATCTGTTTAAAATGACCATCAACAGAAAAGCAAAGCTCGAAAAGAAGTATAAAAGCAGCATGAAAAATTGTGACAGGACAGGAGAGACCATAACACAGCAGCAGTGAAAACCTAGTCTGACACCACCAGAAGCTGCGTTATCAGCATCACGACCTTCACACAGGCAAGGTGGAGCAGCCTCCCTGCAAAATGCTGTGAGAAGTCTGCCCTCCTGCCAGTTGGTGGACCTGCCATACAGAGGTGCAACCAGCAGTGATACCTTGAGGGTGCTATGTGTGACCCTGTGGGGTGCCCCCTTGCTGGCATGTGGGATCAGTGGATTGTGTGGAGCAGCCCAAGTACAGATAAAGCTGGAGTACCCACATCTCCCACTCCAGATGCGTGTAACCAGGTAAACCTGCACTCCCAGAAGAGGGTAGGTGTGCATGTAACCCACGCGTGCTGGGGAAAGGTATCTGTGGATGCCACCATGTGAATACGCGTGTAAGGGTAAAACAGAGCTTCTGGGGCTTAGCGACAGAAGGACACTTAGAAATTTGTAGATGTTTATTAACATGCTGTAAGTTAATGTAATATTAATCACACCTAATATTGTGGTTTATTGCTGACATGCATTCTGAATGTATGATTCATTGAATGCCAGTTAATTACACATTGCTAATACATCAACAGACAACTTCAATTGTGATTTCACTTAAGCCACAGTTGAGCAGTATTTCCCTGAAACTCTTTACAAAGTTCCAACTTTACTCTCTAAGATGTTGCAGTAAATTCCAGTTTCTGAAAGCAGCAATAACCAGGGCACCCTATGTTATTCAAAAGTTTGCAGCTGGAGAAAAGATAAACTTCTTTCAAATTCTCATTTAATTTACAGTGCATAAACCAAATAAACCAGAGTATTTTCACATATTTGCACATACACAATACAAAGTTTTCAGATGTTTTCATGCAAAATTCCTTAATTAGCCTACTACATTAATAGTTTTGGCTTTATTATTATTGCGTTTATGTATGAATTTCCCCTGAATTAGGATAAACTTTGATGAAATGATCTCAAAAATCTTCAGGGATAGTTCCAGGAAAAAAGCTTAAGTCATTTTTATCTGGTATTTTCAAACGAAGTGAAAGTACCCCTTTTCAGCCTCACAACCCATGTGTTCTTTAAAACATCTGTTAGGCTGATTAGAACACATAGGCTAATAAGATAATGATCACGTAAGACTGGGAAGTACCTAAATGTTTTTTCTCTGTTTCAAAAGGAGCATTTCTCTGTTGGCTTTTCAAAGAATGTAATACTCAAAGAGTATTTTCTCTAGCTACTTAACAATCGAATGAAAACTAGCCTTGGCACGTGTTTCCTGCAACCTCAGGAAATGGCTTATGCGTATCTACTTACCTTTTTCAAAAAATGAGAAAGAGACACAGCGTGAAATACTGCCAATCATTTCAGCAATAACATGTGGCTTTATTCCAGTTCAGAAAGTGTACAGTTAGCTCTCAATAAATTCCTTTGATCTGTTGTGACATGACATGCTCAAAGTCAGCAAGAAACTATATGCCAACTAATCTTTGGTAAGAGCTCTTGTTGCATGAAGTATTTTGAATAATTTGCTGCTCAATGGAAGAAGGGCAAAAACATGCATATGTATAACATGTAGCGGTTTGCTTCCTCATGAGATTCAAAATTGCAAAACACCTTGATCCCTAGTGCATTGAAGCACTGGTCTGCTAACAGTGCTGTGGACTTGCTGGTTGATATCTCAAAACCACACAGCCAATTAATAAAAAAGGCTATAATGACACTGAAGTGAACTGGTGACAATAACAGAATAGCTCAGTAGTACAAATACTTATACATGCTCTGGGTATAGTTTGGGCCACCTGCTTCCCAATTCAATGTTGTCCTGCTCAGTGTAGTAACTGACTGCACAGAGGACAAGCCTCTTGGATAGTTATGACAGATTCCGTTAAGTATTGCTGTGTCCCTGCAGAATGTACCTCCCTACAGCTTCTGATCAGAGCATTCCACAACAGCACAAAATGCACAGTTCAGTCTTCATTTTCCCTTTTCCTCAGGTCTAAGAATAAGCTAAGGTGGCATATTTAATCACAGATACACTCCTCCCAGAGCTTATAAAGGTGTTGAAAAACAGAGCAGTGTTTCACACTGCTTAGTCTAAGCGGTTTTAAAGCCTGAATATCTTGAAGTGACAGAACTAAGAGCAACAGTTAAGAATAAAAGGCTACTGTCATGTGGCTTGTTTCTATCTTTAACATCCTTTAAACTAAGCCTTGACTCTCCACCACCACCCACTGCTACAACGCACAAAAGCACAAATGCAATATTATAATTTCTATGAATGCTAAAGTACTATTTATTTAATTATTTGTATGAAGTATGTAGAGTGCCTCTACCATAGGTACAGTTTTATTAGGAACAAAAATCAACTAACTTTCCTGCTTTCTCCACTTTGTTGCTTTCCTGGCTTGTTACCTGATAAATAAAGATCTTTTGTCCTGTTATTAAGGTGCTGTGGGAATCTAGGTTGCCAACTCTCATCTTCCCTTAGGAAGACAGCTCCTACAGACACAAGATCTTTTACTTCCCATGTCTTCTAAATGTTACACTTTTCCTTGAAACCATGACATCACTGAGGAACAGGAATAAATAGGTGCAGATTGCCTCTGTATTCTAAGAATGCATAACTAGACTACTACATCATGAGTAAGTGCCATAAAAATAACATTTCTAAATACTATTACAGAATTCACTAACCTCTCTGGTTTTGGTGCAGAACGGCTCTGCCATTGGAATATGACATACTCCTGAAAGAGTGGAATGTTGCCCATCGTATAAAGTACAATGTCTTTTAGTTGTCCTAGAAAAGCAGAAAACATGCTCTGAGATAAAAACAGGTAGAAAACAGAAGAGAAAGCAAGAAATTGACACAAATCCAAAACCATGGCATTCCTGCAAGGGAATAAAAACATCAGTATGATATTAATGACTACCTGTAATCCTGTTGTACAAATCTTTCAGAATTGAGCCCAAGAGTGTAAAACTGTGACTCCAGTAGAGCACTGTCAACTAATTATAGAGAAAATCTATTGTTAACAAGACGCTGAAATGATGATTTGTTCCTAAATGACAGAAACAGACACATTATATGCAAGAATCAGCTAAATTTAACAGTCAGGCAAGTAATCTCTGAAAAAAAGGACACAGTAAGCTTTCAGGAAGGGAAGGGATCAAGTCTGAATTACCACAAAGCTAGTCAAAATAGAGCTTATTCATATCATTGCATTCTTACATTGAAAGGATGGGAATTTATACAACTGTCCTGAACAGGACTGCTTCCTGAACAAAAGAGGTGTGAACTGAACCAGAAAAATCCTGGAACAGGATGTCTACGTATTCTCAGAAAGATTACACACATGCATTGGTAGCTTGCAAACAGAAGAATCCTTTTTCTCCCTTCTTTCAATTGAGAAACTGTTTCCTTGCATGGCAATGGTAAAACATGCTGCAGGAATTACCATCCAGCAGCCACTTTGACAACTACTGGAATTGTTACCCACTATCACTTTACTTTCAAATGCACCGCCTCAAGCTAATTTAGCCAAGTGGATGGTGAAAACCCTCTGAAACAAAATTCTTTGAGACATTCCCTTCTTCCTCCTAGTGTGTCACATATTATACTTTATAGGAGAAAAGGCAACAGCCAAATTCAATCCACAGTTAAAATACAAATTTCTGCTGGTAATACTGCTCACAATAGTTCCCCACACAAATCACCAGCAAATATCTAAAAGAAGGTTTTAAATACAACTTACATATTAAAGCAAATTTGAAAAAGGAAAAAAAAATAGAAAAAAAAAGAGAATCAATGGGGTACCTTTAAGGATTAGATTATAAAACAGGAAAAGAGATCAGCAAATTAAAAACATATGCAAAATGGGATACAGCTGTTAACATTGGTTGAAACACTAACATTAATTTTTCCTTTATGGGATACTGAAGAACTGCAAACAGAATGTATCTGATTTTACACACTTTTTTTTCAGTGTCTGCTAATGAATTATTTAGTATTGCAGGAAATGGGAAAAGTCATAATTCATTTCCTGCATTACAGTATTTCAGATGTTGTTAGTCAGGCTCTTTCACTCAGAATGCCCTAAGGAAAGATCACATATATGCAAACATTAATCTCTGACTTTCAGATACCCTGTGGCCATTCTTATGAGAGAATGGTCACATCACTACACGGTCCAATAAAGAAATCCCACTATGTTTAGCACCATACATACAACCTGCATGGGGATAAGTAATAACGGTAAAACCTATGACTGCTCTGAGCAATGGACCACATGTGTCTGCACTCAGAGAGCAACAATTTCTGTTCTGCATGGAAGGCTGCAACTCTGCAAAGGCCACAGCTATTCGATACAGGGCCAGCTGCCAGCTGATATGTCTGTAAATTGCTAGGCTCAGGGTGAGAATAAAGGCAGATTTGAACCAATCTCTGATTCTTGTTATCTATGAAGTGACGACTGGCACAGAGGAATGCCCTTTAGGCTCTCCCTTCTATAGCCCTGCTACGAAAGTCAGGAGTTGGCCATCCTGATCTGTCCCACTCACCTGTCTGCAAGCTACAGGGCAGGAGTACCTAATTTTCAATGCTTCAATACCATTTCTCTGTAGCCCTTGTAGAGAGAATTAAGGTTACAGAATCACAGATGCTTTCCTCGTCTTACTGTCACAGAGGCAAAGAGCCAGAGAGCAAAGGACAGTATCTGCCTAAGGGTCCTCTCATTAATCAGTTTCAAGACCTTAGCCTGAGTGACTCATGAAGTCAGCAGGAAACAAGAAATAAGGAACTCAACAGCCACTCTTCAAAGACAATCTGCTCCTTCGATCTAACAGTTTTAAACGTGGAGAAGTTTGCATCCCCTCCATCAGAAGGCGAGCCTGCTTAACAACAGAGAATGACTGAATGTTATACAATTGCCTGACTGTTTACATTAAAACAGGAAGAAGTCACCAAGTGCCTGCCTAGAAACTAGCCACACTACTCATAGTAGAAGCGCACAATCCAGAAGGATCAAGCACAGCATAAAGGGGAAAGTACAGAGATACTCCCAGTGGGGGAGATCAGAAGGAGCACCTGAAAGCACTGGACTGACAACTACAAGCAAGCAGCTAAGAGCCAGGGCTGCATAGCTCCTGCTGTCCATCTGTATTGGGCCTGGCTGAGGTGGAGTTAATTTTCCCCATAGCAGCCCTCACAGTGCTGTGCTTTGTATTAGTAACTGGAAAGGTGCTGATAACACAGCGGTGCTTTGGCCACTGCGAGCAATGCTCAAATAGCATCAAGGCTGTCTTTCCAACATTCCCCCACCTTACCGGTAGGCTGGGGGTGAGCAATATCTTGGGAGGGGACATAGCTAGAATAGCTGACCCAAACTGACCAAAGGGATATTCCGTACCACATGACGCCTGCTCAGCAATAAAAGGTAAGAGAAAGCAGTGGGGGCCATTTGTTAATACAACATTTGTCTTCTGGAGCAATTACTACGTGTACTGAAGCCCCACTTCCTGGGAACTGGCTGAACATTGCCTGCTAATAGGAAGTAGAGAATAAATCTTTTGTTTTGTTTCTGCATGCAGCCTTTGCTTTTGCTTCATTAGACTGCCTTTATCTTGATCCATGAGGTCTTCTTCCATCTTATTTTCCCCGGAGAGAAGTGATAGAGTGGCTTGGTGGGCACCTGGTGTCCAGCCAAGGTCAACTCACCACACCATGTGACCTCTGCAGGACTCTATGGAGAACCCCCACTGGACCCTCATGCTGCCTCTGTGCCAAACCAGCGGATGGTGGTACAGGAGAAAAGGGAATTCTTTCCCTGGAAAAGGGGCATGTATGTTTTTATGCATAAACGCTTGCATGTCAAGCTCAAGACCACAGTGGTACTCATACAGCAAACCTTTCACTGTTGCATAGTTTTGCCATGCCTGCCTTGCCCTTCCCTCTGTTTCAGATTCACAGACACACACACTGCAATTTTGAAGGTGTTCCCAGAATTTGCATTCCTCACCCTGTGGCAATAGCCACACTTTTAACCAGACAGTAAGGTTGCTTTTGCTCCTTCATTTTGATTTTATCACAATGACACAAGATTTTTCCGGCAATGCTAACTATGACTGATGCTAGGAAGTCAAATAAGTGAGCCAATCACTTCCATCTGTGACAGACAGTCCTCTACCACTTGCATCATCACCTTCCTCTATCTTTCAGTAATGTTGAATTATCAACAAGCTACTGGCATCTGCTGTATAAAAAGGAGTCTCAGCATGCTCTGCCTCTTCAGGGACACTGAAAGAAAATTCTCCCACGAAAAATTTTACAGAGTGCAACAATACTGTAATAACTGTAATGGTACATGTGACACAAAGAATTCAAACAATAAAGCTCGCAGCTGTTACAGGATTTCTTTTATGAAGCTATTTTCTGCATTTTCCTTACTGATCTGAGTCATCTAAGTAGTTACCTTCTTACTCTTCTTTTCCTAGTCAACATCAGCAGCAAACCAAACAGAAAGCATTTAGAGCCCCTAACCTGCCCCTAGCCAGTCGACTAACAGTGCTATAATAAACTAACAGGAGCCAAAGAAAAAAGATTCTTCCAGATTTTTTTTTTTATGCACTTGTTTCAAAGAAGAGAACAATTGTTGTAGCCCATAATAGTACCTGTGGTTACTTTTGGATTTGGAAGTAGGGAGAACACCATTGTAAATATTTTGGTACTTATTCAACAAAATGTATCTTTCACTGTTTAAATACACAAATACATAAGCATGAAGAAAGCAGAGACTGTATATACGAAATCAAACACTTTCTAAGAGAGTTAATGATCCAAAGAATTAAGATCTCAAAAGTTTGGAAATGCTGCATAGTTCCGATTATACCTATTCAGTGTTCCCCACTAAACCTGTGTCAAACCTATGCCCTAAACTAGACAGAAGTCCTACACAACTCCATATACAGAGATCGTGTCATTAATGCCACAGAGCGTATGACCCCAAGGGGATAAAATTACAGTTGTTGCCTACTGCTTTCTGCTCAATTCTAGCTCTTCTTCTATGCACTATTCCTTCTTCTTGCTTCATACCTGAAAGGAGAATTATGATGAGACAGGGATCATTTAAATTGCAGCAAATGTCTATTGAGAACTAGAGCCCAGATACCAAAAGGTACCTGGACACCTAGAAGGGACTGACTTTAATGGCAGCTTGCATAAATCCTTCTGAACTAGACCCAAAGCCTGCTTCCTATGTAGTGCCTGGCATTGGTTGATCATTATATAGAAGGCAGGGTACCCTTCATGAAAAACAGCTGACTGTTTTTGCAGCTTTAACCAGTACCTTCTTTCCATGTCTGCCAACATAGTTTGTTTGCAGGTCCTGGTATTTCATTAGAAGGTATTTCAGAAATTTGCATCTTTTCAGACTTTGGTGGACAATTAATCTATTTTGTCCTGTGGGAGTATCTTCCCGTCAGCAGCATTGTTTTCATAATGATTTATGATACATAGCACAATCACTTTTACAGATGCTACACACCTGTGAAAGGCAAAAATGCAGACTCTACCTCCCAAAGAACCAGCAGTCTAACACCCACTGGCAAAGAACATCAGGGAAAAAGACAAAAGAACTCAAACTGTCAAATGAAACAGACTACCATGAATTATCAGTTTTCTGAATTAAAGGGCAAGGCAATAAAGAATTTAAAACTCACATTACGTGTTGTTTTCCACACTGAAACATTCTCACATGCTTTGTGAGAAGCTTCTTGGTTTCCTGAAGCCATGAAAGAAGTCCCCGCAAGTTCCCACTCTCCTGTATCAAAATGAAAATTTACTTGCCTGAATTAAACACTGCTCATCTATGGGCTATGCCATTACTACTGCTGATCATCTGAATAAACTCTAAATGAAGACACAGATCAGAGAATCACAGAGTGGTTGAGGTCAGAAGGGATCTCTCAGGTCATCAGGTCCAAGCCCCCTGCTCAGGCAGGGCCACCTAGAACTGGTTGCCCAGGACCATGCCCAGGCAGCTTTTGAGTATCTCCAAGGATGGAGACTCCACTACCTCTCTGGGCAACATGTGCCAGTGTCTGGTTACCCTCACAGTGAAAAAGGGTTTCTTGATGCTCAGCGGGAACCTCCTGTGTTTCAGTTTGTGCCCATTACCTCTTGTCCTGTCACTGGGCACCCTTGGAAAGAGCCTGTCTTGGTTTTCACCCTTCCTTCATTTATACACATTGATGACATCCACCCTCCCGAGCATTCTGCTCTCCAGACTGAAGAGTTCCAGATCTCTCAGCCTTTCCTCACAGGTGAGATGCTCCAGTCTCTTCAGGATCTTTGTGGTCCATTGCTGGACTGTCTCCAGTATGTTCATGTCCCTCTTGCACCGGGGAGCCCAGCACTGGACACAGTATTCCAGGTGCAGTCTCACCAGTGCTGAACAGAAGGGAAGAAGGATCACCTCCTTCGACCTGCTGGAAACATCCCTATTAATCCAAGATAATACTATTTGCCTTCTTTGCTGTGACGTAAATGATCCCTGTCCTTTCACTCATCTTCACATCAGATAAATATACTTATTTGTTCTATAACTTTTTTTTTTTCTGGAAAGGGACATGTTCTTAAAACCCAAACTTAACCAAGCTGATTATTTTCGTTCCAGCTCAGAAGTTATGATGCAGAATGGTAAGTGCTAGGAAATGTAAAGCTATGTGAGGAGATTAGATAGCTTCAAAATGAATTGTTAATTTTGGTAATGACATTTTAGATGAAGGATGGTGTCAGATTTCACATCTGGTTCATTTCCTGGCTCCGTTAATGTCTTTGTGCCTGACCTCTGCAAGAGTTAGTTTCTCCATGTTTCCACCCCTCATCCATAGCAGATAACAACTGCAATCATTCCAACTGTTTCTTGTTTAAAACTGCAGGCTCTCCGCACCAGAGGCTACTTCTTACCATACATGCAATTCACAGCTTTGCATGGTTAGGCTCCCCTTACCTACCTAGGAGTCTGCTAATGCTGTCAAAATAACTGGTGCTCTACTCGCAATCATCCAAACCGTGTACCAAATTATGTTTAATATCTTTCCTAGATAAATCAATATCTATACTAAAATTACTAATTTCCAAGTACTACTGGCAGAATAAGGATGATTATGATGTAATCTGTATAAACAAAGCGATCAGCCTAAATACTTTTAGACTTGAGAAAAATAAGAAAAAAAAGACCATTGTCAGTAATACAGCTGCTCTCCACCCATAAATCAACTCTAGTATAACAGGAAGCAGTTTATATGGGGCTTGCTCCTGCAGGGTACTTAGTCATTTAGATACACCGTATTTATTAAAACATGCTCTCTTACAAGAAAAAGCAGTTCAGTTACACACACAAAAACTGTCAGTAAGTCAAAACTTGAATAGCACTACACTGCAGAGAACAAACCTAAGTATACATGTTCAGTTGGCAATGAAATATTGCCATCAGACCCCCAAAAGCAGAAAGAAGCTGCATAAACCATTCCGAACACTTAAAATTGGGTGTAATACCCAAATAAGACTTCCAGATATAGTACACTTATAGATACTAAGAATAAATTTACCTCTTAAAAATGTGCAACTACATTTTTTAAATACTTGTTGTAGTTGGCGACCTTTAAATGCAGCTTCCCCCTCCTCTTCCCCCTACCCCCCTCCACTTGGTTGAATTTTTCTAAACATCAGATAATCAAGGAGGGGAGGACCGACTGGAGTACACAGATTTTGGAAAAAATTTACTTCCTTCTGATTCTTAGCAAATAAAAAACGTTAGCATCAATCCTTGTTTTAAAACAACCTCCTCTCTTTTCCCACTGTGTTCCAGTCGATCTCTCTTCTGTAGAGACTCATTATTAATGTGTATGTTTTCCTACACAGCTCCTACTATGCTTTCTTGCACCTCTCCATCTCATTTGGGATTCTTCTCAGAATTTAGAACAGCTTGTACTCTTATCCTTCCCCACATCTGAAAATAGGAGATCTTTTCTCTTCAGAAGACTCTTCCCAAGGAACTATACAGCTCAAAGCCTCATATTTCTTCTATGTGTTAGAGTTGTACTTGTAATCTCATTCCTGTTTCCTATCATGTCTTCTTGTATGAATCTTACCTTTTGCCATAAGAACTGAGGCTATCACCTCATTCCACAAGAACTTAATTTAACATGTTATTATATGGCTTAACCTCACTTGGACCCTTTTTTCTCTTCCCAAAAACTAAAAGCACAATTAAAAACAAATTTTACTCACCTGTCAATGAACTGGTCAATTATGACAAGATCACCAGGTTGTATTTCTTCTCGTAATGAACCACAGGCAGTAGTCACTAATACATGAGAACAATTTTCTTCTTTTAATGCCCAGATATTGGCACGGTAATTGACATTCGACGGCATAATCGTATGATGCCTTCCATGCCTGCAAAGATACACGTTGCAAGAGAGTAAAATAAATCAGACTGAAATTGCCTTCCTTCTCCCAGATGAAGAGAATTCCAGGAAATGTAATTTCCCTAACAACACTGGAAGTGGAACTGATCATTTCAGCCACTTTCAGTGTACCTTGTTTTCCTAACTGTATTAAGGTTCTCTCAGCATTTGATTTAAGAAGTAGCAGTGCAGTTTTCTTTTTAAATGCAAAATTTTTAAGTTCAAGACTAATTAAAAGAATCTTGAAGATACAATCCAAATACACTTTGATAGCTTCAAGAGACCAAAAAGCATTTTTTTCTGATTTTTTTAATTCAGTTCTGTGGATTCTGAAAACCCAGGTGTAGCAAATTAAATGTTTCATACACTACAACAAATCTGTAAGATTTATATACACCCGCACAAATTTTCTGCTCAGAAGTGCTGTTTGTATTCCCAGAAAAAAGTGGCACATCACAGGAAATTAAAAGCAAAAAGAACACAATGTTTTAATCTGTCACCTTCCCAAAGTAAACAGTAGAATCACCACATTTTTCTCTTTATTCTTAAAATGATCTGACAGCTTTCATAAACCGTAAGAATGACTTCATACTGTTGCAGTATACTTTTTCACCAAGACAACAAATATTTAATCTTATAAGCACAAGCTTTTGTGTTATCTCCATCATCGCTACAGAGCTACATCAGTCACATAATGATTAAACACATTTGAAAATTATTTTCAATCATGTTAGAAGAAAGGAGGAACTTAATTTCCTAACTGATTCTTTCACAGAGACCAAAAGGTCTTAAGAACTCCATCAATTTGGAACTGGGAGTTGAACAAAACATGACCAAGCACTGTCAGGCAGGATTCCCACGTTGTCATTAGCATTTCTGATAAGCTACTACGCATGTAGATTTATTGTTTAATGCTGCAGTTGCTGTCATAATCCTCCTCTAGAATATATATGTCTTTTTTTTTTTTTTTTTCAATCCAGCATTCACGAGCAAGTCTGTTATTTTTCCCAAAAACATGAAGTGAAGTTGCAGGTACCTTAGCCCCAAAAGTAAACTCATGAGGGTTGTATGGGAATGACGATAAATCCCGGTGAGGACGTAAACCACGGCTGAGCTGTTCAGCCATCTGTAGCCCAAGGCCTACTTTGATACAGCACCGCTATGAGATCTTGGCTTAGCATTTCATTTGAGAAAATGAGAAAAATGTTGTCCAGGTGTAATAAGCTACATAAGCAAAGTCCATGCTAGATAAGAAAAGTAAAACCACAGTCAGGAGTGTAGTTGCAGAGATGGTAACAGTCAGTAACTTAACAGCAAAATCTGTTATGAAAAGATTTGGGGCCCTGAGTGCACCACTGGGTTGCAACTGCCCTGGCCAGCCTCACCCTGGGCCTCCACCCAAACACTTGGTGCCCATGAGCCGAGGTGTTCCTGCCTCCAAGCTCAGGCCCCAGCCTTCACTCCTGGCCTGAGCCATGTCACAGCTGCGCCCGTCCCCAGCCTTGTCTCCTGGATGGCCTTCAGACTTACTTTGCCTAGTTTGTCTCCAGACTGGTTTTCTGGTGGACTTCGGACACACGCTGTAGCCTTGTCTCCAACCCTGCCTCTGGCCTCATCTCCTACTGCTCCTGCCTGGACTCCCTGGATGCATCCTGTACTTGATTCATCACCTTGACTTGCGCGGGACTGCTGATGGATCCTGTTATCAGCACCTGGCTCTGCCCATGCTGTCCAGATGCTGAGAACTGTGTTAGTATTCTTATGTTTGATCTAGTAGCACATTGGTCCTAGATATCCATGGTTACATTAGTGTGAAATTTCCATGCACTGATCTGCAGATCCTGCTTCCAGAGTCTCTTCCAAGTATGGTAAGAGATGTCTGAATAAAAATGACCCCAGGAGGGAGAACTACAGGGGATGCAGCCTCCTAAGCAATAAAGGTAAGAGCCAGAGGACTCAACCAAAGGCAATGATTTGAAATAGCCTACAGTGGTACCAGAGACACAGTTCATCTGGTAACAGGCAACTTCCCAGTTTCACAAAGGAAATTTGCAAACACAGGGAGCAGACAGATTAGTGAGGGTATTAGGCATCACCCACCTACCACCTGAGCACACAGCCTTGCAGGTTGCCGTTTTTACTAGGGCAGCATCCCCCACTAGACTTCTCTTTCCTAACCTAGATGTTATTTTTAATACTCTCACTCCCTGCAGCATCAAATTTTTTCAGGAAAAAAACCAGACTTTTGTTGGACTTTGCTACCAACCACACAGAGTAAGATGAAGTCAGAGTAAAAATTCAGTTAGCCTAACGTAAAAAGAAAAACCTTTTGAGAAAACATCAAGACACATAATATAAAACACCTTAAAACGCTCATTTACCTTGCCAACAGCACACAGTCCACATTTTTTATCTTTCCCAATATCAAGGCATCTGATGGCTGCAAAACAAGCAAGTAAGAACGAGTTACAGTGACAAACACAATAGACACCTTAACAGCTAGTTAAACATAAGCAGGATAGTTACGAAAAGGAAATACTGTTTACCACCATAGCCTCACATTTTCTTCAGCTCAGCACTTGTAATTTGATATGGTAGGTTAGTAAAACAGTCTGGAAGGGGAAGCAGATTATCACTTTTTTGTTTGTTTGTTTGTACTAACATTAATATTGCAACACCTTACTTTAGGGTTTGAAACAGTAATACTTCAAATACTTTGAAACAGTATTATTTCAAACAGTGCTACACAAACATGAAAAAAAAAGCATGTACATGTTGCCTTTAAATTGGCTAGCAGGTCTCACTCTCTCCTGTAAACTTTGGTTGCTTTTTGCTAAACAGGTGCCATTCCCTACTGAAAGCCCCCTCCCAACAGAAATCACATTTAATCTGTCCATTCCATAACACTCCCCATTCACTCCTCTGTCCGCTCTCTACCATGGCCTCCTAGCTCACATTTATGTCCTAGACTCCTCCAACACACCCTTTACTCCTCCCTCTTCCCTGCTGCTGGGGGCCCCGCTTTTGGGAACTGAACTGTGATATGACAGGGAATGCTTGGTACCAGCAGCAGAAACAGGCGTCTATTTAATTAGATGCTAAACTGCACTTGTGATGAAAAGCAGTGAAGCCGGATGCGCTGCTTCTCATGCCCAATTCAGAACTGCTTCAGTTTCACTCTGTATTGCAGCGTTGAAGAAACCGTAAATAAGCTGGAAGCCACTCTGCCAATCTTTCCTTCCATGCCCTGGGATTTATAGCTGAAATAGCTATTAATAAAATTATGATTTATTTACTGATCACAAGTCTGCAAGTGTCTGAAAGGACTCACACATTTGCATTTAGAAATGTTCTGTTGCCTGCTGTTTGATATAGTTTTATGTGTATTTTAATGCTAGCTAGGAGATTTCAATCAGCACTTAGTTTTACAGCTGTTAATTCTATTACACATTTGAAAATTTGCAGAGATGTATAATAAAGTAATATGTGAGTCCCACATAGCTGCATTTCAGAGACAGTGATTTCTAATAAATTCAGCACTTTCTACTCCCTATTGCACAGCTCTTTTGAGTCATTTTTAAAGTGTAATCTCTTCAAAGCACCATAATTTACTCAATCACCTAGGTTTAAGTTCTGCCAGCCACAGATTAGCCTTTTTTTTTAAAGGGAACATTCCAGAAAATTTATTTTTAGAACTGTAGTGTATCCTGACTTATTTTAAAAAGTCTCCATTTAATATTAACCTATTGACACTTAAACATTTAATCTATTTACCTGACTTTACATATACTCTTCTGAAGCAGACGTGGCTTTAAGAGTGAAATTTCACACAGAGTGAATCCCTTGCTGTCCAGTTGCCAAGGCATTTTGATATTGCAACATTCCATAACAATGAAGGTTCACAATAATTGGCATTTGGGGTTTTGTTTTTTGGGTTTCATTTAGATAGCACACATTTGCTGCGTGTAGTAATAAGCATGCAACTTAGCTCACATCAGGATACAAAAATACTCTTAAAAACTAAGGAGGACTTCAGCCAAAATTCCTTGCCTCCTATCAAAATGAATACATAAAGCTCAGTAAGTTCAAGACTGGACCCTTTGCTTTACAAGTGACAGACTCAAGTCTATTGCAAGCAATAGATTCAAGTTTATATAAATTTCCAAAAGATTTGGGGTAGAAAGGTGCAATCTAACTGCTATTTGATATTCACCCCCACCACAGAACTCCACTGAATTCTGGCATACGCTGCTGCTGACACAGCAAGAACGCAACAGCTTTGAAATCTTAACAGGCTTCAAAATCTACTTGCAGCTTCCCTATCTGCTGCCATCCTAGTAACTTCAAAAGGCTTCAGGGTGGCTGTGTAATAGGACCCATTGCCATCTTTACACGCATTTCCACAGAACACATTCAGGGCATCTTCCAAGTGACTGCTTGAACACCTTTCTTGCACAGGATTGCAAGAAACGTGGCAGAGAAAAAGAAAGATTTGCAACAAAGAATGCACTGCTAAATGATGAACTGACAGTTTAAGAAAAGAATTTGCAGATACTGCATCATGGGTCATTAAAAGAGAGGAATTAAGGATAAATCAGAGTGTGTAAAGCTATGAGGAAGTGAAAGACACAGAAATTTCAAACTATATGTTAACCATGTAACAGAGCTAGTGTATGCTTCCGTTCTGCTCTCTTTCTCCCGCAAGTTCTCTCCAGTGCTGTACCTCTCTACTATTATCTCAGTTGTAGTCAGGAGCTTTGAAAGGCTGATAAAATAATAAAAACTTCCAATGTCACAAGGCAAATTTAAAGCTCTGATACAGTATTTTTAAAGCAGGATTAATAAAAGGCCCAATAAAAAGTTCTCAAACATTAATAATTCATATACTTATTTAACTACTCCCCACTTCCACAAAATCCAAGTCAGATATATATTACTCAGTGTTGCAAAACAGAAAAGGAAGCAAAGAACCCTGAGCAGTTAACCCTAAATCATGACAGTGACAAACAACTGGAATAAATCCCCTTTGTTTGCAACATAAATAAACACAAAGTATTGTTAATGCGCGCCTTGCAGAATTCATTTTTTCTTGGTCTCACCTAAGAAACAAGCTAGAACAGAAAAGAGAATGAACAAGCAAAAGAAAAATATAGCGAAAACTTGAGATGGAAAAGTATCTCATAGGTTCCCCAAGCCTTCATTTAACTTGTGATCTAGTGTAGGAACCAAATGATGTACATTGTTTTCGCAGGAGAGGAGCTTAAGTGTTATGTCACATGATCTGATTTTCCTGAGGCAAGCGAGGAAATGCTCATTTGCAAGGTGGAACCCCCCCTGGTTTTTTTGCCAGATATACCTATCACCAAAAAAAAGGGAGGGGGGGGCATCTAAAATAATCTAGAACAGGAAGATATTTTGCTTATTTGGGGAAAGGTGACTCAACCAAGTTCTGTTATCCACTAAGTAAAACAATCTAACAGAAAGTATATACTGAAAAAGTTTCATTAGTAGTTTCAAAATTCAAGGATGAAGATAAATCCTGTTGCAAGCAACTTTCTTATCCTGTAAGAGAACAATATTTTCCATATCTGGAGATGGAATGCCAATAGGTTTTAGGGTATTTTCCACAGAAAACCAAATTTTTGATGCAATGAAAATGGTGGAAGGAAAGAAGGGAGAAAAGAAGGCCGGAATATTAACAGCTGTAAGCATTTTTATTTTTAAAAAAACCTAACGTACTGCATTTTCACTAGTATTACTAATGTAGCTTGAAAGATCATATGAGGACCAAAGTCAATACAGAGAATTGCAAAAATTCTCATAACTCAAGGACTCTATACAAACAAAAGCTATTATTCTGCCTCTGATAGTAAAGAAACAGCATTAAAAAAAACCATCTATTTTGCTGTTGTCAAACGTCACAGGTGACAAGGAAAGTCACCACCAGAAACGTTTTCACCTAAAAGTCTTTTGGCTATGTCCTTGCCAAGAAACCTGAGAATTTAAACCCAAAACTTAAAGAAATAGAATTTTCCTTTCCTTTAAAAAAACATGCATTTTTTAAACTATGTCTTGTATTTTCCTTTTGGCATTCAGATGTTCATTTTCATTCTTCCTAGTTTTGCTTGAACTAAATAGGCTTGATGTTCCATCTCTAATTCTCTCTACAACTAAAAGGCCACAAAGTTCTGAACAGTTTATTTAGATTAAGCCCTTTACCTCTTAAAATTTCAGGCAGATTCTCTCTCCATTGATGTCACAGCTCTAATGCAGAAGCATCTTTATGGCAGAAAAATCTCAATTTGGCTTTACTTCAGTAACAAGAACAAGATACACCTTTAGAAAAATATACTAACATAAACCACAAGCTTCTAAACGTTTCCAAGCACACTTAAAAAAGTTCTCATTTGTTCTTTCGCATTCAGCAATAGCTACTTCTCTCATCTCTGTTATTCTAAAATTATAGTTCATAGAATCAGAATTATAGAATTGTCTAGGTTGGAAGGGATCTTTAGATCATCAAGTCCAACCATCAACCTAACACTGCCAAAACCACCACTAAACTACGTCCCTAAGCACCACGTCTACCCTTCTAAATACCTCCAGGGATGTCAATTCCACCACTTCCCTGGGCAGCCTGTTCCAATGTTTGATAACCCTTTCGAGTTATCAAAAATGAGGGAGGTAGGTAGGCTGTGTAACAGCTCCTTCCTGAATGCTAAAAAGTTTCAGCAGCAAAATAAGCAAACATTAATCCACTTAATGATACCAATCAAATCTGTGAGGTTGGGTTTTGCTTCAATTCGAGTCCACCAACTTGAGCCACTCAATGCTCTTTATGGCACTGTAACTTGTGGTCTAAGTCCTGCACATGTTAACACTAAGGCTGATGCACCATTTGCTCCACGAGGATGAAAACTGTATTCAAACACTGAAGTTAACACAATTCTATGCAGGAGTGAATCTACAG